>NC_092142.1:27575711-28183524 GCF_043159975.1 Macaca nemestrina | reverse complement strand
TCTACAGGCTGATGTCTCTGAGAAGGGGACATCTGAGGGGAGACTTGAGGGAAGAGAGGGAGTCAGCCATGCAATGTTAATGGAGAATCCCACGGACTAACAAAGCTGTGGTCATGTGACTAAGTTTCCACCAATAGAATGTGAGGAGGTGATGTGTGTGACTTCTGGTCTTCCGCCTTAGGAAGTAGGCCAGCTCCATACTCTCCCTTCCTGCTGGCTGGAGATCCCCACAACAGATTCAAATGTGCAGGTGACAAATGGTGCCCTACTGGATGGCAGAACAGTGATGAGGAAGGGACCTTGGTCCCTGAACGATGAGAGAAGCAGAGCTGCCTCCCTAACTACCACCACTTCACTTGAACATGTCTCTTCTTTTGTTTATTTATTTATTTGCTTTTTGCAGACACATCTCTTCTTTTTTTTTTTTTTTTTTTTTTTTTTGATACAGAATCTCACTCTGTCCCAGGCTGGAGTGCAGTGGAGCGAGCTCGGCTCATTGCAACCTCTGCCTCCTGGGTTCAAGCTATTCTCCTTCCTCAGCCTCCTGTCTCGAACTCCTGACCTCGTGATCCACCTGCCTTGGCCTCCCAAAGTGCTGGGATTACAGGCATGAGCCACTGCGCCCAGCTTTATTTTTTAAATTTTTTATTCTTGAGACGGAGTCTCACTCTGTCACCCAGGGTGGAGTGCAATGGCAGGATCTTGGCTCACAGCAACCTCCACCTCCCAGGTTGAAGCGATTTTCCTGTCTCAGCCACCCAAGTAGCTGGGATTACAGGCGCCTGCCACCATACCAGGCTAATTTTTGTATTTTTAGTAGATGGGGTTTCGCTATGTTGGCCAGGCTGATCTCAAACTCCTGACCTCAGGTGATCTGCCTGCCTTGGTCTCCCAAAGTGCTAGGATTACAGGCGTGAGCCACCACGCCTGGCAGTTTTCTGGGATAATTTATTAACTTTTTATTCCAACACTTTCTGTGTTTGTACAGATGAGGTCTTGCTATATTACCCAGGCTGGTCTTGAACTTCTGGCCTCAAGCCATTCTCCTTGGCCTCCCAAACTGCAGGGATTACAGGAGTGAGCTACTGTGCCCAGCTCCTTTATTCTAATGCTTTTTGTAATTTAGTATCATGACTTTAATTTCTAAGAATTCAGTCTTTGCTCTATTTATTTATTTATTTGAGATGGAGTTTCGCTCTATTGCCCAGGCTGGAGTGCAGTGGTATGATCTTGGCTCACTGCAACCTCCTCCTCCTGGGTTCAAGAGATCCTCCTGCCTCAGCCCCCAGAGTAGCTAGAACTAAGGTGCCTGCCACCACACCCGGCTAAATTTTTTTTTTTTTTTTGTATTTTTAGTAAAGACGGGGTTTCACCTTGTTTGTCAGTCTGGTCTCAAACTCCTGTCCTCAGGTGAACCACCCGCCTCAGCCTCCCAAAGTGTTGGTATTACAGGTGTGAGCCACCGTACCCGGCCCAATTTTTTGTATTTTTAGTAGAAACGGGGTTTCGGGCCGGGCGCGGTGGCTCAAGCCTGTAATCCCAGCACTTTGGGAGGCCGAGACGGGCGGATCACGAGGTCAGGAGATCGAGACCATCCTGGCTAACATGGTGAAACCCCGTCTCTACTAAAATATACAAAAAACTAGCCAGGCGAGGTGGCGGACGCCTGTAGTCCCAGCTACTCGGGAGGCTGAGGCAGGAGAATGGCGTGAACCCGGGAGGCGGAGCTTGCAGTGAGCTGAGATCCGGCCACTGCACTCCAGCCTGGGCGGCAGAGCAAGACTCCGTCTCAAAAAAAAAAAAAAAAAAAAAAAAAAGAAATGGGGTTTCACCGTGTCAACCAGGATGGTCTCGATCTCCTGACCTTGTTATCCGCCTGCCTTGGCCTCCCAAAGTGCTGGGATTACAGGCGTGAGCCACCACACCCGGCCCATTTTTTTTTTTTTTTTTTTTGATATGGGTCTTGCTCTGTCACCCAGGCCAGAGTGCGGTGGCATGAGCACAGCTCATTGCAGCCTCAAATTCCCAGGCTCAAGAGATCCTCCCACCTCAGCCTCCAGAGCAGCTGAAATTACAGGCACATGCTACCACGCCCTGCCCAGCTAATTTGCCCAGCTAATTTGTTTTTTTTTTTTTTTGGAGGCAGCAGCTTCATTTATTAGGGGCTTCGGTTGGGGTGGGGAAAGGTGGCCCAGGTCAGAGGCGCCGGAAAAAGAGCTTGGAGCCGTGGTCTAGCGTGCACTCTCTGGGGTCCGGCTGGCTCCCGTCCAGCTCATCTTTTTTTTTTCTTTTGAGATGGAGTCTTACTTTGTGACCCAGACTGGAGTGCAGTGGCGCAATCTCGGCTCACTGCAACCTCTGCCTCCCGGGTTCAAGCGATTCTCCTGCCTCAGCCTCCCGAGTATCTGGGATTACAGGCACCCGCCACCACACCCGGATAATTTTTGTATTTTTAGTAGAGATGAGGTTTCACCATGTTGGCCAGGCTGGTCTCGAACTCCTGATCTCAGGTGATCCACCGGCCTCGGCTTCCCAAAGTGCTGGGATTACAGGCATGAGCTACCATGCCCAGCCCCACCCAGCTAATTTTTAAATTTTTTGTAGATGGCCAGGCGCGGTGGCTCAAGCCTGTAATCCCAGCACTTTGGGAGTCCGAGACGGGCGGATCACTAGGTCAGGAGATCGAGACCATCCTGGCTAACACGGTGAAACCCCGTCTCTACTAAAAAATACAAAAAACTAGCCGGGCGAGGTAGCGGGGGCCTGTAGTCCCAGCTACTCAGGAGGCTGAGACAGGAGAATGGCGTGAACCCGGGAGGCGGAGCTTGCAGTGAGCTGAGATCCGGCCACTGCACTCCAGCCTGGGCGACAGAGCGAGACTCCGTCTCAAAAAAAAAAAAAAAAAAAAAAAATTTTTGTAGAGACAGGATCTCACTATGTTGCCAGGACTGGTCTCAAACTCCTGGTCTCAAGCGATCCTCCCGCTTTGGCCTCCCAAAGTGCTGGGATTACAGGGGTAAGCCTCGTTCCCGGTCTGAAGCAGCATTTTCTCAAATGTCTCTAAGAATACCAGATTTTTTTTCTTTTTCTTTACATAAATTGTTTCCTCCAGGATTACTTTTCTTTTTTTTTTTTTAAATGTACTTAGGATTCATTTGGTTACAAATAACTAACCATCCGACTTATAGGAAGCTCACAGAAGGGGGTGGCTGGGGTTCAGGGCCCGTTGATCAGACATTTGCCATGTCTTGGGATCCCGTGCTCTTCCTCCACCTCCTCCTCTGCAATCCTGCAATGTTTCCGTCCCGGGGCCTGTTCCTTTCAGAGTTAGAGGATGTATCCTTAATCATGGCTGGTGGGAGGCAGAAGTCACTGCCCCTGGGTTCTCTTTTAATTAAAAGGAAGGAGTCTTTCTAAGAAGCCTCCCTTCCTTTTATCTCAGTGGCTAGAATTGGGGCATGTACCCTTTCCTGATGCATGGTGGGCAAAAGGGGAGTGGTTACTTTAGGTTGGTCAGACTTTGTTGGAGCTGAAGAAGGAAGGGGTCAGTGCTCAGGGTGTGTATGGGGGTGGGCACCTGAACAAATCGGGGTACTTTTAGGAAAGAAGGAGGCAGAATGGACGTTGGGGATGGTTTATCTTGGTGCTTTCCTTTCATGTTGCAAGGTTTCTTTGAATGTTGTTGATATTTCTTCCAGGCACGATGGCTCATGCCTGTAATCCCAGCAGTTTGGGAGGCCGAGGTGGTTGGAATCTCTTGCACTCAGGAGTTCCAGACCAGCCTGGGCAACATAGGGAGACCCCCGTCTCTACAAAAATTAGCCAGGCCTAGTGGTGCGCACTGGGAGAATTACCTGTGCCCAGGAAGTTGAGTTGAGGCTGTAGTGAGCTGTGATCTCGCCACTGTATTCCAGCCTGGGTGAAGGAGTGAAAACCTGTCTCAAAAAAAAAAAAAAAAAAAAAGTTGGTATTTCTTTCAAGTCCCATCATACTTAAGAGTAAGCCAACAAAAGACTGGCCGGGGCTTGTGGTACTGGAGTAGAGCTTTCCAACTTGAGGGCTCGACTTTCATATCAAGTGTGAGAATAAACTAAAGACTTATTTAGGTGCAAGATTACTTTGGGCACGGTGGCTCATGCCTGTAATCCCAGCACTTTGGGAGGCCGAAGGGTGAGGATCACCTGAGGTCAGGATTTCGAGACCAGCCTGGCCAACATGGCGAAACTCTGTCTCTACTAAAAATACAAAAATTAGCTGGGCATGGTGGCACATGCCTATTAATCCCAGTTACTAGGAGGGCTGAGGCAGGAGGATCGCTTGAACCCGGGAGGCAGAGGTTGCAGTGAGCCAAGTTTGCCCCACCACACCCCAGCCTGGGTGACAGAGAGAGACCCTGTCTCAAAGAAAAAAAAAAAAAAAAGTTCACCTTTTTATTAGGGGGCTCACTTTCTGTGGATGTGACTTGAAAATGTGCTCCTGCAAAATTAAGGGGGTAAACCGCAAAAGAGAAGGGTGCAGACGATAGGAAATAGGAGATCCCACCCAAGAGAGAAATAATCGCTGGTCCCAAGATGTAGCCATGTAGCAACAGGGAGTGGGAGGGGAGGAGGTAGGTCACACTGGAGCAAGGAATTAGAGAAGCAATTAGAAACTCTAGGTAAAATTAAAAGATGTATTATAGTAAATTTTTGTCTGTGCACTGAACAATATTAACATAATGCTTTTTTTCTTTCTTTCTTTCTTTCTTTCTTTCTTTCTTTCTTTCTTTCTTTCTTTCTCTCTCTCTCTCTCTCTCTCTCTCTTTCTTTCTTTCTTTCTTTTTTTTTTTTTGAGGTGGCATCTTGCTCTGTCACCCTGGCTGGAGTACAGTGGCATGATCTTGGCTCACTGCAACCTCCGCCTCCCGGGTTCAAGTGATACTCCTGCCTCAGTCCCCCTAGTAGCTGGGATGGCAGGCACGCGCCACCATGCCTGGTTATTTTTCGTATTTTTAGTAGAGACAGGGTTTCGCCATGTTGGCCAGGCTGGTCTTGAACTCCTGACCTCAGGTAATCCACCTGCCTCGGCCTCCCAAAGCGCTGGTATTACAGACGTGAGTCGCCGCACCCAGCTTTTTTTTTTTTTTAAAGAGACATGATTTCCCCTGGTCACCCAGGCTGCAGTGCAGTGGCGTCATCATAGCTCACTGCAGTCTTGAACTTCTGGGCTGAAGTGATTGTCCCGTCTTAGCCTCCTGAGTAGCTGGAAGTACAGGCATGTGCCACCATGCCTGGCTACTTTTTTTCTATACAGAGAGGGCCTTGCTATGTTGCCCAGGCTGGTCTCGAACTCCTGACCTCAAGAGATCCTCCTGCCTTGGACTCTCAAAGTGCTGGGATTACAGACATGAGGCACCACATCCAGCCCCATAATCTTAAAAAGAAAGAAAATTAATAGGTTTCTATTTTAGACTCAAACTCTGGACCAGACAACACTGATCTATCTGAGGTGATAGAAATATCCTTTATCTATGTTATTCAATTTGATAGCTACTAGCCACATGTGGTTTCTGAGCACTTGAAATGTAACTAGCTAGTTGCGACTGAGGGAACTGGGTTTTAAATCTCATTATGTTTTAATTAAGTTAAAGTAGCCTCCTGTGGCCAGTGGCTTCTATATTAGGCAACGCAGCTCTAAGCAATGTGAACGAGAGAATGCCAATATTATCTACATTTAACAACATAAAAGTAAATGTACAGGTAACGGAAATGAGCAGAAGAGAGATAAAGGAAAGCCACTATCTTCATGTCACAAAGTGATAAGAATTTAGGCCAGAAGCTGTGGCTCATGCCTGTAATCTCAGTACTTTTGGAGGCCAAGGCAAGGAGGATTGCTTGAGCCCAGGAGTTCAAGACCAGCCTGGGCAACATAATGAGATCCCTGTCTCTACAAAAAAAATTTAAAATTAGCTGGGCATGATGGTGCACACCTGTAGTCCCAACTACTCGGAAGGCTGAGGTCGGAGGATTGCTTGGGCCCAGGAGTTCGAGGCTGCTCATCTCTTTAAAAATAAATAAATAGGTCAGGTGAAGTGGCTCATGCCTATAATCCCAGCACTTTGAGAGGCCAAGGTGGGCAGATTGCTTGAACTCAGGAGCTTGATCCCAGCCTGGGCAACATAGCGAAACAATGTCTCTACAATAAATATAAAAAGTAACCAGGTGAGGGCCTGGCGCGGTGGCTCACGCCTGTAATCCCAGCACTTTCAAGGCAGGTGGATCACGAGGTCAGAAGTTTGAGACCATCCTGGCGAACATGGTGAAACCCCGTCTCTACTAAAAATACAAAAAATTAGCTGGGCGTGGTGGCGGGCGCTTGTAGTCCCAGCTACAAGTCTGAAGCAGGAGAATGGCATGAACCCGGGAGGCGGAGCTTGCAGTGAGCAGAGCTTATGCCACGGCACTCCAGCCTGGGCGACAGAGCGAGACTCCGTCTCAAAAAAAAAAGAAAAAAAAAGTAATCAGGTGCGGTGGCACACACCTGTAGTTCCAGCTACTCGGAGGCTGAGGTGGGAGGATCACTTGAGCCCAAGGTTGCAGTAAGCTGAGATCAGGCCACTGCACTCTAGCCTGGGAGAAAGAATGAGACCCTGTCTCAAACAAAACAAAACGACAACAACAAAAAACCCATACATAACTACATAAATAAAGTTACAAAAGCAACTTTAGTTCCTTACAAAGGACCTGAAGAGAGGGATTGAACTGCCCTGCAATGTGGAATGGGGCTGGAGCAGGGCCAGTGGGTCAGACACTCACCTATGAATATGCCGGGCAAAATGGATACATGGAGAAACAAAATTATAGTATCTCCATGTAGTAATAATAATAATAATAATAAAAGGAATAACGGAATTAGCACACTTTTTAGGAATGTGAACCCACCAGTAGAATTGAGACTAGGAAAAGTTAAAAGCATTAGAAGTGGTCTCTTTCTGAGACCATGACTTGGTGGGGAAAGGGAAAGCTTATTGTTCATGAAAAACACTTCTGTGCTTATAACATGCATTAGCTTAGGAAACAGCACTTTTCTGTTTTTTTGAGACAAGGTCTTGCTCTGTCGCCCAGGCTGGAATGCAGTATTGTGATCTCGGCTCACTGCAACCTCTGCCTCCTGGGCTCAAGAGATCCTTCCGCTCTGGGCCCTGGGATTACAGGCATGGGCCACCGTGCCCGGCCTAGTGCTTTTCAATGAATAAATAAGTATGTAAACTTTTCTGACCAGACGGAAATTCCCCAGAGGACGAGGGTGGTATGACTTGTCGGTGCTTTTTATGGGAAGAAAGGGCCCCTGGCCCCAAGCAAGCCCCAATCCCGTGGCCCTGGAGGATCAGAAGGGGTAACTGAGTGTCAAAGAAAAACATAGCCAGACATTAGTTATGGTGGTGAAAACAGATTTTATTCAGTAACTACCCGCAGTAGGGGAAAGAGCTGAGCTCCGTTCTGATTTGTGCAGAGGTGATTTGGGCATTTAGTTAATTAGTTTTTTGAGGGACAGGGTCTCCATCTGTTGCCCGGGCTTGTGCCTGTTGCTCAGATTGTGCAGTGGCACAATCACGGCTCACTGCAGCCTCGAACTCCCAGGCTCAAGCCAGCCTCCTACTTCAGCCTCCTGAGTTAGCTGGGACCACAGGCGTATACCACTGCACCTGGCCCTTTTTTTTTTTTTTTTTTTGAGACAGAGTCTTGCTATGTTGCCCAGGCTGGAGTGCAGTGGTACGACCTTGGCTCACTGCAACCACCACCCCCCGGATTCAAGCAATTCTCCTACCTCCTCAGTCTCTTGAGTAGCTGGGATTACAGGCACGTGCCACCATACCCAGCTAGTTTTTTTGTTTTTTTTGTTTTTTTTTGTAGAAACGGTGTTTCACCTTGTTGGCTAGGCTGGTCTCAATGCAGGCAGGAGTCAAGCTCAGGTACCCCTCCCCTTCTGTGGCTTCCCTGCCCCCAGGTTTCTGCCAGCTCCTGTCTACCTTGGTGTAGGAACGGCCCCTCAAAGACCTGCAGGGAGCCGGGCACAGTGACTCACGCCTGCAAGCACTTTGGGAGGCTGAGGTGGGCGTATCACAAGGTCAGGAGTTTGAGACCAGCCTGGCCAACATGGTGAAACCCTGTCTCTACTAAAAATACAGAAATTAGCCGGGTGTGGTGGTGGGCACCTATAATCCCAGCTACTCAGGAGGCTGAGGCAGGAGGATTGATTGAGAACCCCAGAGGTGTAGGTTGCAGTGAGCCGAGATCGAGCCACTGTACTCCAGCCTGGACGACAGAGCGAGACTCCATCTCAAAAAAAAAACAAACCTGTAGGGGGAAGGGGGAACTGGGGCCTGGGGAGGGTACAGCTATTATCTCAGGAGAAGCAGGCAAACCTCTGGTGACCTCTGGTGACCTCTGATGACCTCAAGGCGGGGTGGGCAGGGCCTTCACAGCAGCTCCAGGCACACCCAGCCTCCCCGTCCCTGGCCTCATCACTCCCCTCTCTGCCCTCCACCCTTTGGCCTCCTTGCCTTTGTCCGCAGTTCTGCAGCCTGCTACCCTCTTCCTTGTCTCAAACAGAGAAGTCTTCAGTTAATAAACATCATCCAGTGCCTACTGTGTACCAAGCACTTCGTGGGTGCTGGGGCACCGTGCAAGCACACACGCACAGCTGTGAGGCCATGGGGCTGGTGCTCCAGTGTGGGGAGAGTGACAGAAGCAAAATAAGAAAGTTCATTACATGGCGCATTAGAAGGCGAGAAGTGCTACGGAGAGAAAGCAAGGAGGGGGGTTATAGTCCAGAGGGAGGAGGTGCGAATTTTTTTTTTTTTTTTTTTTTTTGAGACGGAGTCTCACTCTGTCACCAAGGCTGGAGTACAGTGGTGCAATCTTGGCTCACTGCAACTTCCGCCTCCCGGGTTCAAGCGATTCTTCTGCCTCAGCCTCCCGAGTAGCTGGGATTACAGGCGCATGCCACCACGTCCGGCTAATTTTTTGTATTTTTAGTAGGGAGGGAGTTTCACTGTGTTAACCAGGATGGTCTCGATCTCCTGACCTCATGATCCACCCACCTCAGCCTCCCAAAGTGCTGGGATTACAGGCGTGAGCCACCACGCCCACCGGGGGTGCGATTTTAAATAGGGTGGCCAGCTGGACTCGGTGGCTCACGCCTGTAATCCCAGCACTTTGGGAGACCGAGGTGGGAGGCTTACTTGAGCCTAGGAATTTGAAACAAGCCTGAGCAACAAAGCAAGACCCCATCTGTATAAAAAATTTAAAAATTAGGCCGGGCATGGTGGCTCATGCCTGTAATCCCAGCACTTTGAGAGACCTAGGAGGGCGGATCACTTGAGCTCAGGAGTTCAAGACCAGCCTGGCCCACATGGTAAAACACTGTCTCTACTAAAAATACAAAAAACTGCTGGGCGCCGTGGCTCACGCTTGTAATCCCAGCACTATGGGAGGCCGAGGCAGGTGGATCACCTGAGGTCGGGAGTTCAAGACCAGCCTGGCCAACACAGTGAAACCCTGTCTCTACTAAAAAAAGAAAATTAGCTGGGCTTGGTGGTAGGCATCTGTATTCCCAGCTACTCAGGAGGCTGAGGCAGGAGAATAGCTTAAATCCAGGAGGTGGAGGTTGTGGTGAGCCGAGATCGCGCCATTGCACTCCAACCTGGGCAACAAGAGTGTGAAACTCCATCTCAAAAATACAAATAAAAATAAAAATACAAAAAATTAGCTGGGTGTGGTGGTGCGCAACTGTAATCCCAGCTACTTGGGAGACTGAGGCGGGAGAATCGCTGGAACTCGGGAGGCGGAGGTTGCAGTGAGCCGAGATTGTGCCACTGCACTCCAGCCTGGGAGACAGAGCGAGACTCCATCTCAAAAAATAAAAATTAAAAGTTAGACTGGCATGGTGGCACGTGCCTATAGTCCCAGCTACTTGGGAGGCCAAGGCGGGAGGATCTCTTGAGCCCAGGAGGTTGAGGCTGCAGTGAGCCATGATTGTACCAGTGCACTCAAGCCTGGGTGACAGAGTGAGACCCTGTGTCTAAAACAAACAAATAAGTAAGTAAATAGGTTGGCCAGGCAAAGCCATCCTGAGAAGGTGACATTTGAGCGAAGAATGAGAAAGGAGCCAAGCAACATCTGGGTGGGGAGCCCTGCGGTAGCCGCCACAGATGGCGCAAAGGCCCTGGGCTTGCCTTCTCCAGGGACACATCAGAGGTCCGGGTGGCGGACATGGATGGCAGGGCCTTGGGTGGAGGGGCAGAAGCAACGTGGGTAAGAGAGGTAAGCAGCGGTCAGATCGGATGTGGCCGACTTGGCTTCTACCCTGAGTGGAGTGGGCATGGTCTCAGTGTTCCGAGCAGAGGAGGGGTGGGGTCAGATGTTTCATCCGGGTCCCTCTCGCTGCTGTATGGAAAACAGCCCGGAGGAGGATGAGATCTCACACAGGGAGAGCAGTCCAGGCCAGGGAAGACGGAGGGTCAGGCCAGCAGGCAGCAGTGAAGGGGCAAACAGGGATCAGATTCTAGATCTTTCTCCTCTTTCTTTCTTTTTTTTTTTTTTTACAGACAAGGTATCACTCTGTCACCCAGGGTGGAGTACAGTGGCGAAATCATAGCTCCCTGCAGCCTTGAACTCCTGAACTAAAGCGATCCCTTCTGGGTCTCCCAAAGTCCTGGGATTACAGGAGTGAGCCACTGCACCCAGGCAGGTTATACATTTTTTACTGGGAATACTACAGAAGCCAGGCACAATGGCTCATGCCTGTAATCCCAGGACTTCTGGAGGCCAAGATGAGAGGATTGCTTGAGCCCAGGAGTTCAAGACCAGTCTGGGCAACACAGCAAGAAGCCATCTCTAAAAAAAAAAAAAGAGAGAATACCAGCATGAGCCACCACACCCGGCCTGTCTTAAACTTTTTTATTATGGGGAATGTGAAAAGTGCAAAACACTAAAATGGATGAATACATGCTTGTGTAGACACAGACACTGTTAGGAATGTTTGTCTGGAGGTGATGGGTGTGGAGTCTTTTTGTGTGATATATTGGGTGTATCAAGAATGCCAGGTCCTGAGCACTTTTTTTTTTGGTTTGTTTTTTGAGATGGAGTCTCGCTCTGTTGCTCAGGCTGGAGTGCAATGGCACAGTCTCTGCTCACTGCAACCTCTGCCTCCTGGGTTGAAGCGATTCTCCTGCCTCAGCCTCCCGAGTAGCTGGGATTATAGGTGCCCGCCACCATGCCCAGCTAATTTTTGTATTTTTAGTAGAGACGGGGTTTCACCATGTTGACCAAGCCGGTCTCGAACTCCTGACCTCAGGTGATCCACCTGCCTCAGCCTCCCAAAGTGCTGGGCTTACAGGCATGGGCCACCGTGCCCAGTCGTTTATATGTATTAACTCTTAATCATCAGAACAAACTATGTGGTATTACCATAATTATCCCCATTTTATACAAAGCAACAGAGGGATAAGGAGGTTAAGTCCTTTGCCCAAGTGTAAGAGGTAGGACAGGAACCCAGAGTCCTGTGCTGGTAACCGCTTTTCTGTGCACTTGACATTATCTCATTTAATCCTTGCAGTCACTTGATGAAGAAGGTGGTGGTCCTAGGGCATTGGAGAAGTTGTGTGACTTGTTCAAGGTCATGCAGCTGGAAGATGGTGGTGGTAGGACAGGAAGTCCGTTGGGCCTGATTCTGCTGTCCTCTAACCTACCCTCCTTTGCTCCTGCGTCCCTCATCCCCTCTGCAGAATGGGCACCCTGTTACCATTCCGAGCCACTGTGTGCAGAAAAGACAGCATGTTGGCCAGGCTGGTCTCGAACTCCTGACCTCAAGTGATCAGCCTGCCTCAGCCTCCCAAAGTCCTGGGATTACAGGCGTGAGCCACCTCACCTAGCCTCTGAACACTTTGGACTCAAGCCATTTCCCAGTGCTGTGTTTGCAGTGAGCACCCCTGAGGGATGAAGACGTGTCTCCCTGTGGGACACTGGGCTTACCAGGGGCCCTAGAGGAGGGGAATCTCTCAAGCTCAGAGCTCTGTGGCTGCGATATAGGCCCACTATGTGCGCGGTGTCAGTTTGGGTCCTTCCATGTTGCCTCTGTGGGACTTGGGGTAAGGGGAACTGACGCAAACATCACGCTGCTGTTGCTTGGTGTGAGCAATTAATTCCTGCGGCTCTCACCCTGGAGTCTCATGTCTTTGGGTCAGACAAACTCATCAGCTTGTGGAAAGGGCACAGTCCCAAGGACCTGTTAGAATCTTCTATTGTGCACATGTTGCTCTTAAAATATACAAATCAGTTTTGATTTTAAAAACTTATGCATTTTTTTTTTAGTGACAGGGTTTTTGCTGTGGTGCCCAGGCTGGTTTCAAACTCCTGGGCTTAGGGGATCCTTCCGCCTCGGTGGGACTACAGGCATAATGTATCACCACGCCTGGGACTGATTTTCGTTTTTAAAGAACAAAAACCAAAGACATACACAAACCAAGAGTCAAAGCTTGCTAATTAGAGGAAAGTCAGGAAATGGGAACCATTCAAAGAAGAAAATGCCTCGGCCTCCTACTCTCACCTATCCAAAGACAATTAGGTGAATCCCTTAGTGGATATCTTTCCAGACACTTTTCCATATAGAGTCCCACATCTGGCCGGGCGCGGTGGCTCACGCCTGTAATCCCAGCGCTTTGGGAGGCTGAGGTGGGTGGATCACCTGAGGTCAGGAGTTCCAGACCAGCCTGACCAACATGGAGAAACCCCGTCTCTACTAAAAATACAAAATTAGCTGGGCACAGTGGCGCATGCCTGTAATCCCAGCTACTCGGGAGGCTGAGGCAGGAGAATTGCTTGAACCTGGGAGGCAGAGGTTGCGGTGAGCCAAGATCATGCCATTGCACTAAACTCCACTTCAAAATAAATAAATAAAATAAAATAAAATAAAATAAAAAGATTCCCATATCTTTACTAGTTTGCTGAAATAAGATCCGAGCATATGCAGTGTGTAGGAACCACCTTGGTTTAGCCAAGCCTCCCTGACTAGGGGCCACTGGGGTGACCCCCAGCTCCCCGTGAGGGAGTCAAGAGCTCACCAGCTTGCAAAGGTTTTCACGGCCCCCAGCCAGACTCGGGGGCTTCCTCTTGCCCTGCTACTTCCTGGGAGCTCTGAGAGCAGGAAATGGCACCACTCAGCTCCTGGCCTAACAGCTTGGGGACCACAAATGCAAAGGAAACCACCCTCCCCTCCCACCTCCTCCTCTACACCCTTGAGTTCTCAGGCTCACATTCCCACCACCCACCTCTGAGTCCAGCCATCCCTAGCATCACCCCTTCCATCCCATTCCTCAGCCAAGAGCCAGTAATCCAGATTCCAGATCCCGCACTTCCCTGCCTGCCTCAGGTGAGCCCCAGACCCCCAGACACCCCACTGGCCCCTGAAGGAGCAGGTCATGGTGCTGTCTTCGCCCAGCAGCTGTGGGAGCAGGGCGGGTGGGGCAGGATGGAGGGGTGGGTGGGGTGGGTGGAGCCAGGGCCCACTTCCTTTCCCCTTGGGGCCCTGTCCTCCCCAGTCTTGCCCCAGCCTCGGGAGGTGGTGGAGTGACCTGGCCCCAGCGCTGCGTCCTTATCAGCTGAGCCGGTAAGAGGGTGAGACTTGGTGGGGTAGGGGCCTCAGTGGGCCTGGAAATGTGCCTGTGGCTTGAAAAGACTCTGACAGGTGATGATGGGAAGAGATTTGGAGCCACTGGGCTGCACAGGGTCAGGGAAGGCCAGGAGAGGGTGGCCACTGCTGGAATCTGAGCTGCCGAGGCTGGAGGGAGCCTTGGGATGGGGCTGATGGGGGAGCTGCCAGCATCTGTTCCTCTGTCATTTCTGATAACAGTAAAAGCCAGGATGGAAAAAACCGTTAAACCGCAGGTTGGGCCTGGCCGTTGGTAGGGAAGTGGGCAGAGGGGAGGCCCGGCCAGATCCTCCGGCAACTCCCGCGTGTTCTGCTTCTCCGGCTGCCCACCTGCAGGTCCCAGCTCCTGCCTGTTTGCCTGGAAATGGCCGTGCTTCTCCTCCTCCTTGGGGTGCTTGTGGTAAGTCCAGAGGCTCTGGGGGACACGACAGCTGTGCAGACACCCATGCCCGGACAGACTTCTGGTCCTTTGGTCTCTACTAGCAAATACCTGAGCATCGACTCAGAGATGTACACCGCTTCAATAACAAGTGACCCTAAGGCCGACGGCACTGGGGACCAGACCTCAGCCCTACCTCCCTCAACTTCTGTCAATGAGGGATCCCCTCTTGGGACTTCCCTTGGTGCCAGCACTGGTTCCCCCTTACCTGAGCCAACAACCTTACAGAATGTTTCCTTCAAGATGTCATCAATGCCCCAGGAAAACCCTCATGCAACCAGTCATCCTGCTGTTCCCATAACAGCAAACTCTCTAGGATCCCACACCATGACAGGTGGAACCATGACAACGAACTCACCAGAAACCTCCAGTAGGACCAGTGGAGCCCCTGTTACCGTGGCAGCTAGCTCTCAGGAGACCTCCAAAGGCACCTCTGGACCCCCTCTTACCATGGCAACTATCTCTCTGGAGACCTCCAATGGCACCTCTGGACCCCCTCTTACCATGGCAACTATCTCTCTGGAGACCTCCAATGGCACCTCTGGACCCCCTGTTACCATAGCAGCTGGCTCTCTGGAGACCTCCACTGGGACCACTGGACCCCCTGTTACCATGACAACTGGCTCTCTGGAGCCCTCCAATGTGAACACTGGACCCTCTGTTACCATGACAACTGGCTCTCTGGAGCCCTCCAGTGGGGCCAGTGGACCCCAGGTCTCTAGTGTAAAACTATCCACGATGATGACTCCAACGACCTCCACCAATGCAAGCACTGTGCCCTTTCGGAACCCAGATGAGAACTCAGGAGGCATGCTGCCAGTGGCCGTGCTTGTGGCCCTGCTGGTGGTCATAGTCCTCGTGGCTCTGCTCCTGCTGTGGCGCCGGCGGCAGAAACGGCGGACAGGGGCCCTGGTGTTGAGCAGAGGCGGCAAGCGTAACGGGGTGGTGGACGCCTGGGCTGGGCCAGCCCAGGTCCCTGAGGAGGGGGCCGTGACAGTGACCGTGGGAGGGTCCGGGGGCTACAAGGGCTCTGGGGTCCCCGACGGGGAGGGGTCTGGCCGGCGGCCCACGCTCACCACTTTCTTTGGCAGACGGAAGTCTCGCCAGGGCTCCCTGGCGATGGAGGAGCTGAAGTCTGGGTCAGGCTCCAACCTCAAAGGGGAGGAGGAGCCGCTGGTGGCCAGCGAGGATGGGGCTCTGGATGCCCCCGCTCCTGATGAGCCTGAAGCGGGAGACAGGGCTGCCCCTTAAGTGCTGGCGAATAGTAAGGCTGGAGGCCGGAATCTCAGCCAGCCTCCAGCACCTTCCCTCTCACCATCACACTGCCCCCTCACTCCCACATTTCCACCTGGCATCCTGATCCTCACCCGAATCTCTCTCTCTCTCTCTTTTTTTTTTTTTTTTTTTGAGGCAGAGTTTCGCTTTGTTGCCCAGGCTGGAGTGCCATGGCATGATCTCAGCTCACTGCAACATCTGCCTCCTAAGTTCAAGAGATTCTCCTGCCTCAGCCTCCCGAGTAACTGAGATTACAGGCGCCCACCACCACGCCCAGCTGCTTTTTTGTATTTTTGGTAGAGACGGGGTTTCACCATGTTGGCCAGGATGGTCTCAAACTCCTGACCTCAGGTGATCCACCTGCCTCGGCCTCCCAAAGTGCTGGGATTACAGACGTGAGCCACCGTGCCTTACCTCCTCACCCGCCTCTTCACTCTGAATCCTCATCAGGCCTCTCAGCCCTGGATTTCCTGCTGGCATCCTCACCCAGCACCTGCAACCAGCACCTGGGCAGGGCAAGGCCGGCACCTCTCAACGTCTGTGGACTGAATTAATAAACCCTCTTCATCCACCCCTATTTATCTCCATCAGGATTTCCCCCTCTTTCTTGTTCTTGGAAATGGCTGCTGAGTCTCCATCAGCCAAATTTATCTGACCTGTCATTTCTTTGAGAATTCTCCTTTTCCCCCACACCCCACCCTGGGTTGACCAGAGTCTGGGAAGAAGAAGGACAAGAGAACATGGCAAACTCCCTCCTAGGATTAACTTTGTAAAGCACCCTTGCCCTGTAGCTGCAAGGGCTGTGGAACCTGGGCAGCCCGCAACCACCTTTAGCTCTGGGTCCCCCAGGCCAGCCAGGAGCATGGCTGGGTGGGGCCACCGGCCCATGCTCTCAGGCAGGCCTGTAATCTTTCCCAGGGCACCTGGACTCGAGGCTGGCCCTGGCCCATGCCACCACACTCTCCCCACCCAGGGACAGAGGCAGCCAGAGGCTTCGCGGTTTCTCCTCTGAGTTTCTGTCTGGGTGTGTAGTTCTCAGAAACCCCAGTGCCTGCGTGCGTCCACTCATGGGTGTGGTTTGTGTGCAAGAGCTGAGGATTTGGCGATGCTTGGGAGGGGTAGTGGCGGGTACAGACAGTGTGGGAGTGGGAAGTGGTGCAGAGACTGAAAAGGGTCAACCTGAGCATGGGGGCACAAGGACTGCTGAGAACATGTGTGTCATCTTTGCTCTGATGGGGTAGACAAAGCAGAAAATCTAACTCTGTCTATAGCCCCATACAGCACGCCAGGGTGACCACAGTGGCTGGTGCTTTTAATCCCAGCACTTTGGAAAGCTGAGTCAGGAGGATCGCTTGAGCCCAGGAGTTCGAGTCTGAAGTGAGCTGTGATTGCACCACTGCACTCCAGCCTGGGCAACAGAGCGAGACCCTGTCTCAAAAAAGAAAACAAAAAGGAAGCCAGGCTTCCTAGAAAGATTGTATGTGTGACCCAAATGTGAGTTCTTCAGCTCAACCACGGTAATCCCTTCCTTGAACTCTCCCTTTCTGCAGTACACATGCATGTGCTCACTCTCTCTCTCTCTGTCACACACACACACACACCCACACACCTACACACATACACGTGCACGCGCGAACAGAGGCAGGGGGCGAGGGGTCTGCCCTGGTCGTGGGGACTGGCCTTGCTGGCGCTTACCCCCCTGCACATTTTCAGGTTTAGTTTGTCTATCTCTCCTCTTCCATCCCAGGGGCTGAGCCCCTTCTATCCTCCAAGAGGATCCAGTGAGAGTGAGTGAAGCGGGCGGGCCCAGAGCCAGGGACTTCCCCTGTGAGGCCTGGGTGGAGAGGAGAGGACCCAATGGTGGTGCCTTTGAGACCAGCGCAGCCTACAGCCTGGGAGCACACATGGGCCAGGGCAGTTGGTATTTCCTGAGGGCAAAGAGGAAATTTTCAAAGAGGAAGTTGTTGAGTTAGAGGTTGCAGTGGCTGAGAGCAGACAGGTTGACCTGCAAACAAAGACAGGGGAAGCATGTGAGCGTGACAGCCTTGCTCTGTGGCCTGAGCAGGAGATGGGGAAAGGATCAGGTGGGAGATGGGCTCGTGCAGTGGGAGAGGAGAGGGAGGGAGGCGGCAGGAAGGCGCTTGCTTAGTGGGTGGGAAGAGCTGAGCTGGGATGGAACCGGCTTCTATCAGCCAGGCTGGGCACCCACTGGGCTGCATCTAGTGGCCTTTTCTGATTGCTATTTGGATTCACTGCAGCTGCAGAACGACAGAGGCCACGTCCAAAAGTCCCTTAGAGACACTGTTGTCTTAGAGTTGTTTAAATAAGTGCCCCCATATCAGGTTTAGAAAATACTGTCACTGAACGCCGCTGTCCTCAGTTCCACCTCCCTTTTCTTTGACAGATATGGTTGTTTTCTGAGCCAGGACTGGTTTTAGCCAGGTCCTGGGCGAATCCTGAAAAAAAGAGGTAGGGGTAAGGAAGGCACCCAACAAGGCTTTCACAATCCAGAAAATACCAAAATATAAGTGTTAAAAGAGAGGCACAGGCCGGGTGCAGCGGGTCACGCCTGTAATTCCAGCACTTTGGGAGGCTGAGGCAGGCAGATCACGAGGTCAGGAGTTGAGACCAGCCTGGCCAATGTGGTGAAACCTCGTTTCTACTAAAAATACAAAAATTAGCCGGGTGTGGTGGTGGGCTCCTGTAATCCCAGCTACTTAGGAGGCTGAGGCAGGAGAATCGCTTGAACCCAGGAGGCGGAGGCTGCAGTGAGCTGAGATCGTGCCATTGTACTCCAGGCTGGGTGACAAACTGACACTGTCTAAAAAAATAAAAATAAAAATAATAAATAAAAGAGAGGCAAAAACAGAATGTTCTGAATGCACCAAGGAAAATGGTACATTCATAACTCTCAGGTGAAGCCTCCCAAGCCATGCATGTGTGTACATGAGTATGTGTGTGCATGTGCATGTGCGTGCGTGCGCATGCATGTGGCTGTGTGTGTATGTGCGTGCACGTGCGTGTGTGCATGCTTGTGTGCGTGCATGTTCGCACATGCATGTGTACTGCAGCAAGGGAGACTTTGAGGAAGGGATTCCAGCGGCCGAGAAGGACTCGCATTGCCCTGGGGAAAGGTTGGAAGGCTTCACCTGAGAGTGTGTCGTGGCCTTTGTCATATCCACTGCTTGATTCCTCCCTTTAAAAAGTATTTTTATTGGCCGGGCGCGGTGGTTCACGCCTGTAATCCCAGCACTTTGGGAGGCCGAGGCGGGCGGATCACGAGGTCAGGAGATGGAGACCATTCTGGCTACCACAGTGAAACCCAGTCTCTACTAAAAATACAAAAAATTAGCTGGGTGCGGTGGCGGGCGCCTGTAGTCCCAGCTACTCGGGAGGCTGAGGCAGGAGAATGGCGTGAACCCGGGAGGCGGAGCTTGCAGTGAGCCGAGATTGCGCCACTGCACTCTAGTCTGGGCGACAGAGCGAGACTCCGTCTCACCAAAAAAAAAAAAAAAAAAAAAAAATTATTTTTACTTTTTTCTACAGATGAGCACCACCACATCTGGCTAATTTTTGTATTTTTTGTAGAGATGGGGTTTCACCATGTTGCCCCAGCTGGTCTCAAACTCCTGGGCACAAGAGATCCACCTGCCTCAGCCTCCCAAAATGCTGGGATTATAGGCATGAGCCACTGCATCCTGCCACTGCTTTATCCCTGGTGGCTGCTGTGCCTGGCATGTTGCAGATCCTCCATGAATATGCATTTGAATGAATGAATAAATGAATGAATGAATGAGATGATGTCTCAGAGATCCTTTTTTTTGAGATGAGGTCTCATTCTGTCACCCAGGCTAGAGTGCAGTGGTGCAATCATAGCTCACCACAGCCTCAGCCTCCTGGGCCTCCCAGGTAGCTGGGATCACAGGTGTACACCAACATGCCCAGCTAATTTTTTTAAAACTTTTTATTTGTAGAGACAGGGTCTTGCTGTGTTGCCCAGGCTGGTCTTGAACTCCTGGGCTCAAGTGGTCCCAAATGCTGGGATTATAGGTGTGAGCCACTGTGCCCAGGCTTGCCTCAGATATTTGAAGGCTGGGAAGGATTTTATCAAGCTGGGAAAAGGAAAAGGCATTTCCAGCAGAGGGGATAGCAGGTGGAAATGCATAATTTAAAAAAAAAAAAAAAAAGTGGAGCAGATCCGGGGCAGTGGCTCATGCCTGTCATCCCAACACTTTGGGAGGCAGAGCAGGGAGGATTGCTTAAGGCTAGGAGTTCAAGACCAGCCTGGGTAACATAGCGAGACCCTGTCAAAAACATAAAAAAATTAGCCAGGCATGGTGGTGCGTGCTTATAGTACCAGCTACTTGGGAAGCTAAGGCAGGAGGACTGCTTGAAGCCGGGAGTTTGAGACCAGCCTGTGCAACATAGTGATACCCCGTCTCTACAAAAAGTAAACAGTTGTATATATATTTTAAAGTGGAGCAGTTCAATGTAGTCTTTTTTGAACAAACATGAAATGGATGTCTTTTTTTTTTTTTGAAATGGAGTTTTCACTCTTGTTGCCCAGGCTGGAGTACAATGGCATGATCTCGGCTCACCGGAACCTCGGCCTCCCGGGTTCAAACGATTCTTCTGCCTCAGCCTCCCAAGTAGCTGGGATTACAGGCATGTGCCACTAAGCCCAGATCATTTTGTGTTTTTAGTAGAGACGGGCTTTCACCATGTTGATCAAGCTGGTCTTGAACTCCCGACCTCTGCTGATCCGTATGCCTCGGCCTCCCAAAGTGCTAGGATTACAGGCATGAGCCACCGCGCCTGGCAATAGATGTCTTTTAATTCTCTGGAGGAAAAAGCAAAGCAAAAGAAGCAGTGGATATTTTAAGACTAAAAAGGAAAACAAAAAAAGGAGATAGAGGAGGCCGGGCGTGGTGGCTCATGTCTGTAATCCCAGCACTTTGGGAGGCCGAGGTGGGTGGATCACCTGAGGTCAGGAGTTCAAGACCAGCCTGACCAACATGGTGAAACCCCATCTCAAAATACAAAAAACTAGCTGGGCGTGGTGGCGGGTGCCTGTAATCCTAGCTACTTGGGAGGCTGAGGCAGGAGAATCGCTTGAACCCAGGAGGTGTAGGTTGCAGTGAGCCGAGATCATGGGTGCGGTGGCTATGCGGTGGTACTATGGGAAGCAGAGGCAGGCAGATCACCTGAGGTCAGGAGTTGGAGACCAGCCTGGGCAACATAACGAGATCCCTATCTTTACAAAAGATATGAAAAATTAGCCAGGTGTGGTAGTGTGCGCCTGTGGTACCAGCTACTCAAGAGGCTGAGGCAGGGAGGATTGCTTGAGTCCGGGAGTTTGAGGCTACAGTGAACTGTGATCATGCCACTGCACTCCAGCCTGGGCAACGGAGTGAGACTCTGTCTCAAAAGAAAGAAAATGGCCAGGTGTGGTAGCTCACACCTGTAATCCCAGCACTTTGGGAGGCCGAGGCGGGCAGATCATGAGGCCAGTTTGAAACCAGCCTGGCCAAAATGGTGAAACCCTGTCTCTACTAAAAATACAAAAATTAGCCAGGCATGGTGGCATGCAGCTGTAATCCCAGCTACTTGGGGGGCTGAGGCAGGAGAATTGCTTGAAACCAGGAGGCAGAGATTGCAGTGAGCTGAGATCGTGTCACTGCACTCCAGCCTGGGCGACAGAGCAAGACTCTATCTCGGAAAAAAATTTTTAAAAAGAAAATATAAAATATGGTATAAGATTAAATATATTAGTTATGAAAATAATTGTAAATGACTTATTGAACTTACAGTCACTAAAAGTCATGTTTTTGAAAATTATGTAATGACTTTGGAAAATACCAGCAATATAATGCTAAGTGGGGAAAAAAGCAAGTTACTCCTCTGTAAATACATATGATTCTAGTTTTGTAATAAAAATTCCTAACCATATAGGCACTTATAGGGAAACAAAGGAACCATTCCAAATGTTTACCATGCTTATCTCGAAAGTGGTGAGTTTATGCGTGATTTTTATTTTGTTTATGCTCTTCTGTGTTTTCCGAATTTCATACAATAAATATCTGTTACTTTTACAGTATGAAAAAATAGTGGTCAAAAAGTGTTCAAGGGGGTCACCTGGGGGTGTCTGGTTTGAGGAGAGTGGTCAGGGATGAGGTTGCAAGTGGAGGCTGGAGCCGTGCTATGAAAAGTCAAGAGTTTGAATTGAGTTCCGAGGTGGTTTTTTTTTTTTTTTTTTTTTTTTTGAGAAGGAGTCTCGCCCTGTTGCACAGGCTGGAGTGCAGTGGCGCGCAGTTTCACACCATTCTCCTCAGCCTCCCGAGTAGCTGGGACTACAGGCGCCCGCTACCACACCCAGCTAATTTTTTTGTATTTTTAGTAGAGACGGGGTTTCACCATGTTAGCCAGGATGGTCTCGATCTCCTGACCTCGTGATCCATCTGCCTCGGCCTCCCAAAGGGCTGGGATTACAGGCGTGAGCCACTGTGCTCTGCTGAGAGTTTGAATTGCGTTCTGGAAGTAGTGGTGACGTCAACACACCTAAGTCTGCTCTTCTCCTCCCTTCTGGTCCCCAGAGTGGTGAGTAGCATCGTTCCGGTGGCCAAGGCAAAACGCCTTAGGACCACCGTGCAGCCCCACTCTCTCCCCATTCCTGCTCTCCAGGTGCCAAGTCCCTGGCTCTTCTTTTACTGGCCCTTGCATCCCTTCCTTCTCTTCAGTCCTCATCACACCTCACCAGGATCCTATTGACACTTCCCCTCTGATTTCCTTCCACTCTCTGCTAGTGATGGTCCCAGGGACCCTTCTAAAAGGTCACTATGGGCTGGGTGCAGTGGCTCATGCCTGTAATCCCAGCACTTTGAGAGGCTGAGGGGGGCCAATCATCTGAGTTCAGGAGTTCGAGACCAGCCTGGCCAACATGGTGAAGCCCCATCTCTACTGAAAGTACAAAAATTAGCCGGGCGTGGTGGTGTGCACCGGTAGTCCCAGCTACTCGGGAGGCTGAGGCGGGGGAATTGCTGGTACCCGGGAGTTGGAGGTTGCAGTGAGCCAAGATCACGCCATTGCACTCCAACCTGGGGGACAGAATGAGACTCTGTCTCAAAAAAAAAAAAAAAAAAAAAAAAAAAGCTGGCCATCGTGGCACACACCTGTAGTTCCAGCTACTCAGGAGGATGAGGTAGGAGGATCACTTGAGCCCAGGAGGCCCAGGTTGCAGTGAGCCATGATCACACCACTGCACTCCAGCCTGAGTGGCACCCTGTCTCAAAATATAATAATAATAAAATTAAAAAATAAAATAAAATAAAAGACTGCTCTGTCTGGGTGATATTCCTGTATCCCCAAGGCTGTCAGAGTGGAACACTCCTTCCTTAGCATGGCAAATAAGACCCTTGGGACCGGACCCGATCTCTCCTCTGACCACCCCTGCCTGGTCAGCCCTTGGTACAGACAGTCTTTGCTATCCAGCCCCATCAAATTACTATTGCTCCCTAAATACGCTATGCACTTTATTTGGAGGTGACGGGTGAAGAAGGGTAGTTTAACATGTTGACATATTTATTTTTTCCAGACAATAAAATAACATTTTTTCCTGTTTTGCAAAAGTTAATTATCAGCACATTGCATACTTTTTTTTTCTTTTTCTTTTTCTTTTCCTTTTTTTTTTTTTTTTTTTTTTTGAGTCAAAGTCTTGCTGTGCCCCTCAGACTGGAGTGCAGTGGCACAATCTCGGCTCACTGCAACCTCCACCTCCCGGGTTCAAGTGATTATCCTGCTTCAGTCTCCCGAGTAGCTGGGACTGCAAGCACGTGCCACCACGCCAAGCTAATTTTTGTATTTTTGGTAGAGACGGGGTTTCACCATGTTGGCCAGGCTGGTCTTAAACTCCTGACCTCAGGTGATTCACCCGCCTCAACCTCCCAAAGTGTTGGGATTACAGGCATGAGCCACTGCACCTGGCCAACAGAGTCTTAAATAACAGAATTCACACACACACACATGCACTGTATTATATTTCATCTTATACTTTAAAATGTTTCCATTTTTTTTCTTAAAAGTACACATTAAGATCATGTTTACAAATAAAGCCTTGTCATCCAAAGTGAAAAATCCAGATGGCAAGATTTGGATGGGGAAGGTCTTGAGAAATCTGTGAATGGAGTTCACTTTTGCAGACAGGAATATGGTTCTAAGGACATTCCATTTCTGAAAATGTACACTTCCACCCACTTTTCCTCTCCTTCTTCCCTTCCCTTCCCTTCCCTTCCCTTCCCTTCCCTTCCCTTCCCTTCCCTTCCCTTCCCTTCTTTCGAGACAAGGTCTTCCTCTGTCGCTGACGCTGGAGTGCAGTGGTGCAATTTCGGCCCATTGCAACCTCCGCTTCCTGGGCTCAAGTGATCCTCCCACCTCAGCTTCCCGAGTAGCTGGGACTATAGGCACACGCCACAGCACCCAGCTAATTTTTGTATTT
The DNA here is from genome assembly GCF_043159975.1 of Macaca nemestrina. Lineage (NCBI taxonomy): Eukaryota > Metazoa > Chordata > Mammalia > Primates > Cercopithecidae > Macaca > Macaca nemestrina. The sequence continues at coordinate 28,159,630 of NC_092142.1, read as the reverse complement.
TTCGTACAGATGGGTTCTCACCATGTTGCCTAGGCTGATCTTGAACTCCTGGGCTCAAGTGATCCTCTCGCCTCAACCTCTCAAAGTGCTGGGATTACAGGCGTGAGCCACAGAGCCCGGCCTGCATCCCCATTTGTGACCCCTGACCATGTTCGAGTGGGAAGGGGAAGCCGGGGAAGGGAGGATGGGCTACCTGAGGGCTGCGGATAGAGGTGACTCCTGTGAGCTCTGAGCCCTTAGCCCTTGGGCAGAGGGAACAGAACAGAAACAGACCCTATCTCTGGGCAACCAAGTTCAGACTCGTGTGGCAGGAGACAGATCACACAGCACTATCAACAAAACAACACAGGGCACAGTGGCTCATACCTGTAATCCCAGCACTTTTGGAGGCTGAGGTGAGAGGATTGCTTAACCCCAGGAGTTTGAGACCAGCCTGGCCAACATAGCGAGATCCCGTCTCTCAAAAAAAGAAAAAAATTAGCTGGGTCGGGTGATGCACACCTGTAGTCCCAGCTACTTGGGAGGCTGAGGTAGGAGGACAGCTTGAACCGGGGAGGTCGAGGCTGCAGTGAGCTATGATTGTGCCACTGCACTCTAGTCTGGGCAACAGAGCAAGACCCTGTCTTCCAAAAAAAAAAGAGAGAGAGAGAGAAGAATGTAATCAAAAGTTTCTAAATTCCCAAAGCGGTAACAAAAGCAGACCCAAACAAAAGTAGAGAGAAAATCTTCAAACCCTAAAAGGCTATTATTTAGGCTGAGGAGCCCACCCGGTGGTGACCACCAAGTTCTGGGAGGTTTGGGGCAGGGCCATTAGACAATGGAAACCCAGGTTATTTTGGAGACAGTCAACTTGCTCCCCAAAATGAGCTGCAAGCAGGGTGCCTGTGTGCTCAGCCCAGTCTGGAGCTCAGAGCCTGCCTGCCCCACTGCACCATCACCAGCCCAGCTGAACCAGGGTCCCAGGCAAGCCGTGCAGGCTCCGCGTTGGCCTTGGAGAGAATCACCGACTCTCCCTCAGTTGCCTGAGCTCTGCCTGAAGCCAGCCCTCCCCGAGCTGGCTGGCAATAAATGCCTTGACTTCCCGCCAACTCTTCCTCAACCGTTAAGATTCAGCTCAAATATCACCGGGCTCTGTGCAGCTGCCCTCGCCGCCCCACCCCACGCAGACTTTGTGTTCCTTCTCTGCTCCTGCAGCGCCCCTTGCGACAGCATGAATAATCTGGCTGTGGTGATGTGAGGGTGTGAGCCCCTCCGAGGCCACGTGCCCTCTTTGTAGTTCCAGAGCCCAGGGCCCGGCACGCGGTAGCTACCTCATATGTGTTTACTGAATGGAGGGATGAATAAATTCATGTACAAAGAACAGTTTTATTTATTTATTTATTTTTGAGACGGAGTCTTGTTCTGTCGCCCAGGCTGGAGTGCAGTGGTGCGATCTTGGCTCACTGCAACCTCTGCCTCCCAGGTTTGAGCAATTCTCCTGTCTCAGCCTCCCAAGTAGCTGGGATTACAGGTGCCCGCCACCACACCTGGCTAGTTTTTGTATTTTTAGTAGAGGCAAGGTTTCAACATGTTGGCCAGGCTGATCTCGAACTCCCGACCTCAGGTCATCTGCCTGCCTTGGTCTTCCAAAGTGCTGGGATTACAGGTGTGAGCCACCGCGCCTGGCCTTATTTGTTTATTTTCGTAGAGATGGGGTCTCACTCTGTTGCCCAGGCTGGTCTCAAACTCCTGGACTCAAGTGATCCTCCTGCTTCAGCCTCCCAAACTGTTGGGATTATAGGCACAAACCACAGTGCCTGGCCCAGTGCTGTCCTTTGAGTTGACCTTGTCATCCAGGAGGATGTTCTGAGGAAGTGTGAAATGATAATATTATTCTAACCCACGATGGATACAGTGGCAGTCTGGAAGGTGAAAGAGGTTGGGTTTGAAATAGATTTATTGGCCGAGTGCAGTGGCTCACACCTGTAATCCCAGCACTTTGGGAGGCCAAGGCAGGAGGATTGCTTCAGCTTTTAAACATGGCGAAACCCTGTCCCTACTAAAAATAGAAAAGTCAGATGGGCGTGGTGGCATGCACCTGTAGTCCCAGCTACTCAGATGGCTGAGGCAGGAGAATCACTTCAGCCCTATAAGTTGAGGATGCAGTGAGCTGTGATCATGCCAATGCATTCTAGCCTGGGTGACACAGTGAGACCCTGTTTCAAAAACAAAAACAAAAACAAAAAAAGAGCAGAGGCCTGGAGCTTGAGAGGGAACTCAGAATAGAAGATATAGATTTAAGAGTCGGCTGGTGGCTCACGGCTGTAATCCCAGCACTTTGGGAGGCTGAGGTGGGTGTATCACTTGAGGTCAGGAGTTTGAGACCAGCCTGAACAATATAGCGAAATCCCATCTCTATCAAAAATAACAAAAATTAGCTGGGCATGGTGGCAGGCAGCTGTAATCCCAGCTACTTGGGAGGCTGAGGCAGGAGAATCACTTGAACCCGGGAGGTGGAGGTTACAGTGAGCCAAGATTGTGCCACTGGACTCCAGCCTGGGTGACAGAGTGAGACTCCGTCTCAAAAAAATAAAAATAAATAAATAAACAAATAAATAGTGATATAGATGGACAGATACATAAATTACATCATTCACTGGGTAGGTTGATAAGAGAACTGTAGAGAGAATCTGAGTGTAATAGTCAGGGCAGGCTAACTGTTGTAACCAACAGCCCCTCCACATCTCAGTGGTATAACTCAAAAGAAGGTTTTTCTTTCTTATGACAGTTATTTCCTGACATTTGGAGCATGACTTTCCACAACGTTATTCCGGGACCCAGTCTCCTTCCATCTAGTGGTTCTGTCATCCTCCTAGGGCCTTTGAATGCTCCGCTTTCGACCAGTTGATGGGAGGGGAGAGGCAGAGTAGGATCCTGTGAAGACTTCTAGGGTCAGGTCTTGAAATATCTTTTGCTCACACTCCATTGGCCAGAACAAGACTGCCTCAGTGCAGAGGAAGCTAGGAAATGTAGTTTAGTAGGGTGCCCAGAAGGAAAAGAGAAGCAGTCCCTGCCACACTGAGGCAACACCAAAATCTGAGGGTTGGATATAGGAAGCGCCTGCAAAAGATAGAAAAAAGCCTTTAAGAGGATTGCTTGAAGCCAGGAGTTTGAGACCAGCCTGGGCAGCATAGCAAGGTCCTATCTGTACAAAAAATAAAAATAAAAAATTAGCCTAGGGTGGTGGCATGCACCTATAGTTCCAGCAACTCAGGAGGCTTGGGGCCAGGAGTTTGAGGCTGCCGTGAGCTATGATTGGGCCACTGCACTTCACTTAAGGCTGAGTGACAGAGCAAAACCCTGTATCCAAAAAAAAAAAAAAAAATTAACCAGGAGAAAAATGACATTTGGAGATCCTGTCTCTAAAGAAAAAAAAAAAAGCTCACTGCATATAGCTCACTGCAGCCTCAGAAGCAGGCCCAGGACTAAATTAAGGCCAGCAAGGTGCTGGGGTGATAAGCAAGCCCGGCCAGCCTGGCCAACACTTTGAAACCCCATCTCTACTAAAAATACAAAAATTAACTGGGCGTGGTGGCAGGCGCCTGCAGTCCCAGCTACTCAGGAGGCTGAGGTGGGAGGATCACTTGAGCTTGGGGCGTGGAGGTTGTAGTGGGCCAAGACTGTGCCACTGTACTCCAGCCTGGGTGACAGAGCAAGATCCTGTCTCAAAAAGAAAAAAAGTGAGCTGCAGGGTGAAGCCTCCCTAAATTTTGTGCCTTGGGTGCCTTGATCCATCACCTGCCAGCAGTCAGGTGCAGCAGAGAAAGAAAAGGGAGAAGACTGGGAAGATGCAAGTGACTTTAGCAACTAGAAGTCCCTGCGAGCAGCTGTAGCAAGAAGGGTTTCCAATGAAGAAAGGAAGGCCCTGGGCTGGGCGCGGTGGCTCACGCCTGTAATCCCGGCACTTTGGGAGGCCAAGGCGGGTGGGTCACCTGAGGTCGGGAGCTGAAGACCAGCCTGACCAACATGGAGAAACCCTGTCTCTGCTAAAAGAAAAAAATACAAAATTAGCCAGTGTAGTGGCACATGCCTATAATCCCAGCTACTCGGGAGGCTGAGGCAGAAGAATCACTTGAACCTGGGAGGCGGAGGTTGCAGTGAGTTGAGATCACACCATTGCACTCCAGCCTCGGCAATAAGAGCAAAACTCCATCAAAAAGAGACAAAAAAAATAAAAGAAACAAAAAGAGAAAGGAAGGCCCTGGCAGTTCTTGGACAGGAACTTGCCTGAAGTCCCAGTCCCAGTGACTGGTGGTTTCCTGGTTTTCTGGTTCAGAAGCTGGGCTCTAAGCTGTCTGTGCCCTTAAAGTTCCTTGGAAAGAGGGAAGGGAAGGGAAGTGAATATTAGGTGAGTTCCTACTCTGCTTCATTTGCAGAGTTTTCTCATTGATTCTCAGTTGAACCCATGAGGTAGATGTTATGCCATTAAAAAAAATTTTGTTTCTTTAGGGACAGGGTCTCTGTCTGTCACCCAGGCTGGACTGCAGTGGCACGATCATGGGTCACTGCAGCTTTGAACTTCTGGGCTCAAGTGATCCTCCCATCTCAGCCTACAGGTGTGCACCACGGTACTTAGCTAATTTCTTTTTCTTTTTTTGGGGGGGAGAGATGGGATCTCTATATGTCTCTATGATGCCCAGGCTGGTCTCAAACTCCTGGCCTCAAGTGATTCTCCTGCCTTGGCCTCCCAAAGCATAGGGATTACAGGCATGAGTCGCTGTGCCCAGCCTGTGATGCATTTTTAAAATTAATTAATTAATTCAAGTGAGTCTCATGCCTCAGCCTCCCGAGCAGCTGGGATTACAGGCCCCTGCCACCATGCCCGGCTAATTTTTGTAGTTTTAGTAGCGATGGGGTTTAGTCATGTTGGCCAGGCTGGTCTCAAACTCCTGACCTCAGGTGATCGACCTGCCTCCACCTCCATCTCCCAAAGTGCTGAGATTACAGACGTGAGCCACTGCGCCCGGCCCTGTTATGCCATTTTAAAGCCCAGGAAACTGAGGCACAGAAAAAGGTAAAAAGGTACGTGAGATCAAAAAGGATGGAGTTAGGATTTGAACCCAGGTCCAGGGCCCGTGATTTTCCCAGCACACCATCCAAAATGCCTGCCTGCCCTCACCAGGGAGCACACACTTACATTCACGGTCTTGGACCCTGGGTTAGGGCCAGGAGGGCTGGGTGTGGGACGAGAACAGGGCCTCCAGTTCTTTCACTGGCTGGGGCAGGGTTTCTGAGTTCGCCATCAGAGCCCCTCCTCTGACTTTCAGGGGCCGGCTGAGGAATCTGCAGGCTTGGCAGAGGACAGGAGGCAGGCCTGGGGAGCCTGGGAAGGGCTGGCTGACAGTTCTATGGGCCCTCCCCTCCTCCACAGTCCCACCCCCAGCCTGAGGCCTCTGGGAGCCCTGGTCCTGAGCAGCCAATACACCAGCCCAGACAGCTACAAGTCACCATGGACGCTGAAGGTAAAGGGACACTCTCCCCGCGGTGTCCCTGCACCCATCCCCCCACTGCCTACCCCTGCCCCCATCCTGGCTTTTCTCAGCCCCTCATCACCTCCTCTGGAGCCATCTCTCCTCTGGTCCTGCCATCGACTCCCTTACCTACCCCATGTCCCTGCAGCCTCGCTCAACCCCCAGAGGCCCCTTCTCACTCTTCTTTCTCTTGTGTTGAGTTCCCAAGGAGCTCTGGGGAAGGAAGGGGCTTAAGCCCTAGAAAAGGGGGGCAGGGCGGCCTGGAGGAGGTGGCGTCTCCTGGGGGCAGTGGGGGCCGGAAGTGGGAGGCTGGATGGGGGAGCAGCGTGGACTTCTGCTCTCGCTGGTAGCTGGGGAGAAGCAGAGACAAAGTCCTGTCCCTTCTGTAGCCGGGTGGGGGAGGGGGCTTGAGTCCCGTGATTCCCTGCATGGAAGGAGCTATATGCAAACTGTTGGGGTAATCAGCCCAACCCCTGGCCATGGGTACCTGAAGTTCAGTGGCCACAAAGGAATAAGAAAAGACAAGTTAAGATTTAAAGCAGGTCCAGGGGGCCAGTTGCTAAAGTGAAGGCTGCAGAGCCCTGGTTGCCTGAAAATTTATTGAGTACAAGCTTTTGATCTAAGAAGCAGATGGTACGGGGTGAAACAGTGAAGGCGGGGGTGCATGCGTCATTTGGAAGATGTATAGCAGTGGTGGTTTATGTGAATTTCCTTTAAGCTCAAAGCATATGTCTAACTACTAAGATAATCTTTTTGTTGTTGTTGTTTGAGACGGAGTCTCGCTGTCTCCCAGGCTGGAGAGCAGTGGCGTGATCTCGGCTCACTGCAAGCTCCGCCTCCCGGGTTCACACCATTCTCCTGCTGGGAGATAGGCACCTGCCGCCATGCCCGGCTAATTTTTTGTATTTTTAGTAGAGATGGGGTTTCACCGTGTTAGCCAGGGTGGTCTCAATCTCCTGACCTCGTGATCCACCCACCTCGGCCTCCCAAAGTGCTGAGATTAGGGGCATGAGCCACCGTGCCAGGCCAACTAAGATGATCTTGAACTTACCGGGCTACAGCTGGTGGGAGTGGGTTTTACAAGGAACCAGGATGTCTGGTCACATTCCAAAGAGTCAAGGGAGTGTTTCAGCCCAGAGCATTCTATGGAACACCATAGGTGTCCTACACAGGGGTGGCTGACTAAACTGGCCCCCAATAAACCCTTCCACCAGCACAAACCCAGGGGGCCATGCTCTGCACTCAGAAGGCTCCACCAGGGATGGGGCTGTGCGACCGTGGGTGGGTCCCGGCTTCTCAGAGCCTCATTTTCTTCCATCTGTAAAAGGACAATAATAGTTCCCTGCTCTGGTCAGGCACAGTGGCTCACGCCTGTAATCCCAGCACTTTGGGAAGCTGAGGCGGGTGGAGCACTTGAGGTCAGGAGTTTGAGACCAGCCTGGCCAACACGGAGAAACCCCGTCTCTACTAAAAGTACAAAAATTAGCCGAGTGTGGTGGTGCGCACCTGTAATCCCAGATACTTGGGAGGCTGAGGCAGGAGAATTGCTTGAACCCCAGTCGTGGAGGTTGCACAGAGATCGGGCCTCTGCACTCCAGCCTGCGTGACAGAGCGAGACTCCATCTCAAAAAAAAAAAAAAAAAAAAGAAAAAAAAGAAAAAAAAAGTTCCTTGATCACAAGGTTGTGGGGAGGACAGAGGATGGGAGGCACGGGTGCCTAGACCCTCCTCCACGTTTGGGGTGCCTGCTGGCACCATACACCCGGTCCCTCTGGCTCCACTGTGGAACCAGCTCTCGGGGGTCCCATGCAGGATGCATGCCAAACACATTCCAATCTCCATTGTGTCTTTTTCTTTTGTGACAATACCAACCTGGATGTGAATCCTGACTGCCACTCAGCAGCGGTGGAAACTCTGGTTTTCACCAGTTTCCACATCTGGAAGCCCCAGTTTCCACATCTGGACAATGGAGTTGGTGGCTCTGGTCTCACCGGGTTGTAATGAGGATTAAATACCTTAGCAGATGTCAAGGAGCCTCGACCTGATTCCTTCAGAGCCAGGATTCTTTACTGAGGGATCATGGATGGGCTCTGGGGGAGTTCATGAACCCCAGAATTTGCACGTGAAATTGCGTGTCTTTGTGAGAACACAGTTATGCATTTTTCTGGGAAGGAGATCCATAATTTTCATCAGATCCAGATTTTTTTTTTTGAGACAGTCTCGCCCTGTCGTCCAGGCTAGATTGTAGTGGCATGATCTCTGCTCGCTGCAACCTTCACCTCCCAGGTTCAAGCGATTCTCCTGCCTCAGCCTCATGAGTAGCTGGGACTACAGGCATAAACCACCATGCCTGGCTAATTTTTGTATTTTTAATAGAGATGGGGCGTCACCATGTTGGCCAGGCTAGCAGATCCAGATTCTTTTTTTTTTTTTTTTTTTTGAGATGGAGTCTCACTCTGTCGCCAGGCTGGAGTGCAGTGGCGTGATCTTGGCTCACTGCAACGTTCGCCTCCCGGGTTCAAGTGATTCTCCTGCCTCAGCCTCACAAGTAGCTGCGACTACAGGTGCGTGCCACCACACCCAGCTAATTTTTGTATTTTTAGTAGAAACGGTTTCACCATGTTGGCCAGGATGGTCTCGATCTCTTGACCTTGTGGTCCGCCTGCCTCGGCCTCCCAAAGTGCTGGGATTATAGGCGTGAGCCACTGCACCCGGCCCAGATTCTTAACAGAGTAAATGAAAACCTCAAAAAGTCAAGGATGGAAGCTGGGCACAGTGGCTCACGCTTGTAATCCCAGTGCTTTGGGAGGCTGAGGCAAGAGGATACCTTGAGGCAGGCCAGGAGTTTGAGACCAGCCTGGGTAACATAGTGAGATCCTGCCTCTAAAAAGAAAAGAACATGTCAGGGTTGCTCAGGGATGACATACCCACATTGTGGCTTTCCCACCATGTAATTCTTCTGTTGGGTTTTTGTTTTTTAGAGACAGGGTCTCACTCTGTGGCCCAGGCTGGAGTGCAGTGGCAGGATCACTGCAATCTAGAACTCCTGGGCTCAAGTGATCCTCCCGCCTCAGCCTCTTGAAATGCCAGGCTCAAACGATCCTCCTGCCTTGGCCTCCCAAAATGCTAGGATTATAGATATGAGCCACTGTGACTGGCCCACTGTGTAGTTTAGAAATGACCCTGGAGTCAAATGCCTGGGTCCCAGTCCCATTTCTGCCACCTGCTAGCTTTATGATCTTGGACAAGATGCTTAGCTTTGCTGTGCCTTGATTTCCTCATTGAAAAAGTGTGAGTGTGCCTTCCCATAGGATTGTGGTGAGGATTCAATGAGATGATATGTGTCTGCCACCTGACAGACAAAAATCACTTGGTGAGCCAGGCTCAGTGGCTCACGTCTGTAATCCTAGGACTTTGGGATGTCGAGGCAGGAGAATTGCTTGAACCTAGGAGTTCGAGACCAGCCTGGAAAACATGGTGAGACTCCATCTCTACAAAAAGATCCAAAAATAAGCCAGGCGTGGTGGCACATGCCTGTGGTCCTAGCTACTCGGGTGGCTGAAGTGGGAGGATCACCTGAGCCTGGGAGGTTGAGGCTGCTGTGAGCCATGCTTGTGCCACCACACTGTAGCCTGGGTAACAGAATGAGACCCTGTATTTAAAAAAAAAAAAAAATTGTCACTTGGCAATGGTTTTGCTATTGATTTTATTGGCTCCTCACATTTATCTCTCCAGCTCTGAGCCCTTCCCAGGCTCTAGTTCTGTTCTGTTTTGTTTTCTTTTGAGACGGAGTCTAGCTCTGTTGCCTAGGCTGGAGTACAGTGGCATAATCTCAGTCACTGCAACCTCTGCCTCCCAGGTTCAAGCAATTCTCCTGCCTCAGCCTCCTGTAGCTGAGATTGCAGGTGCACACCACCACACCCAGCTAATTTTTTTGTAGTTTTAGTAGAGACAGGGTTTCACCGTCTTGGCCAGGCTGGTCTCGAACTCCTGACCTCGTGATCCACCTGCCTTGGCCTCCCAAAATGTTGAATTACAGGCATGAGCCACCGTGCCTGGTTTCCAGTTCTGTTTTTAAAACCCCTGACTGTCCATTTCCACCTGACATCTCTCTGATGTGTCACATTCAAAATCCTCTCTTGCCACCAGCTTTTCCTTCTGACATCTCCATTTCTTTCTTTTTATTTTTCTTTTTAAGACAGAGTCTTACTCTGTTACCCAGGCTGGAGTGCAATGGCACAATCTTGGCTCACTGCAACCTCTGCTTCCCTGGTTCAAGTGATTTTCCTGCCTCAGCCTCCTAAGTACCTGGGATAACAGGCGCGTGCCACCATGCCTGGCTAATTTTTGTATTTTTAGTAGAGATAGGTTTTCACCATGTTGGCCAGGCTGGTCTCAAACTCCCGACCTCAAGTGATCTGCCCGCCTCGGCCTCCCAAAGTGCTGGGATTATAGGCGTGAGCCACAGCGCCCGGCCTGATGTCTCCATTTCTGTTCCTGCCTCACCAGCCTCCTACTCAGACTGGAAACCTCAAGGTCATCTTTGACCATTCACTCTCCCTTGTACCCCAGGATCCAAAGAGTCCCCACATACTCCTTGGACTTACCTTCATGGCATCGCCTGACCCTCTTCCTTTGTTTCCACACCTCCTCCCTCTGCGGGAGCAGCCTGTTTGAAGCCTCCTTCTCCTTGCTGCCTTCACACACGTGATGACAGCTGATGCGGAACTCTGGGCTGGGCCAGGAGGGTTGGCACTGGGATCATGGACCCAGGAGAGAAGAGACAAGCCCGGGTATGGGGCAGAGGCTGGGAAGTGACGGGTGAGGCCAGTGGGCAGAGGCAGAGTGGTCCACCAGGGGCCAGGTGTGGGCAGCAGGGTCAGTCCCATCATCTTATGGGTATGGAGTCCAGGTGGCCTCTTCCTACACTTCACCCTAGCTCACAGCAGCTTTCCATCTTGTATCCATCAAGAACTCCAGACACAGTTTAAATGTTTAAATTTCAAAGTTGGCTGGCCGTGGTGGTTCACACCTGTAATCCCAACACTTTGGGAGGCCAAGGTGGGCGGATTACTTGAGGTCAGGAGTTCAAGACCAGCCTGGCCAACATGGTGAAACCCTGTCTCTACTAAAAATACAAAAATTAGCCGGGCATGGTGGTGGACGCCTATAGTCCCAGTTACTCAAGAGGCTGAGGCAGGAGAATCACTTGAACCCCAGAGGCAGAGGTTGCAGTGAGCCAAGATTATGTCATTGCACTCCAGCCTGGGCAACAGAGCAAGACTCCATCTCAAAAAACTAAAATAAGGCCGGGCGCGGTGGCTCAAGCCTGTAATCCCAGCACTTTGGGAGGCCGAGGCGGGCGGATCACGAGGTCAGGAGATCGAGACCATCCTGGCTAACACGGTGAAACCCCGTCTCTACTAAAAATACAAAAAACTAGCCGGGCGCGGTGGCGGGCGCCTGTAGTCCCAGCTACTCGGGAGGCTGAGGCAGGAGAATGGCGTAAACCCGGGAGGCGGAGCTTGCAGTGAGCTGAGATCCGGCCACTGCACTCCAGCCTGGGTGACAGAGCAAGACTCCGTCTCAAAAAAAAAAAAAAAAACTAAAATAAAATAAACAAATAAACTTCAAAGTTTTTTTTTTTTTTTTTTCCAAAGAGACAAGGTCCTTCTCTGTTGCCCAGGCTGGAGTGCAGTGGCAAGATCATAGCTCACTGCAGCCTCCAACTCCTGGGCTCAAGAGATCCTCCTGCCTCAGCCTCCTGAGTAGCTGGGACTAACAGGGGTGCCCCCACGATGCCCAGCTATTTTTAAAAAATTCTTTGTAGAGATAGGGTCTTTCTATGTTGCCCAGGCTGGTCTTGAACTCCTGGGCTCAAGCAATCCTCCTGACTTGGCCTTCTGAAGCACTGGGATTACAGACGCGAGCCACTGGACCAGCTCAGTTCATTTTGATCGTGTGACTTCTGATAGAAATTTTGTAGTGACTTCCCATGGCCTAGTGAGAGAAGCCTAACTCTTCCTCTCAACCACGGCCTGCTCAGTCTGGCCCCATCCTATGACGCGGCCTTCTTTCCCCATGCCCAAGACTGGGCACCGTCACCTGCATATACCCTGTGCCTCTGCTGCCTGACCTGTGCTCTCTCTATTCTCTCTGCCTGGCGAGCCGTCCTCTCCTGTCAATTCCAGCTCGTTCTCAGAACCAGGCTTTCTGGCTTCTCTTATCCATACTCAGACTCTGTGGCTCATTCTACCATATGTGTGCAGGGCGGTCACATTTGGCCATATTTGGAGGTCACTTCTCTTCTCCAGGGAGTGAACGGAGGGGAAAAGGACATTTATCCAGGACCTGAGGTGCTGACCAGCCTCTGTCTCCACCTGGTGTTTGCCAAATGAATCAACAAATGAACAGATGGAAGAACAGAGCCCCCAGAGTCAGACTCCTGGGTTGAGGCTTCTGGCCAGGCACTGACTCAGGCGCTTTATGTGAATTGCCTCTTTTGGTCTTCCCAGCAGCCCTGGAATTTCCATGTGAAACTGACACTCTGCCGGGCGCGGTGGCTCAAGCCTGTAATTCCAGCACTTTGGGAGGCCGAGACGGGCGGATCACGAGGTCAGGAGATCGAGACCATCCTGGTTAACACGGTGAAACCCCGTCTCTACTAAAAAGGATACAAAAATATAGCCGGGAGAGGTGGCGGGCGCCTGTAGTCCCAGCTACTCGGGAGGCTGAGGCAGGAGAATGGCGTGAACCCGGGAGGCGGAGCTTGCAGTGAGCTGAGATCCAGCCACTGCACTCCAGCCTGGGCGACAGAGCAAGACTCCGTCTCAAAAAAAAAAAAAGAAAAAAAAAAAAAAAGAAACTGACACTCAGGCAGGTTAGCGCCTTGCTGGAGTCACCCAGCCTGTAGGTTAGGTGTAGCATAGAAACACGATAAAGAGCTGAGCATGATGGCATGCATCTGTGGTCCCAGCTGCTCGGGAGGCTGATACAGGAGGATTGTTTGAGTCCAAGAGGTTGAGGCTGCAGTGAGCTGTGATTGCACCACTGCATTCCAGCCTGGGCGACAGAACGAGACCTTGTCTCTAAAAACAAAACAAAAACAAAAAGCAGTAAACAACAACAACAAAAAAAAATCAGTAAACATTCCAGAATAGAACAGCAACAGTGCCAGAGGGGGGAAAATCTTTATCTATTATGCCAGAGTTTTCAGTAATCTGTATCTTTACATGATTTGAAAAGAGAGAAGATGGCAAATAATATCCCAAGACACCCTGATCCCCTCTGAGCAGAGATCCAATTTTTTTTTTCTTTGAGATGAAGTCTTGCTCTGTCACCTAGGCTCAACTCACTGCAACCTCCGCCTCCTGGGTTCAAGCAGTTCTCCTGCCTCAGCCTCCCAAATAGCTGGGATTACAGGTGCCCGCTACCACACCTGGCTAATTTTTGTATTTTTAGTAGAGACAGAGTTTCACTATGTTGGTCAGGCTGGTCTCAAGCTCCTGATCTCAAGCGATCTGCCCACCTTGGCCTCCCAAAGTGCTGGGATTACAGGCATGAGCCACTGTGCCCAGCCTTAAATATGCCAATTTTATTAGAGTTTTATTAACTCTGGACAACCCATTAAGAAGGGATCGCCTTGAGGGATCAAGGTTACATCCCACAGAATAAAACTCTAATCTCTGAAGTCCAGGCATCTTGGGAGACCTTTTACATGTCCAGCCACAAGGCTAGGAGGCTGCTGGACAGGGAGGGTGCAGCTGCCTCCTCCATGCACAGGGCAGCCTGCCTAGCATTTCTCTGATGGGCCAACTCTCTCCTTGCCAGCTGTAAAAGCGGCTTCCCCTCTCTGAAGTGCCTTTCAGTAACAGCTGCTAATTAGGGGAGCCCTGTATTTTCAAAGCTCCCCACAGGAATTCCTCTTGTTGGAAATGCATGAGAGAGTCAGGGCCTTAAAAAAAAAAACACCCAGATGTGTTTATTTATTTTTCACAAATAGAACATGGAATGTGTAACTGTTCCCCTCTCTATTAGACAGTCAGAAAGACTGAGCTCCAAGAAGGGGAAAGAGGGGAACCCCTGCACATGGAAGCAGCTTTGAGGTTCTTTTTTTTTTTTTGAGACAGAGTCTCACTCTGTTGCCCAGGCTAGAGTGCAGTGGTGCGATCCGGGCTCACTGTAGCCTCAACCTCCTAGACTCAAGTGATCCTTCTGCCTCAGCCTCCCAAGAGTAGCTGGGACTACAACTGCATGCCGTCATGCCTGGCTAATCTTTTAAATTTTAATTTTATGTATTTGATTATTCTTTTTTTAGACTGCATCTCCCTCTGTTGCCCAAACTGGAGTGCAGTGGCACAATCACGATTTGCTGCAGCATCAACCTTCTGGGCTCTAACAATCCTCCCGCCTCAGCCTCCCGAGTAGGTGGTACCACAGGTGCATGCCACCACGCCCGGCTAATATATATATAATACATATATATATATTTTTATATATATATAATATATATATAATATATATATATATATTTTTTAGATAAGGATCTTGTCATGTTTGCCAGGCTGGTGTTCAACTCCTGGGCTCAAGTGATCCTCCTGCTTCAGCCTCCCAAAGTGCTAGGACTGCAGGCATGAGCCCCCATGTCTGGCCTCAGGAGCTATGATGTTCTTTTTCTTTTTTTTTTTTTTTTGAGATGGAGTCTCGCTCTGTTGCCCAGGCTGCGTGTACCACCATGCCTGGCTAATTTTTGTGTTTTTCTGTAGAGATGGGGTTTCATCATGTTGGCCAGGCTGGTCTCGAACTTCTGACCTCAAGTGATCACCCACCTCGCCCTCCCAAAGTGCTGAGATTACAGGCATGAGCCACTGTGCCCCGCCAGCAGCTGTGATGTTCTACAGTACCCAGCTATGGAAAGGGAGGACCTGGGCTCATACTTACCATTGTTTAGCTGCATCATTTTCTAGCTCTATTCTTTAGATAATTCCTCTTTATGTTTCTGAGCCATGGTTCTCCACCTATATTTTTAATTTATTTTTATTTTATTTTATTTTTTGAGATGGAGTCTTGCTCTGTCGCCCATGCTGGAGTGCAATGGCGTGATCTCGGCTCACTGGAACTTCTACCTCCTAGGTTCAAGGAATTCTCCTACCTCAGCCTCCTGAGTAGCTGGGATTACAGGCGTGCGCCACTGCGCCTGGCCAGATTTTTGTTTGTTTGTTTGTTTGTATTTTTAGTAGAGATGGGGTTTTACCATGTTGACCAGGCTGGTCTCGAACTCCTGACCTCAAGTGATCCACCCGCCTCGACCTCCCAAAGTGCTGGGATTACAAGCGTGAGCCACCATGCCCGGTCTTGGTTTTCCACCTATAAATACAAACGGCATCCACCTTGAGGCCCTGTAGGTGAGGTTTGGGAGGAGGTATGAGAAGCGCCAGTCACGCAGTAGGCACCAATGCATGGTAGCTATTATTTTCTTCCTGTGGCTCAGAAGCTCTCAATTCTTTTACAAATCAGAATTATTTTGCCATATTTCAGACCAATTATATCAGAATCTCTAGGGATGGGGCCTGGAGCTCCCCCATATGATTCCATTGTGCAGCAGAGGTTGAGAACCACTGCCCTACCCAATGGTGTTATGATTTATAATAAGAAATATGTATTTTACTCTTTATCCTTGGTTCCTGGCATAGAGCTCCTGGAATCCTTGGAATTTCCTGAACAATAGAGGGGCAAGGAGAATCCTTTGTTCTAATATTTGATCTTTGTTTTTTTGTTGTTGTTGCTGTTGTTGTTATTGTTGTTGAGACAGAGTTTTGCTCTTGTTGCCCAGGCTGGAGTGCAGTGGCGTGATCTCGGCTCACCACAACCTCCGCCTCCCAGGTTCAAGCAATTCTCCTGCCTCAGCCTCCCGAGTAGCTGGGATTACAGGCATGCACTATCATGCCTGGCTAATTTTGTATTTTTAGTAGAGACAGGCTTTCTCCAAGTTGAGGCTGCTCTTGAACTCCTGACCTCAGGTGATCCACCCGCCTTGGCCTCCTAAAGTGCTGGGATTACAGGTGTGAGCCACCGTGCCCGGCTGTTGTTGGCTTTTTTAAATTGAGACAGGATCTCACTTTGCTATCCAGGCTGGGGTGCAGTGGTGTGATCACGGCTCTCTGCAGTCTCAAACTCCTGGGCTCAAGGGATCCTCCCACATCAGCCTCCTGAGTAGCTGGGACTACAGGTGTGTGCCACTGTACCCGGCTAATTTTTCTGTAGATAAGGGGTTTTGTTATGTTGCTCAGGCTGGTCTTGAATTGCTGTGCTCAAGTGTTCTGCCTGCCTCGGCCTCCCAAAGTGCTGGGATTACTGCCGTCAGCCACCGTGATGCCTAATTTTTGAAATTTATGTAGTTGGCTAGGTACGGTGGCTCACACCTGTGATCCCAACACTTTGGGAGGCCGAGGGGGGCGGGTCACCTGAGGTCAGAAGTCTGAGACCACCCTGGCCAACATGGTGAAACCCCGTCTCGGCCGGGCGCGGTGGCTCAAGCCTGTAATCCCAGCACTTTGGGAGGCCGAGACGGGCGGATCACAAGGTCAGGAGATCGAGACCATCCTGGCTAACCCGATGAAACCCCATCTCTACTAAAAAATACAAAAAACTAGCCAGGCGAGGTGGCGGGCGCCTGTAGTTCCAGCTACTCGGGAGGCTGAGGCAGGAGAATGGCGTAAACCCGGGAGGCGGAGCTTGCAGTGAGCTGAGATCCGGCCACTGCACTCCAGTTTGGGCGACAGAGCGAGACTCCGTCTCAAAAAAAAAAAAAAAAAAAAGAAACCCCGTCTCTACTAAAGATACAAAAATTAGCCGAGCGCGGTGGCGGGTGCTTGTAATCCCAACTACTTGGGAGGCTAAGGCAGGAGAATCACTTGAACCTGGGAGGCGGAGGTTGCAGTGAGCTGAGACTGCGCCATTGCACTCCAGCCTGGGCAACAAGAACAAAAACTCCATCTCAAAAAATAAAATAAAACAAAATAAAATGTACATAGTGATAGAGTCTTGCCATGTTGCCAGGCTGGTCTTGAACTCCTGGCCTCAAGCGACTCCCTCTCCCCAGCCTCCCAAAGTGCTGGGATACAGATGTAAGCCACCACACTGGGCCTAATACTTGATCTTTGACCCAAGTTCCTGACAGAGCTCCTAATCCCTTGGAATTTCTGGTTGATCAGAGGGTCTTTTGTTCCAATGAGATGATTCTTGGTGGGCCTCTGGAAGGGGGCCAGTCACCAGAGAGATACTACTGCAATGATTAAAAGTTTGGAACCCTCAGCAGTATCCTTCATCTTCTGGGAAGGGGAGAGGGGCTAGAGATTGATTTAACTATCATGCCTGTGACATGACACCTCCATAGAAATCCCTGAAATAAGATGTTAGGAGAGCTCCTGTGTTATAGGACAGATAAAGGTGCCAGGAGGAGGGTGGCACCCAGGAGAGGGCATGGAAGCCCCTTCCCCCATACCCTGCCCTATGCATTTCTTCCAGCTGGCTGTTCATTTGTGTCATTTGACAATGCCTTTGTAAGCCAGGTGTGGCAGCGCACCTATAGTCCCAGTTACTCAGGAGGCTGAGGCAGGAGGATCACTTGAGCCCAGGAGCTCAAGAGTGCCCCTGTAGTGTGCTATCCTCGAGCCTGTGAATATCCACTGCACTCCAGCTGAGCAACATAGAAAGACACTGTCCAAAAAGCAAAACAAGCTGGGCGCGGTGGCTCATGCCTGTAATCTCAACACTTCAGGAGGCAGAGGCGGGTGGATCACTTGAGGTCAGGAGTTCGAGACCAGCCTAGCCAACGTGGTGAAGCCCCATTGCTACTAAAAATACAAAAATTAGCTAGGTGTGGTGGCGTGTGCTTGTAATCCCAGCTACTCGGGAGACTGAGGCAGGAGAATCGCTTGAACCTGGGTAGCAGAGGTTGCAGTGAGCTGAGATAGCGCCACTGCACTCCGGCTTGGGCAACAGAGTGAGACTCTGTCTCAAAAATAAATAAATAAATAAAAAACAAAACAATACGAAACAAACAAAAAAAAGTGTTGTAATACACCAGCAATAGTAAGTAAACTGTTTTCCTGGAATCACTGCTTTAGTAAAGATCAAATACAAGCAGGAGTCATGGGAATGTCTGATTTGTAGCCAAGTCACACAGCAGTTGTGGGTAGCCTGGGAATCTCTTACTACTTGAGGCTGACGTCTGAAGTGGGGGACAGTCTTGTGGGACTGAGTCCTTTTGCTATGAAGTCTGCACTAACTCTGGTTATGGTCACAGTTGAAGTGAATTGTAGGACACGCAGCTACTGTTGGAGAATTGGTTGATGTGGGAAAAGAAATGCCACACCACTGGTCGCAGAAGCGTTCTGTGTTGAGTGAATATACAGAAAAGAAACACTGTTGGTTTTTAAATCTACATCGCCCTAAAATAACGTTCCATGACCCAGTCTCAAGTGGGGACCCTCTCTCTCCTTTCCTTATTTTTCTCACTTTTTATTATAGAGAATTTCAAACATACACGAAAGTAGATAGAAAAGCATGGTGAACCCCCACGAAACCACCACCAACCTCAAAAAGCATTAATGTGCGGCTAGCCCAGTCTCACCCTCCCTCCCTCTACCTTCCAGTATTATCTTAAAGCAAACCAGTTCTCGAACTCTTTGTTTGTTTGTTTGTTTGTAGACAGAGTCTCGCTCTGTCACCCAGGCTGGAGTGCAGTGGCACAATCTTGGCTCACTGCAACCTCAATTCAAGTGATTCTTTCACCTCAGCCTCCCCAGTAGCTGGGATTATAGGCCCACACCACCACACCTGGCTAATTTTTGTATTTTTTTAGTAGATTTTTCACCATGTATATTTTTCACAATGTATATTTTTCACCATGTTGGCCAGGCTGGTCTCGATCTCCTGACCTCAGGTGATCCACCCCACCTTGGCCTCCCAAAGTGCTGGGATTACAGGTGTGAGCCACTGCGCCCAGCCTCTTTTGTTTTTTAGATGGGGTCCTGTTCTGTCGCCCAGGCTGGTTGGTGTGCAGTAACATGATCATAGCTCACTGTTTGTAGCCTCCAACTTCTGGGCTCAAGTGATCCTCCTGCCTCAGCCTGTGGAGTAGCTGGGACTACAGGCGTGTGCCACCACACCTGGCTAATTTAAATTTTTTTTTTTTTTTTTTTTTTTAGAAATGGGGTCTTGCTGTGTTGACCAGGCTGGTCTCAAACTCCCAGCCTCAAGCGATCCTCCTACCTCAGCCTCCCAAAGTGTTGGGATTACAGCCATAAGCCGCTGTGCCTGGCTCAAATCTTTTCATATGTGAACATCTCAGCGTGTTTTTCTTCTTCTTTTTTTTTTTTTTTTTTTGAGATGGAGTTTCGCTCTTGTCGCCCAGACTGGAATGCAATGGCGTGATCTTGGCTCACTGCAACCTCTGCCTCCTAGGTTCAAGCGATTCTCCTGCCTCACTTTCCCAAGTAGCTGAAATTACAGGTGCCCACCACCATGTCCAGCTAATTTCTTTACTTTTTTTTTTTTTTTTTTTTTTTAGTAGAGATGGGATTTTGCCATGTTGGCCAGGGTGGTCTTGAACTCCTCACCTCAGGTGATCCACCTGCCTTGGCCTCCCAAAGTGCTGGGATTACAGGCGTGAGTCACTGTGCCCAGCCTCAGCATGTTTTTTTCCTAAAAGATAAAGACTTTTTCTTTTTACTACAACCACAATACTGTTGTCAAAACTAAACTCTAAAAATTTCCGTGGTGTTATCAAACATTCAGTCAATGTCCAGATTCCAGTGGTTTCATAAATAGCCTAATTTGCTTTTGGTTTGTTTGAATTAGGATCTAAGTAGAATCTATACTTTGTGATTGGTTAGTATATGTTTTAAGAGTCTTTGAAACTTTCTTTATTTTTTCGAATAAAAAATGTTTAATTTAGAGATACTTTTTGTCTGGCCAAGACTACCTCAGCCTTCTTTTGCCTCCCAATCTGTCTCCAGTTGGTGGCTGAAGTGACCTTTCTGGAGTAAAACTATAATCTCTTTTAAAATTCTGTGATGGGTCAGGCATGGTGGATCACACTTGTAATCCCAGCACTTTGGGAGGTCGAAGTGGGAGGACTGCTTGAGCCCAGGAGTTCAAGACCAGCTTGGGCAACATAGCGAGATCCCCCCATCTCTACTTACAAATAATAAAATAGGCCGGGCGCGGTGGCTCAAGCCTGTAATCCCAGCACTTTGGGAGGCCGAGACAGGCGGATCACGAGGTCAGGAGATCGAGACCATCCTGGCTAACCTGGTGAAACCCCGTCTCTACTAAAAAAATACAAAAAAATTAGCCGGGCGAGGTGGCGGGTGCCTGTAGTCCCAGCTGCTCGGGAGGCTGAGGCAGGAGAATGGCGTGAACTCGGGAGGCGGAGCTTGCAGTGAGCTGAGATCCAGCCACTGCACTCCAGCCTGGGTGACAGAGTGAGACTCCGTCTCAAAAAAAAAAAAAAAAAAAAAAAAAAAAAAATAATAATAATAATAAAATAAAATGAAAAAAAAATTTTTTTGAGATGGAGTTTCGCTCTTGTTGCCTAGGCTGGAATACAATGGTGGGATCTCAGCTCACTGCAACCTCCGCCTCCCGGGTTCAACCGATTCTCCTGCCTCAGCCTCCTGAGTAGTTGGGATTACAGGCATGTGTCACCATGCCCGGCTAATTTTGTATTTTTAGTAGAGATAGGGTTTCACCATGTTGGTCAGGCTGGACTCGAACTCCTGACCTCAGGTGATCAGCCCACCTCGGCCTCCCAAAGTGCTGGGATTACAGGCATGAGTCACTGTGTCTGGCCAATAAAATGAAATTTTATGATGGCTCCTGCAATCTGGCAAATTCCTCAGCTAAATAGTTTAGTTTTTTCTCCCTGTGGCCTCCTCTCCCACCATGTCACCTGTGAATCTCACACTGCCCCCACCCCGCCACTGTCTGTGGGTGAACAGATCAGTTTTCTCAGCCCCAACTGTCGGCCCCACCCCACACCTCTGCCTGGCAAACATCACTCACCCGTCCTCAGAGACACCTAGTCATTTATTCTGTGAGTCCACCACACTTGAGAAACGTTTCATTTCTTAGCGAACACGCCTACCCTGTGCTAGACAGTGTTCCTAAGGGCTTTCAAGTATAAAGTCTTTTGTTTTGGCCGGGCGCGGTGGCTCAAGCCTGTAATCCCAGCACTCTGGGAGGCCGAGGCGGGCGGATCACGAGGTCAGGAGATCGAGACTATCCTGGCTAACACGGTGAAACCCCGTCTCTACTAAAAAAAATACAAAAAACTAGCCGGGCGAGGTGGCGGGCGCCTGTAGTCCCAGCTATTCGGGAGGCTGAGGCAGGAGAATGGCGTAAACCCGGGAGGCGGAGCTTGCAGTGAGCTGAGATCCGGCCACTGCACTCCAGCCCGGGCGACAGAGCGAGACTCCGTCTCAAAAAAAAAAAGTCTTTTGTTTTTTGTTTCTGAGACAGAGTCTCGCTCTGTCGCCCGGGCTGGAGTGCAGTGGCACAATCTTGGCTCACTGCAACCTCCACCTCCCAAGTTCAAGCAATTTTCTGCCTCAGCCTCCCTAGTAGCTGGGATTACAGGCGCTCGACTAATTTTTTTTTTTTTTTGTATTTTTAGTAGAGATGAGGTTTCACCATTTTGGCCAGGTTGGTCTTGAACTCCTGACCTCGTGATCTGCCCACCTTGGCCTCTCAAAGTGCTGAGATTGCAGGCATGAGCCACTGCCCCTGGCCACTTTCTTGTTTTTATAACAGCATGAGGAGGTCATTATTGTCATCCCTATCAGATGAGGAGCCCAAGGCCCCCGAGGGTTGAGTCTCTGGTCCACAATCACTTAGTGACAAGTGGCAGAGCCAGGGCTGGACCTGAGGTGTGCGGTCCCAGAGCCTGGGCTCTGATTCACTGTGCTATGCGACCTCTCTGATAGGTAAGTATCCTAGCTCGCATACTATGAAGCTAAACAATATAAAATTGCCAGTATTTGGCCATTTTGACCAATAAAAGCAGCAATGGTTGTATGGTTCAGTATGCGAAGCACTTGAATATAGTAGAAAACTCAATGGCCAGACATAGTCTTTGCCCATCGAGAGGAAACAGCTGTAGACTGTGATAATGGGGGAAGAACAGGAAGCAGAGAGGGACCAGGATCTAATATGGGGAGTGGGGTGTCTGTGAGGCCCCTACTGAGGAAGTGATGTTTAAGGGAAGACCTGCAAGTGGAATAAGAACTGAAGGGGGAGATTGGGGACAAGGGAAGGGACTTCCAGGCCGAGGTACAGTCCTGCAACAGCATAGGCTAAGGCCTGACAGGTAAGAGAAAGAGCTGCCCACGCTGTTGCCTTCATGCCTAGCAATTATTAACACCCCGCACAGTGCAGGTGCTGATGAGGATGTGTCAGAGAATCAGTGAAAAATGGAAAGAAGTTGCCAGGTGTGGAGGCTCATGTCTGTTAATCCCAGCACTCTGGGAGGCCAGGGCGGGAGGAAGACAAGGCCAGGAGTTGGAGGCTGGGCATGGTGGCTCACGCCTATAATCCCAGCACTTTGGGAGGCCGAGGTGGGTGGATCACTTGAGGCCAGGAGCTCAAGACCAGCCTGGCCAATATGGTAAAATGCTATCTGTACTAAAATACGAAAATTGGCCAGGCATGGTGGCACGTGCCTGTAATCCCGGCTACTCAGGAGGCTGAGGCAGGAGAACCCAGGAGGCGGAGGCTGCAGTGAGTCTACAGTTACTGCCAAAGCTCAGGGCTCCATCCCTTTTCCATCGCATGCCACTGCACTCCAGCCTGGGCAGCAAAGTGAGACTCTGTCTCTAGAAAAAGAAAAAGAAAAAAATGTTTAAAAGGCCAGGAGTTTGAGACCCTGTCTCTACAAAAAAAAAAAAAAAAATTACCTTGGCATCGTGGAGCAGGTACTCAGGAGGCTGAGGTGAGACGACCACATGAGCCCAGGCTGCAGTGAGCCATGATTGTACCACTGCACTCCACTCTGTCTCAAAAAGAAAGAAAAAAGTCAAGAGAACTGGAACTGAAACCGTGAAAGGTCAGTTTTCAGCAGGAGAGTGATCAAAGAAAACCAGAACTAGACAGTTGTTAAAATAACTAAAACATATTGCATTCCAGACTATTACTACAGGGGAAGAGTGACCTTAGATCAGAACTGGGCTGAATTCTGAGTACACCATGGGGGTTATAGCCAACGAGCAGAGTGGGGGACAGTGGATGGGACATTACCACGAGAAAGCACTGGGGGCTGGGGGGATTCCGGCAAGAACAACCTAAAGGGATTCTTGCTGAAGGCAGGCCAAGGTGGTCAGACAGCGCCTGGGGGAGGGTGGAGGATGAGGACCCCCATCAGGGTTCAAGGGGCAATCAGATGTGGAGGATGAAGGACTGGCTCAGCTGACTTAGCAGGATTCTTGTTAAAATTGGACAATGCAGAGGTAAACACGGAAGTCCAAGGCCTAACTGGAAAAGAGCTGAGGGAACCTGAGTGAGGTTTGGCTATAAACAGAACCTCTCCGAGTAAGCCCATCAAACTTACTTTATTTATTTATTTATTTATTTATTTGAGACAGAGTCTCACTCTGTCGTCCAGGCTGGAGTACAGTGGCGCTATTTCGGCTCACTGCAAACTCTGCCTCCCAGGTTCAAGCAGTTCTCGTGCCTCGGCCTCCCGAGGAGCTGGGATTACAGGCATCTGCCACCACACCCAGCTAATTTTTGTGTTTTCAGTAGGGACAGGGTTTTGCCATGTTGGACAGGCTGGTCTGGAACTCCTGACCTCAGGCTAATTTTTTGTTTGTTTTTATTCTTTTTTTTTTTTTTTTTTTTGAGATTGAGTTTCGCTCTTGTTGGCCAGGCTGGAGTGCAATGGTGCAATCTCAGTTCACCGCAACCTCTGCCTCCTGGGTTCAAGCGATTCTCCTGTCTCAGCCTCCCGAGTAGCTGGGATCACAGGCACATGCCACCATGCCCAGCTGATTTTTGAATTTTTAGTAGAGACGGGGTTTCATCATATTGGTCAGGCTGATCTAAAACTCCTGACCTCAGGTGATCCGCCTGCCTCAGTCTCCCAAAGTGCTGGAATTACAGGCATGAGCCACTGCACCCAGCCTTTTTGTTTGTTTTTAAATTTAACTTTTTTTTTGAGACCGAATCTCGCTCTGTCACCCAGGATGGATTGCAATGGCGCAATCTCAGCTCACTGCAACCTCTGCCTCCTGGGTTCAAGCGATTCTCCTGCCTCAGTCTCCCAAGTAGCTGGGATTACAAGTGCCTGCCACCATGGCTAGTTAATTTTTGTGTTTTTAGTAGAGACGGGGTTTTGCCATGTTGGACAGGCTGGTCTTAAACTCCTGACCTTAGGTGATCAACCCACCTTGGCCTCCCAAAGTGCTGGGATTACAGGCGTGAGCCACCATGCCCAGCCTTAAATTTAACTTTTAAGTTCAGGGGTATACATGTGCAGGTTTATTACATAGGTAAACTTATGTCATGGGGGTTGTACACATTATTTAGTCACCCAGGTATTAAGTGTAGTACCCATTAGTTATTTTTCCTGATCCTCTCCCTCCTCCAAACTTCCACCCTCTGATAGGCCCCAGTATGTGTTGTTCCCCTCTATGTGTCCATGTGTTCTCATCATTTAGCTCCCACTTATAAGTGAGAACATGTGATATTTGGTTTTCTGTTCCTGCATTTGTTTGCTAAGGATAATGGCCTCCAGCTCCATCCGTGTCCCTGCAAAGAACGTGATCTCATTCTTTTCTATGGCTGCATAGTATTCCATGGTGTATGTGTACCACACTTTCTTTATCCAGTCTACCACTGATGGGCATTTAGGTTGAATCACATCTTTCCTATGGTGAATAGTGCTGTGATGTGTCTTTATAACAGAATGGTTTACTTTGGGTATATACCCAGTAATGGGATTGCTGGGTCGAATGGTGTTTCTGGTTTTTGGTCTTTGAGAAATTGCTGCACTGTCCTCCACTATGGTTTAACTAATTTACACTCCCACCAACAGTGTATAAGTGTTCCTTTTTCTCTGCGACCTCACCAGATCTCAGTGGTCAACTCCTCCCACTCCCCAGGTAACACTGATTTGCTCTGTGCCTACAGTTTTGCCTTTCCCAGGATGCTGCGTGAATGGGATCATACGGCCTTTTGGATCTGGCTCCTTTTAGTTAGAATGGTACATTTGAGACAGGTCCCTATTGTTGTGTGTATCAGTAGTAGGTTTCTTCTTTTTTTGAGATGGATTATCACTCTGTCATCCAGGCTGGAGTGCAGTGGCATGATCTCAGCTCACTGCAACCTCTGCCTCCCTGATTCAAGCCATTATCCCGCCTCAGCTTCCTGAGTAGCTGGGATTACAGGCGCGTGCCACCACGCCTGGCTAGTTTTTGTATTTTCATAGAGATGGGGTTTCCCCATGTTGACCAGGCTGGTCTTGAACTCCTGACCTTGTGATCTGCCCACCTTGGCCTCACAAAGCGCTGGAATTACAGGCGTGAACCATGGTGCCCAGCCTGCATCACAGGTTGTTTCCCCAATACTTACCAGTTGCAGAATTCAAATTCACTTTTAAAAAATCAGCCTGAAAAAAAGAAAAAAAAAAAAATCAGACTGGCCAGGCGTGGTGGCTCACGCCTGTAATCCCAGCACTTTGGGAGGCCGAGGCGGGCAGATCACCTGAGGTCAGGAGTTTGGGACCAGCCTGGCCAAAATGGTAAAACCCTGTCTCTACTAAAAATACAAAAATCAGCCTGGCGTGGTGGTGGGCGCCTGTAATCCCAGCTATTTGGGAGGCTGAGGCAGAAGAATCGCTGGAATCCGGGGGATGGAGGTTGCAGTGAGCCGAGATCACACCACTTCACTCCAGCCTGGGCAAAAATGTGAAACTCTGGATCAAAAAAAAAAAAAAAAAATCAAGATTGGCACAGTGGCGCACTCCTGTAATCTCAGGACTTTGAGAGGCTGAGGTGCAAGGATTGCTTGAGCCTGGGAGTTCAAGACCAGCCTGGGGAATATAGTGAGACCCCTATCTCTACAACAAAACATATAAAAAAATTAGCCGGGCATGGTTGCTGTGCGCCTGTAGTCCCATTTCCCCAGGAAGCTGAGGCGACAGGATTGCTTGAGCCTGGGCAGTTGAGGCTGCAGTGAGTCGTGATCGCGCCACTGCACTGCACCTGGTTTGAATGGAGTGGGAGTGGGGGATTAGGCTCTCACTCCCTGCCGTTTGCTCCCAGGCCTTTTCCGTAGCTAGATGTGACCAACAGAGACAGCGCCCAGCCTCAGTACAGCTGGCTCTTAGTGGAGGAGCAGGAGCCATCTGGGGCAGATGTGGGAGAGAACGTGGCGAAGGAGAGCCCGGTGCAGTCAAGGAGGCTTGTGGCTCGGAGGGGAGGTGGGGTGAGTGGAGACTCAGCAGCTTGGCTCTGGGGAAGTAGACAAGAGAGGGCCTGCTTCGTAGAGCAGACCAAGCCAGGATGTCTGGCCTTCACTTCTACTTGGAGCAGAAGTGTGCTGTGTGCTCGTGTATGTGCGTGTGCGTGTGCGTGCACGTGTGTGCGCGCTAAATCAAACACCCTCGCTGCCTCTGTGTCCCCCTCAAGGGGAAGCCAAGTCCACGGATGGTGAAGGCCCATGAGGCTGCAGGTCTTCACCCCGCAGATAGATGGCGCTGTTGCACCGCGCCTGGGTTTGCCTCTGCCCTATGCCTAGGGCGTAAGGGATCTTCCCCACGTCCACCATCCTTATTTAAAAAAAACAAAAAAGTGTGGGTATATAGTAGGTGTATATATTTATGGGGTGCATTTTTTTTTTTTTTTTTTGAGACGGAGTCTTGCTCTGTCGCCCAGGCTGGAGTGCAGTGGCCGGATCTCAGCTCACTGCAAGCTCCGCCTCCTGGGTTTACGCCATTCTCCTGCCTCAGCCTCCGGAGTAGCTGGGACTACAGGCGCCTGCCACCTCGCCCGGCTAGTTTTTTGTATTTTTAGTAGAGACGGGGTTTCACCGTGTTAGCCAGGATGGTCTCGATATCTTGACCTCGTGATCCGCCCATCTCGGCCTCCCAAAGTGCTGGGATTACAGGCTTGAGCCACCGCACCCGGCCGGGTGCGTATTGATAAAGCATGCGATGCATGATAATAACATTATGGGCCAGGCACGGTGGCTCACACCGAGATTGCACCTCTGCAGTCGCCAGGCCACTGCAGGCACCACAGTGGCGACAGAGCGAGACTCTGTCTCAAATAAATAAATAAATAAAAATCAGGTTAGGCCGGGCACAGTGGCTCACACCTGTAATCCCAGCACTTTGGGAGGCGGAGGCAGGCGAATCACAAGGTCAGGAGTCCGAGACCAGCCTGGCCAACATGGTGAAACCCGGTCTCTACTAAAAATACAAATTTTAGCCAGGTGTGGTGGCAGGCGCCTGTAACCCCATCCACTCGGGAGGCCGAGGTAGGAGAATCTCTTGAATCCAGAAGGCTGAGGTTGAAGCCAGCCGAGATCACTCCATTGCACTCCAGCTGGGCAACAAGAGTGAGATTCTGTCTCCAAAAAAAAAAAAAAAAAAAAAAAAAAATTACATCATGGAGAATGGGGTGTCCATCCCCTTAAGCATTTATCCTTTCTGTTATAATCCAATTGCATTCTTTTAGTTATTTTGAAATGTACAGTTATTGTTGACTATAGTCACCCTGTTGTGCTAGCAAATAGTAGGTCTTATTCATTCTTTCTATTTTTTTTTTTTTGTACCCGTAACATTCCCCACCTTCCCATCATCATCCTTTTTTTTTTTTTTTTTGAGACAGAGTCTTGCTCTGTCACCCCAGGCTGGAGTGCAGTGGCACGATCTCAGCTCACTTCAACCTCTACCTCCTGTGTTCAAGTGATTCTCCTGCTTCAGCCTCCCCAGTGGCTAGGGTTACAGGCATGCCCCACTACACTCGGCTAATTTTTTTCAGGTTTTCGCCATGTTGGCCAGACTGGTCTTGAACTCCTGACCTCAGGTGATCCACCTGCCTCAGCCTCCCAAAGTGTTGGGATTACAAGCATGAGCCACTGTACCCAGCCCCATCATCCTCATTTTATTTATTTTTTATTTTTATTATTATTATTTTTTAGATAGAGTCTTGCTCTGTCACCCAGGCTGGATTGCAGTGGTGTGACCTTGGCTCACTGCAACCTCCGCTTTCCAGGTTCAAGCAATTCTCTTGCCTCAGCCTCCCGAGTAGCTGAGATTGCAGGCGCCTGCCACCACGCCTGGCTAATTTTTGTATTTTTAGTAGAGACAGGGTTTTACCATTTTGGCCAGGCTGGTCTCAAACTCCTGACCTTGGGTGATCCGCCCGCCATGGCCTCCCAAAGTGCTGGGATTACAAGTGTGAGCCACCGCTCCTGGCCAGACTGATTTTTTTTAAAAAGTGAATTTGAATGCTGCAACTCGTGAGTATTGGATAAACAAACTATGATGGGATTACAGGTGCCCACCTCTATGCCTGGCTAATTTTTGTATTTTTAGTAGAGACTATGTTGGCCAGGTGGGTCTCGAACTCCTGACCTCAAGTGGT
Source organism: Macaca nemestrina (assembly GCF_043159975.1). Taxonomy (NCBI): domain Eukaryota; kingdom Metazoa; phylum Chordata; class Mammalia; order Primates; family Cercopithecidae; genus Macaca; species Macaca nemestrina. Next base: position 28,131,472 of record NC_092142.1, on the reverse strand, counting down.
CTGCCTGCGTCGGCTTCCCAAAGTGTTGGAATTACAGGCATGAGCCACCACACCTGACCAGAAGTTTAAAATTTTTTTTTTTTTTTTTTTTTTGAGACGGGGTCTTGCTCTGTCACCTCGGCTGGAGTGCAGTGGCACAGTCTCTGCTCACTGCAAGCTCTGCCTCCCAGGTTCACACCATTCTCCTACCTCAGCCCCCTGAGTAGCTGGGACTATAGGCACCCACCACCATGCCTGGCTAATTTTTTTGTATTTTTAGTAGAGACGGGGTTTCACCATGTTAGCCAGGATGGTCTTGATCTCCTGACCTCGTGATCCGCCCGCCTCGGCCTCCCAAAGTGCTGGGATTACAGGCGTGAGCCACTGCGCCCGGCCCAGAAGTTTAAATTTAACTAGGTGCCCAGTGACCTCGTCCAGCCCACAGCACTCCCCAGTCCTCACCCCCACAACCCCCCTTCCCCCCACACCCCCTTTCCTCACTGCAGCCTCTCCACTGGAACCCCTAGATCTTGAGGCTGATGGGCCAGTGCCCAGTTTCACTGGTTGTTAAATATTTTGACAATGATCCCCGACAGCAGGAGAGACAGCCAAACTCAACAGCTGTTCTCTGTTTCCCTCCAGGCCTGGCACTGCTGCTGCCGCCCGTCACCCTGGCAGCCCTGGTGGACAGCTGGCTCCGAGAGGACTGCCCAGGGCTCAACTACGCAGCCTTGGTCAGCGGGGCAGGCCCCTCGCAGGCGGTGCTGTGGGCCAAATCCCCTGGGGTACTGGCAGGGCGGCCTTTTTTCGATGCCATCTTTACCCAACTCAACTGCCAAGTCTCCTGGTTCCTCCCTGAGGGATCGAAGCTGGTGCCGGTGGCCAGAGTGGCTGAGGTCCGGGGCCCTGCCCACAGCCTGCTGCTGGGGGAACGGGTGGCCCTCAACACGCTGGCCCGCTGCAGTGGCATTGCCAGTGCTGCCGCCGCTGCAGTGGAGGCTGCCAGGGGGGCCGGCTGGACTGGGCACGTGGCCGGCACCAGGAAGACCACACCAGGCTTCCGGCTGGTGGAGAAGTACGGGCTCCTGGTGGGCGGGGCCGCCTCACACCGCTACGACCTGGGAGGACTGGTGATGGTGAAGGACAACCATGTGGTGGCCGCCGGTGGTGTGGAGAAGGTGCTGGTCCTGCCTGTCCCTGGTCCAACCTCACCCTCAGCACACCCCTCCCCAGAGCCTCCAGCCATGACCTGGTGAACAGCCATGGCCTGGAGTCAGCAACACAAGACTCTTCCCACCTCAGCTCCTCCATCTGAGCTGGGCTCAGTTGAGCTCATCCAGCTAAGCTAAATGGGGAGCTGGGCTTGCTTTTCTTTTTCTGGAGATGGGGCCTCAGTCTCTCCAGTAGCTGGATATACAGGAATGCTCCACCCCACTGGCTAATTTTTGCTTTTTCTTTTTTGAGATGGAGTCTCACTGTTTTACCCAGGCTGGAGTGAAGTGACACAATCTCAGCTCACTGCAACCTCCACCTCCCGGGTTCAAGCAATTCTCCTGCCTCAGCCTCCCGAGTAGCTGGGATTACAGGCACCCGCCACCACGCCCAGCTAATTTTTGTATTTTTTTGTAGAGACAGAGTTTCAGCATGTTGGCCAGGCGTGTCTCAAACTCCTGACCTCAGGTGATCCACCCGCCTTGGCCTCCCAAAGTGCTGGAATTACAGGCCTGAGCCACTGTGCCCAGCTGCCTTTTTTTTTTTTTTTTTTTTTAAGAGATGGGGTCTCACTATGTTGCCCAGGCTGGTCTCAAACTTCAGGACCCAAAAGATCCTCCCACCTTGGCCTCCCAAAGTGCTGGGATTATAGGTATAAGCCACCGCACCTGGTTTTGGAATTGACTCTTTATCTTTGTTCTGCTGCTGCGTGGTGTAATGTTCGAGAACAAAGGACAACCGGGGGGAAGCCAGTGTCACTGGCACCACAGCCTTGAGCCCATCTCTCTAGCCCTCTGCACCTAATTTCCCATCTGTGAAATGTCCTTAAAGACCCCTTCTAATTTTAATATTCTGAGTCAAATTGAACTCAGGTCCAAATGCCAAATATTGCTGATATTCATCCGCTTTTTGACCCACAAAAGTGGTCATTTTAGTCTACAATAAAACATCCTGGCTCAGTGGCTCATGCCTGTAATCCCAGCACTTTGGGAGGCCCAGGTGGGGGGATTACTTGAGGCCAGGAGTTTGAGACCAGACTGGGCCATATAGCAAGATTCTGTCTCTACAAAAAATGAAAAATTTAGCCATGTTTGTGGGCAAGCCCCTGTAGTCCCAGCCACTCGGTGGCTCATGCCTGTAATCCCAGCACTTTGGGAGGCTGAGGCGGGCGGATCACGAGGTCATGAGTTAGAGACCATCCTGGCCACCATGGTGAAACCTCGTCTCTACTAAAAATAACAAAAATTAGCTGGGTGTCGTGGACGCACCTGTAGTCCCAGCTACTCGGAAGGCTGAGGTGGGAGAATCACTTGATCCCAGGAGGTGGAGGCTGCTGTGAGCTATGATTGCACCACTGCACTCCAGCCTGGGCGACAGAATGAGACCCTGTCTCAAAAACAAAACAAAACAAAACAAAACAAAACAAAACAAAACAAAACAAACCCAACCCAACGTCTGGTTTCCTTATTAACCCCAAACTCATGGTCCATTCGGAGCTTTTCAAATGCCAGTCCTGGCTCCCTGGGCCCCAGCTTCAGTGCTGGGCCCTATCCTCACCCTCGCCCTCCCGGCTCCCTGCGCCCCAGCGCCAGGCACTGGGCCCAGTCCTCACCCTTGTCCTCCCGGCTGCCCAGCAGGCGGTGCGGGCGGCCCGGCAGGCAGCCGACTTCGCTCTGAAGGTGGAGGTGGAATGCAGCAGCCTGCAGGAGGCCGTGCAGGCGGCTGAGGCGGGTGCCGACCTTGTCCTGCTGGACAACTTCAAGCCGAAGGTGAGGTGGGCTCTGCCTCCGGGGAGGGGTCTGTGGTGGGCTCTCACCTCCCCTCCGCTTGTGTCCCGCAGGAGCTGCACCCCACGGCTGCCGCGCTGAAGGCCCAGTTCCCAAGTGTGGCGGTGGAAGCCAGCGGGGGCATCACCCTGGACAACCTCCCTCAGTTCTGCGGGCCGCACATAGACGTCATCTCCATGGGGATGCTGACCCAGGCGGCCCCAGCCCTTGATTTCTCCCTCAAGCTGTTTACCAAAGAGGCGGCTCCAGTGCCCAAAATCCACTGGTCCTAAACCGGAAGAGGATGACACCAGCCATGGACCCTCCGGATCACACATCTCTCTCTCTCTTTTTTTTTTTTTTTGAGACGGAGTCTCGCTCTGTCGCTCAGGCTGGAGTGCAGTGGCGCGATCTCGGCTCACTGCAAGCTCCGCCTCCCGGGTTCACGCCATTCTTCTGCCTCAGCCTCCGGAGTAGCTGGGACTACAAGCGTCCACCACCACGCCCGGCTAATTTTTTGTATTTTCGGTAGAAACGGGGTTTCATCGTGTTAGCCAGGAAGGTGTCGATCTCCTGACCTCGTGATCCGCCCGCCTCGGCCTCCCAAAGTGCTGGGATTATAGGCGTAAGCCACCACGCCCGGCCCTGGTCACACATCTTTAGGGTCAGTGGCCAATGGGGCACACTTGGCATTAGCTTGAGCCCAACTCTGGCTCTGCCACCTGCTGCTCCTGTGACCCGGCAGGGCTGACTTCACCTCTGCTCATCTCAGTTTCCTAATCTGTAAAATGGGTCTAATAAAGGATCAACCACATGGGGTTCTGTGGTGATATGAGCACATAGTGAGGGGTCAGTAAATGTCAGAAGTTACCCGGGACAACCAGGCACTATGGCTCATGCTTGTAATCCCAGTGCTTTGGGAGGCTGAGGTGGGCAGATCACTTGAGGTCAGGAGTTTGAGACCAGCCTGGCCAACATGGTGAAACCCCATCTCTACCAAAAATAGAAAAATTAGCTGGGTATGGTGGCATGTGCCTGTAATCTCAGCTACTTAGGAAGCTGAGGCAGGAGAATCGCTTGAAGGCAGGAGGTGGAGGTTGCAGTGAGCTGATGGTGCCACTGCACTCCAGCCTGGGTGATAGAGTAACACTCTGTCTCCAAAAAAGAAAGAAAGAGAGAGAGAGAGAGAGGGAGGGAGGGAGGGAAAGGAAGGTTGGAAAGAAAGGAAGAAAGGCAGGCAAAAGCCCCAGACAGACCATCCTGCACCCTTCATGCACCCAACCTGAACCAAACACCAGCATGACCCGGCTCTGAATGCACAGCAGACGGAGGTTCGCTGGGCAGAGATGCTGGGCTGACCCGGATGCTGCCTTTGGTGATACCCTAAACAAAAGGGGCCAGTCCCACAGTAAGGAAGGAGACCACTACTCCTCCTGCTGCCCTCCTCCCCCAACCTTGCCTAGTTTACAAGACAGGAGGAAAGAAAGAAAGCAAAATGTTAGAAAAAAAAAAAATACAGAAGTAAGATAAATAGCCAGAAGACCCTGGCGCCACCACCCGGTCCTGGTAGTTAAAAAAAAGTAACAATAATAATATCAACCCCTGACTTAAACTACTTGTGTTATCTGTAAATTCCAGACGTTGTAGGAAAAAGCATTCCAGGCCGGGCGCGGTGGCTCAAGCCTGTAATCCCAGCACTTTGGGAGGCCGAGGCGGGCGGATCACAAGGTCAGGAGATCGAGACCACAGTGAAACCCCGTCTCTACTAAAAATACAAAAAAATTAGCCGGGCGTGGTGGCGGGCGCCTGTAGTCCCAGCTACTCAGGAGGCTGAGGCAGGAGAATGGCGGGAACCCGGGAGGCGGAGCTTGCAGTGAGCCGAGATCGCGCCACTGCACTCCAGCCTGGGCAACAGCGTGAGACTCCGTCTCAAAAAAAAAAAAAAAAAAAAAAAAAAAGAAAAAGCATTCCAAAACTTTCTGTTCTGTTAACTGATGCGTGTAGCCCCCAGTCACACTCCCCACACTTGCTCAAAATATCATGACCCTTTCACGTGGACCCCTTAGAGTTATAAACCTTTAAAAAGGCCAAGTATTTCTTTTTCAGGGAGCTCGGTTATTAAGACGCAAGTCTGCCAATGTTCCCAGCCGAGTAAACCTCTTCCTTCTTTAATCTGGTGCCTGATAAGTTTTGTCTGCAGCTCATCCTGCTACAACAGGACACAGCCCAGAGGTGCCACCTGTGGCTGCCCCGTTCCCTCTGATCCCAGCTCCACCCTGCCTGCTCCCGTCCTTCCTCCTGGGGAAACATGGACATGCTCAGGTGAACCCCAGCTTCTCATGCCTGAACTGGGGAAACTGAAGCCCCATGGGACCAGGGGCACCACTGGGCATCAAGGGAGGAAAGTTGAGCCCAGGGGTGATCTGGGAACCGGAAGGGAAGACGTGGGATCCAGGCAGGCATTGGGGCCTGATAGAGCAGAATTGAGGAGTGGGTCCCAGGAGCTGCGAACTCAGTGCCTCCAGGACCCTTTTGGATAAAATAAATGGGTAGAACTGGAATAAAACAAAGTGGGCGTGAGCTGTGGCCAACTGGAAAATGCTTGTTGCAACCACAGCATTCCATTAAAAAAGCAAAAGGAACCTGCCTGGCTGAGTCTTAAGCTCCCCCTGAACCCAGAAATGGGTTAGCCTTCCAGGAACCTCCGGATCTGAGAGCTGGGGAGGGCACTCCATTACTGGGGGAAGAAGGAATGGATCTTGGGCACTCGAGGGCAACACACGCCCTCCTTGCAGGGAAATGGATTTCCAGGCAGGGGAGACGCCTGGGCAGAGGCCCAGAGGTAGGAAACGGCTCAGATTGTCTACTGTAAGATTTGAGGCTGTGATCAGGAGGTGACTAGGAGATGGGCTGGGTCCAGACCACAAAATGGTAGGTCAGAGGATTTGGACTCTGTCCCAGGAGTGAGCTGGAAATCAAACTGGAAAATCAGATAAGCTTATTTGCAGCTTCAATCCAGTCTGTTGCAGAAGGATGCATTTGAGGGGGCTAGAGAGGCTGCAGGGAGGCCAGGAGGAGCTGTGGAAGAGGACTTGAGCGTGGGTCAAGGCCATGGGGTTTGGAGAGAAGTGATATAGCATCTTCAGAGCCTCAGAAGGCAAGGGGAGTCCGATGGCTCAAGACAGTTGGAAGAGTTGGGTGTGACTAAGGGAGTGGGGAAATGGGGCGTGCATGGCACATGAGGACTCTCATACATCACCTCCCAGTCCCTTGTCCATCTGGCTACACTTCCTCTTTGCCTGGTCAGCCTAGGACCAAGCTGGGATCATTTTCCCCAGGATGCCCCACACCCAGCGGCAAATGTGCCCATCCTAGCAGTTTGTTTAATGAAAATGATGTGCTGTTTTGAGTATGTGATGTGCCAGCAATGCTGGCTACTGCATGAGATGGGAACTAGCAGGGAGCACCTTCATCCAAGGTGTGCAGGTCCCCTTCCCTCAGTTAATGCTCGTGCGGGTGGGCGTTAGCCTCTCCACTTACCCAAGAGGAAACTGAGGCTTTATGAATTTAAGAGAACTGCTTAGAGTCACTTATCAATAAAGTGGTGGAGGCCAGGCACGGTGGCTCACACCTGTAATCCCAGCACTTTGGGAGGCTGAGGCAGGAGGATCACTTGAGCCCAGGAGTTCAAGACCAGCCTGGGCAACACAGTGAGACTCCGTTTCTATTTTTTAAAAAATTATCCAGCTGTGGTGGTGCACACCTATAGTCCCAGCTACTCAGGAGGCTGAGGTGGGAGGATCGCTTAAGCCTGGGCAGTTGAGGCTGCAGTGAGCTGTGATTGCACCACTGCACTCCAGACTGAGTGACAGAGGCCCTGTCTCAAACAAAAAAAGTAAATAAAAAAAATATACAAAGTGGTGGAGCAGTTTGAATTGTGTCATTCACTCATTCAGTATTTAACTGAGCATCTACTATGTGCCAGGTACTATTCTAGACAATGGACATACAACGAGTAAACGGATAAAAATCTCTCTCCTCGGGGAGTCTGTATGTTGGGGTTGGGGTGGGAGCTGGGAAGAATAGACAATGAAAAAATACTTAAGGAAAATATGCAGACACCAATTGTCAACTCCTTCATGGCCACCAGAGGGCACTGCAACCACGCGACCCTCCGTTCCTCTCTAATTCCAGCTCCCTTTCCGGATTCCAAAGACAATAGCCAGAGAGGCTATGAATACCCTGCATAGCATCTACTTAAGAACGAATGCGAGGAGGCATTGGCAGCAATTTTTCCTCCACCCATTTTTCCAGCCTCATCCCCTCATCAGACCCCCATCCAACTGCCCAGGGTACCCCAGTGACTTTTCAAAGCCCCATGTACTCCAGATTCACCAGCGACTCACATTCACTGCCAGCTACCCATCCCCTCCCAAATACTGTAATACTGTCTGGGTTACCCACCAACCCCATCCATCCGCTCAGCTGATGCCTGTCCTCCTCCTCACCCACCCACCCGCGCCCCTTCCACCTGCTGTCCTGACCTGAAACTGGCCAAATTGTCCCACAGATTTTTTTTTTTTTTTTTTTTTTTTTTTTTGGATAAACACAGAAATTGACCTTCCTGGTCCTAAAGCTTGAAACTTAAATTTGCCTTATCTGAGTTCCTTCCCCATGAAACTGACCTTCAGGCCTCCTAGATATCATCAAGGAACTGAAACTCCTTTTCTTTATCCCCTTCTAATTCCTGTTTTTCCGCACGCAGCTACATTTGCTCCCCCCTATATAAACCCCCAACTGGAGTTTGTTGGAGAGATGGATTTGAGACTTAATCTCCTGTCTCCTTGGCTGATGTCACCTGAATAAAGCCTTCTTTCCTGGCAATACTCATTGTCCCAGGTGGTACAATCAGCTTTCTGTGTGGTAAGCAACGGGACCTGGACTGAACCCCTGGTGTTTCGGTAATACACCCATCCATCCTGTCCATCCCCAACCATCCTGTCCACCCCCCATCCATCCTGTCCACCCTTGACCCATCCTGTCCACCCCTTGTGCTTCCATCCACTCATCCCTCTTCCCACCCCTCCTCCCACCCACCATCCGATGTTACAGAAGCCCAGAGCTGGGGCACTCAATCTAGAGGTCAAAGATAGCAAGAGGTCAAACCAGACTGACAGTGAGTCGCCTCAGTGGATATGAGTTTTAGTGTGCTGAGGCCATGAAAGGTAAAAGCATTTAAAAACAGCAAGGCCAGGCACGGTGGCTCACGCCTGTAATCCCAGCACTTTGGGAGGCCAAGGCAGGTGGATCACCTGAGGTCAGAAGTTCGAAGCCAGCCTGACCAACATGGTGAAATCCCATCTCTACTAAAAATACAAACTTAGCTGGGCATGGTGGCATGCACCTGTAGTACCAGCTACTGCTACTTGGGAGGCTGAGGCAGGAGAATCGCTTGAACCCGGGAGGCATAGGTTGCAGTGAGCCGAGATAACACCATTGCACTCCAGCCTGGGAAACAAGATCGAAACTCTATCTCAAAAAAACAAAAACAGGCCGGGCACGATGGCTCACGCCTGTAATCCCAGGACTTTGGGAAGCCGAGGCGGGCAGATCACAAGGTCAGGCACCCGAGACCATCCTGGCTAACATGGTGAAACCCTGTCTCTACTAAAATACAAAAAATTAGCCGGGCATGGTGGCGGGTGCGTGTAGTCCCAGCTACTCGGGAGGCTGAGGCAGGAGACCGGCGTGAACCTGGGAGGCGGAGCTTGCAGTGAGCCGAGATTGCCCCACTACACTCCAGCCTGGGTGACAGAGCGAGACTCCGTCTCAAAAAAAAAAAAAAAAAAAAAAAAAAACACCATGAAAATTAGCCAGGCCTAGTGGCGGGCGCCTGCAATCCCAGCTACTCAGGAGGCTGCAGCACAAGAATCACCTGAACCTCAAAGGCGGAGGTTGCAGTGAGCTGAGATCATGCCACTGCACTCCAGCCTGGGCGACAGAGTGAGACTCTATCCCCCAAGAAACCCAAAACAAGCAAACAAAAAAAACAACACCGAGACATTCTTAGCAAACCAACTATCTGCGAACAATTCAACGTTGGCTCTTTAAAAAAATTCCGCTGTGGCATTATGCTGTGGACACATACATTAATTTATGGCTAGCCCTTCAAGACAACCGGGTGGGTAAAATTATATAAATGTTCACCGCCTCTATACTTTGTTCCAGTGACTCCCTGAGTAATGGATTGTTTTGCCAATTACTCAGCAACATTTAAGACCTGCTTCCGGAGGCCCTAAGTAGCTCAGCATTGTAAGACTGAAGTACTGAAGAAAATCCGCCTGTGTGGCTGTGAATAACATCTCCATCCATCACTGTACACATCAGATTTAGGCCAGACAATGCAGGCTTTATTTATTTCAGGTATGCCTTGTGCTTCAGATCATGGGACCCTAGTACAGCACCCCCAGAAAATTATCAAGGGCAAAGAAATCATAATACATACCTCTAGTTCAGTGGGTCCTTGGATAACCTCTTTCCTCTCTCCTAGTTCTTTAGCTAAAAGATTCAGAAGCCTTAGCAACAAGAAGGAGTTATCCTACAAGTTACATTATTCTAGATATTTGGATGCATTTTTTTTTTTTTTTTTTTTTTTTGAGACGGAGTCTTGCTCTGTCGCCCAGGCTGGAGTTCAGTGGCACAATCTTGGCTCACTGCAAGCTCTGGTTCCCGGGTTCACGCCATTCTCCTGCCTCAGCCTCCAGAGAAGCTGGGACTACAGGCACCTGCCACCACGCCCGGCTAACTTTTTGTATTTTTTAGTAGAGACGGGGTTTCACCTGTTAGCCACGATGGTCTCGATCTCCTGACCTCGTGATCCACCCGCCTTGGCCTCCCAAAGTGTTGGGATTACAGGTGTGAGCCACCATGCCTGGCCTTTTTTTTTTTTTTTAAGCGATGGGGGTCTTGCTATGTTGCACAGGCTGGTCCTGAACGCCTTTCCTTAAGTGATCCTCTTGCCTTGGCCTTCCAAGTAACTGGGATTACAGCGATGAGCCGTAGCAGGCTTTTGGATGCTTTTTTTTTTTTTTTTGAGACAGAGTCTCTCTCTTGTCACCGTGGCTGGAGTGCAATAGTGTTATATTGGCTCACTGCAACCTCTGCCTCCCGGGTTCAAAAGATTTTTCTCCCTCAGCCTCCCAAGTAGCTGGGATTACAGGTGTGAGCCACTACGCTTGACTAATTTTTGTATTTTTAGTAGAGATGGGGTTTCACCATATTGGCCAGGCTGGTCTTGAACTCCTGACCTCAGGTGACCCACCCACCACAGCCTCCCAAAGTACTGGAGTTACAGGCGTGAGCTACCGTGCCTGGCCGGATACTTTTTAACCAAAGGAATAAACAAGCCTCTTTATTGGAATAATATATCAATATATGCAGGTATTCAGACAATACCAGTCGGACAACAATGACTTCTTAAAGGTTGGATACAGATCATGCTTTCCGCGTTAAAAAAAAAAAAAAAAAAAAAAAAAGGCCAAGCGCAGTGGCTCAAGCCTGTAATTCCAGCACTTTAGGAGGCCGAGGCGGGCTGATAATGAGGTCGGGAGATCGAGACCATCCTGGCTAACACAGTGAAACCCCGTCTCTACTAAAAATATAAAAAATTAGCCGGGCATGGTGGCGGGCGCCTGTAGTCCCAGCTACTCAGGAGGCTGGGGCAGGAGAATGGCGTGAACCCCGGAGGCGGAGCTTGCAGTGAGCCGAGATCATGCCACTGCACTCCAGCCTAGGCAACAAAAAAGAAACAAAGAAAAAGAAAGGCTGGAGGTGGTGGCTCATACTTATAATCCTGGCACTTTGGGAGGCCCAAAAGGGAGGATTATCTGAGGCCAGGAGTTTGAGACCCGCCTAGGCAATATAGAGAGACCCTGTCTTGACAAAAAAAATTAAAAATTAGCCAGGCATGATGATGTGCACCTACCTGTAGTCCCAGCTACTCAGGAGGCTGAGGTGGGAGAATTGCTGGAGCCCAGGAGGTTGAGGCTGCAACAAGCCGTGACTGGCCACTGCACTCCAGCCTGGGCGACAGAAAGATACTCTTTCTCAAAAATAATAAATAAAGGCCAGGTGTGGTGGCTCACATCTGTTATCCCAGCACTTTCGGAGGCTGAGGCAGGCCAATCACCTGAGGTCAGGAGTTCCAGACCAGCCTGGCCAACATGGTGAAATCCCATCTCTACTAAAAATACAAAAATTAGCCAGGCATAGTGGCAGGCACCTATAATCCCAGCTACTCGGGAGGCTAAGACAGGAGAATCGCTTGAACCCAGGAGGCAGAGGTTGCAGTGAGCCAAGATTATGCCATTGCATTCCAGCCTGAGGAACAAGAGCGAGACTTTATCTCAAAAAATAATAATAATAATAATAGCAATTATTAATAAAAATGTAAAAAGTCCCTTAACTGAGGCCAGGTGCAGTGGCTCATGCCTATAATCCCAGCACTTTGGGAGGCCGAGGTGGGTGGATCACCCAAGGTCAGGAGTTCAAGACCAGCCTGACCAACATGGAGAAACCCCATCTCTACTAAAAATACAAAATTAGCTGGGTGTAGTGGCACATGCCTGTAAGCCCCGCTACCCAGGAGGTTGAGGGAGGAGAATCACTTGAACCCAGGAGGCAGAGGTTGCAGTGAGCAGAGATCACACCATTGCACTCCAGCCTGGGCAACAAGAGCGAAACTTTGTCTCCAAAAAGCCCCTTAACTATAATCTCACTAAGAATCAAAAAATATTTAATTTTTTTTTTTGAGACGGAGTCTCGCTCTGTCGCCTGGGCTGGAGTGCAGTGGCACGATCTCAGCTCACTGCAAGCTCCGCCTCCTGGGTTCATGCCATTCTCCTGCCTCAGCATCCCGAGTAGCTGGGACTACAGGCGCCGCCACCTCGCCCGGCTAGTTTTTTGTATTTTTTTAGTAGAGACGGGGTTTCACATTTAGCCAGGATGGTCTCGATCTCCTGACCTCGTGATCCACCCGTCTCGGCCTCCCAAAGTGCTGGGATTACAGGCTTGAGCCACAGCGCCTGGCCTAAATATTTAATTTTTATTTTTTGCATGATCTACTTAGTTTTCTTAATAAGCTGTGAACCAGAAAGGGAATTTGTTGCAGTTTGGCAGTCTTTTAGGTGGAGGATTATAGTGAATACATTTTTAGATTATTGGTATTGTAGCAGGACAAGCCTCAGACAAAACTCCTCAGACCCCGAGTTAAAGAAGGAAGAGGTTTATTCAGCCAGGAACTTCGGCAGGACTCCTGTCTCAAGAGCTGAGCTCCCCGAGTGAGCAATTCCTGTCTCTTTTAAGAGCTCACAACTCTTAAGGGGGTCCGCATGAGAGGGTCATGATCAATTGAGCAAGCAGGGGTACATGACAGGGGCTGCATGCACCGGTGGTCAGAGTGAAACAGAACAGACCTGGAAATTTTACAATGTCTTTCTATAATCTATAGATAATATCAGTTGCTAGGTCAGGGGTCGAGTTTTAACTACCAGGCTTAGGTCAGGCAGGCCCAGGCCTGGTTTTGGGTCTGGTTCCTTGGTTTCAGGTCTGGTTCCTAGGCACCAGGCTACCTGCCTTTAATTTTGCTTCTCTTTCCTTTTCTGAGTATAAAACAATGAGAGGACCTTTCTCTTCCCTCATTTCCCCCCTTTGAGACTCTCACTTTTTATTAGTGGGAGTTCTCACTCTTATTTTCACTACTTATGTCTTCTTGTGCAATAGACTGGTAGTGATTCATATAGTACACTTGTGCTGAAGCATTTTGGTGAACTAAGGTAGCGATGAAGCTTTTTACCATTTGAAGAAGCCCACAGGTAGCAAACAAGGGAGCAGTAAGCAAGTTCTTACTGCTATTATAACTTCTATTATAAGAGTTTTAAATCTTCCTAGTGCTGGGAACTAATTTCTTTTTTTTTTTTTTTTTTTTTTGAGACGGAGTCTTGCTCTGTCACCCAGGCTGGAGTGCAGTGGCCGGATCTCAGCTCATTGCAAGCTCCGCCTCCTGGGTTTACACCATTCTCCTGCCTCAGCCTCCCGAGTAGCTGGGACTACAGGCGCCCGCCACCTCGCCCGGCTAGTTTTTTGTATTTTTTAGTAGAGACGGGGTTTCACTGTGTTAGCTGGGATCGTCTCTCGATCTCCTGACCTCGTGATCCGCCCATCTCGGCCTCCCAAAGTGCTGGGATTACAGGCTTGAGCCACCGCGCCCGGCCTGGGAACTAATTTCTAAACATGACCCTAGGATCTAATCCATGCCACACTTGCACGGGCACATGTGCCAGTTTTGTTATATCTTTTTTTTTTTTTTTTTTTTTTTGAGACGGAGTCTTGCTCTGTCGCCCAGGCTGGAGTGCAGTGGCCGGATCTCAGCTCACTGCAAGCTCCGCCTCCCGGGTTCACGCCATTCTCCTGCCTCAGCCTCCCGAGTAGCTGGGACTACAGGCGCCCACCACCTCGCCCGGCTATTTTTTTGTATTTTTTTAGTAGAGACGGGGTTTCACCGTGTTAGCCAGGATGGTCTCGATCTCCTGACCTCGTGATCCACCCGTCTCGGCCTCCCAAAGTGCTGGGATTACAGGCTTGAGCCACCGCGCCCGGCCCTTGTTATATCTTTAACTTACTAACTAGTAAGCCTTCAACTACTTGCCCTGATCATGTGTAGACATCATTTAGTAAGGTTAAATTTTCCATAAACCTTTCCTTCAGCTGCTAACAAGTAGTCGAGAGCTAGTCTATTTTGATAGATGGCATTCGTCATCTGAGTTTCTTGCCAGGCTAGAACAGTCAAGGCTTGACCGGTTTTATTAGTGATGATTTCTAAAACAGCTTGCAACCATATGATTCAGTTGAGCATGTAAATGGGGGTCTGGTATCCCTATGAGCCATCTTGTGCCTAAGTAGCAGGCCTATAGTATTGTATGATTCTCTTAGGGGGCTATTCATTATTTTTCCATTTTTTTATAGCTATGCTTTTCATTTTGCAGGAATCATAGACAGGGAAGCCCAGGAGTTTGCTTGTTTTTATGGGCAGTAGGAAGAAAGATGGTTTAATAGTGCTAATAACACAACTACCTGTCCACTGATCAGGCAGCTTAGTGTAGGTTCTATGTCCACATATCCAGTATTGCCTAGTGAGGGCCGTCTAGTGCCGGTGGGATTCTGGGGGGGCTTAAACAGTCTGCAAGTTTGGAAATTTACTGATGAATTTTTATCTGTGTGGTTTGAACTCCACCATGTAACTGTTTTTGTGGTACCATTATACAGTTTTTGTCCTAGGCAACTAAGTCATCCTACAGAATGAGTGAATTCTTTCCTTTTTCTAGCTATGCAATATTGTCCAATAATTGAGACTTTTAGAACCTAGAAATGATCAGGGTGATTCTTTAGGGCCGGGAATTCATCAGGAACTGGGTCTGTAGGCACTGATTCTTGGGTTTCTTATGGCCATTGATCTCCTATTACAGTTCCTCCACAAACATAACATTTAGAGACTGGTCTACATACCTTGGATAGAATAGCATTATACAAACAAGTTTCTTTTAGAGTCCCAGTACACTTATAATGACCATAAAATAATAGGACTGTAGCAATCTTTTGTCCTACCTCAGTGACTTGATGTATATACTGGGAACAGTCCTCAATCTGAGGAAGGTCAGCTGAAGTCCTTACAGTACAAGTCCAAGTTTTAAGGAAAATGAATCCCGCGATGAGTTTCTTCATGCTTCGGCCGTACGTGGACCAGTCAGCTTCTGGGTGTGACTGCAGCAGGGCTTGTCGTCTTTTTCAGAGTCACTTTGCAGGGGTTGGTGAAGCTGCTCCCATCCACATACAGCTCCTAGTCTACTGATGTTTAGGGATGGTCTAGGAGGTTGGGCCTACTAATAAACTGAGCCTGATACCTCTACACAGTTATGTTTAACTGGGCTCTCTGATACCAGAAGTAAGGTGACAGGGTTTAGGGTGTTGCAAACTTCAATGGTTATGTGGGGATGTTCACAGAGCAAGCTTTGGTATCTAGTTAGTCTAGCATTCATTAGCTAATGATGTCCTTTGGTATTTATTAAAGTCACCACAGCATGGGGGGACTTTATGTTTAGGTTTTTTTTTTTTTTTTTTTTTTTTGAGACGGAGTCTCGCTCTGTCGCCCAGGCTAGAGTGCAGTGACCGGATCTCAGCTCACTGCAAGCTCCGCCTCCCGGGTTTTTACGCCATTCTCCTGCCTCAGCCTCCCGAGTAGCTGGGACTACAGGCGCCTGCCACCTCGCCCGGCTAGTTTTTTGTATTTTTTAGTAGAGACGGTGTTTCACCGTGTTAGCCAGGATGGTCTCGAACTCCTGACCTCGTGATCCGCCCATCTCGGCCTCCCAAAGTGCTGGGATTACAGGCTTGAGCCACCGCGCCCAGCCTATGTTTAGGTTTTGCCTAAGAGTTAGCTCATCTGCTTCTTGTGCTAACAGGGCCATTGCTGCCAGGGCCCTTAGATATGGGGGGCCAGCCTTTGGAAACCCTGTCTAGTTGTTTTGAGAGATAAGCCACTGGCCTTGGCCAGGGCCCCACAGTCTGGGTTAAAACTCCAACTGCCTTTTTTTTTTTTTTTTTTTTTGACACATGGAGTGTAAAAGTTTTGTCAGGTCAGGTAGCCCCAGGACTGGGGCAGACCTGAGTTTTTCTTTTAACTCATGAAAAGCTTGTTGCTGTTGGTTGTAATAGATGTAGCTTATCTGATTTAAATTTTTATTAACTGTTACCTCCTAAAATATTGACTTAAATCCTGTAGCTATTTGATTTCAAACTTTAAATTGATCTGGTATTCTTCATGGGACTCCAATTGCTTCTAAATGGACGTGAGAGTTGAAAGACCTAAAAGGGGCTTCTCTCACTTTATGATGTCTTATTTTTCCTCCCTGTTGTAGATGTAATGCCAGGGTGAAAGGGATAGCCAATTGGACTAAAGTATAAGTGCCACTCCAGTTACTTGGCAGAGTGCCCAGTAAAGGTCCACCACAATACCACCACACATCTGCTTGGGGATGAACAAGGGCTGACTGATTGATAAATTCTTGAAAATTCTTAAGCTCATCACATCCCTTCAGGTCTCCAAGGAATGCTAAGTTTCCTCCCTGTCGTGAGAGACATGAAGTGAATTAATGTTGGGAGATGAATTCTGGATGGCCCTTGGGGTCTGACCCACAGGGTGCCGGACTTTGGGATATAGCAGAGAGAGCTTGGCATGACTTATTACTCCAGGCTGTAGAATCCTGGAAAAGAGCTACCACGCAGCCCACGCCTGGTCGACTGGAGGACCACCTTAGTGGAAAGGGGGACAATCAGGGCCTCTGGCTGCCATGTGCACAAGCATAACAACTGCTTTTGTTTAACGTGCGGGTGGAATATTTGATCCATTTCAACCAGGCATTTGCATCTTGGTATGCTGTCTTAATTGCCAAAGTTTGTTTTAAGTTTTTAACTTTTATGATCTTCTAGTAAAATGAATGTTTCCTTTAGCACCTATTTTTATTAGTTTTTAAACCAGAGAAAGCCAAATACCATTTTACATTTAACAATGCTTTTTGTATGATCTTTATACTAGACAAGCTAAATTTTACCTTTATATTAGTGTGTTATTAATGTTAAACTTAATTTTAATAAAACCTTGTAGACATATTTATCTAATTTTTAATGTTTGACCATAAGGTAAGATTTTATAGACTCTTTTTAACCTTTTATAATTTTTGTTAAAGAGCAGGTTGGTGCTTTAAGAAAAACCTGTTGCGTTTTGACTTTAATGTCCAGTTCACAGAAAAACTGGATATATCTTTTTAACTTTAGCTAATATGTTTACACACAGAATTTACACACAATTAATGTTTTTAAAACTTGCTTAAACTTTTAAAACAAAATATACATGTTTTTAACATTTTAATGTAGGTAAAAATCCACATTCTTATGCCTCCTTATAATCCTTTTATCAAAGGTATACTTTACTTTCCTTATACACCTTGCACATAAACTGTCTCTTCAATAGTTTACATTTAGGAGGCCTAATTACTTTTAAATTATACAACATTTCTTGCATAAATTATTTTTTAACACACTTTTTTTTTATAACTTTTTTTTCTTTCATGACTTTTACAGGCAATTTTTCGACATGCCTTAACTTTCTGACTTACTACAAACATTTCTTTCTTTAAACAATCAGTTAATTTATTTATTTCAGGACAAGAATTTACCATATAACACTCTTTTTATATAAATCCCACCTCCCCCTTTTTTCCCCCTTTTTTTCGAAGATGATAACCATTCTTTTCTAAAGTGAATCTTTTTTTTTTTTTTTTTTTTGTCTGTGGACTCGACTGTCTAAGGCCACAAGAATAGAAGTTACAATAATACATGTTACACTGTTAACTTTTACCAAACTTTACTTTTGTTGAAAACCTTACAAGTTTGTGATTTTAATTATCCTTTGCTATTAATAAGACCTTGTTTTGTCCAAATTAACTTAGAATTGGTATAGATGGCCTTTTTTTTTTTTTTAACTCCTTGTGTATCTCTCTTTTTTTATCTCTGACTTTGTCTCCCTCTCTGACTTTCCTTTTGACTCTGTCTCTTCCTCTCTCTCTCTGCCTCTCTCTTTCTTTCTCTCTCTCTCCTTGACTCTCTCTTTTTCTCTTCCTCTCTGTTTCTTTCTCTCTCTTTGCCTCTTTTCCTCTCTGTCTCTTTTCTTTCTCTCTCTCTGCTGGTCTTTCCTTGCCTTTGCCAGCCGCTTATGCTGCTGTTCTCTCAACCACTGTGTGTTGGGGGCCGGGGGTCTAAAACCAGCTGTAACCAGTGTCTATGTAGAGGAGCTGGTCTGGGTGTCCTGGCTTACAGGTTACCTTGTGCCATACCTTTGAAACAAGGGACCTGTCTAGGCTTCCTTTTAATGGCCAACCTATCTCTAATGCTGGCCAGTCTATCTTATACAAAGTTTTAAGTTTTCCTGGTGTCATAGTACTCCATAGTCTCCCTTAAATCCTTTTTTGAAATTTTTCAACATAGTTCCTAGGAGGGTGGGCTTATTTGTGACTGACCCATGCTTTTTCGAGACAAAACACCATGCTCACATCACATGCACAGCACGAAACAAAGAACGGGTGAAAAGGGCACATGCATACTTTTGCAGTTTACACCAAACGAAAATCAAAACTAAAATAAGAGTATCCAGAAATCTAAGGCAGGTCAAAACCAAAACCAAAGTATCAAGCAATCCAAGTCAAGTCAAAAACAAAAACCAAAGTGCCGGTACAGGCGCACCATGGGTGATCAGGCCACACTTCCACTCAAATGGAGTGGGCAAGTTCCTAAGACCGGTCCTGTCAAGCAATTCAAACCAAGTCAAAACCAAAACCAAAACCAAAGTGTCAATAAAGGCATGCCGTGGGTGATCAGGCCACGCTTCCACTCAAACGGAGTGGGCAAGTTACAAAGACTAGTCTTACCAAGTTTTAGATATCTAGACTCCTAGTGCCCATTCCTTCCCGGTGTTCAGCCACTGTGTTGATCCTCCATGGGAACCTGCCACACACTGCTCTGGCGAGGCGTCCCGCTGGGGCAAATGCCTACCCGGGAGCGCTCTCAGGATCCGTGTCGCTCCAGCTGGTCAGAGTCCCCCACAGAGATGTTCCACAGGGCAGGCTTAAGCTGCCTAAGGAGCTGCCTTAACCATCGCCAATCACCTCGCTTCCCGATCAGGGAACCAAGAAATGTAGCAGGACAAGCCACAGACAAAACTCCTCAGACATCGAGTTAAAGAAGGAAGAGGTTTATTCGGTCACGAATATCGGCAGGACTCCTGTCTCAAGAGTCGAGCTCCCCGAGTGAGCAATTCCTGTCCCTTTTAAGGGCTCACAACTCTAAGGGGGTCTGCACGAGGGTCGTGATCAATTGAGCAAGCAGGGGGTGCATGACAGGGGCTTCATGCACCAGTGGTCAGAGTGCAACAGGACAGACCCGGAAGTTTTACAATGTCTCTCTATAATCTATAGATAACATCAGTTGCTAGGTCAGGTGTCGAATTTTAACTACCAGGCTTAGGTCAGGCAGGCCCAGGCCTGGTTTTGGGTCTGGTTCCTTGGTTTGGGGTCCGATTCCTAGACGCTGGGCTACTTGCCTTTAGTTTTGCTTCTCTTTCCTTTTCTGAGTATAAAACAATGGCCGGGCGCGGTGGCTCAAGCCTGTAATCCCAGCACTTTGGGAGGCCGAGAAAGGCGGATCACGAGGTCAGGAGATCGAGACCATCCTGGCTAACACAATGAAACCCCGTCTCCACTAAAAATACAAAAAAATTAGCCGGGCGTGGTGGCAGCACCTGTAGTCCCAGCTACTCGGGAGGCTGAGGCAGGAGAATGGCGGGAACCCGGGAGGCGGAGCTTGCAGTGAGCCGAGATCGCGCCATTGCACTCCAGCCTGGGCGACAGAGCGAGACTCCGCCTCAAAAATAAAAAAAAAACAATATGAGAGGGTCTCTCTCTTCCCTCAGTATAGTAACTTCCCCAACGGATGTAAAATTTTGAGGACTAAACCAAGTCCTGCACTTTCCATTCCAACCTAATTAATTCCAGTGAATGAAACATTAATTGGGGAAAACATAGAAGATGCAGAAGAGTTGCTTACATGACCTGAGTCAACAATTCAGTGACGCTCTGCATATAATAATCAAAATAGGGCCAGGTGCAGTGGCTCATGCCTGTAATCCCAGCACTTTGGGAGGCCGAGGAGGGCAGATCACAAGGTCAGGAGATCGAGACCATCCTGGCTAACACGGTGAAACCCCGCCTCTACTAAAAATACAAAAATTAGCGGGGTGAGGTGGCGGGCGCCTGTAGTCCCAGCTACTTGGGGGTTGAGGCAGGAGAATGGTGTGAACCCGGGAGGCGGAGCTTGTGTGAGCTGAGATCGTGCCACTGCACTCCAGCCTGGGCGACAGAGGGAGACTCTGTCTCAAAAAAAAAAAAAAAAAAAAGTAATGTTTTACTTTTTCAGGAACTGCCACACTGGCTTTCCAAGCTGCTGCTTTGTACATTCCCCTAGCAATGCACAAGGGTTCCTATGTCTCCACATCCTTGTCAACACTTGTTATTGTTTGTCTTTTTAATTGTAGCCATCCTAGTGAGTGTGATGCCGTATCTAATTGTGGTTTTGATCTATGTTTTCCTGATGATTGATGATATTGAACATCTTTTCATGTACTTTTAGAAGTTATTAAAAAATTACTTTAGGCAGATGGAGAGGAAAAGGGGTCCTTGGAAACTTGTTTATTTTAAATCAACTCCAGAAACATTTCTGGTTTACCAGGAAAGCCCGGGCTCTTAGAGCCCAGCCAGCAACCTTTGATATGCAAATGCAGGCCATTAGAAACTGGATCCCCCCAAACATGGCGATTCCCACCTTTGTCCTCTTGCCCTTGCCCCCACATGTGCCTGGCAACAGGGCTGCCCCCACTTATCCCCACCTGTGTAAAACATCATGGTGCCCTGTATTTGCATATTAAAAGGCTAGGGTGAGAGGGCCAGTTTTTCGTGGGCTATGTGAATGACATGCCTGGTTAAACTAATCCTTAAGCCCTATGCAAATTAGACACCACCTCCTTCAGCCTCCTCATACACCTGGCTGGTATCCCCGCACTTGGGGTCTCCTCTCTTGGCCTTGGAGCCCCCCTCCCCCTCTCGCTGTACAGGAGACCTTCTTCCTTTTTTCTTCTCCTTTCTTGCCTATTAAACTCTCCACTCCTTAACACCACTTCACGTGTATCTGTGTCATTTCATCCAATGCGTGTGAGACAAGAGCCCTGGTGTTCCTCCACTTATCAGAGCCGTATCATTTTGGTGCATGGGTCAGGAAAATGCAAAGTACAGCCTTCGTTGGAGTGGTGAGTTTGGGAGCAATCCTAAAATCTGTTCTATCATTGTGAGGCGCTCTTAGCCTCTATATTAAAATAAATTAAACGGACGTCCGTCAGCATAATACATACGCTTAGCATTGGCTGCGGTACTAAAGACTTGGATGTGAGGCTTGCTGGGGAGAACATGGAGAACCCCCCATTACCCATAGGTACTGGGAATGTTGGCCATGTTTGAAGTAGCTTCTTTTGTTAGGGATAATGCTCAAAATCCTAAGGAAATTGAACACTAGAACAAAGGATTCTCATCAAAGTAATTTTACTTCTGTGCAGAGGGTTGCCTCCTTGGCCAGTCGCCATGAGAGCTCACCTGAACAAAGGGGCTTAAGAGCCTTTACTCCTGACGCAAGTCCTGCCCCTGTACCCTTTCCCCATTGGCCGGGATTGGGTCATACAATCTAAATTGATCCTGGTTGGCTAAACATTACTTTTTTTTTTTTAGACGAGTCTCGCTGTCTCCCAGGCTGGAGTGCAGTGGCACGATCTTGGCTCACTGTAAGCTCCACCTCCCAGGTTCACACCATTCTCCAGCCTCAGCCTCCTGAGTAGCTGGGACTACAGGCGTCCGCCATCATGCCTGGCTAATTTTTTGTATTTTTAGTAGAGATGGGGTTTCACTGTGTTAGCCAGGATGGTCTCGATCTCCTGACCTTGTGATCTGCCCACCTCAGCCTCCCAAAGTGCTTGGATTACCGGCGTGAGCCACCGCCGGCCCATTTCATTTTTTAAGATAGGGTGGGCTCCTAAAATCAAGTGGAGAGGAAGAGCAACGGGTGTCTGTAATGAGGTAGAAAGTTAGTCCTCTTTCCAAATAAGGAAAGGAATGTGAGCTGGTACTGATAATGCTTGGCGCTGTGGTGTGCCTGGGCATCTAACAAAGACAAAAAGGAAAAAAGGAAAAAAAAGGCGGGGAGTACTATGAATTAAAGAATAAAAGATTGATCAGATTATGTGAAGAGAAACCTCATCATATCCCACATTTTCACGGAGACACGTTGCCATCATGTGAGGCTGGGAAAAGTTCTGAGGCAACTGGGAATTTCTGGCCAGGGCCCATCCTGGCATGATTCAAAGGCCTCTGGACCGGACTCAGCCTGCAACAGCCGGGTGTTGGCAGAGAATCTTCAACTATCCTGTGGCCAAACTTTCTGTCTCTATCCATGGTCTCTTACCCTCTCTGTGTGTCTAATGTGCAGGAGTCTTTACGGTTCAGGGAAACAGGTCTGTTAGAAGAGATCACAAATCACGGCAGCCAGTAACTCAATAAACGTCTCTCTACGGTTTCTCTGGCAAGCACGTGGTATTTCTAAGCCACCTAGTGGAAATAAAAATCCTCTTCATGAGACACATTGCTGGTTCTCTATGGCACATTGTAGCTTCACATCTTTTCCATTTTGCGCTTTTCTACTGCGACTTCTGTGAACGGGAAAGCTCTGCTTTTAATAGTTAGGAGTAAAATGTCTTCTGCAGCCAGATGTTCGTCCTAATATTGTCCCATCAATAGAAAAATGGCCATTTGGTTCCTACATTCTTTTAAGGCACCTATTCTGTCTCCAGTTAAGATAGTACTTCATTAGTAAGGAAATTTTAAGTCTGGAAGTTAACCAGAACCATTTTCCTATGGGTAAATGCTTTATCATAGGCCGTAACAGCAGGATATAGAGTTCAATCTAGCATGCCCTCTCCGTTAAAGGGTTCTTGCCCAGTTACATGATTTTTCTTGAAATGCATTTTTTTAGGAAGGCGCAAAGACCACACCAGTCTAGGAGGTCAAAGGGAAACAAAAGGCAGAGGACTAAGACTGCTTGGGGAAAGCATGACTAAGGCCCCAAAGTTGAATTCCTCTGGTGTCATGGCTTGGAGGGTCACATCTGCAGTCACAGGTCACAGGCAGCACATTTAAATAGGTGCTGGGAATCCAGAAACCATGGAGAGAAGGTAGTTGGGGGAACACCCCCTACTGCTTTTGTCTCCATCCTAGATCACATACCGAAAGGAAGGAGACCAAAAGAACGCTTTTATTCTCACTTCTCTTTCTAGATGGGAAATAGATCGTGTATAACATGCACTCCCCTTGAGTGTATTTTAAAGCACTGGGACTCCTTCGACCCTGAAACTTTGAAGAAAAAGTGGCTTATTTTCTTTCACACAGGGCATGGCCTTTCTTTTTTTTTTTTTTTTGAGATGGAGTCTCACTCTGTTGCCCAGACTGGGCGCGATCTCGGCTCACTGCAACCTCCGCCTCCCAGGTCCACGCCATTCTCCTGCCTCAGCCTTCCAAGCAGCTGGGACTACAGGTGCCTGCCATCAGGCCCGGCTAATTTTTTTTGTATTTTTAGTAGAGACGGGGTTTCACCATGTTAGCCAGCATGGTCTCGACCTCCTGACCGCGTGATCCACCCGTCTTGGCCTCCCATAGTGCTGGGATTATAGGCGTGAGCCACCGCGTCCTGCTGGGTGTGGCCTTTTTGCTAAACTTTTGCAAATGTTGCAAAATCAAGCCAGCTGTTTTAGCAATCACATCAGGTGGGCCGAAAGAGAATAATTACCCAAAATTAGAGAAGCCAGTTCCAGGGGAACCATCTGAGGATTCCTTTATTTGGGGCCCCTTCAAGTTCCCTTCTCATTATAGGACCTTAGGCAAGTAAAGGGAGACTTAGGCCGATTTTCTTTTTCTTTTTTGAAACATAGTTTTGCTCTTGTTGCCCAGGCTAGACTGCAATGGCATGATCTTGGCTCACTGCAACCTCTGCCTCCCAGGTTCAAGCAGTTCTCCTGCCTCTGTCTCCCAAGTAGCTAGGATTCACAGGCATCCACCACCATGCCCAGCTAATTTTGTGGGTTTTTTTTTTTTTTTTTTTTAAATACAGACGGTTTCACCATGTTGGTTAGGCTGGTCTCGAACTCCTGACCTCAGATGATCCACCTGCCTCGGCCTCCCAAAGTGTTGGGATTACAGGTGTGAGCCACCACGCCCGGCCAATCTTCTAATGACCCTGATAGGTATACAGAAGGTTTCCAAAATTTAACTCAGGTATTTAACCTCTCATGGAGGAATGTTATGCTGCTCCTAAGCCAAACCCTAACTGTAGCTAAAACAGGCAGCTCTGCAAGCAGAAGAAAATTTTGGAGATAAGCAATAGGCCTCCTACAGTAGGCCAAAAGGGGAAAGAAAAAATAGGGAAGGCGAAGAAATAGGGGAAACAGTATCTCCAACAGGAAAAGAGGCAATACCTCTTGGCAACCCTAATTGGAACTCCTTTCTATGGTGTTTTTCCTTCTTTCAAGGTTTAAAATGGCTTCTCTTTTTTTTTTTTTTTTTTTTTTCTTTTTTTTTGAGATGGAGTCTTGCTCTGTCGCCCAGGCTGGAGTGCAGTGGCCGGATCTCAGCTCACTGCAAGCTCCGCCTCCTGGGTTCATGCCATTCTCCTGCCTCAGCCTCCCGAGTAGCTGGGACTACAGGCGCCCGCCACCTCGCCCGGCTAGTTTTTTGTATTTCTTAGTAGAGACGAGGTTTCACCATGTTAGCCAGGATGGTCTGGATCTCCTGACCTCGTGATCCGCCCATCTCGGCCTCCCAAAGTGCTGGGATTACAGGCTTGAGCCACCGCGCCCAGCCCTATCTCTTTTATAATGTTCTTCCAACCTGGGAAAAGTTAATTTTCCAGACGTTAAAATGCTTGGCTTACAGTTGAGCTGGGGGAAGGGAACACAGAAGCCTGGTATGCTGGCAAAAGGGTAAACATTTTTTATCAGATGGGCTTTTGGCTTCTCTCTGTGCAAACCGGTAAAAGGGATAATAAGGATCATTGTTTATATTCTCTGTACATTTATAATTAATATAAAAGGATTTGTGAGGTTGGTCTTAAGCTGTAAAACATCTGGTGTGCTTTTCATGTCTTTCTGTATAGTTCTGTCAAAGAGAGGGTATCTTAGGTTAGGATGCAGGCCCAGGACCCCAGAAGCCTGGTGTTTGAGCTAGCCCAACAATACGGTCACTGACAAACTTGGCTACAGGCCTTCATCTTGTTTCATGTCCTTGGAAACATGACCTGTGACCACATGGCAATACTTTGAGTCTCCGCCATTTTACAATGGTGGCTGTCTTCTAGTGCTAAGTCAGTTCCTGGGTGAGGGCCACAAAATCAGATAAACTGGTTTGTCAATCTGGGTGGTGCCAGCTTATCCATCAAGGGCAGGGTTTACAAAATGTCTTAAGCACTCATTTTAAGAGTAGTTTAGGCCGGGCGCGGTGGCTCAAGCCTGTAATCCCAGCACTTTGGGAGGCCGAGGCGGGCGGATCACGAGGTCAGGAGATCGAGACCATCCTGGCTGACACGGTGAAACCCCGTCTCTACTAAAAAATACAAAAAACTAGCCGGGCGAGGTGGCGGGTGCCTGTAGTCCCAGCTACTGGGGAGGCTGAGGCAGGAGAATTGCGTGAACCCGGGAGGCAGAGCCTGCAGTGAGCTGAGATCCGGCCACTGCACTCCAGCCTGGGTGGCAGAGCGAGACTCCGTCTCAAAAAAAAAAAAAAAAAAAAAAAAAAGAGTAGTTTAGGGAGTGTCAAAATCTTTTTTTTTTTTTTGAGACGGAGTCTTGCTCTGTCGCCCAGGCTGGAGTGCAGTGGCACGATCTCGGCTCACTGCAAGCTCCGCCTCCCGGGTTCACACCATTCTCCTGCCTCAGCCTCCTGAGTAGCTGGGACTACAGGCGCCTGCCACCACGCCCGGCTAATTTTTTGTATTTTTAGTAGAAACGGGGTTTCCCCGTGGTCTTGATCTCCTGATCCGCCCGCCTCGGCCTCCCAAAGTGCTGGGATTACAGGCGTGAGCCACTGCGCCCGGCCGGGAGTGTCAAAATCTTGTAGCCTCCAGGCGCATAGTTTTTTTAAGATGGAGTCTTGCACTGTTGCCCAGGCTGGAGTGCAGTGATGCAATCTCAGCTCACTGCAACATCCACCCCCCAGGTTCAAGCGATTCTCCTTGCCTCAGCCTCACAAGTATCTGGGATTACAGGTGCACACCACTACACCTGGCTAACTTTTGTATTTTCAGTAGAGACGGGGTTTCACTATGTTGGCCAGGCTGGTTTCAAACTCTTGACCATGTGATTCGCCCGCCTCAGCCTCCCAAAGTGCTGGGATTACAGGTGTGAGCCACCGTGCCCAGCCCAGTTTTTAATCTTATGGCTAGTTTCTTGGTCTGGTCCCTAGGCAAGAGGGAAGTATATCTTAACAGGGACCGTTATCATCTTTGTTTTAAGCCATAGACTGTAAAGTCTCCCCTCCCAAAGTTGGTCCAGCCTATGCCCAGGGATGGGCAAGAACAGCTTGGGGGCTGGAAACAAAATGGAGTTGTTTGGGTCGGATCTCTTGCACTGTTTCAGTCACAATTTTGCAATGACAGTTTCAAAAGCTGCCTATCACTCCTTTGAAAATACTTGTACACTTGTGGTTAAGTCATAACCTAATTAAGGCTCATTAGTTTCACCTGTGAGGTTACTTTTTGTAAAGTTCAAAAGCCAAAAATCTTAACTGCTTGGCATGGCTAAAGTCAAGTAACGGGATTTTGAAGGCCTTTCTTAGAGTACTTAGCTTAATTAAAAGTGGATATTCAAGTTTTAGGTATACTTAAAAGGCCTTTATGTTTTTCTCTTCTTGAATCTTGTTTTCTGGAAAAAGGCTCTTCTCAGTCAACTGAATTATTTTTCTCCATTTTTATCTTAACTACTCTTAATGCATACATGGGAGTCCCTAAGATAAATTCTGACAGCATGGGACTCCTTGGGAAAAACAGAGAAGGTGCCATAAACCCCATTTTGGAAAAACACCTGTTTTCCTCATGAAACCCCCAAAATTAAAAGCAGATAGTTCTCTCTCAAAATCAAAGGCTCTGTTCTGTTATATATTGTGTTATCTACCGTTTTGAGTTTTGGGGGTATCAAATTACTTCACATTATAAAAGAGCTTTGATGTGTAATAACTAGGTAGAAAATACACTGTAAAGGATGCCTAATAGTAGTTATAAATCAGAAAAGCATGCTCTTGGGCACCTAAAAAATATGAAAACATCCCCACCCCCCTTAAGAGATGAGACTTCCATGAGGAATGGACTAATTACCAAAATAAGCCAATTGGCTTTGGGTTGCCTTGCAATGCAATGCATGGTAGAAGCACTACGCTGTCTTCTCTCATAGTATCTATATGGTCTTTTCATAAATTGAGCATTGAAATAAAAGCAAGGAAGGAGGTCTTAAAACACTAATCTGTCCTTTGGTAAAAAGGTTATAAAAGATTTGTAAAGATTTAACTGTAACTATCCTGAAAATTTTGTCATTTGCTAACAATTGTCTTGCTTTCTCCTTCTCAAGAAATGGTTTATAATCGAGCTATATTAAGGACTTTAACAGGTGTTCTCAAATGCAGGTTTTTAATAGCTTTGAAGATTGTAACATTGGAATAAAAAAAGTACGGGACTCATAAAAAATGGACATATTCACAAATATCAGGCAAAACAAAAGTTAACTAAATGGACTGCACTCAAAAAGTTAAAGCAGGCCGGGTGCAGTGGCTCAAGCCTGTAATCCCAGCACTTTGGGAGGCCGAGATGGGCGGATCACGAGGTCAGGAGATCGAGACCATCCTGGCTAACATGGTAAAACCCCGTCTCTACTAAAAAATACAAAAAACTAGCCGGGCGAGGTGGCGGGCGCCTGTAGTCCCAGCTACACGGGAGGCTGAGGCAGGAGAATGGCGTAAACCTGGGAGGCGGAGCTTGCAGTGAGCTGAGATCCGGCCACCGCACTCCAGCCTGGGAGACAGAGCAAGACTCCGTCTCAAAAAAAAGTTAAAGCAACCTTTTTTTTTTTGGTGATAAATTCTCGTTCTGTCACCCAGGCTGTAGTGCAGTGGTGCAATCTTGGCTCACTGGGTTCAAGCGATTCTCCTGCCTCACCCTCCCAAGTAGCTGGGATTACAGGCATCCGCATCTGCACTTGACTAATTTTTGTATATTTAGTAGAGACGGGGTTTCACCATGTTGGCCAGGCTGGTCTTGAACTCCTGACTTTGTGATCCACCCGCCTCGGCCTCCCAAAGTGCTGAGATTACAGGTGTGAGCTGCTGCACCCGGCCAAAGCAACCTTTTTCACTTTTGCTTGGAATATTGCTGATCCTCGTTTTGTTTTTTAGAGTCAAGAAAACTTACTTTGAACTATTTATGGGCTTTAGTAATTAAGTAAGGTGCCGGGTGCAGAGGCTCACACCTGTAAAACCAGCACTTTGGGAGGCAGGTGGATCACCTGAGGCTGGGAGTTTGAGACCAGTCTGACCAACTTGGAGAAACCCCATCTCTACTAAAAATACAAAATTAGCCGGGCATGGTGGCACATGCCTGTAATCCCAGCTACTCGGGAGGCTTAGGCAGGAGAGTTGCTTGAACCCAGGAGGCAGAGGTTACCGTGAACCGAGATCTCGCCATTGCACTCCAACCTGGGCAACAAGAGCAAAACTCCGTCTCAAAATAAAATAAAATAAAATAAAATAAAATAAAATAAAATAAACAATTAAGTAAGTAAGGTATAAGCCTGTGAACAAAATTGGAGCACGTTTGTTTTTCTCTGCCTGGTTCCTCTAGAATGTGGAGACTATCTGTGAGTCCTCTTAACTTATGGCAATAAGATTGTTTGCATCAGTGCAATAAGAGTCAATTTTCTTTGTCAACAGGACACGGTTGGAAAAGCTGGTTATTTTACCAAGGCTTTCACTGAAAGGGTGTGTTTCCCTTTAAGGAATCAAGCTTGACATGCAGACCCAATAAAAGCCCATTGGAGAGAACTGGCCTCATACCTAGTCTACATAGTCCTCGCACAGAGTTCCTAACCTATGGTCAGTAAAGAATGTCACTTTCTAACAGGCCTGGGAGCTCCAAGTTTATCTTGGAACCTCAAGAGGAGAGGATCACCCAACTCACAGGTATTTGAGGATACAAACCCATAGCTGGGCTCAGCTTTAAAGGTCTTATCTGAAATTCCTTGTGGAACAAAGTTTCATCAAAGCCAATCCAAAAGGCCTATGTAGAAATAATAGAAATAACCATTCCTGGCTTGGCACAGTGGCTCATGCCTGTAATCCCAGCACTTTGGGAAGCCAAACTGGGAGGGTGAATCACCTGAGGTCGAGAGTTCGAGACCAGCCTGACCAACATGGAGAAACCCTGGCCTCTACTAAAAATACAAAATTAGCTGAGCGTGGTGGCGCACGCCTGTGACCCCAGCTACTCGGGAGACGGAGGTTGCAGTGAGCCAAGATTGCACCATTGCACTCCAGCCTGGGTAACAAGAGCGAAACTACATCTCAAAAAAAGAAAAAGAAAAGAAATAACCATTCTTGCTGAATTTCATGCAAATAATCAGGCCAAGTATAAACCTAAAGTTTATTCTACAAACAACACACATGGTCCTACCATAATTTGTTTTTATCAAAAATGAGACCTGGAGAGAGAAACTGTGCTCCAAAGCTTATCATACATTTGTCATTAAATCCTAGTCTCATTCATTGTTTTTAAGCGTTTTGCCTACATTTTAGACTAACCCTGTTTATTCCTGTAAATCAAGTGGTGATCTGCAGCTTGGAAGAAAAAAAAAAGGAATGGAGAATGTAAAACTCTGAATCAATATACTAGTTCTGGGCAATTATCCTATAAATTCTGCCAGGTAATAAAAGTGAGTAGGGGGCCAGGCATGGTAGCTCACACCTGTAATCCCAGCACTTTGGGAGGCCGAGGCGAGCAGATGACCTGAGGTCAGGAGTTTGAGACCAGCCTGGCCAACATGGTGAAACCCCATCTCTACTAAACACACAAAAAAATTATCCGGGCATGGTGGTGGGCGCCTGTAATCCCAGCTACTAGGAAGGCCGAGGCAGGAGAATAGCTTAAACCCAGGAGATGGAGGTTGCAGTGAGCTGAGATCGCACCATTGCACTCCAGCGTGGGTGACAAGGCAAGACTCCGTCTTTGAAAAAAAAAAAAAAAAAAAAAGCTGGGCGCGGTGGCTCATTCATGCCTGTAATCCCAGCACTTTGGGAGGCAGAGGCGGGCGGATCACGAGGTCAGGAGATCGAGACCTTCCTGGCTAGCACGGTGAAACTCCATCTCTACTAAAAATACAAAAAATTAGCCAGGCGTGGTGCTGGGCACCTGTAGTTCCTGCTACTTGGGAGACTGAGGCAGGAGAATGGTGTGAACCCAGAAGGCAGAGCTTGCAGTGAGCCAAGATGGTGCCACTGCCTCCAGCCTGGGTGACAGAGCAAGACTCTATCTCAAAAAAAAAAAAAAAAAAAAAAAAAAGTGAGTAGGGTGCCCTTAGCCTGGAGGTTTCTTTGGGAAAATAAAACCAAAGAACTTCATAAACCCCCAAAGGGAAATTCTATATCTTGGCAAGTGAAATTTTAAATGGAAATTATCTACTACACCACACTTGTGGGAATTGCTGTACTCACCCCACTATTTTCTTTTTTTTTTTTTTTATTTTTGAGACGGAGTCTCGCTCTGTCGCCCAGGCTGGAGTGCAGTGGCCGGATCTCAGCTCACTGCAAGCTCCGCCTCCCAGGTTTACGCCATTCTCCTGCCTCAGCCTCCCGAGTGGCTGGGACTACAGACGCCCGCCACCTCGCCTGGCTAGTTTTTTTTTTTTTTTGTATTTTTTAGTAGAGACGGGGTTTCACCGTGTTAGCCAGGATGGTCTCGATCTCCTGACCTCATGATCTGCCCGTCTAGGCCTCCCAAAGTGCTGGGATTGCAGGCTTGAGCCACCGCGCCCGGCCCACTATTTTCAATAGGGTTATACATGGTAGCACCTTAAAACTGAAATATTGGACAGAGTTTTCACTGCTGCATTGCTGTAGTATTCTGCTTAATTATTATCCTTATAGCTGGAATAATAGTTACTAACGAAAAGGAAGCATAAAATTTTTACTATCACCCGCTGGGCGCAGTGGCTCACGCCTGTAATCCCAGCACTTTGGGAGGCCCAGGCTGGCGGATCATGAGGTCAGGAGACCATCCTGGCTAACACAGTGAAACCCCGTCTCTACTAAAAATACAAAAAAAATTAGCCGGGCGTGGTGGCGAGTGCCTGCAGTCCCAGCTACTCGGGAGGCTGAGGCAGGAGAATGGCTTGAACCCAGGAGGCGGAGCTTGAAGTGAGCCGAGACCGCGCCACTGCACTCCAGCCTGGGAGACAGAGCAAGACTCCAACTCAAAAAAAAAAAAAAAAGTTTTACTATCACTGAATCTGCTAGGACTTTTTACTGGGTTTAGTTATGCACTTTTAAATGAAACATGCTGCTTCTGTATTAAAACCTCTACTAAAGTAGAGGAAAATCTACAGGTACTTAAAGATGAAATAAAAATCATTGACAGGCTCAGGGATAAATGCCGACTTCAGCCCTGGGTGGCTACAATCCCTCTTTAATGAATTCCTGTCTTCTTTATGGAATTAGTTAATCCCTTTATTAAGCCCTCTCTTGTTTATATGTCTTGTATTAATATTTGAACCCAGTATACTCAGTACTGTAACTCAAAGTTTCCTCTTTCCTAGAAGCCATCTAACTCCAAATGGTGCTGCAAACTGAACCACCCAAGGACATGCCCCCACATGTGCCTGGCAACATGGCTGCCCCCACATATCCCCACCTGTGTAAAACATCATTGCACCCTGTATTTGCATATTAAAAGACCAGGAGGGCCAGTTTTTTCAAGGACTGCATGAATAAAATGCCTGGTCAAACCAATCGCCTGAGCCCTATGCAAATCAGACACCGCCTCCTCCAGCCTACTCATATAACTGGCTGGTGTTCTCCGCACTTGGGGTCTCCTCTCTCGGCTTTGGAGCCCCCCTCCCTCTGTCTCTGTACAGGGGAGCTTCTTCCTTCTTTCTTCTCTCTTCTTTCTTGCCTATTAAACTCTCCGTTCCTTAAAACCACTCCACCTGTGTTGTGTCCGTGTGGGTTTATCCAATTCCCATGAGACAGGAGACCTGGTGTTCCTCCACTCATGGAAGCTTTATTACTCATATATATTCTATATATCCACATGCATCCTACAAAGTCAAAGTAACTCTTTTCTTTTTTTTGAGACAAAGTTTCACTATGTCACCCAGGCTGGAGTGCAATGGCACGGTCTTGGATCTCTGCAACCTCTGCCTCCCGGGTTCAAGTGATTCTCCCACCTCAGCCTCCCAAGTAGCTGGTACTACAGGTGCGTGCCACCACAGCCAGCTAATTTTTGTATTTTTAGTACACAGGGTTTTACCATGTTGGCCAGGCTGGTCTCGAACTCTCGACCTCGTGATCCACCTGCCTCAGCCTCCCAAAGTGTTGGGATTACAGATGTAAGCCACCAAGCCCAGCCAAAGTAATTTATTAATTCTGATAATTTTTCTCTCCCTCCCTCCCTCCCTCTCTCTCTCTCTCCCCCTCTCTCCCTCCCTTCCTTCCTTCATTTTGTTTTGGTTTTTGAGATGGAGTCTTGCTCTATCGCCTAGGCTGGAGTGCAGTGGCATGATTTCGGCTCACTCAACCTCCTCCTCCCAGGTTCAAGTGATTCTCCTGCCTCAGCCACCCGAGTACATGGGATTACAGGCGTGTGCCACCACACTCGTTTTTGTTTGTTTGTTTGTTTTTAAGACGGAGTCTTGCTCTGTCACCCTGGCTGGAGTGCAGTGGCCTGAGATTACAGGCGTGAGCCACCGCGCTGAGCCTACACACTCAGTTTTTGTTTTTGTTTTTGTTTTTGTTTTTTCTTAATTAGCTGGGCCTGGTTGGGTACGGTGGCTCACGTCTGTAATCCCAGCACTTTGGGAGGCCGAGGCTGGCGGATCAACTGAGTTCGGGAGTTAGAGACCAGCCTGACCAACATGCAGAAACCCCGTCTCTAAAAATACAAAATTAGCCGGGCGTGGTGGCGCAAGCCTGTAATCCCAGCTACTCCAGAGGCTGAGGCAGGAGAATGGCTTGAACCCGAGAGGTGGAGGTTGCTGTGAGCCAAGATCGCACCATTGCACTCCAGCCTAGGCAACAAGAGCGAAACTCCGTCTCAAAAAAAAAAAAAAAAATTAACTGTGCCTGTAGTCCTAGCTACTGTGGAGGGTGAGGTAGGAGGATTGGTTGAGCCCAGTTCAAGGATGCAGTGAGCTATGATTGCACCATTGTACTCCAGTCTGGGCAACAGAGTGAGACACTACCTTAAAAAAAAAAAAAAAAAAAAAAAAGGCCAGGCGTGGTGGCTCATGCCTGTAATCCCAGCACTTTGGGAGGCCGAGACAGGTGGATCACGAGGTCAGGAGATCGAGACCATCCTGGCTAACATGGTGAAACCCCGTCTCTACTAAAAATACAAAAAACTAGCCAGACGTGGTGGCGGGCACCTGTAGTCCCAGCTACTTGGGAGGCTGAGGCAGGAGAATGGCGTGAACCCTGGAGGCGGAGCTTGTGGTGAGCCGAGACGACGCCACTGCACTCCAGCCTGGGCAACAAAGTGAGATTCCGTCTCAAAAAAAAAAAAAAGAAAAGTACAGTTCAGTGGTTTTTAGTATATTCACAAAGTTGTGCAACCATTGCCACTATCCAGAACATTTTAATCAACTCAAAAAGAAACTCTATGCCCAATAGTCACTGCCAATTCCCTCTAACCCTGCCAACCACTAATCCACTCTCTTAACACCCCTCCCCTTTTTTTTTTAAGAGATGGGGGTCTCATTATGTTGCCTAGGCTGGCTTCAAACTCCTGGGCTCAAATGATCGTCTTACCTCAACCTCCCAACTAGCTGGCACATGCCACCACTTCTGACTTTTTTTTTTTGAGACAGAATCTCATTCTGTTCACCCAGGCTGGAGTGCAGTGATGGTGTGATTTTGTCTGACTGCAACCTTGACCTCCCTGGTTCAAGCGATTCTCATGCCTCAGCCTCCCAAGTAGCTGGGATTATAGGCATGCACCACCACGCCTGGCTAATTTTTGTATTTTTAGTAGAGATGGGGTTTCTCCGTGTTGGTCAGGCTGGTCTCAAATTCCCCACCTCAGATAATCCTCCCACCTGGCCTCCAAAGTGCTGGGATTACAGGTGTGAGTCACTGCACCTCGCCTAATTCTTGTATTTTTAGTAGAGAGTAGGTTTCTCCATGTTGGTTTTTAAGATGGAGTCTTGCTCTGTCGCCTAGGCTGGAGTGCAGTGGCATGATTTCGACTCACTCAACCTCTTCCTCCCAGATACAAGCGATTCTCCTGCCTCAACTACTCGAGTAGATGGGATTACAGGCATGTGCCACCACACTTATTTTTTTTCTTTTTTTCTTTTTTTTTTTTTAAGACGGAGTCTCTGTCACCCTGGCTGCAGTGCCCAGTCTGTTGTGGGGCCCAGCCTAGGATGGTCGTGATCCTGTTGCCCAGACTGGTCTCAAACGCCTGGGCTCAATGATCAACCCACCTTGGCTTTCCAAAGTGCAGGGATTACAGGTGTGAGCCACTGCACTCGGTCTATTTTTTTTTTGTAAAGACAAGGGTCTTGCTACATTGCCCAGGCTGGTCTTGAACTCTTATCTTGGACTCCCAGAGTGCCAGGATTACAAGCATGAGCCACCACACCTAGATGCTCGCTACTTTAAGATATTCACTTTATCACTAGTTTTGAGCAATTTGATTATGATGTGCCTTGGTGTAGTATCTTGTGTTAGAGAATTGTTGAGCTTCTTGGATGTGTAGATTTATGATTTTCATCAGATTTGGAAACTGTTAAGCTATTAGTCCTTAAGGTATATTTTCTATGCCCCCCTCTCTCTCTCCTTTCCTTCAACTCCAATTACTCACATATTAGCCTGCTTAAAGTTATTCCACAGCTCACTGCTGTGGTTTTCTTTTTATTTTCCAGACAGGGTCTCACTCTGTCACCCAGGCTGGAGTGCAGTGGCACAATCATAGCTCACTGCAACCTTTGCCTCCTAGGCTCAAGAAACCCTCCCATCTCAGCCTCTTGAGTAGCTGGGACTACGGGTGCACACCACCACACCTGGCTGATTTTTTCTTTTTTGTAGATGTGGGGTCTCGCTGTGTTGCCCAGCTTGGTCTCAAATTCCTGGCCTCAAGTGATCGTCATGCATTGACCTCCCAGAGTGTTGGGATTACAGGCGTGAGCTACTGTGCCCAGCCATGCTTTTCATTCTTTAAAATTGTTTTTTCGGCCTGGCCCTGTGGCTCACACCTGTAATCCCCACTCTTAAGAAAAGATTACCAGACAGGCAAAGAGGTAGAAAACGTGATTATATTAAGAAGTTAAACCAATCTCATCTTTTGGGTTAAAAAGAATTTTTTTGACATTGAAGTTCACCTTCATATTCTAATTTTTAAAAAGCATTCTACAAATTTTAATCATGTACAATTATGGGGTATGCCATGCTGTTATGATATACAGATACAGCATAGAGTAATTGAATCAAGCTATTTAACATGTTTATCATCTTAAATACTCATCATTTTTCCTGTCTAGCTGAAACTTTGTACGCTTTGACCAAAGTCACTCCATTTCCTCCCCAACTCCAGTTTCTACTAACTACCATTCTACTCTGCTAGTTCAATTATTTCAGATTACACATTTAAGTGAGAACATGCCGGAATGCGGTATTTGTCTTTCTAGGCCTGGTTTATTTCACTCAGCCTAATGTCCTCCAGTTTCATCCATGTAGTTGCAAATCACAGGATTTGCTTCTTACTTCTTTTTAAAGTTGAATGGTATTCTATTCAAATGTGTATACATACACATTTTCTTTATCATCTCCTTTTTTTTTTTGAGACAGAGTCTCGCTCTGTCGCCCAGGCTGGAGTGCAGTGACTCGATCTTGGCTCACTGCAACCTCCGCCCCCCTGGGTTCAAGCAATTCTCGTGCCTCAGCCTCCCGAGTAGCTGGAATTACAGGTGTGCACCGTACCACACCCAGCTAATTTTTATATTTTTATTGGAGACAGAGTTTCACCCTGTTGGCCAGACTGGTCTCAAACTCCTGACCTCAGGTGATCTGCCTGCCTCAGCCTCCCAAAGTGCTGGGATTACACGCGTGAACAACCACGTCCAGCCTCTTTTTTGTTTGTTTTTTGTTTTCGAGATGGAGTCTCACTCTGTCAGCCAGGCTGGAGTGCAGTGACTCGATCTTGGCTCACTGCAACCTCCGCCCCCCTGGGTTCAAGCAATTCTCGTGCCTCAGCCTCCGGAGTAGCTGGAATTACAGGTGTGCACCGTACCACACCCAGCTAATTTTTATATTTTTATTGGAGACAGAGTTTCACCCTGTTGGCCAGACTGGTCTCAAACTCCTGACCTCAGGTGATCTGCCTGCCTCAGCCTCCCAAAGTGCTGGGATTACACGTGTGAACAACCACGTCCAGCCTCTTTTTTGTTTGTTTTTTGTTTTCGAGATGGAGTCTCACTCTGTCAGCCAGGCTGGAGTGCAGTGGCGCAATCTCAGCTCACTGCAGCCTCTGCCTCACAGGTTCAAGTGATTCTCGTGCCTCTACCTTCCGAGTAACTGGGATTACAGGCGCCTGTCACCATACCCAGCTAATTTTTGTATTTTTAGTAGAGATGGGGGTTTCACCATGTTGGTCAGGCTGGTCTCAAACTCCTTACCTCAAGTGATCTGCCTACTTTGGTCTCCCAAAGCGTTGGGATTACAGGCATGAGCCCCAGCGCCTGGCCACATTTTCTTTATCCTTTCATCTGCTGATGGATGCTTAGGTTGATTTCGTGATTTGCCCGTTGTAAATAACATTACAGTGAACCTGGAAGTGCAGATATCTCTGACACACTGATTTTTCAATTCCTTTGGATATATACCCAGAAGTGGGATTGCTGGATCATTTGGTAAGTCTATTTTTAGTTTTTAGTATTTTGTTTTGGTTTGGTTTTTTTTTTTTTTTTTTTTGAAATGGGTCTGGCTCTATTGCCCAGGCTGGAGTGCAGTGGCACTATCTTGGCTTACTGCAAACCTCCATTTCTACTGCTCAAGCAGTCCTCCCACCTCAGTCTCCTGAGTAGCTGGGACAATGGTGCGTGCCACCATGCCTGGCTAATTTTTGTATTTTTTGTAGAGACGGGGGTTTTACCATGTTGCCCAGGCTGGTCTCAAACTGCGGGGCTCAAGTGATCTGCCCACTTCAGCCTCCCAAAGTGCTGAGATTACAGATGCAAGCCACCACATGCAGCCTATATTTTGAGGAACTTCCATATAATTTTCCAGAATGACTGTACTAATTTACATTCCCATGAACAGTGGGTAAGGGTTCCCTTTTCTCCATATCTTCACCAACACCAACAGGTGATATCTCATCGTGCTTTTAATTTGCATTTTCCTGGTGGTTAGTGCTGTTGAACATTTTTTCATATATTTGTTGGCCATTTCTGTGTCTTTTTTTTTTTTTTAATATCTATTCAGGTCCTTTGCCCATTTTTAAATCAGCCTATTTGTGTTTTTCACTCTGAGTTTTTTGAGTTTCTTATATATTTTGGGTATTAACACCTTATTGGATGTATTGCTTACGAATGTTTTCTCCCAATCTGTAAGTTATCACTTCATTCTGTTAATTTTTTCCTTATGCCTGGTAATCCTTGATTGCTTATCAGACATTGTAAATTTTACCTTGTAGAACACCAAATATTTGTGTAATCTTTATGATTTGTTAGACAGGTCCAGACCAATGCTCAGTGTAAGCTTAATTTTTTTTTTTTTTTAGATAGAGTCTTGCTGTTGCCCAGGCTGCAGTGCAGTTGTGTCATTTCGGTGCGCTGCAGCCTCCGCCTCTGGGGTTCAAGTGATTCTCCTGCCTCAGCCTCCTGAGTAGCTGGGACTAGAGGCACACAGCACCATACCCGGCTAATTTTTGTATTTTTAGTAGAGAGTGGGTTTCACCACGTTGGCCAGGCTACTCTTGAACTCCTGGCCTCAAGTGATCTACCCACCTTGGCTTCCCACACTGTGATTACAGGCGTGAACCACCGTGCCTGCCCGGCCTTTTTAAGAGATATGGTCTTGCTGTGTTGCCTGGGCTCGTCTCAAAGTCCTGGCCTCAAGTGATCCACCCTTTCAGCCTCCCACAGTGCTGGGATTACAGGCATGAGCCACTGCGCCGGAAGTCTAGGTTTAATTATTCCCCAGTACTGAGACAAGACCTTCCTGAGCGCTCCACCCCATGCCTAGCGAATGATCAGTTTTTCCAGCTGGCTGGTGGTAAGAGGTCCTGGCCCTGCCTTGTGTGAATCTTGGGCATTGTTTCCTCAAATCCTTTCAGCTGGTTCTTTCCCTGGCCTTGGAGAGTTTCTTCACACACGTGCTGATTAGTTCTTTGCTGAATCCTCTGAAGTTCTCTGGGGTTCTCCGTGCAGCTCTGTCTTGTAGGTGTTCCATTATCTAAGCTGTAGCTGCTGTGGTCTCGTTGGACTCAGCCACTCCATTTCCTCCACTTTGCGAATTCTCTGGGCTCCAATCCACCTCCCCCTTGCCCTGTCCCACACTTTGGAAACGCTCTCGAAGCAGTAAGCCACGCAGTCCTAAAAGCACTGTTGATGTCTTTTCTCTCTAGGATTTCATCGCTATTGTTACTTTCTCTCATTGCTTGATGTTCAGCATTTTGAACACCGTTGTTGCATGTATTGGGTCTGTTTTTCTCACTGTGGTGGTGATGATGGTTTCAGACAGGTGGGCAGACCCAGCCCCTGTGACTCCATCTTGGCTGGAAGCAGGAAAGATCGGTGGTTTCAAAGCTCCTCAGGTGATTCCAGGGTCTGCTGAGGTGAGGACCACTTGCAGAGACTCCTCTGCTTGAAATATCTCTCAATCAAATGGAATCTTCTATCGTTGTTCCCTCCCCTTCATTTTCTCTGTTCTCTCTTTCTGAGTTTTGTCTTTGTTTTGAATTTTTGAGACAAGGTCATGCTATGTTGCCCGGGGTGGAGTGCAGTGGTCCCATCACGGCTCACTGTAGCCTCAACCTCCCAGGCTCGAACAGTCCTCCTGCTCCAGCCTCCTGAGTAGCTGGGACTACAGGCACGTGCCATGACGTCCAGCTATGTTCTTTCTTTCTGGAACTTCTGTTAAACAAATATGGATTGAATTGATCCTCCATCTCTTTTCTTTCATATTTTCCTTTTTTTTTTTTTTTTTTTTGGCATTTTGCTCTACATCCTGAGAGGTATTTCAAAATTTTTCTACCCATAACTTCCTTTGATTACTTTTTTATTTAACTTAATGAATTAATTTTTGAGACAAGGTCTCACTCTGTCACCCAGGCTGGAGTGCAGTGGTGCAATCTCAGTTCACTGCAGACTCGACCTCCTGGGCTCAAGCGATCCTCCTACCTCAGCCTCCCTAGTAGCTGGGAGTACAGATGCACTCCACCATGCCCAGCTAATTATTTTATTTTTTGTAGAGATGGGGTTTTGC
Source organism: Macaca nemestrina (assembly GCF_043159975.1). NCBI lineage: Eukaryota > Metazoa > Chordata > Mammalia > Primates > Cercopithecidae > Macaca > Macaca nemestrina. Next base: position 28,092,033 of record NC_092142.1, on the reverse strand, counting down.
CATGTTGTCCAGGCTGTGATGGATTTTTTAATTTGGCCAGTCATATTTGTAACGTCCAGAACTTTGTCTTGTTCTCCAATTGCAGCATCTTCCCAGAAGCCTCTTCTTGGTTCGTGGTGCATTATCTTATTCATTCCTTTCCTCCAGGGCTAGTGTTCTGCTATTCTTCTTTCTTTCTTTTTTTTTTGAGACAGAGTCTTGCTCTGTTGCCCAGGCTGGAGCACAGTGGTGTGATCTCGGCTCACCGCAAACTCTGCCTCCTGGGTTCACACCATTCTCCTGCCTCAGCCTCCCGAGTAGCTGGGACTACAGGCGCCCACCACCACGCCCAGCTAATTTTTTTGTATTTTCATTAAAGATGGGGTTTCACCATGTTAGCCAGGATGGTCTTGATCTCCTGACCTCATGATCTGCCTGCCTTGGCCTCCCAAAGTGTTGGGATTACAGGCTGCAGCCAAGTGATCTTGGCTCACTGCAACCTCTGCCTCCTGGGTTCAAGCAATTTTTGTGCCTCAGCCTCCTGAGCAGCTGGGATTACAGTCACGTGCCACCATGCCCAGCTAATTTTGTATTTTTACTAGAGATGGGGTTTCACTATGTTGGCCAGGCTGGTCTCAAATTCCTGACCTCAGGTGATCCGCCCGCCTCAGCCTCCCAAAGTGCGGGCATTACAGGTGTAAGCCACTGCACCCAACCATCTGCTATTAATCTTACTCCTCTCTGGTGGCACTGAAATGAAGATGAGACCCTAGTGGATCTCCCTGGCAGCCGGGCGGGTCTGGTTCCCCAGGAGGCCTGTTCCCGAACTGGCTGCAAGCTCCATGGGCAGGTCTGTTAATTGGTTAAAATGCTTCATTCAGATAGGTAGGTTTTGTTCCTTTCTCCCCCCGGCCCCAGGGGACATTTGGGAATGTCGGGAGATATTTTTGGTTATGGCAGCTAGGGGGATTCTTCTGACACCTAGTGGGTGGAGGCCAGAAATGCTACTAAGTATCCTGGGACATGCAGGAGAGCCTCTTACGATTGAGAATCAGCTGTCCCAACATGTTAATAGCACGTAGGTTGGAGACACCCTGTATTAAAGCCATCTGAGTACAGGCTCCCCAGCTGTCACCACCAAAGGCCAAGATAAGGAGGGTCCCTCCACAGCCACTTCGGGAAACTTCCAAGGCAGCTTGTTCAATTGTGTTTATTTATTTTATTTTATTTATTTTTTTGAGACGGAGTCTTGCTGTGTTGCCCAGGCTGGAATGCAACCTCTGCCTCCCAGGTTCAAATGATTCTCATGCCTCAGCCTCCCAAGCAGCTGGGATTACAGGCGCCTGCCACCACACCCAGCTAATTTTTGTATTTTTTTGTAGAGAAGGGGTTTCATCATGTTGCCCAGGTTGGTTTTGAACGCCATGACTGCCCCCAGTTGTGTTTAGAAGACATCTCCAGCAGGCCGGGTGTGGTGGCTCATGCCTGTAATCCCAGTACTTTGGGAGGCTGAGGTGGGTGGATCAGGAGGTCAAGAGTTTGAGACCAGTCTGGCTAACACGGTGAAACCTCATCTCTACTAAAAATACAAAAAGTTGGCCAGGCATGGTGGCACACGCCTGTAGTCCCAGCTACTCAGGAGGCTGAGGCAGGAGAATCACTTGAACCCAAGAGGTGGAGGTTGCAGTGAGCCAAGATCACACCACTGCACTCCAGCCTGGGCAACAGAGCGAGACTCCATCTCAAAATAAATAAATAAATGAATAAAATAGGCCGGGTGCGGTAGCTCACACCTGTAATCCCAGCACTTTGGGAGGCCGAGGTGGGCGGATCGTGAGGTCAGGAGATCGAGACCATCTTGGCTAACACGGTGAAACCCCATCTCTACTAAAAATACAAAAAAATTAGCCAGGCGTGGTGGCAGGCGGAGCTTGCAGTGAGCCGAGATTGTGCCACTGCACTCCAGCCTGGGCAACAGAGCGAGACTCAGTCTCAAAAAATAAATAAATAAATAAATAAATAAATAAATAAATAAATAAATAAAATATTAAAAAAAAAAACACATAAAAATACAAAAATTAGCCAGGCAAGGTGGTGAGCACTTGTAATCCCAGCTATTCAGGAGGCTGAGGTAGGAGAATCGCTTGAACCTGGGAGGTGGAGGTTGCAGTTAGCCGAGATTGTGCCACTGCACTCCAGCCTGGGTAACAGAGCAAGACTCGGTCTCAAAAAAAGAAAGACACCTCCAGCTGACAGATCATGAGCCACATGTAGCCACATGAGGCCCAGGCTTGTCTTGTTTGGCTTTTATAGGTAGATAGATTTATATATATATATATAGAGAGAGAGAGAGAGAGATTTATATATATTTAGTTTTTAATTTGTTCTGGGCCAGGCGTGTAATCCCAATAGTTTGTGCAGCTGAGATTGGAGGATCGCTTGATCCCAGGAGTTCACGACCAACCTGTGTGACATAGTGAGACACTCATCTCTACAAAAAATTAAAAATTATTGGGGCATGGTGGCGTGCACCTGTGGTCCCAGCTGAGATGGAAGAATTGCTTGAGCACACGAGGTCAAGGCTGCAGTGAGCCAAGATCGCACCACTGCACTCCAGCCTGGGCGACAGAGCAAGATCCTGTCTCAAAACAGAAACAAAAACAAAAGTCAAACTACAATGTGAATGCAAGTTTTCTCAGAAAACACATCCTTTATTATTTTGATCTTTGAATTTTCCATCAGTATCTACCACAGAATGTTCCCTTTCCAAATTACAACTAATTTATAACTTGGTAAGGAACACTCTGGGACAAGTTCTTTTTTTTTCTTTCTTTTTTCCAACTCTGGATACAGATTGACAGATAGCAGTCTCGAGAGCTTGTTGGGAGGGTCTAGCAGGGGAGCACAGCTACTTGTATGCCCTTGACAGAAGACTGGTCCTCGTCTATCGGGGATGGTTGTCCTCTTCGACTGCGCACACCGCTTCGGGAGGTTGCACGTGGAGTGGTGAGGGAGGAAGGGGACACCCACCTAGCCAGCCAGGTCAGCTGAATCAACCCTGGCAATCAATGGGGTAACAGATGTTGCAGCCAGATCGCCCTCACATCCAGGAAGCAGTCTTTAGTGAAGTGCTAACATTGTTCAACAGAGAAACACCCAATAGCTGGGTTGGAGGTAGGCAGAGAAAGGGAAGTAATAAAACTCACCAAAGATTTGGCTAACATCAAATCAAAAGGAGTATTCTCATTTTACTTAAAATGCCCACGTTTGTTTTTGTTTTGTTTTGTTTTGAGACAGAATTTCACTCTTGTTGCCCAAGCTGGAGTACAATGGTGCGATCTTGGCTCACTGCAACCTCCGCCTGCCCAGTTGAAGTGATTCTCCTGCCTCAGCCTCCTGAGTAGCTGGGATTATAGGTGTGCCCCACCATGCCCGGCTAATTTTTTGTATTTTTAGTAGAGATGGGTTTTCACCATGTTGGCCAGGTTGGTCTTAAACTCCTGACCTCAGGTGATCTACTTGCCTCGGCCTCCCAAAGTGCTGGGATTACAGGCGTGAGCCACCGCACCCGGCCCCACGTTTGTTTTTATGATAGAATATTTTCATAATTTATTATATCACTAAGTCGTGTTTTAGATTTTTCAGTTTCAAGTTTGGTTTCTAAAATAAATGAGTACAAACGACAAGCTCAGTTTCTCCTGAAACTCTCACAGCCTGCTTCTGACGTCAGATGTGTGTGGGTTGCACACTGCATTAGTCCATTCTCACACTGCTATAAAGAAATACCTGAGACTGGGTAATTTATAAAGAAAAGAGGTTTAATTGGCTCACGGTTCTGCAGGTTGTAAAGGAAGCATCTGCTCAGCTTCCAGGGAGGCCTCAGGAAACTTACAGTTATGCACTCCAGCCTGGGTGACAGAGCGAGACTCTGTCTCAAAACAACAACAACAAAGGAAACCAAAGTGATCCACCCACCTTGGACTCCCAAAGTGCTGGGATTATGCCCTGCCTTTTTTTTTTTTTTTCCAGACAGGATCTCTCTCTGTTACGCAGGCTGCAGTGAAATAGTGTGATAATGTGATCACAGCTTACTGCATCCTTGACCCCCCAGCCTCAAGTGTTCCTTCCACCTCAGCCTCCTGAGTGGCTGGGACTACAGGTGCATGCCATCATGGCTGGCTAATTTTTGTTTTTTTCTTTTTTTAGAGATGGGGTTTTGCCATGTTGTCCAGGTTGGTCTCGAACTCCTGGTCTCAAGTGATCCTCCTGCCTCGGCCTTCCAAAGTGCTGAGCTTACAGGCTATGAGCCTCTGTGCCTGGCCCCTAAACTTTTTCCAACCCACCATTCCACCATGCTCCATGTATCAGCTCTCCACACTTTATGACTTCATTGCGTTAGTCATTGTTCTGCTATTTGCAGCCTAGGGCATTCATAATGACACAGGGTCCACATTAGACTTTACAGATAGCCTCATTTTCTACTAGTTTTGACTATGAGGAAGACAGCCCTAGAAAGTGACAGCTAGGTTGAGACCTAAAGAGTAAGAATTAGCCAAGACAAAGTAGTGGGAGGGAGGAAGATGGATGTTCCAAAAGGAAGAGGGTGTTTGTTGAAATGATCAGGAGCTGGAAAATCTTTTAAGTATTTTTCTTTTCTTTAGCGGTGAGTTCTCTGTCACCCACACTGGAGTGTAGTGGTATGATCATAGCTCAGTGTAGCCTTGAACTCCTGACCTCAAGGGATCCTCCTCTTCAGCCTCCTGGAATTACAGGCATGAGCCATCATGCTTGGCTAATTTATTTTTAATTTTTTTTTTGTATAGACCTGACCAGATGTGGGGCTCATACCTGTAATCCCAGCATTTTGGGAGGCCTAGACGGGTGGATCACCTGAGGTCAGGAGTTGGAGACCAGCCTGGCCAACATGGAGAAACCCTGTCTGTACTAAAAATACAAAAATTTGCTGGGTGTGCTAGTGCACACCTGTAATTCCAGCTATTTGGGAGGCAGAGGCAGGAGAATCACTTGAACTCGGGATGTGGAGGCTGCAGTGAGCCAAGATTGCACCACTGCACTCCAGCCTGGGTGACAGACCAAGACTCTGTCTCAAAAAGTAAAAATTAAAATAAATAAAATAAATAAATATAAATTTTTTGTAGAGACCAGGTCTCGCTACGTTGCCTAGGCTGGTCTCGAACTCCTGGCCTCAAGCAATCCTCCCACCTCAGCCTCCCAAGTATCTGGGATTACAGGTGCGAGCCACACATCTGACCCTTCTAAGCGTTTTTTTTGAGGCTTACTCCAGGTGCAATGTGGAAAATGGAGACAGGGACCATTTGAGTGTACTTTAGGAGCAATGAGTGGAGCAGAACCAGGATGGGAGAAGTAAGCATAAGGAGAAGCAGGCAGAAGTCAGGGGTATTTGGAGGTGCTGACAGGGGGCAGAAAGGAGCCAAGGAGAAAGGAGAGGATCAGGCTTGGTGGGGGTGGTCACGCATCCTAAGATAATTTTGAGGTCTTCACAGGGGGATATTGAGGCGGCTGTTAGAGAGATAGGGTTTGAAGTCAGGAGACAGACATAGGTTAAGATGTAGGTCTGGGTTTATGTTACAGAGACCCCGGACGACAGTGATCTATACAAAAGAAAGCGTTAGTTCTCTGTTGTGTAATTACACCGAGGCAGGCAGTTCAGGGCTGCTGTGCTGGCCACAGGGATTCAGGCTCCTTCCATCTCCTGGCTCAGCCAACCCTGGGATGTTGCCCTTGTCCACGATATCTCACCATCATGTCTGGATTCTAAATAGCAGGAGACAGAAAGAGGAGTGGGGAAGAGGGGCCAGAACCAGTCATATGGATGCCCTTAGCCACAAGGGGGTCTGGGAAATGCAGCTTTTCCTCTGGGTGGCCACAAGCCCAGTTAAAAATAATGGTGCTGGCACTGTGCATGGCACACAGCTGGAATCCCAGCACTTTGGGAGGCTGAGGCAGGTGGATCACTTGAGCCCAGGAGCTCAACACCAGCCTGGCCAACATAGTGGGACCCCATCTCTACAAGAAATACAAAAATTAGCCAGGTGTTGTGGCACATGTCTGTAGTCCCAGCTACTTGGAAGGCTGACACGGGAGGATTACCTGAACCTGAGGAGGTGGAGGCTGCAGTGAGCTGTGATTGCACCACCGCGCTCGTCTCGGCAACAGAGCAAGACTCTGTCTCAAAAAAGAAAGAAACAAAGAAGAGGTTGTATTAGTCTATTCTGATGCTATTCGTAAAGACATACCCGAGACTGTGTAATTCATAAAGGAAAGAGGTTTAATTGACTCACAATTAAGTATGGCTGGGGAGGCATCAGGGAACTTACACAGTCATGGCAGAAGGGGAAGCAAACACATCCTTCTTCATATGGCGGCAGCAAGGAAAAGTGCTGAGCAAAAGGGGGAAAAGCCCCTTATAAAGCCATCAGATCTTGTGACAACTCTCACTATCACGAGAACAGCATGGAGGTAACCGCACCCATGATTCAATTGCCTCCTACAACACGTGGGGATTACAGGAACTACAATTCAAGATGAGATTTGGGTGGGGACACAGCCAAACCATATCAGAGGCAGTGCTGTTCCTTTAAAATAATGGGAGAATAGATCTAGGAGGAGCACATCTGCCACCGTTGGAGATGGAGACATGGGGATCATCAGGGTATGAGATAGCAATTGGGGCCAGGTGCAGTGGCTCACGCCTGTAATCCCAGCACTTTGGGAGGCTGAGGTGGGTGGATCACTTGAGGTCAGGAGTTCGAGACCAGCCTGACCAACACGGTGCAACCCCATCTCTAGTTAAAAAATACAAAATTAGGCTGGGCGCGGTGGCTCACGCCTGAAATCCCAGCACTTTGGAAGGACGAGGCGGGCGGATCACCTGAGGTCCAGAGTTCAAGACCAATCTGGCCAACATGGTGAAACCCTGTCTCTACTAAAAATATAAAAATAACACGGGCATGGTTGTGGACGCCTGTAATCCCAGCTACTTGGGAGGCTGAGGCAGGAAAATTGCTCAAACCTGGGAGGTGGAGGTTGCAATGAGCTGAGATCATGCCATTGCACACCAGCTCGGGCGACAAGAGGGAGACTCCATCTCAAAAAAAAAAAAAAAAAGCTGGATATAGTGATGTGCGCCTGTAACCCCAGATACTTGGGAGGCTGAGGCAGGAGAATTGCTTGAGCCCAGGAGGCGGAGGTTGCAGTGAGCTGAGATCATGCCATTGTGCTCCAGCTTTGGCAGCAAGAGTGAACTCCATCTCAAAAAAAAAAAAAGAGAGATAGCAATTGGAGCCTTGGGCCTGGTTGAAATTTCCCAGAAGGAGTGCAGAGGGAGGGGAGCAGCAGCCCAGGACTGACCTCTGAGAAGGCAGGCTGCCAGCAAAGAGAGTCAGGGAGGACGGCTGGGGAGCGGGGAGGGAAAGCAGGTGTGTGTAAAGCCACAGAGCCATGGGGAGAGAACGTTTCCAGAAGCGTCCAATGCTGTCTGCAGGAGGCTTGAAAGTGTCCTTTGATTAAAATAGGAGGTCATGATTTTAATGGCAGTCGTTTCTGTAGAGTGCTGGAAGCCCACGGAAGCCTACAACCAGTTGCAGAGAGAGGGGAAGATGAGAAAGTGTAGACTGCTGGGACAGATGGCTCTTCCCAGACATTTGGCTGTGAAGGAGGTGAGAGGTCGTGCTGTGTGTGAGGGGTAGGGAATGAGTTGTTGGAGCTGGACACAGTGGCTCACCCCTGTAATCCCAGCACTTTGGGAGGCCGAGGAGGGAGGATCACTTGAGGCTAGGCAACATAGTGAGACCCTATGCCTACAAAAGTCAAAATACCAGCTGGATCTGGTGGCATGTACCTGTAACCAGGTACTTGGGAGGCCAAGGCAAAGATGGCTTGAGCCTAGGAGGTTGAGGCTGCAGTGAGCCGTGACTACACCACTGCACTCCAGGCTGGGTGACAGCGTGAGACCCCATCTCTGAAAAAAAAAAAAAAAAAGAGTTGTTGGTTGGCTGGTTGTTTTAAGGTGGGAGAGATGTAAACTTATTTATATGGGGAAATAGCCTTTTCGGTGATATTGTGAATGGAATAACCTGACAAGCATGTCCTCAACACTATGCATCTAGAAGCGCTGCATAAAACCAAACAAACATCCTTTAAAATGTGCAGCTTAGTTGCAAGAAAGAAAGGGAAATCCCCATGAGGCATGAAGAGGAAATCAAACACTAGAGCTGTGCAAGCTGCTGGGTGGCTGTGATCTTGGCATTGAAGGGCCTAGGGCTTTACACCTACCTAGAGATTGGAGATGAGGCCTTGTCTGGGGAACTGAAAACATAGACACTAATAGAAATCTTGTACCCTTAAGGGGTGACATCCTTTTTTTTTTTTTTTTTTTTTTTGAGACGGAGTCTCCCTCTGTCGCCCGGGCTGGAGTGCAGTGGCCGGATCTCAGCTCACTGCAAGCTCCGCCTGCCGGGTTCCCGCCATTCTCCTGCCTCAGCCTCCCGAGTAGCTGGGACTACAGGCGCCCGCCAACTCACCCGGCTAGTTTTTTGTATTTTTTAGTAGAGATGGGGTTTCACCGTGTTAGCCAGAATGGTCTCGATCTCCTGACCTCGTGATCCACCCGTCTCGGCCTCCCAAAGTGCTGGGATTACAGGCATGAGCCACCGCGCCCGGCAGGGGTGACATCCTTGATGAAAGAGTAAACTAGGAAAAAAATCTGCCTCCAGTTCAGGAAGCATAAAAGGACCTTGTCTGTTTCACTCTGAGATTTGGTGACAATAAACAGTCTCTTTTGAGAATTCATAACCAAAGGCTTGGCCTCACTTGGATTTGGGGTTCAAGTTTACATCATCTGCATGGTCTGGGAAGCCCAAATGTCAACAAATAATATAGTCCAGGCCAGGTGTGGTGGCTCGTGCCTATAATCCTAGCACTTTGGGAGGCTGAGGTGGGTGGGTCACCTGAGGTCAGGAGTTCAAGACCAGCCTGGCCAACATGGTGAAACTACATATCTACTAAAAATACAAAAATTAGCTGGGCATGTTGGCGGGCACCTGTAATCCCAGCTACTCAAGAGACTGAGGCAGGAGAACTGATTGACCCTGGGAGATGGAGGTTGCAGAGAGCTGAGATTATACCACTGCACTCCAGCCTAAGCAATAGAGCGAGACTCTGTCTCAAAAAAATTTAAAAATACATAATAATAATAAGAATAATGCAGTCCAGGGTTGGTAACACCCATGAAGAGCTCTTGGCAGAAGCAGATATGAAACCTCTTCGAACCTTGGCGGGCATGTGCGTTCCCACTGATAACGCCCTGCTGAAGCTGAATTCACAGCTCAAAATTACAAAACATAAGAGGAAACAATCTTCATGAATGACAATAAGCAGACACAGCATATAGCAGGATTAGCTCCGATTCCAAAACTCCAGAGAATAGCATTATTTGGTAAAGAACCATACAGCAAGTGTAGTTTAAATTTCTAAAGATATAAAAGAAGGCATCGATATGAGAAAGAAATAAGATGGTGTTAAAAATAAGTGGGATTCTGGTCAATGAATACGTCTAAAAAAAGTGACAGGAGAGGTTTAAAATAGAAAGAAGAAAGAGTAAAACGAATGCATCTGTTAATCTATGAACTTATTCATTCCCCGTTCATTAGGCTCCTATTATGTTTTAGACCATGTTCTGGGTCTGGAAATATAAAGATGACTCTGCAGATAGCAAGTTAGAATCTGCCTCAGGAAGATCTCATGCACAAATCCATGTATCGATGCATCCATTATCTATCCATCCACTCATCCATCCATCCATTTATCCATCCATCCACCCATCCATCCATTCATCCATCTATTTATCCATCCATCCATCCATTTATTCATCCATCTATCCATCCATCTATTCATCCATCTATCTAGTCATCCATCCATTAATTTATTTATCCATCCATCCATCCATCCAACCATCTTTCATTTTACTCATTGTGGGGGAAAGAGAGATCAGACTGTAACTGTGTCTATGTAGAAAGAAGAAGACATAAGAAACTCCATTTTGTTCTGTACTAGGAAAAATTCTTCTGCCTTGAGATGCTGTTAATCTGTAGCCCTAGCCCCAACCCTGTGCTCACAGAAACATGTGCTGTGTTGACTCGAGGTTTAATGGATTTAGGGCTGTGCAGGACATGCTTTGTTAAAAATGTGTTTGCAGGCAGTATGCTTGGTAAAAATCATTGCCATTCTCCTGTCTCAAGTACCCAAGGACACAATGCACTGCGGAAGGCCACAGGGACCTCTGCCCAAGAAAGCCTGGGTATTGCCCAAGGTTTCTCCCTACTGAGGCAGCCTGAGATATGGCCTCGTGGGAAGGGAAAGATCTGATTGTCCCCCAGCCTGACACCTGTAAAGGGTCTGTGCTGAGGAGAATTAGTGAAAGAGGAAGGCCTCTTTGCAGTTGAGATAAGAGGAAGACATCTGTCTCCTGCTCGTTCCTGGGAATGGAATGTCTCCATGTAAGACCCGATTGTACATTCTATTTACTGAGATAGGAGAAAGCCGCCTTATGGCTGGAGGTGAGACATGCTGGCGGCAATACTGCTTTTTACTGCACTGAGATGTTTGTGTAAAGTCAAACGTAAATCTGGCCTAAGTGCAAATCAAGGCACAGCACCTTTCCTTAAACTTGTTTATGGCACAGAGGCCTTTGCTCACGTGTTTTCCTGCTGACCCTCTCCCCACCATTACCCTATAGTCCTGCCATATCCCCCTCACCAAGATAGTAGAGATAGTGATCAATAAATACTAAGGGAACTCAGAGACCAGTGCCGGCGTGGGTCCTCCGTATGCTGAGCACCGGTCCCCTGGGCCCAATGTTCTCTCTCTATACTTTGTCTCTGTGTCTTATTTCTTTTCTCAGTCTCTTATCCCACCTGATGAGAAATACCCACAGGTATGGAGGGGCTGGCCCCCTTCACTCATCCTCAAATGTCACAGCTAGAAAAGTCCCAATAGAACATCTTGTTCAACTTTCAGCTCTCTTTTTGTACATGAAAAAAGCACATGAGGCCCCATAATACAAAACTCTCGTTTCTGAAGTCTCTAAGTGAATAAAGTGATGGAGCCAGATCATGAACCGGGGCCTTGTCCCTGTATTTCTTCCACACTGCAGTGCCTTTCCGGAGCCCATAGCATGGAAGCATCTAACCTCTGAACTCCTGCCTCTATCTTCTGTTTCTCTGAGGTCTCTTCACTCCTCGTGGGCAGAGTCCCTACAACCCAGTGCTGTCAGCTGATGGTGATGATAAGGGATGTTGTTACCCAGCTCATGAGTGATAGAGATGGGACAGGGCCCTGGTCTCTACCTGGTGTCAGTTTTGTGTCCATATCTTAGCTCACCCCTACCTTTGTCCCCCACTCTGCTGCTAGAGACTGTGAGCTCCTTGAGGGCAGGGCCCAGGTCTGATTCCTCCCCTCCCAGTGCCCAGCTCAGAAACAGTGCTTAGGATGCTGGCCAGTGAGTACACCTGGGGGAAGAGGCTGGACTAGGCTTTCAGTCCCTCTGCCTGGGGCTTCTGGCTGCTCCATCAACTTCCAACATCCCAAAAATCAGAGAGGAGGTCAAGGGATTAGATGAGAGGCTCCAAGCGCTCCTTAGCCTGCTGTGCAGGAAGAAGCGAGTGTTTCCTGGCTATGGGTGAACTTCCTGGCCAGCATTAAACAATACAGCATCCCGCCCCCTGTGCGGGGCTGTCTGTCTCCCTCGGCGCTTCCAGAAGGTCTCAGTGTGGTGCTAGAGTATCTAACACTTCCTGATTTGCAGATCATCATTCCCTTTTCTTGTTAACAAAGAGCAGTGCTGGGCGCAGTGGCTCATGCCTGTAATTCCCACACTTTGGGAGGCTGAGGCAGGCAGATCACCTCAGGTCGGGAGTTCGAGACCAGCCTGGTCAGCATGGTGAAACCCTGTCTCTACTAAAAATACAAACATTAGGCTGGGCGCGGTGGCTCAAGCCCGTAATCCCAGCACTTTGGGAGGCCGAGACGGGCGGATCACAAGGTCAGGAGATCGAGACCATCCTGGCTAACACGGTGAAACCCCGTCTCTACTAAAAAATACAAAAACCTAGCCGGGCGAGGTGGCGGGCGTCTGTAGTCCCAGCTACTCGGGAGGCTGAGGCAGGAGAATGGCGTGAACCCGGGAGGCGGAGCTTGCAGTGAGCTGAGATCTGGCCACTGCACTCCAGTCTGGGCAACAAAGCGAGACTCTGTCTCAACAAAAAAACAAACAAACAAACAAACATTAGCCGGGCGTGGTGGCAGGCGCCTGTAATCCCAGCTACTCAGGAAGCTGAGGCAGGAGAATCAATTGAACCTGGGAGGCGGAGGTTGCAGTGAGCAGAGATCATGCCATTGTACCCCAGCCTGGGCAACAGAGCGAGACTCCATCTCAAAACAAAACACAACACAACACAACAAACAAAAAAAACACAGCTGAGTTTTAGGTCAATGCTTCCATCAGGGAACAGAATTTAGATCTTAACAATTTTGTTTACATTATATTTATTTTCATCTTTTACCTTCTATTGATGGCAAATGAGACTGATTTTTCATTTACAGAAGTGATACAAAAAAAGAGTCCTGTCACAATAATTTTAATAAGTGAATAATGAGCCAATTTAGAGAAAAATATAAAGCAAATAATAGTACAGGTGGTAAACTAATATGGCAAAATTACTAATATTCAAGGCTGAAGTTTGGCCGGGCATGGTGGCTCATGTAATCCCAACACTCTGGGACTTGGGGATGAGTGGCTCTCTTGAGCCCAGGAATTCAAGACCAGCCTGGGCAACACAGCAAGACCCCATCTCTAAAAAAATAAAAAATAGCCAGGTGTGGTGGTACATGCCTGTAGTTACACCCATTGGGGAGACTGAGGTGGGAGGATCACTGAAGCCCAGGAGTTCAAGGTTGCAGTGAGCTGAGATTGTGCCACTGTATTCCAGCCTGGGCAACAGAGTGAGACCCTGTTTCAAAAAAAAAAAAAAAAAAAAAAAAGTGGCCGGGTGCAGTGCTCATGCCTGTAATCCTAGCGTTTTGGGAGGCTAAGGCTGCTGGATCACTTGAGCCTAGGAGTTGGAAACCTGCCCGGGAAGTATGGTGAGACCCTGTCTCTACAAAAAAATCCAAACATTAGCTGGGCGTGGTGGTATGTACCTGTAGTCCCAGCTATTCTAGAGGTTGAGGTGGGAGGATTGCTTGAGCCTAGGAGATCCAGGCTGCAGTGAGTTGAGATTGCATCACTGCACTCCAGCCTGGGTGACAGAGTTGAGATTCTGTCTCAAAAAAAAAAAAAAAAAAAAGTGAAGTTTGAAAAATTAGACCTCCAGGGAAATGGAAACTACATCTGCTGCTCACCCACCTGCCTCTCCTAAAGGGAAGATCGGGTACTTGGGGTCCCATTTCTATGGGGTGGAGCATTATAAGTAAGCCTAGCTTGTGGCAAATCTGTCTCTCTGGACACTCCAGCAAGCTAGAAGGGACGATGATCAGAGGGCACAGTTTGGGAGCTGCCCTGCTCTGGGACTCCTCTCCACATTGGATGAAACTCAGTTCTCCCTGGCCATGGCGTTCCTCACCATGGAATGGTGAGGATCCTAAGCTGAGGCGTGTGCAGATGGAGGAGGAGGGGCAGGGAGCCTGTGGATTTTCTCTGACTCCAGGTCCCCACTCCAGCAAGACAGCGCCGCTCCAGCTTGGCCCAGCACAGTTCCTCCTTGCATTTTGGGGGTCAAAGCCGCAGTTCATTTGAAACAAAATGCTCCTCTGCCTGGTCTGGTCCTCTCTTTGTGTATTTTCCTAGAGGACCTCACAGTGGGTGAGTGGCCAAGGAGAACAGGATTTGTGCCTCTGGGAAACTGGATTCCTGTCATCTCCTGCCAGCTGTCATCGCCACACCGAGGCTGTTCAGCACCGCGGGACCCTTTCTCTTTGGTATTGGTGGCTTCGGTAAATACTGAGGGAAGGTGGAGGTGGTGGTCGATGCCTTTTCCTGCCTATCTGGTACCTTGGGTTCTTTATCTTGATGCGATCTTGAAGGCTTCTGGCCTGGTGTTGGCTCCACCCCCAGGTCTCTGAACCACAGCCGAGGCAGCTGAGCAGAGGCACTGCTCGGCTTCCCCTAGTCCACACAGCCTGGCCACCACCCCGACCTGGGGAGGGGGACTCTAGTGGAGGTGGCCTGGGAGGGGCATCTTCCCTGGGGCAGTCTCAGTCCTAATGCTGGACGCTGGGGTCCCTGGTCCCACTGAGGCAGGGCCTTCCTCACAGGTCTCTGGGGAACCCTGGGAATTCAGAACCCCACACTGGTCCGGCCTTCACGCCTCCAGAAAGCTGAGATCTGCTCCAAAGTGACCCGTGGCTGGAGGCCCCACTCGGGATCCGGGCTCCGTGGCCGCTGCCTCCTGGCCTGGGGGCTCCCAAACTGGGCTCTGGCCTCTGGCCTCTGCTCGGGTTCAGCCCAGCTCACCAGGCCCGCGCCGGGGGGCCTCCCCTCCCAGGGCTGGGGCCCCCAGAAGGTGCTCCGGGCTGGGACCTCCGGTGGAGTCTGGGGGCCCAAGGAGCTGGGAGCAGAATTTGGGGCTGAGGGGGCATATGGGGCAGTTGCTTGGGCCTCCAAGACGCCCACTGGGGTGGGAGGCTCAGGGGCCCGGTCTGTCAGCAGGGGGACCGCAGATCCGTACCAGTCCTCAGAGCGCTCTCGGGGGGTGCCCATGGGCTCAATCCACAGCTCTCCTCCTGGGCGCCACACCAGGGTGGGTGCATGGTGGCTGGGGTCTGGGCGGAGAGCCCGGCGGAACAGGCGTTCAGCCAACACAGCGGTGGTGAGGATGAAGAGCGCAGCCAGGGTGGCCAGGGCCAGCATGATGGGGATGCAGGGCCCACAGGGCAGTGAGGGCCATGGGGCTGCCTCCCACGTGGGGGGCCCCTCCATGCGCCCAGAGGGCGGCTCTGGAGTCGACGGCATCTGGAAGACATGGGGCGAGAAGAGGAAGTAAATGAGGCAGAGGGGGCACAACAAAGATGAGAGAGAGGCAGGAGGTGTCCAGGAAAGCCTGGGAGAGGGGCTGGGCTCGGGGGCTCATGCCTGGAATCCTAGCACTTTGAGAGGCCGAGGCAGGATGATCGCTTGAGCCCAGGAGTTCAAGACCAGCCTGGACACACAGTGAAACCTCATCGCTATAAATAATTTAAAAACTAGCTGGGCATGGTGGCTCACACCTGTAGTCCCAGCTACACAGGAAGCTGAGGTGGGAGGATTACTTGAGCCCAGGAGTTCGAGGCTGCAGTGAGCCCAGATTGCACCACTGTCCTCCAGCCTGGGTGACAGAGCAAGACCCTTTCTCAAAAAAGAAAAAGAACATTCTGGAGAGACAGAAGAGCAAGGGGGACCAGAAAGGGTAAGCGTGAGCCAGGTGGGGCGGGAGGACAGGCTGCCTACCTATGCGCACAGCCAGGCCCTCTTGCCCAGCTCTCCAGGCCTTTCCAGAAGCCCCATTTCCCTCCCGGACCCCAGGGTGCCTCAGACCAGAAAGGTCTTGAGGGCCTCTTTCCTCCCCACTCGGCCCCCTCAAGTCTTGCTTAGGCCTAGAGAGGAAGTGGTGGGTGAAGAAATGAGAACCTCCCCTCCGACCGGCTCCCCTGTGTGTGTCTCCCCTACCGCCTCCCGCCGGCCACCTCTGCTGGCCCCTTGGGGCTCCTTCGCCCCTCACCAGTCTCCTTGGACTTGATCTTGTTCTCATAGACTCCGTGGAATCGCGGAATCTGCTGCCGGGCCAGGCCAGGCCTCCGGAGGCGCCTCTGCACCCCTCCCAGGTTCCCCAGCTTTGCCCAGGCTCTGGCCTGTCTCTCTCTCTCTTGTTCGTCTCTGCACACCTCTCTCTGTCCCCCACATCCTCCATCTGCAGGGGCCTCCTGCACCCCTCAACTCACCTTGGGTCAGTCCCTGGGCGCCTCTCCCTCCTAGAGCCACTCTTCCTGGTGCCGGACTAAGAGATGCAGGCTCGGAAGGTGCAGGGCAGTCCGCCTTTCAGACATAGAGGCTGGGCCTCGGATGAAGGCGGAAGGGAGGGCACCGCCTGTTGCTGGGCAACTGTGCCCCAACTCGCCTGCCCCCGGGGAGTGTTTGTTTCCAAAGCAACCCAAGGGGATGTGGTCACTGCGGTGAGGAGGCTTTTCCTGGGGTAAGGTGGGGCTGGAATGGGCAATGGCTCTGTTGAACTTAGTGTCACCCCATAGCCAGGCCCTGGGCCCCAGAACATTCACCCAGAAGCTGAGAAAGAGGACGCAGGGGCCAGGCACAGTGGCTCACCCCTGTAATCCCAGCATTTTGAGAGGTCAAGGTGGGCAGGTCACCTGAGGTCAGGAGTTCGAGACCAGCCTGCCAACATGGCGAAACCCCATCTCTACTGAAAAATACAAAAATTAGCCGGATGTGGTGATGGGCACCTGTAATCCCAGCTGCTCGGGAGGCTGAGGCAGGGAGAATCACTTGAACCTGGGACTCAGAGTTTGCAGTGAGCTGAGATCGTGCCACCACACTCCAGCCTGGTTGACAGAGCGAGACTCCATCTTAAAAAGAAAGAAAAAGAAATAGGACACAAGTAATCTAGCCCGTACATTCCTAGAGAACCATGGTGCCTCCCCCTGCTCCTCCTGGGAGGATGCCCCACCCCATCCTGCCTTGTCCTATCCACGGTGCCTCCCCAGATCTGCTCCTGCCATCCAGCCCCCACAGGCACCCCCTGCTTGACCAACTTGCTTCACACTTTTTTTTTTTAATTTTTTTTTTTTTTTGATAGGGATGGGCTCCCGCTATGTTGCCCAAGCTGGTCTCAAGCTCCTGGCCTCAAGATATCCTCCTGCCTCCGTCTCCCAAAGTGCTGCGATTATAGGTGTGAGCTACCACACTGGCTCCTGCCTCATACTTGTAATTAACATAAGTCTCTCTCTCTTCAGACCATTTAGCCCCCATTCTGGTTGGAAAATATCAGTGAGGTGAGGCTTGGGTAACAAAAATGTCAGGCCTCTGGGAGGAGTCCAGGGTATAAAAACAGGCGTGGGCTTGTTTCCAAAACACTGACTAGCCTCATGTCTGTCCCTCTTTCCTGGGGCTGAGGGTGGGAGGAGTCTAGAGCAGAGTGTGACGAGATGTCATCAGACTTTGGAGTCCAGGAGACTTTCTGAGATTCTCTAGTTTGACTCACTTATCCACAGATGACAAAGTTAAGGCCTAAAGAAAGCAGATGACATGACCAAAGTGGCATGACCAATGTATGTGTGGGTCAGCATGTGGTGGCCGGGGTGGTGGAAGAATAGTTAGAAATCCCTGGGCTGGGCGAGGTGGCTCATACCTGTAATCCCAGCACTTTGGTGGGCAGATCACCTGAGGTCAAGAGTTTGAGACCAGCCTGGCCAACATGGCAAAACCCTGTCTCTACTAAAAATACAAAAATTAGTCAGGCGTGGTGGCACGTGCCTGTAATCCCAGCTACTCAGGAGGCTGAGGCAAGAGAATCGCCTGAACCTGGTGCAGTGAGCCGAGATCGTGCCATTCCACTCCAGCCTGGGCAACAGAGCGAGACTCCATCTCAAAATAAATAAAATAAATGAATGAAAAGACATTATCAGTCAGACTGCCCCGTCCTGGTGATTTTGAGCCCTGGTGGGAGGAGGTGGAGATGGAGAGTTCGGGGGAAACCACCTTTGCAAAATTAGGACTGAGACTGTGAAAGAGATCTAGCTTAACCGACACCATCTTGCTTCTAACCTCCAAGCTGTCTTTGTTTATTCCTGGGCGTAGGCTGAACTAACTTTGGGAGAAACTTAGTTTGTAGTTTATAGTTTAAACAAAGACAGTAACAGCCCTTTCCCAAAGCAGACCTCCTTCTTGCCTGGGGACTAGACTAACGTTAGCCATTGGATTAGAAATTATGGTTTAGGAGTCATGCAGCTGCAGGCTAAAATATTCTGACCGTCCCTACTGCTCCTAAGATCAGTGCTTGAGATATTTTGCAGACCCTGCACTTGATGGATCAGCTGGCACCGCCCAGATCAATAAACTGGCTCATCTGGTCTTGTGGCCCCCACCCAGAACTGACTCTGCAAGAAGACAGCTCCAACTCTCCATGATTTCATCTCTGACCAGTCAGCATTCCCAGCTCACTGGCTCCCCGCCCACGCACCAAGTTGGCAGTGGCTCACGCCTGTAATCCCAGCACTTTGGGAGGCCGAGGCGGGCGGATCACAAGGTCAGGAGATCGAGACCATCCTGGCTAACACAGTGAAACCCCGTCTCTACTAAAAATACAAAAAATTAGCCAGGCATGTTGGTGGGCGCCTGTAGTCCCAGTTACTCAGGAGACTGAGGCAGGAGAATGGCGTGAACCCGGGAGGCGGAGCTTGCAGTGAACCGAGATCGCGCCACTGCACTCCAGTCTGGGCGACAGAGCAAGACTCCGTCTCAAAAAAAAAAAATTTTAAGAAGCCAACCAAAAACATTTATGTTCAGCAATTTGTTTCAGTTATTTCTTCTTACTTGGAAATAATCCACACATCTAATGAATATCTAATAGTTAATTTAATAGAACATAATAGAATATTTAAAGTTCCATGAAAAATTTATTTATAAGAAATTATCCATTACATAGTTTATTTTTAACAGTTTCTCTAGATTATTTATGAAAACTGAGATATTAGGCAAGGATAGTCATTATTTCAAGTTACTTCCCTGTTAATCATTTTTATAGCCTGTGACAATCAGGTGTTCACCTAAGTAAGAAGCTTAAACATATGAGTAATTTCTTGATAACTCAGGAGACACAGATTTTTTTTTTTTTTTTGAGGAGGAATCTCGCTCTGTCTCCCAGGCTGGAGTGCAGTGGTGTAGTCTCAGCTCACTGCAACCTCTGCCTCCCAGGTTCAAGCAATTCTCCTGCCTCAGCTTCCTGAGTAGCTGGGATTACAGGTGCAAACCACCTGTATTTTTAGTAGAGATGGGGTTTCACTATGTTGGTCTCAAACTCCTGACCTTGTGATCCACCTGCCTCAGCCTCCCAAAGTGCTGGGATTACAGGCGTGAGTCACCATGCCTTGCCTCACTTTTTCTTTTAATTAATTTTTTAAAAAGTTTTTTTAGACAGAGTCTCGCTCTGTTGCCCAGGCTGAAGTGCAGTGGCTCCATCTCAGCTCACTGCAATCTCTGCCTCCTGGGTTCAGGTGATTCTCCTGCCTCAGCCTCACAAGTAGCTGGGATTACAGGTGCGCACCACCATGCCTGTCTATTTATTTATTTATTTATTTATTTTTGAGACAGAGTCTTGCTCTATTGCCCAGTCTGGAGTACAATGGCATGATCTCGGCTCACTACAACCTCTGCCTTCCAAGTTCAAGTGATTCTTCTGCCTCAGCCTCCCAAGTAGCTGGGATTACAGGCACCTGCTACCATGCCCAGCTAATGTTTGTATTTTTGGTAGAGATGGGGTTTTGCCATGTTGGTCAGGCTGGTCTTGAACTCCTGACCTCAGGTGATCTACCTGCCTCGGCCTCTGAAAGTGCTGGGACTACAGGTGTGAGCCACCATGCCCAGCCATTTTAATTTATTTATTTATTTATTTATTTATTTTTTTTTTTCTGAGACGGAGTCTTACTCTGCCGCCCAGGCTGGAGTGCAGTGGCCGGATCTCAGCTCACTGCAAGCTCCGCCTCCTGGGTTCACGCCGTTCTCCTGCCTCAGCCTCCCGAGTAGCTGGGACTACAGGCGCCCGCCACCTCGCCCGGCTAGTTTTTTCTGTATTTTTTAGTAGAGACGGGGTTTCACCGTGTCGGCCAGGATGGTCTCGATCTCCTGACCTCGTGATCCGCCCGTCTCGGCCTCCCAAAGTGCTGGGATTACAGGCTTGAGCCACCGCGCCCGGCCCATTTTAATTTAAATAGAGATGGGGTCTCACTATGTTCCCCAGGCTGGTCTCAAGCTCCAGGCTTGGAGCAGACCTCCCACCTCAGTGTCTTGAAGTTCTGGGATTATAGGCATAAGCCACCATACCTAGCCTAATCCAAACACTTTGGGAGGCAAGAGGATTGCTTGAGGATAGTAGTTCAAGACCAACCTGGGCAATACAATGAGACTCCATCTCCACCAAAAAAAAAAAAAAAAAAAAAAAAATTAGCTGGGCATGGTTCCA
The DNA here is from genome assembly GCF_043159975.1 of Macaca nemestrina. Taxonomy (NCBI): domain Eukaryota; kingdom Metazoa; phylum Chordata; class Mammalia; order Primates; family Cercopithecidae; genus Macaca; species Macaca nemestrina. The sequence goes on along the minus strand of NC_092142.1, from coordinate 28,071,790 downwards.
TGTGCCTGTAGTCCTAGCTACTCAAGAGGCTGAGGCAGAGGATAACTTGAGCGCAGGAGTTCGAGGTTACAGTGAGTTATATCATGCTACCTGGACAGCAGAGCAAGACCTTATCTCTAACAACAACAAAAAATTATACAAACACAGGTCATTTTGTTAGAAATTTGATTTATAGTCTTATAACCCGTGTGTCAGACCCTGAAACCTTAAAACATCTAGTGGAGATAAATATAAAACTGTCCGACCAGTGAACCAAGCAAAAATGTATGATGACAATTCTGAAGACATTTCTATTTTTATTTTACCAATACTTTATTTATTTATTTATTTATTTATTTATTTATTTGAGAGAGAGAGCATTTTCCTCAGCCAAGCTGGCTGGAGTGCAGTGGCACGATCTCAGCTCACTGCAACCTCTGCGTCCCGGGTTCAAACAATTCTCCTGCCTCAGCCTCCCAAGTAACTGAGATTACAGGCACTTGCCTCCACACCCGGCTACTTTTTTTGTATTTTTAGTAGAGACAGGTTTTCCTCATGTTGGCCAGGCTGATCTCAAACTCCTGACCTCAGGTGATCTACTCACTTCACCCTTCCAAAGTGCTGGGATTACAGGTGTGAGCCACTGGGCCCCGCCTATTTTACCAATAGTTTTAAAACCAGCTTATTTATTAAAGATTAAAGATTTACTTAAGTCACAGGAAGTAAAAGACATCTGGATTAATTTCTCTCTCTATATATATATATATACATAAACACACAGATAAACACACACACATAGTAACTTGTATATATTTTCTTTTTTAACAGACAAAGGGAATCTTACTCTGTCACCCAGGCTGGAGTGCAGTGGCACAATCATAGCTCACTGTACCCTCAGACTCCTGGGCTCAGGTGATCATCTCACCCCAGCCTCCTGAGTAGCTGGGACTATAGGCACAGGCCACTATGCCCAGCTAATTTTTAAATTTCATGTAGAGTTGGGGTCTTGCTACGTTGCACAGGCTGGTCTTGAACTCCTGGTCTCTAGTGATCCTCCCACCTTGGCCTCACAAAATGCTGGGATTATAGGTATGAGCCACTGCACCCAACAATATTTGCAACTATATGAGCACCCAAATATATAAGTAGAATTTCTTAAAGGATTTCTGGCCAACTATGTCAGATATTTTGCATAATACACGTACATATGCATAAACACATCTAAACACACATACAGGCCTGGCATGGTGGCTCATGTCTGTAATCCTAGCACTTTGGGAGGCCGAGGCAGGAGGATTGCTTGAGCCCAGGAGTTCTAGACCAGCCTGGGTAAACATAGAGAGACCCCGGCTGGGCATGGTAGCTCATGCCTGTTAATCCCAGCACTTTGGGAGGCCATGGTGGGCAGATCACCTGAGGTCAGGAGTTCCAGACTAGCCTGGCCAACCATGGCCAAAATGATGAAACTCGTCTCTACTAAAATACAAAAACTAGTCGGGCACGGTGGCGGGTGCCTGTAATCCCAGCTACTCAGGAGGCTGAGGTGGGAGAATTGCTTGAACCTGGGCGGTGGAGGTTGCAGTGAGCCAAGATTGTTCCACTGCACTCTAGCCTGGGCGACAGAGTGAGACTGTGTCTTAAAAAAAACAAAAACAAAGAAACCCAAAACTAAGACCCCCATCTGTACTTAAGAAATAAAAATTTAAAAAACACAAAAAGCAAAAACAGAACAGAACAAAACAAAAACACGTATACACACACATAAAGGTCTTATAACTTTCATTTTAGAATGTGAGTCATGACTTAGTAACACAAGCTCACCAGTTTATTTTATTGGCTCACTGCAACCTCTGCCTCCCAGGTTCAAGCGATTTTCCTGCCTCAGCCTCCCGAGTAGCTGGGCTTACAGGAGTGCACCACCACGCTCGGCTAATTTTTGTGGTTTTTAGTAGAGACAGAGTTTTGCCTTATTGGCCAGGCTGACCTCAAACTCCTGACCTCAGGTGATCCACCCGCCTCAGCCTCCCAAAGGGCTGGGATTACACACGTGAGCCACTGTGCCCGGCAAGCTCACCAGTTTATAAAAGACAGTTGGATCCAAATTATACTTCTGATAAAACTGGACCTGTTCACATGGCTAAATTTTATTTCCCCCAATAAGTAATCTGATGAAGGCTGCAGACCAAAATTTTGGGTAAAGCAGTTCCAAGGCAGTTTAATTTTTTTTAAAAACAAAAAACGAAAACTTTTTTACACATTAAAAAGAATTTTTTTTTTTTTTTTTTCAGTTTCGGCTGAGTGAGGTGGCTAGTGCCTGTAACCCCAGCACTTTGGGAGGTTGGTGTGGGAGGATTGCTTGAACCCATGAGCTCAAGACCAGACTGGGCAACAAAGTGAGATCTCATCTGTACAAAAAATGAGAAAATTACCTGGGCGTACTGGTTCATGCCCGTAGTTCCAGCTCAGGATTCAACTGGGGAGGTTGAGGCAGGAAAATTGCTTGAGCTCAGGAGGTTGAGCTGTGTTTGTGCCAGTGTACTCCAGCCTGGGCATGAGAGTGAGACTGTCTCAAAAAACAATTTTTTTCTCAGTTTCAAATGAGTTTAGTGTTAAATTTTCAATTGTTTACATTATAGCCAGGATTGGCTAAATTACATAAGAAATACAAAATATCTAAGTACCCTGGAACTAGTAACACATCTGCCTTTTGTTTGCTGGTCTGGTTTGATTAGCAAATGTGGGCAGGAAAGAATTTTAACAGGTGTTTTGTTCTGTTTTGTTTTTGCTTTTGCTTTTTGGCCTCTGTGTGGCAGAAAAAGTGACTTTTTTTTGCTGGACAGAGATACCTTACATTATTGCTCTGAGCTCAAGGTTTCAACTTCTTTGATCTGAGAGAGTCTAACTTTTGTAAACTTCTTTTTTGGTGTTTTATTTTATTTTATTTTATTTGAGACTGAGTCTTGCTCTGTTGCACAGGGTGGAGTGCAGTGCCGCGATCTCGGATCCCTGCAACCTCCGCCTCCCGGGTTCAAGAGAGTCTCCTGCTTCAGCCTCCCGAGTAACTGGGACAACAGGCACGTGCCACTGCGCCTGGCTAATTTTTCATATTTTTAGTAGAGGTGGGGTTTCACCATATTGGTCAGGCTGGTCTCAAACTCCTGAGCTCGTGATCTGCCCGCCTCAGCCTCCCAAAGTGTTGGAATTACAGGCGTGAGTCACTGCGCCTGGCCTTACAAACATTTGTCTAGCTATTTTTCTTTCTTCCTTTCTCTCTTTCTCTCTTTCTTCTTTCTTTCTTTCTTTTTTTTTTTTTTTTTTTTTTTTTTTGATATAGAGTCTCGCTCTGTCGCCCAGGCCAGGGTGCAATGGCGCGATCTCGGCTCACTGCAACCTCCGCCTCCTGGTTTCAAGCAATTCTCTCACCTCTGCCTCTTGAGTAGCTGGGACTAGACATGCGCCACCACACCTGGCTAATTTTTGTATTTTTAGTAGAGATGGGGTTTCGCCATGTTGAGCAGGAACATGGTCTCCAACTTCTGACCTCAAGTGATCAGCCTGCCTCAGCCTCCCAAAGTGCTGGTATTACAGGCGTGAGCCACCACGCCCAGCCTTTTTCTTCAGATTATTAATTTTTCACTTAAGTGTTTCATCACTCTAAGCAATTGTTAGGCAAACCTAATTTTGTGTTTTTAAAAAATGGCAGGCCGGGCGCAGTGGCTCAAGCCTGTAATCCCAGCACTTTGGGAGGCCGAGACGGGCGGATCACGAGGTCAGGAGTTCGAGACCATCCTGGCTAACACGGTGAAACCCCGTCTCTACTAAAAAATACAAAAAACTAGCCGGGCGAGGTGGCGGACGCCTGTAGTCCCAGCTACTCGGGAGGCTGAGGCAGGAGAATGGCGTAAACCCGGGAGGCGGAGCTTGCAGTGAGCTGAGATCCGGCCACTGCACTCCAGCCTGGGTGACAGCGCGAGACTCCGTCTCAAAAAAAAAAAAAAAAAAAAAAAAATTGGCTAGCTGTCACGCCTGAAATCCCAGCACTTTGGGAGGTCGAGGTGGGCAGATCACGAGGTCAGGAGATTGAGACCATCTTGGCCAACATGGTGAAACCCCATCTCTACTAAAAATACGAAAATTATCTGGGTGTGGTGGCATATGCCTGTAATCCCAGCTACTCGGGAAGCTGAGACATGAGAATCACTTGAACCAGGGAGGCAGAGTTTGTAGTGAGCCAAGATCACGCCACTGCACTACAGCCTGGTGACAGAGCGAGACTCCGTCTCAAAAAAAAAAAAAAAAAAGGCTAACTGGTCTGAATATTGTGCACCAGTTAGTACTAGCTACCCGGGAGGCTGAGGCAGCAGGATTGCTGTAGCCCAGCAGTTTGAGGTCACAGTGAGCTACGATCATACCACTGCACTCCAGCCCGTACAACATAGCAAGATACTATCTTTTTAAAAAAGTTGTCTAGGTTGTTGGTTACCATGGAGTTGTAATTCAAAAGCCCTTTAAGACTTTTATTTAACCTTGACTTGAATGCCATAAGCAGTGAGTTTTATCTCAACACTGGGGGAAAAGTTAGCAGATTCAAAGCAGGCAGAAAATAAAATAAAATAAAAGGGAGAGAAAGAGAACTTAGAAGGCTCTATAGTTGTAGGTTTTATGAATAATGACCATTTGAGCTCTGAATTTTCCTTGATGTAATTTTGTTCATCAGTTTTAAAATGTGCACAAGAATGAGCCATAATATGTAGCTAACTGGAGTCCTAGAAATCCTGGCATTGACCAGGTATGGTGGCTTAAACCTGTAATCCCAGCACTTTGGGAGGCTGAGGTGGGAGGATCACCTGAGGTCAGGAGTTCGAGAGCAGCCTGGCCAACATGGTGAAACCCCGTCTCTACTAAAAATACAAAATTAGCCGGATATGGTGGTGCATGCCTGTTATCTCAGCTACTCTGGAGGCTCAGGCAGGAGAATCACTTGAACCCGGGAGGCGAAGGTTGTGGTGAGCCAAGATGGCACCATTGCTCTCCAGCCTGGGCAACAAAAACAAAACTCCATCTCAAAAAAAAACCCAAAACAACAACAACAACAAAAACCAGAAATCCTGGTATGCCTTCATGTTTGAGAATCCCATTCCATTTCTTTATCTTTTTTTTTCTTTCTTTCTTTCTTTTTTTTTTTTTTTTTTGAGACAGTGTCTTGCTCTGTCATCCAGGCTGGAGTGCAGTGTCGCGATCTCAGCTCACTGCAACTCCTGCCTCCAGGGTTCAAGTGATTCTTCTACCTCAGCATCCCAAGTAGTTGGGATTACAGGTGCCCGCCACCATGCCTAGCTAAATTTTTTTTTTGGTATTTTTAGTAGAGATGGGGTTTTATCATGCTGGCCAGGCTGGTCTCGAACTCCTGGCCTCATGTGATCCACATGTCTCGGGCTCCCAAAGTGCTGGGATTACAGGTGTGAGCCACCGTGCTGTCCCCATTCCATTTCTTATTTATGACTTGAGAGCAAAGACAACCCTATAAATGCTGTAATTTATGGGATATTAGGAGTTCAGTCTGGTGTTTTAGACAGCAGGAACTACCCTAGTGGCTTACGTTAGCCATCCTGAACCCACTGGTTGGAATGTTTATTTTTGCTCTTGGGAGATTTTTAGAAATAAGCAGGAGAAAAGAGTCAAACCAAATCCAAAGAAACCAAGATAAGAGTGTTCCCAAAAATGTTAATCCAAACTGGGAACACAGACCAAAGCAAAAGTAAATTTACCAGAAGACATCCCTCACAAACAGAATGTAATTTTTTTTTTTTTTTTTTTCTGAGAGGGAGTCTTGTTCTGTCGCCCAGGCTGGAGTGCAGTGGCATGATCTTGGCTCATTACAACCTCCACCTCCCAGGTTCAAGCAATTCTCCTGCCTCAGTTTCCCAAGTAGCTGGGACTACAGGCACCCACTACCAGGCCCAGCTAATTTTTGTAATTTTTAGTAGAGACAGGGTTTCCCCATGTTGGCCAGGCTGGTCTTGAACTCTCAGCCTCAGGTGATCCATCTGCCTTGGCCTCCCAAAGTGCTGGGATTACAGGCGTGAGCCATGGCACCCAGCCCAGAATGTAAATTCTGTATAGATCAGAGTACTCAACCCAAAGGACCCTTGTCTTTACCTCAAAAAGGATTTATCGGCCGGGCGCGGTGGCTCAAGCCTGTAATCCCAGCACTTTGGGAGGCCGAGACGGGCGGATCACGAGGTCAGGAGATCGAGACCATCCTGGCTAACACGGTGAAACCCCGTCTCTACTAAAAATACAAAAAATTAGCCGGGCGAGGTGGCGGGCGCCTGTAGTCCCAGCTACACGGGAGGCTGAGGCAGGAGAATGGCGTAAACCCGGGAGGCGGAGCTTGCAGTGAGCTGAGATCCGGCCACTGCACTCCAGCCCGGGCGACAGAGCGAGACTCCGTCTCAACAACAAAACAAAAAAAAAAAAAAAAAAAGGATTTATCAGAAAAGACAGAAAGTCATTTATCGGTTGGGTGGTGTTGCTTATGTCTAGAATCCCAACACTTTTGGAGGCCAAGGCAGGATAATTGTTTGAGCCCATGAGTTCAAGACCAGCCTGGGCAACATAGCAAGACCTCATCTCTACAAAAATAATAAAAAATATTGTCTGAATGTGGTGGCACACACCTGTAGTCCCAGCTACATGGGAGGCTGAGGCAGGAGGATCACTTGAGCCCAGGAGTTTAAGGCTGCAGTGAGCTGCGATCACACCATTGCATTTGGGCCTGGGCAACAGAGCAAGACTGTCTCAAAAAAAACAAAAATATTTTATCATCCCAGGAGAGATGTATATTCCTTTATTAAGGCAGTCTTATCCAAATCAGATCCCAAATAAAGTTATGAGCTTCTATCAAAAAGAGAGAGGTGGCTGGGTTTTGTGGCACACGCCTGTAATCCCAGCACTTTGGGAGGCCAAGGCAGGTGGATCACAAAGTTAAGAGATCGAGACCACCCTGGCTAACATGGTGAAACCCCGTCTCTACTAAAAAGAACCCAGGAGGTGGAGCTTGCAGTGAGCTGAGATCGTTCCACTGCCCTCCAGTCTGGGCGACAGAGCAAGACTCTGTCTCAAAAAAAAAAGAAGTTTGCAAAATTTTTAACACTCCTTCTATTGAAAAGATTAAGTCTAATTCCTCTCCTCTTGAATATGGGTTAGCCTTAGTGACTGAATCCTCGCAAGCAGAATGCATCAGGAGTGTCACACTATGACTTCCAAGGCTAGGTTGAAAATATAAAAGAGGTAAAGCTCTCTTTCCTCTGTCTCTCTCTTTCTTTCTCTTTCTCCCTATCCCCACCCTTTTCCCTCTCCTCCCTGTACTCACCCTTGGAACCCAGCCACCATGTTGTGAGGGAGCCCAACACACATGGAGGTGCCCTGGTTAAAGTCCTAGCTAGGGTCCCAAGTGACAGACAGCATCAACTATAACATGTAAAGGAGCCAATCTTCAGATCATTCCAGCCTCAGCCTTCAGGCCACTCAGCTGGTGCCAAATAGAGTAGGGACGAGCTGTCCCCACGGAGCCCTGCCCAATGCAAATTGTGAGAAGGATAAGTATTGCTATCTGAGGTCATTAAGTTTGGAGGTGGTTTGTGGCATAGAAATTGGTAATTGGAGGACTTGACTTCAAGGGTTCTCACCGGGTGTGTGAGGGTGAGGGTGGCCCTGTGGAGTGGCCTGTGGGGGCTGGTCATATTTCATCCCTAGGCTCCCCCTACCCTGATCTGCCAGATTCTTACGAGGATGGAGGCATGGACTAGGGAGGAGGAGGGGGAGTGCAGCAGCAGCAAGGGCGTGGAGTTGGCTGAGAAATTCCACAGGAGGTCGGTGCAGTGGCTCACACCTGTAATTCTAGCACTTTGGGAGGCCGAGGCAAGTGGATCTGAGGTCGGGAGTTTGAGACTAGCCTGGCCAACACGGCCAAACCCTGTCTATACTAAAAATACAAAAAAATTAGGCAGATGTGGTGGTGGGTGCCTATAATCCCAGCTACTCAGGAGGCTGAGGCAGGAGAACTGCTTGAACCTGGGGGGCAGAGATTGCAGTAACTGAGATTGCACCATTGTATTCCAGTCTGGGTGAAAGAGAGCAACTCCGTCTCATTAAAAAAAAAAAAAAAAAAAAAGAGGCTGGGCATGGTGGCTCATGTCTGTAATCCCAGCACTTTGGAAGGCCAAATCGGGCAGATCGCTTGGTGTCAGGAGTTCAAGACCAGCCTGGCCAACATGGTGAAACCACCATCTCTAATAAAAATACAAAAATTACCCGGGTGTGGTGGTGCTGGACTGTAATCCCAGCTGCTCTGTAGACTGAGGCAGGAGAATCTCTTGAACCCAGGAGGCGGAGGTTGCAGTGAGCCAAGATAGCGCCACCACACTCCAGACCAGCCGACAGAGCCAGACTCTGTCTCAAAAAAAAAAAAAAAAAGAACAAAAATAAACTAGGAAACTGGCAGGAGTTATTTCCGGGTCCCAAAAGGATAAGGTGAAAAAATTGGCAGGCCAGCAGATGGCCAAAAAAGCCATCCCTAGCTGCCCTCATTGCTCATTAGCTTAAGACACTCTCACCAGAGCCATGACGGTTTACAAATGCCATAGCAATGACCCAGAGGCTATTGTCCTTTTCCATTCAATGACCCAGAAATTACCACCCCTTTCCTAGAAAGTTCTGAATAACCTGCCTCTTGATTTGCATTAACCCACCCCTTAATTTGCATGTGATTGAAAGTGGGTATAAATACAGTTGCCACCAACCCACAAGCCTGGTTCTGGGCACCCTGCCTATGAGTTAGCCTTGCTCAGCAAGAAGCAGCTCCAGTTCGATAAAAGATTGCTGAAGATTTCACCCCTGAATTTTTTTCTGGCAAAGCCAAGGACCCTGTTGGACTAAGCCCCGGTTTTAGGGCTTGCTCACCTGCCTGCATTTATTCCAGAAAGTTCTGTTGGACATTGTTGATGGGTAGGACGTTGGGCACTATCCAGAGTGTGGTCTTAGAATCAGCAACATCAATGCCAGGCGCGCTGTCTTGCGCCTGTAATCCCAACACTTTGGGAGGCCAAGGTGGGTGGATTACCTGAGGTCAGAAGTTTGAGACCAGCCTGGCCAATATGATGAAATCCCATCTCTATTAAAAATACAAAAAAAATTAGCCAGACATGGTGGCGGGTGCCTGTAATCCCAGCTATTTGGGAGGCTAAGGCAGGAGAATCACTTGAACGTGGGAGACAGAGGTTGCAGTGAGCCGAGATGGCACCATTGCACTCTGGCCTGGGTGACAAGAGCGAAACTCTGTGTCATACACATATACACAAAAAAAGGAATCAGCAACATCAGGATCTCCTACCCCCCACCCCTGACAATTACCCGTCTATTTTCTTTTCTTTTTTTTTTTTTTTTTGAGACGGAGTCTTGCTCTGTCACCCAGGCTGGAGTGCAGTGGCCGGATCTCAGCTCACTGCAAGCTCCTCCTCTCGGGTTCACGCCATTCTCCTGCCTCAGCCTCCCGAGTACCTGGGACTACAGGCACCCGCCACTTCGCCCGGCTAGTTTTTTTTTTGTATTTTTTAGTAGAGACGGGGTTTCACCGTGTTAGCCAGGATGGTCTCGATCTCCTGACCTCGTGATCCTCCCGTCTCGGCCTCCCAAAGTGCTGGGATTACAGGCTTGAGCCACTGCACCCGGCCTACCCGTCTATTTTCTGTCCCTGTGGCTGTATCTATTCTAGACGTGTCACATGAGTGGAATCATGCCCTGTAATCCTTTGTGCCTGGCTGGGTTCAGGTGGCCTGATGCTTCACGGTTCACCCATGCCACTGCACGGCTCCTTGTCCGTGACATGGATAGACTGCATTTTGTTCATTCATCAGTTGATGGATATGTGGGTTGTTTCTACATTTTGGCTGTTACGAGTAATGCTGCTATGAAAATTGATGTCCCAGTTTTTGTGTGGACATATATTTTCAGTTTATCTTGGGTATATACCCAGGAGTAGAATGCTGGGTCATATGGTAAGTCTATGTTTAACTTTTTGAGGAATTGTAGGTGGCCCAATTTACAACTGCTAAGTTCATCCACTTCTTACTTTCTCCTCGGAACTCACACTTCTACAGCAGTGATAGCTTTCACACCTCCCTCGTCCACACTGTTAAGCACTACCACAAACCAGGCTACTGGGAAAAGCCTGGAGGCCACGAGCCTCCTGCAAGAAAAGCACCAGCAGGCTGGGCGCAGTGGCTCATGCCTGTATTCCCAGCACTTTGGGAGGCGGAGGCACGTGGATCACGTGAGGTCAGAAGTTTGAGATCAGCCTGACCAACAAGGCGAAACCCCGTCTCTGCTAAAAATGCAAAAATTAGCCGGGCATGGTGGTGGGCACCTGTAATCCCAGCTACTTGGGAGGCTGAGGCAGAAGAATCGCTTGAACCTTGGAGATAGAGGTTGCAGTGAGCCAAGATCGCGTCATTGCACTCCAGCTTGGGTGACAAAGCAAGACTCCCTCTCTCTTAAAAAAACGAAAATGGGGCCGGGCGCGGTGGCTCAAGCCTGTAATCCCAGCACTTTGGGAGGCTGAGACAGGCGGATCACGAGGTCAGGAGATCGAGACCATCCTGACTAACACGGTGAAACCCCATCTCTACTAAAAATACAAAAAAACTAGCCGGGCGAGGTGGCGGGCGCCTATAGTCCCAGCTACTCCGGAGGCTTAGGCAGGAGAATGGCGTAAACCCAGGAGGCGGAGCTTGCAGTGAGCTGAGATCCAGCCACTGTACTCCAGCCTGGGCAGCAGAGCCAGACTCCGTCTCAAAAAAAAAAAAAAAAGGAAAATGGAAAAGCACCAACAGGCATGGGGGAGACGCAGGTCCTCCAGGAGACCGTATCTGGTTCTCTTACTGCCACACTCATGCCACTCATGCCGCTGAAGCCAACACACCTCCTCCTATGTGACCAGAATTCTAGGTCACTTTTTGCTTTCTTTCTTTTTTTAAATTAAAAGAAAAAAATATTTTTAGACACGTGATCTCCCTATGTTGTCCAGGCTGGTCTCAAACTCCTGGGCTCAATCGTCCTGCCTCAGTCTCCCAAAGTGCTGGAATTACAGGCATAAGCCACCAAACTAGACCTTTTTTTGTTTTTGTTTTTTAGGGACAAGGTCTCGCTCTGCTACCCAAACCAGAGTGCAGTGGCACGATCTCAGCTCACTGCAGCCTTAACCTCCTAGGCTCAAGTGATCCTTCCACCTCAGCATCCCAAAGTGCTGGGATTACAGGCGTGAGCCACCACACTAGACCTCCTTTTTGTTTTATTTTTTTAGGGACAAGGTCTTGCTCTGTCACCCAAGCCAGAGTGCAGTGACATGATCTCAGTTCACTGCAGTCTCAACCTCCTAGGCTCAAGTGATCCTCCCACCTCAGCCTCCCAAAGTGCTGGGATTATAGGCGTGAGCCACTGCACCTGGCCTGAATAATACTAGTTTAGATAAACCACTTCATAAAGTGGGCACGCAATGCTTCATTTCCTCTCACCTTTACCCAGCATTGCTTGTCATCTCTGAAAAATCACAAAGGGACCTGCCCCTCCACCTCAGGGACCCACTTAAAACCTGGTTACCATCCAGGCTTGCTCTGCCTTGGCCATCAAGTTTCCTAGGCACCAAGCCTCTCCTTTCTCCCGCTCCACCTGCCAGCCCATCTGACAGCACCGAATCCTGCACCCTGGAGTCCGTCTGGACTCACCTGCCCTGACCTTACTTGGCTTCCTCTGTGATGTTGACTTTATCAACCGCTTTTGCCAGCCTGGTTTGTCTGCCAAACCCTACCCATAAATCTCCTACCTTGGATCTATACAACTGCCTCCCTTTTGTCCTGTCCCCAGGGTAGTGAGCCCTCCAGGGCTGTCCTGATCCTTTTCTACTGAAGCAAAGGAAGATGTGTTCATTCTGTACCCACTGCTGATCTTTCTCCTCTGTCCAAACGTCTCCAGTCCTGTGCTACTGCCCTGGACTTAATTGTTTTTGTTTTTCTGTTCTTTGACACAGGGTCTCACTTGGTAGCACAGGCTGGAGTGCAGGGGCGTGATCTTGGCTTACTACAACCTCCGCTTCCCAGGTTCATGTGATTCTCCTGCCTCAGTCTCCCAGGTAGCTGGAATTACAGGCACGCACCACCTCACCCGGCTAATTTTTGTATTTTTAGTAGAGACGGGGTTTTACCTTGTTGACCAGGCTGGTCTCAAACTCCTGACCTCAGGTGATCCACCCACCTTGGCCTCCCAAAGTGCTAGGGTTACAGGCATGAGCCACTGTGCCTGGCCTGCCCCAGCCATATTAGATTCTGAGTCTTCTATGTCCCTGACAATTGGCTAAGCACATTTTAACATGTCTTGTCTTTTTTTTTTTTGAGCAGAGTCTCACTCTACTGTCCAGGCTGGAGTGCATTGGTGCAGTAATGGCTCACTGCAACCTCCACCTCCCGGGTTCAAGCAATTCTCCCTGCCTCAGCCTCCTGAGTACCTGGGATTACAGGCTCGTGCCACCACACCTGACTAATTTTTGTACTTTTAGTAGAGACGGGGTTTCACCATGTTGGTCAGGCTGGTCTTGAGCTCCTGACCTCAGGTGATCCACCCACCTTGGCCCCCCAAAATGCAGAGATTATAGGTGTGAGCCACTGCGCCCAGCCTTAATCAGTCTTTATCTTGATTTAGTAAACGCTGCACCAGGCAATGGTTGGTTAGCTTTCTCGTGTAACCTTTGCCCTTGGATTTTTTTTTTAATTTTCTTCAAATTGGGGAAAATACAGAAAACTGGTTTGGTGTCCTTTAATGTTGGAAGACCAGAGGAGCTTCTTTTGGCTCACCCAACTTTCAACAGTGGTGTATTAAGACCTTTGTTTTAGGCTGGGCACAGTAGCTCATGCCTGTAATCCCAGCACTTTGGGAGGCCAAGGCAGGTGGGTCATTTGAGGTCAGGAGTTCAACCAGCCTGGCCAACATGGTGAAACCCTGTCTCTACTAAAAATATAAAACATGGTCCAGGCGTGGTGGCTCACACCTGTAATCCCAGCACTTTGGGAGGCCACGGCGGGTGGATCACAAGGTCAGAAGATCAAGAACATCCTGGCTAACATGGTGAAACCCCGTCTCTACTAAAAATACAATAAATTATCCAGGCGTGGTGTCGGGCACCTGTAGTCCCAGCTACTCGGGAGGCTGAGGCAGGAGAATGGTGTGAGCCCGGGAGGTGGAGCTTGCAGTGAGCCGGGATCGAACCACTGCACTCCAGCCTGGGCAACAGAGTGAGACTCAGCCTCAGAAATAACAACAACAATAAAAAAGCTTTGTTTTTTGTTTTTGTTTTTGAGATAGTCTCGCTGTGACGCCCAGGATGGAATGCAATGGTGTGATCTCAGCTCACTGCAATCTTTGCTTTCTGGAAAACCCTTTGTTTTAATCCCAATTTCCATTTACTTCTTTTCCTTTTTATTATTATTATTTTTTTTTTTTTGAGAAGGAGTCTCGCTCTGTCACCCAGGCTGGAGTGCAGTGGCGCCATCTCGGCTCACTGCAAGCTCCACCTCCCAGGTTCAAGCAATTCTCCTGCCTCAGCCTCCCGAGTAGCTGGGGCTACAGGCGCATGACACCACGCCCGGCTAATTTTTGTATTTTTAGTAGAGACAGGGTTTCACCATGTTGGCCAGGCTGGTCTCAATCTCCTGACCTCGTGATCTGCCCTCCTCGGCCTCCCAAAGTGCTGGGATTACAAGTGTGAGCCACTGCACCCGGCCCTAACCTGATGATTTTATCAGCATCTGTAAGATAAGGCTTTAGGAACTGGTAGATTCTGCAGGAGTAACATGGGGTGCCCATAGAGAAGGGGCCCTCTTATGACCACAGCATTTACCATAACCTGTGTAATGGGCATATTCAGTGGGTGAATATTCCTGTCACCACAGAGCCAGTTGCACATGACTTGTATACAAAGCATATCAGCTGCTTCATTGGGGTGCTCCAATTGGCATTTATAGGGGAAGCTGGGCAGTTCCCTTCTGAGGGTAAACAGATTTTTTTTTTTTTTCCGGAAGACAAGGTCTCACACTGTCACCCAGGCTGGAGTACAGTGGTGCAATCACAGCTCACTGCAGTCTCAACCTCTCAGGCTCAATCGATCTTCCCACCTCAGCCTCCTAAGTAGCTGGGACTACAGGGGCTCACCACCATGCTCAGCTAATATTTGTATTTCTTGTTGAGATGGGATTTCACCATGTTTTCCAGGCTGGTCTTGAACTCCCAAGCTCAAGTGATCCACCCACCTCAGCCTCCTAAAATGCTAGGATTACAGGCGTGAGCCACTGTACCTGGCCAACACACTTGGCAGTGGCTTTTATCCAGTCCACCAGGCTATGAGCATGCTGGCCCTTCATGAATATTCATAGGTCCTCTTACAACCTGTTGAATACGTACACCTTGCCAACCCATTCAGCATAAATTCCTGTCTCATCTTTCTCTCTCTCAAAATGATCTATGCCAGAGGCTACACTTCCCAGTCTAATGGCCACCTTACCACTGCAACCCCTGATAAGAAATAATGTCTCCTCTCCAAACTTGTAGGTTTCTGTGTATTTTGTTTTTGTTTTTGTTTTTGTTTTTTTCCTGAGACGGAGTCTCAACTCTGTCCCCCAGACTGGAGTGCAGTGGCAAAATCTCGGCTCACTGCAACCACCGCCTCACCAGTTCAAGCGATTCTCCTGCCTCAGCCTCCCGAGTAGCTGGGACTACAGGCGCCCACCACCATGCCCAGCTAATTTTTGTATTTTTGGTAGAGACAGGGTTTCACCATGTTGGCCAGGCTGATCTCAAATTCCTGACCTCAAGTGATCTGCCTGCTTTGGCCTCCCAAAGTGCTGGGATTACAGGTGTGAGCCACCATGCGTGGCCAAATCTTCTGATTTTAAGTTGACGCCTTAGAATATCACATTATCATAAGTTCTGCAGAGTGATCACTCTTCTGAGGAGGAAAACAAAGGGAACAAAGGAAAAATCAACTAAACAAAGGTCAAAACCAAAGCATTACAGTTGGGAAGCAATTCAGTAGGAGATGTGGAAATTGTGAAGCAAAAACTCCAAAGTTAAACAAAGTTACCATGTAAATTACACCACAATAAAACAAAAACAAAAACAAAAAATTAAAACCAGGAGCTTCAGTTGTCTAAATCAACGTATACAACATTCTTCTTCCGGTCTTATGATGCATTTAACAAGATCTCTAGTATCTACTCAAGCTAACCCATGAAATGTAGCTAATGGTAGATGAGTAAGATAAAGGCTGTCCAGATCTTTATCTGAAAGAGGCCGAAAAGAAAGACCAGAGTATTTCATGAAAATCTGAAGGGAGAATAAACATTTCACTCACTACCTACCACGTGCCAGGCCTGTACCAGGGGATTGACAAAAATTGATGGGTCTTATTATCTCCAATTTATAGATGAAAAAACTGAAGCTCCAGGCTGGGCGCGGTGGCTCACACCTGTAATTCCAGCACTTTGGGAGGCTGAGGTGGACAGATCACCAGGTCAGGAGTTGGAAACCAGCCTGGCCAATATGGTGAAACCCCGTCTCTACTAAAAATACAAAAATTAGCTGGATGTGGTGGCACGTGCCTGTAGTCCCAGCTACTCGGGAGGCTGAGGCAGAAGAATAGCTTGAACCAGGGAGGCGAGGGTTGCAGTGAGCCGAGATTGTGCCACTGCACTCCAGCCTGGGCAACAGAGCGAGACTCCATCTCAAAAAAGAAAAAAAAAAAAAAACTGAAGCTCAGTGGGTTACATGGTAGGTAAGGTCTGGAGCCAAGTGTTAAACCTGTGTATCTGTTAAAAGAAAAACTTAAGACAAATTAAATTTAACAGAGTTTAATTGAGCAATGAACAATTAGCGAATCAGGCAGCTCCCTGAACCAGCATAGGTTCAGAGAAACTCTGGGGCTGCCATATGGTTGGATAATAATTATAGACGGAAAAAGGAAAGTGACATACAGAAAATGGAGATGAGGTACAGAAATAGCCAGACTGGTTAAGGTGTGGCACTTGCCTTTATTTGAACATGGTTTTAACAGTGACCACTTGTGATTGGCCAAAACTCTGTGATTGGTATAAGAGAAGGTTATAGTCTATTTACACCTCCAGTTAGGCCACTAGGTGAGGAGAAATCTTTAGGCCTAAATTAAAATATGTAAGGAGGCAGCTTTAGGCTAAACTTAATTTAACAATTCTCTTGGCCTGGCGCGGTGGCTCATGCCTGTAATCTCAGCACTTTGGGAGGCCGAGGAAGGCGGATCACCTGAGGTCCAGAGTTGGAGACCATCCTGGCCAACATGGTGAAACCCCATCTCTACTAAAAATACAAAATTTAGCTGGCTGTGGTGGCAGGTGCCTATAATCCCAGCTACTTGGGAGGCTGAGGCACAAGAATGGATTGAACCCAGGAGGGTGGAGGTTGCAGTGAGCCGAGATCGTGCCGCTGCACTCCAGCCTGGGTGACAGAGCTAAGCTCAGTCTCAAAAACACAAAACAAAACAAAGAAAGCCAATTATCTCTTTTTGGCCAACTTTCAATTTTGAGAGATTGATAAAAACTTGAGGCATTGATGTCAATCTGTCACCATCGTGAATGGACTTTTTTGGTCTGAAATCCCACTGAGAAACAGAGCAGTGGGTTTTGTAAGGTGGGAATAAGGAAATAGAGCAACAAGGAAAAACTTCGTTATTTCAGGTTACTTTTTTGGGAACAGTTGGAGCAGAGGGGAGTTTCTTATTATGCTGGAATTTCTTGTTTTCAGGAGGAAAAAACTGGTCTGTTTTGGGGTCTCTCTGTTTTCTTTAAAGTTTCTGTTTGTTTATGTAGCATTTAGCATGGGTGGCTCCATTTTGGTTTAGTCTTTTGGAGTCTAGTTCAGGAGCTCAGGCCAGAAAAACAGCCTCCCATAACTTTACGAACATCTCTTTGTAATATAACATTCTGTCCACAAATGCTTGGTACATGGCTATAGGTTTCTGGCTTAAAAAATGATTAACAATGGGCTGGGCGCGGTGGCTCACGCCTGTAATCCCAGTACTTTGGGAGGCCGAGGCGGGTGGATCACAAGGTCAGGAGATCGAGACCATCCTGGCTAACATGGTGGAACCCCGTCTCTACTAAAAATACCAAAAACTAGCCGGGAGTGGTGGCGGGCGCCTGTAGTCCCAGCTACTCGGAGGCTGAGGCAGGAGAATGGTGTGAACCCGGGAGGCGGAGCTTGCAGTGAGCCGAGATCGCGCCACTGCACTCCAGCCTGGGCGACAGAGTGAGACTCCGTCTCAAAAAAAAAAAAAAAAAAAAAAAGAGATTAACAATGTACCCTTACCTATCCTGAATCTGGGCCCCTGCGGCCTCTCTCATACTACCATGGCCACCCAAGCTGCCCTGAGGTTTCCCGATGAAGGTGGCTCACATCCGTATTCCCAGCACTTGGGAGGCTGAGGTGGGAGGATCACTTGAGCCCAGGAGTTCAAGACCAGCCTAAGCAACACAGTGAGACCTCATCTCTACAAAAAATAAAAATGCAAAAATTTGCTGGGTATGGTCCCAGATACTTGGGAGGCTGAGGTGGAGGATCAACAGAGCCCAGGAGGTCGAGGCTACAGTGAGCTGTAATAGTGGCACTGCATTCCAGCCTGGGGTACAGAGTGAGACCCTGTCTCGAAAAAGAAAAAAATAAATAGAAGTGAATAAGAAAGCAAAGAAAACCCAAATACAAACCCTGCAAGAGGAGAGACAGAGAGGCGTGGAAAGACAAAGGAGGAACAGTTCGTAGAAGTCTCGTTGTAGCCTGGACCCAAGGTGCTGTATTCACTGGACAATCATCCATAGATGCTTACTCTGTACCAGGTGTGATGCCAGATGCTGGGAATTCAGAGATGACTGAGCCATGGCCCCTGCCTTAGAATGAGCTCTCAGTTTAGTGGAGAAGGCTTACATGTAAACAGATAAATTACAGTGCAGGGTAATTAGAACCATAATAGAGTAATGTAGGAAACACACAGAAGCCAAAGAAAGGAATGGCTTTCAAATAAAGGAATGGCTCCTCCTCTATTTGAAGAGGAGGAGCTGGGAGGAGAAGAGAGCTGAGGCCTTCCTGTGAGAAGGGTGGGTGGTGGTGCAGGGTGGTGGTGTTCCCCTCTGAATAACCTGGAGGTTGCCAGGGGGGCAGAAGGAAGAGAGCATTTTAGGCAGCTGGAGTGTGCATGGGCAGAGTTGAAGATTAGCAACTGCAGGCCACTGTGGAGGGAGTGCAGGACTCCCCTGGGCAACCTGGTGAAGTCACTTCTGCCCATTACACTTTATTCACTGGAGCAGCTAAGAGTGAACAGAAAAGCAGCGCTCATGCTGTCAGACCCTTTGTCCAAATGAAAACATGCACAGCATGCACCAAGGCCCAGTGTGTAAATAAGAAGCAGATAATTTTTTTTTCTTATCGGGAAACAGATCTCCCACTGTTTGGAAATATATTTTGAAACATTCTCTTTTTTTTTTTAAGACGGAGTTTCACTCTTGTCGTACAATGGCGCGATCTTAGCTCACTGCAAACTCTGCCTCCTGGGTTCAAGTGGTTTTCCTGCCTCAGCCTCCCAAGTAGCTGGGATTATAGGTGGCTGCCACCATGTCTGGCTAATTTTTGTATTTTTAGTAGAGACAGGGTTTCACCATGTTTGCCAGGCTGGTCTCGAACTCTTGACCTCAGGTGATCTGCCAGCCTCGGCCTCCCAAAGTGGTGGGATTACAGGCGTGAGCCACCGCAACCGGCCAAAACATTCTTTTTTATTATTTTATTTTTATTTATTTATTTATTTATTTTTGAGACACGGTCTTACTCTGTCACCCAGGCTGGAGTGCAATGGCATGATCATAACTCTCTGCAGCCTCAAACTCCTGGGCTCAAGCAATCCTCCCACCTCAGTCCTCCAAGTACTGAGACTGCAGGTGTGCACCACTATGCCCAGCTAATTTTTTTTTTTTTTTTTTTTTTTGAGACGGAGTCTTGCTCTGTCGCCCAGGCTGGAGTGCAATGGTGCGATCTCTGCTCACTGCAGCCTCTGCCTCCCGGATTCAAGCCATCCTCCTGCCTCAGCCTCCCAAATAGCTGCAGCAGATTACAGGAGTCCACCACCACACCGGCTAATTTTTGTATTTTTAGTAGAGACAAGGTTTCACCATGTTGGTCACACTGGTCTCGAACTTCTGACCTCAATGATCTGCCTGCCTTGGCCTCCCAAAGTGCTGGTATGAGCCACAGCGCTCAGCCCTCAGATAATTTTTGTAAATTAGTTTTTTAGTTTTTGTGGGGATGGGGAGGTCTTGCTATGTTGACCAGGCTGGTCTCAAATTCCTGGCCTCAAGTTATTGTCCTGGCTTGGCCTCCCAAATTGCTGGGATTACAGGCATGAGCCACAGGTGTCCGAAACCTTCTGGATGGGGGTGGAGAGGCAGATCCCCACCATAGGTCTGAAATTGCACCAAAACTTTGAAAAGAGGGCAAAGCTGCTTCAGCTGAGAGAAGGAGGAGCTTTCAGGGGAATTCTAGAGGGGAGATAAGAGAGTCACACCACATCTGCCATGGCCTCCTGTCTCCACTCTTACCCTGCCCAAGTCCCTCCTCCACTTTATCAAAATCAGGAGACAGCAATCCTTCTAAAATGCAAACATGAGCATGTACCCCTCTGTTCAAAATCCTTCCATGGCTCCCCTCACTGTGAGAAAAGAAGCCAAACTCCTCCAGGCTGGGCGCGGTGGCTCACGCCTGTAATCCCAGCACTTTGGGAGGCCAAGGTGGGCGGATCACAAGGTCAGGAGTTCGAGAACATCCTGCCGACATGGTGAAACCCCGTCTCTACTAAAAATACAAAAATTAGCTGTGCGTGGTGGCGTGTGCCTGTAATCCCAGCTACTCGGGAGGCTGTTGCAGGGGAATCGCTTGAACCAGGGAGTCAGAGGTTGCAGTGAGCTGAGATTGTGCCACTGCACTCCAGCCTGGTGACAGAGCGAGACTCCGTCTCAAAAAAAAAAAAAAGCCAAACTCCTGACCACACCTCCCAGGCCCTGCATCCTCTTCCCACTGGCTGCTGCCTAGGCCTCATGGGTCAGCTTCCCTCATTTCCCTCCAGTCACCCTCCTGTCTTCATTATTTCCAAATTCATCACACTTCCAGCTCGTTATCTATCGCAGATAACCTCATTAGGGATCTATGGCAGAAAATAAGACTGAAGAATGCAACCAAACGTAGACAGACTTTTTCACAAGATAGTCGGTCTCTCGGGCTTATTCAAATTCCAGGGGAATCATTTACAAGTTAATTCCTATCTCTTGGGTCCATTCATTTCTCCTTTTTAAATAATTTTTTTTTTTTTGAGACGGAGTCTCACTGTGTTGCCCAGGCTGGAGTGCAGTGGCCGGATCTCAGCTCACTGCAAGCTCCACCTCCCGGGTTCACGCCATTCTCCTGCCTCAGCCTCCCATGTAGCTGGAACTACAGGCGCCCGCCACCTCGCCCGGCTAGTTTTTTGTATTTTTTAGTAGAGACGGGGTTTCACCGTGTTAGCCAGGATGGTCTCGATCTCCTGACCTCGTGATCCGCCCGTCTCGGCCTCCCAAAGTGCTGGGATTACAGGCTTGAGCCACCGCGCCTGGCCCTTTTTAAATAATTTTTATATTTTTGAGACAGAGTTTTTGCTTTTGTTGCCCAGGTTGGAGTGCAATGGTGCAATCTCGGCTCACTGCAAGCTCTGCCTCCCTGGTTCAAGCGATTCTCCTGCCTCAGCCTCCCAAGTAACTGGCATTACATGCATGTGCCACAACACCCGGCTGATTTTTGCATTTTTTAGTAGAGATGGGGTTTCACCACGTTGGTCAGGCTGATCTCGAACTCCTGACCTCAAGTGATCCACCCACCTCAGGCTCCCTAAAGTGCTGGGATTACAAGGTGTGAGCCACTGCGCCTGGCCCCATATATTTCCCCACAAAATCACATACTACCTCTCAACATTGCTGCACCCCCATTTCCCCTCCCTTATGAGGAAGGAGGCTACATAAGCATCTGGACCACTCTGCGTTATTAGGTCATCATTCTCCTGTGGTTCCCTTGCGCTTGTGCATGTGACATAAATTTTGTACACCTTTTTCTCCTATTAATTTGCCAACTGTCAGTTCCTTTTCAGGGAGCCTTTATAGGGCTAGAGAGCAGAAAGGAAGCTTTCCCTTGGCCCTACAGCTCCTTGAGGTTGGCTGTTGACTCTTTTCCTCATTGCTGTCTCTTCAGCATCTAGAATGGTGCCTCCAATGTAGAGATGCTTGATAAACATGTGTTGAGCCGGGCGCGGTGGCTCACATCTGTAATCCCAACACTTTGGGAGACTGAGGGTGGATCAAGAGATCAGGAGTTCGAAACCAGCCTGTCCAGCCTGTCCAACATGGTGAAACTCCGTCTCTACTAAAAATACAAAAATTAGCAAGGCATGGTGGTGGATGCCTGTAATCCCAGCTACTTGGGAGGCTGAGGCAGGAGAATCGCCTGAACCTGGGAGGTGGAAGTTGCAGTGAACTGAGAAAGGGCAGTAGAGCAAGACTCCATCTTGAAAAAAAATTAAAAACAGGCAAACAAAAAACAAAAACAAGCAAACAAAAAACATGTGTTGAGGTGCTTTCTGTTGAGTGGCAGAAAGCTCTGGAAGGGCTTTGGACATTCATGCGTCCAGGCCTGGGAACCAGATGAGGTTTAAGGCAACTTCAGCTAGAGTTTAAAAGGGGCAGGTAGGCCTACAGCTGGCACATAGGTTAAATGTAAAGTGGCTCAAACAGGATCTGATGAGGCAGAAGCAGAGATGGGGACCTGGTGTCTCTTTTTTTTTTTTTTTTTTTTTTTTTTGAGACGGAGTCTTGCTCTGTCACCCAGGCTGGAGTGCAGTGGCCAGATCTCAGCTCACTGCAAGCTCCGCCTCCCGGGTTCACGCCATTCTCCTGCCTCAGCCTCCCGAGTAGCTGGGACTACAGGCGCCTGCCACCTCGCCCGGCTAAGTTTTTGTATTTTTAGTAGAGACGGGGTTTCACTGTGTTAGCCAGGATGGTCTCCATCTCCTGACCTCGTGATCCGCCCGTCTCGGCCTCCCAAAGTGCTGGGATTACAGGCTTGAGCCACCGTGCCCGGCCTTGGACCTGGTGTCTCACTGCCTTCATGTTCTTTCTTCTGGCTCAATCCCCACATCAGGGTGCACCCTAGAGGTACCAGCATTAGCAATAGGGCAGCTTTCCTTGTTTCTGGGATGGACAGAAAATGGGCCTTGAGACCCTTCCCACCACAGGAAGGCATCTCTTGCACTCTGGAGACTGAGGACTTGCTATGGTGGAACAAGGAGCAGCCTCTGGCAATGGAGGAGATGCTGGATCTCCATACAGGCAGGGTGGGTGCAACGGAGTGGAGCTGTGGCAAATGTGGGCACCTCTGTCCTGAGGGTCCTGGATGTGTCATGCCTGGAAACATGAGGACATCCTTCCAAGGTGCCCACCTCGACCTCTCTGAGCTGCAATCTTTGACTTTCTGTGTTTGGTCACAGACTAGGGGTGGTCTGTCCCTAAACAGAAGAAGATAGGCAAAGATTAGAAAGGAGAGAGGAAAGAGCTAGAGAGAGAGCTTGGGAGAGATGTAGGGACAGGAAAGAAGGGGCAGAAGGAAAAAGGTATGGAGAGAAGGAATATAAAGAAAAAACTTTAGGCCAGTTGTGGTGGCTCACGCCTGTAATTCCTGCACTTTGGGAGATGAAGGTGGGTGGATCACCTGAAGTCAGTTCAAGACCAGCCTGTCCAACATAGTGAAACCCCATCTTTACTAAAAATACAAAAATTAGCCGAGCATGGTGGTGGGTGCCTGATTCCAGCTACTTGGGAGGCTGAAGCCGGAGAATCACTTGAATCCTGGAGGCGGAAGTTGCAGTGAGCTGAGATTGGGCCACTGCACTCCATCCTGGGCAACAGAGCCAGACTCTGTCTTTAAAAAAAAAAAAAAGATAAAGAAAAGAAAAGGCTGGGTGTGGTGGCTCATGCCTGTAATCCTAGCACTTTGGGAGCTGAGGAAAGCGGATCACAATTTCAGGAGATCGAGACTATCCTGGCCAACATGATGAAACCCCATCTCTAGTAAAATACAAAAAATTATCTGGGCGTGGTGGCGTGCACCTGTAGTCCCAGCTACTCAGGAGGCTGAGGCAGGGGAATGTTTAAACCCTGGAGGCAGAGGTTTCAGTGAATCGAGATCGCACCACTGCACTCCAGCCCAGCTACAGAGCAAGACTCCATCTAAAAAAAAAAGGAAAGAAAAATCCTCCTCAGAGCAGGGAAAGATGAAGACATAAAAGGAAGGAGAGTCACTGGGAAAGAGAGAGGGAGAGAGACACAAAACAAAACGGCTGGAATGAGGTGAAAGTTATAGCAGCAGGATGTACTGACCTTGACCTTGGAGAAAAAGAGAGGGGAAGGGAGGAGTGAACGTGGCATCTTTGGCTGCTGTTCTGTTTCACTCCCACAACTCATCCCCCTGGAGTCCCCGCCATTTCCAGATCCTCAGGGCGGGACTGCCTTTGCTATCTGGGATGAGTCCTTGGCCCCAGATGGTAAGCCTGTGAGGGGTGGGGTGCTCTGAATGCCTGACTAGTCATTTATAATTGAGAGTACTTATTCCAACCCCTTCTGGTCCTCTGTCCTTCCCTCTTCTTGGACCTGCTGAATCAGAGAGGTCAGAGGGCCAGTCCAGGAGGGGTCAGGCGCTAGATCCCTGGAGTCGGTCCTAGGGATTTTAGGCTGAGAGAAATCAGTCTTGAAAGTGAAGAGCCTACAGAGGAAAAAAAAAAAAAAAAAAAAAATCTATGACATCACCCCTGGGGGTGTTACAGACCTAAGAAAGAAGCAATGGCCTGGGTGGCCTACAGCCCCAGGAAGATTCAGCCATGGTACCCAGGAGACTTGAGAGCCCAAAGCCCAGAATTACCCCCAGAGAGACACCTGTAGACCTTCGGATCCTCAGCTTCGCACTTCCCACTGGACTGACTCTGTCTCCAGCGGGGCAATAGGCACGTGTTCACTGTGCACCTGCAGCCCCAGGCATCCTTCTCAGAGAGAGATGGCTTGGGAAGGGTTTGGCATATTGAGGATAAATAGATGAGTGGATAAAAAAAAAAAATGCAGGCCAGGCGCGGTGGCTCATGCCTGTAATCCCAGCACTTTGGGAGGCCAAGGCAGGCGGATAACAAGGTCAAGAGATTGAGACCATCCTGGCAAACATGGCGAAACCCTGTCTCTACTAAAATTACAAAAATTAGCTGGACGTGGTGGTGCGTGCCTGTAATCTCAGCTACTTGGGAGGCTGAGGCAGAATTGCTTGAACCCAGGAGGTAGAGATTACAGTAAGCCGAGATCGTGCCGCTGCCCTCCAGTCTGGAGGATAGAGCCAGACTCTGTCTCCAAAAAAAAAGAAAGAAAAAAGAAAGCAATTACAGCAAAATATTAACCATAGTATAATCTATACGGTGGTTATATGAGTGTTGACTACACAATTCTTTTTTTTTCTTTTCTTTTTTTGAGACATGATGTTTTAATCATGGCTCACTGCAACTTTGACCTCCTGGGCTCAAGTGATCCTCCTGCCTCAGCCTCCTGACTAGCTGGGAGCACAGGTGTGCACCACCATCACTAGCTAATTGTTTTATTTTTTTGTAGAGATGAAATCTCCCTATGTTGCCCACATTGGTCTTGAACTCCTGAGCTTAAGCAATCCTCCTGCTTCGACCTCTCAAAGTGCTGGGATTACAGGCATAAGCCACTGCACCCAGCCTCACTATACAATTCTTTCTTTCTTTTTTTTTTTTTTTTTTTTTTGAGATGGAGTCTCACTGTGTTGCCCAAGCTAGAGTGCAGTGGCGCGATCTCAGCTCACTGCAACCTCTGTCCCTCAGGTTCAAGTGATTCTCCTGCCTCTGCCTCCTGACTAGCTGGAATCACAGGCACCAGTTATCACACCCGGCTACTTTTTGTACTTTTACTAGAGACGGGGTTTCACCATGTTGGCCAAGCTGGTCTCAAACTCCTGACCTCAGGTGATCCACCTGCCTCGGCCTCCCAAAGTGTTGGATTACAGGCGTGAGCCACCGTGCCCGGCCACTGTACAGTTCTTTAAACTTTTTTTTTTTTTTTTTTTGAGACGGAGTCTCGCTCTGTCGCCCAGCCCAGGCTGGAGTGCAGTGGCGCGATCTCGGCTCACTGCAAGCTCCGCCTCCCGGGTTCATGCCATTCTCCTGCCTCAGCCTCCCGAGTAGCTGGGACTACAGGCGCCCACAACCGCGCCCGGCTAATTTTTTGTAATTTTTAGTAGAGACGAGGTTTCACCATGGTCTCGATCTCCTGACCTTGTGATCCGCCCGCCTCGGCCTCCCAAAGTGCTGGGATTACAGGCGTGAGCCACCGCGCCCGGCCCAGTTCTTTAAACTTTTACATGTGTTTGGATTTTTCATATTAGAAAAAGGAAAGAAAAAAATGTCTGGCAAGTAGTCGGCACTCCTAAGTGTAAGGTTTTGGAAAGGGAATATATTCCCTTTCTGGGATAATCCACATTTCAAATGCCTGGGAGGGGCTCTGTTTGTCCTGACAGATGGCAGATTTCAGGGGAGGGCATCTACCAAGCCTAGAGGTGATAAGCCACTTTGCCCACCCAGAGCTGCTGGTGGTGACCTTAGGTTTACTATGTTCCTCCTGATATATGGCACTTGGCCCAGAGTGGACTCCACCTTGCCACCTGTCACCTAGGCTGGAGTGCAGTGGCATGATCTTGTCTCACTGCAGCCTCAACGTCCTGGGCTCAGGCGATCCTCCCCACCTCCCTCCTGAGTAGTTGAGGCTACAGGTGCTCATCACCTTGCCCGGCTAATTTTTGTTTTTGTTTTTTGTTTTGATAGAGATGGGGTCTCACTATCTTGCCCAGGCTGAGCTAGAACTCCTGGCCTCAAGCGATCTGCCTCTGCCTCCCAAAGCATTGTAATGACAGGTGTGAGCCACCATGCCCAGTCAGGAACTCAAAGAATCTTACCCTATGCTGTAGTATCTGTTGACTATGGTGTGAGCCACCATGCCCAGCCAGGAACTCAAAGAATCTTGCCCTATGCTGTAGTATCTGTTGACTATGGGGGAGAGGCAGGATAAGGTGTTCCAGACCCCGCCTGACACCTGATCCGAAGAGGTTGCTCATGTTTGCTCAGGAGGTGAGGTTCACACAATAAAGGGCAGGGGGAGGGCTTGGACCTGGTATAAAACATCTGGAAGTTTCCAGGGGGCTGCTTTGCATCTGAAACTGCCAGGTGAGGGGTGGCAAAGATGCCGGAATCTGAGTTGGGGGGGAATTCAAATCGGAGTTGGCGAATAGGATGCCTGGAAGGAGTGGCAGGAAAGACTTGAGTTAATTGGGGCTCCTGGGTCTGCACTAATCTTAGGTGCAAAGCTGTCTAGGTCTCTGCTGAAGGACTGGGGACACCTGGTTCAGGTGTCCAGGTGTTCAGGGGAATGGACATGGCCAGATGTGTGTTAGTGGAGAAAAGAATAGTGACACATAGACCAGGTACCTGGAGTCTAATATCTTGAGCTGGTCCCAACTCCTTCTGCAACTTCTCTGTCTGTCCTAGTTCCACCAGCACTGCTTGGCTACTGGTGCTGGCACAGTCCCTTCTGTCACCAACTCTGCTCCCCAGGTGACACAGAGGCACCTCGAAAATTCTTCTTTCCTTGCGACCAGGTGGATGCTAGGGATTTGAACCATGCTCCAGGTGCCCCATAAGTCAGGCCAATTCACCACAGATGGTGAAGCTTTCTTTGCTCAGCCTCTGGGCTTGGTAAACTCAGCCGTCTCTTTGCTTGTGAGAGGTCCTCTACTCCCTCCTTAGAAAACTTCTTTCCTGGCTATGGCCACACCAACCCAAATGTACCTGAGTTTGGCTGATTTCAAAAAACTTTTCTGCTTTGTGCCAGGATGGAATAAGGCTTAATCCAGATAGTTAGGGTTCATTTTCAGGCTTGAGAGAAAAGAGGAGGGCTTGGCTACAGCCAGACCAGGGAGAGCTGGAGGGATCAGGGACATAGAAGGTAGCATCAGGGAGGAACAGGACTACAGGCTATGGACAGTCATTTCTATGCTCAAGACTGGGTCTGCTGGGTCTGAGTTGAAGGACGAAGAAGCCTTGGTCTGAGCTGCAGGTCAGGAGTGCCTGGGTCAATCAAGTCCACAAGGAAAAAGGTAAATCTTTATTTGCTCTTTTCTTCCCACTCCAGCCTCAGAATGTTGACAGTCGCTCTCCTAGCCCTTCTCTGTGCCTCAGCCTCTGCCAATGCGAGTAAGTGAGATACCAGAGCCTGGTAATGGGGACATGGGAAGGCAGGAGGCTGGTTTCAGGTGGGAGCTGAGTTGTGGGAGGAACAGGGGTGGTGCAGAGAAACTGAACTCCTGGAAGATTTCTCCCTCCAACTCCTGCTTGCCCCTCCAGTTCAGGCCAGGTCTTCCTCCTATAGTGGAGAGTATGGAGGTGGTGGCGGAAAGCGATTCTCTCATTCTGGCAACCAGTTGGACGGCCCCATCACCGCCCTCCGGGTCCGAGTCAACAACTACTACATCGTAGGGTAAGATTCTTTGAGTTGCTGGCTGGGTGCAGTGGCTCATACCTGTCATTACAATGCTTTGGGAGGCAGAGGCAGATCACTTGAGGCCAGGAGTTCTAGCTCAGCTTGGGCAAGATACCAAGACCCCATCTCTACCAAAGAAAAACAAAAACAAAAACAAAAATTAGCCGGGCATGGTGGTGAGCACCTGTAGCCTCAACTACTCAGGAGGGAGAGGCGGGAGGATTGCCTGAGCCCAGGATGTTGAGGCTGCAGTGAGCCAAGATCGTGCCACTGTGCTCCTGCCTGGATGACAGAGTCTCTTTGCTGGCAAAATAATTGAAGTTCCCTGTAGGATCTTCCAGGGCTCACCCAGGCTTCACAGTCTGTAGGACTAGCAGGAGACTTGTCATCCCTGTCATCACCCTTCTTTCTCCTTCCGCCTCCCCTCTTTCTCAGTCTCCAGGTGCGCTATGGCAAAGTGTGGAGTGACTATGTGGGTGGCCGCAGTGGAGACCTGGAGGAGATCTTTCTGCACCCTGGGGAATCAGTGATCCAGGTTTCCGGGAAGTACAAGGGGTACCTGAAGAAGGTGGTCTTTGTGACAGACAAGGGCCGCTATCTGGCTTTTGGGAAAGACAGCGGCACAAGTTTCAATGCTGTCCCCTTGCACCCCAACACCGTGCTCCGCTTCATCAGTGGCCGGTCTGGTTCCGTCATTGATGCCATTGGCCTGCACTGGGATGTTTACCCCAGTATCTGCAGCAGCTGCTGAGTCCCCTCTCCTTGGCAGGGACACTGTGATGAGGAGTAAGAACTCTTTTATCACTAACCCCCATCCAAATGGCTCAATAAAAAAATATGGTTAAGGCTAGTGCATATGTGGCTGGGATATCTGCCTCCTGACTCAGCTGGGGACGTGCAAATCTCACTTCTGGCTGGCTTTGGACATCTGTCTGGAAGAGTGGGAAGATGAGGGAGAGGTGTGTGAGAATCCTGGGCTTGTACTATGATTTATCAAGAGGAGATGAGACTCTGGCTTCCATCAACGCTCTTCAAGGACAGCTCCTTAGAACATTGATCCAAACTGGAGTCCTGGGTCTGAGGGGAAGGCCTAGTTGTGGCTTATACCAAAACCGCAGATGTCCCACTCTCCAGCTCTCCTCATCCCTGGTCCTCCCCTTGAGAAAGTGCTGAACTCACTTGCTGTGTGTGGGTGGCCAGGACCATTAGCCTTTGTTCTTTCCTGGAACCCACCTAACTCCTGAAACTTAGCTGAAGTCTGTGCCCGAGGACCCTGCCCTGTTGGCAGGCCCAGTTCCTCCTCACCTCTACCCATGAGCCCCAGTGTCCTGTTAAGCCCTCTCAGATCTGGGATTCCTCCTTCCTCAGGAAGCCACCACCTTCTCAACAGTGGAAACCCTGCCCACAATACGCTCTTAGGCTTTAGACATCAGAAGGTTACAGTGGACTGGGGGAGGCTGACACTAGGCTGAACTCGTTAAGGAATGAATGGGAGGTAAGAAAACACAGGCAGCAAGAATCGAGTGTTTCGAGAAGTTTGGCTCTGGTTTCCCAGAAATAGGCAAGTCAGTTATCAGGGGTGTAAGGAAAAAGGGTTTTGTGTCTTTTTAAAATCCTAGACAGGAGAGTCACGAGCATGTTCACATGATAAAGAGGAAGAAAGAGAAAGAGGCTGGCGATTCTGAAAAGAGATCACTGATGAGGTCTCAAAAGAGATGGAAGAGGATGGTTTATGCAGTTGGGGAAATAAATTTTAAGAAGGGAAGAAAATTAAAATGAGTGAAGGTATGCGTTAGTTTTGTGAAAGTTATCAGTATATGGCCGGGCACAGTGGCTCACATCTGTAATCCCAGCACTTTCGGAGGCCAAGGCAGGCAGATCATTTGAAGTCAGGAGTTGGAGACCAGCCTCCAACATGGTAAAACCCTGTCTCTACTAAAAATACAAAAATTAGCCAGGTGTGGTGGCCCACGCCTGTAATACCAGCTACTTGGGAGGCTGAGGCATGAGAATCACTTGAACGCTGGAGGCAGAGGTTACAATGAGTTGGGATAGCGCAACTGCACTCCAGCCTGGATGACAGAGCAAGACTCCATCAAAAAAAAAAAAAAAAAAATTAAAAAAAAGAATGTTATCAGTATCAGAATGGAGTCACATATGTCATATCCTAATGAAATGGAACCAAGCTGACACCTAAATTAAGTGTCACACCTGATAACACCTTGGAGGACTGGGTGGAGAACCAGCAGACAACAGCAAGGAGTGGCAGAGTCTGTAGACCAAGGTCAGGTAAAAGGATCACCCATCATGTTGGGCGTCAGATGAGGCAGGTTCACACACTACCTGAGGAAGCTGGTCTTTGTGACAGACAAGAGCTGCTCTGCCTCTTGGGAAACATAGGCACCAGTTTTAGTGCCACCCTGTTGCACCCCAATGCTGTCATTTAACTCATCAGTTACAGTGCTGGATCCCTCATCACTGCCAATACAGGGCTAGCAATATGTCCGCCCCAGTGACTGCAGCCGCTGCGGAGCCCTAGCCTCCTCTCTGGCAGGGGCCCTGTGGTGGGACTTCTCTATCATTAACCTCCATGCAGTTGACTCAATAAAAGGATATGGTGGTTGGGCAAGGGGGCTCACGCCTGTAATCCCAAGACTTTGGGGCTCAAGTCAGGAGGGTCGCTTGAGCCCAGGATTTCAAGACCAGCCTGGGCAACACAGCAACCTGTTTGTAGGCAAAATGAGGAGTTGAAGTTCCCTGTAGGATCTTCCAGGGCTCAACCAGCCTTCATGTGCAGGGGGACTGGCAAGAAATCTGTCATCCCTGTCACCACTTTGAAGGTCTCAGGGTGTATGTAGTTCCTGAAAAGTTCAAGTCCCACCTGAGACTCTGGTCTTTTTGAGGGACAAGGGCTGCTAACTCCTTTTGGGAAAGATGAATGTCAATGCTGGTGTCTCACAACACAGCATCATGCTCTGATTCATCAGTGATTCCCTAATCAATGCCATTGGCTTGCATTGTGACTGTCTATCCCAGCCTATCCAGTGACTTCAGCAGCTGCAGAGCCCCAGCTTCTTCTTTGGCAGGGGCACTGTGGTGAGGAGGGAGGATTCCCTTACCATGAATCTCCATCCAATTGGTTCTATGAACTGATATGGTGGCCCAACTGTTGCGGGAAGTCAGGGACCCTGAACAGAGGGACTGGCTAGAGCCACAGCAGAGGAACATAAATTGTGAAGATTTCATGGACATTTATCAGTTCCCAAAATTAATACTTTTATAACTTCTTACACCTCTCTTTACTGCAATCTCTGAACATAAATTGTGAAGATTTCATGGACATTTATCAGTTCCCAAATAATACTCTCATAATTTCTTATGCCTGTCTTTATTTTAATCTCAATCCTGTTATCTTCATAAGCTGAGAATTTACATCACCTCAGGACCCTGTGATGATTGCATTAACTGTACAAATTGATTGTAAAACATGTGTGTTTGAACAATATGAAATCAGTATACCTTAAAAAAGAACAGAATAACAGTGATTTCAGGGAACAAGAGAAGATAACCATAAGATCTGACTGCCTGCAGGGCCGAGCAAAAAGAGCCATCATTTTCTTCTTGCAGAGAGCCTATAAATGGACGTGCAAGTAGGAGAGATATCACTAAATTCTTCTCCTAGGAAGGAATATTAAATATTAAGACCCTAGGAAAAGAATTGCATTCCTGGGGGGAGGTCTACAAATGGCCCTTCTGGGAACGTCTGTCTTATGCAGTTGAGATAAGAACTGAAATACGCCCTGGTCTCCTGCAGTACCCTCAGGCTTACTAGGATTGGGAAATTCCAGCCTAGTAAATTTTAGTCAGACCAGTTCTCTGCTCTCAAACCCTGTTTTCTGTTAGGATGTTTATTAAGACAATATGTGCACAGCTGAACACAGACCCTCATCAGTAATTCTAATTTTGCCCTTTGCCTTGTGATCTTTGTTGGCCTCAGAAGCATGTGATATTTGTGACTCTACTCCCTGTTCATACACTCCCTCCCCTTTTGAAATCCTTAAAAAAAACTTGCTGGCTTTGCGGCTCAGGTGGGGCATTACGGACCTACCGATATGTGATGTCACCCCCCACGGCCCAGCTGTAAAACTCCTCTCTTTGTACGCTTTCTCTTTATTTCTCAGACTGGCCAACACTTAGGGAAAATAGAACCTACATTGAAATATTGGGGGCTGGTTCCCCCGATACCCAACACCATGGCTCACGGCTGTAATCCCAACACTTCCAGAGGCCAAGGCAGGAGGATTACTTGCACTTTGGAGTTTGAGGTTGCCATGAGCTATGATTGTACCACAGCACTTCAACCTGGGTGACACAGTGAGAGCTTGTCTCTAATAAGATATAAAAAAAAAATGCCATTTTAAAAGTGTACACTTTCATGGTTTTTAGTATATTCACTGTGTTGTATAACCACTACCACTACCTCATTCCAGAACATTTCCATCACCCCCAAAAGAAGGCGGTTACATCTGTTCACTGTAGTGCCAATTACTCAACCCCTCATCATCCCCTGGCAACCACCACTCAGGTGTACTTTCTATGTCTGTGGGTTTGTTATTGTAATTTGAAAGTTAATTGATGTTACTTTGATTTCATTTTGAATACCGTAAATATGAATCAAAACCTATATATACGGAGCATCTTCACAAGCCTCATTTTTCACTGTTGCCCAGGCTGGAGTGCAGTGGCACGATCTCGGCTCACTGCAACCTCCGCCTCCCAGATTCAAGTGATTCTCCTGTCTCAGCCTCCCAAGTAGCTGGCAATATAGGCGCCCGCCACCATGCCCGGCTAATTTTTTGTATTTTTCGTAGAGATGGGGTTTCACCGTGTTAGCCAGGATGGTCTCGATCTCCTGATCTCATAATCTGCCTGCCTCAGCCTCCCAAAATGCTGAGATTACAGGTGTGAGCCACTGCACCTGGCCTGGAAGTTATTTTTTAAAAATCAATTGTTTCTTTCTCTGTCATCCAAGCTGGAGTGCAGTGCACAGGCATGATCTCGGCTCACTGCAACTTGCACTTCCTGGGTTCAAGTGATCCTCCTGCCTCAGCCTCCCAAGTAGCTGGGACTATAGGCACATGCCATCACATCTAATTTTTTTTTTTCTTTCAGATGAAGTCTTGCTCTGTCCCCAGGCTGGAGTGCAGTGGTGCAATCTCGGCTCACTACAACCTCCAACTCCTGGGTTCAAGCAATTCTCCTGCCTCAGCCTCCTGAATAGCTGGGATTACGGGCATGCGCCACCATGCCTCGGTAATTTTTGTATTTTTAGTAGAGATGGGGTTTTGCCATGTTGGTCAAGCTGGTCTCAAACTCCTGACTTCAGGTGATCCGCCCGCCTTAGCCTCCCAAAGTGCTGGGATTACAGGTGTGAGCCACCTCACCCAATCCTTTTTTTTTTTTTTTTTTTTGAGACAGAGTCTTGCTCTTTTGCCCAGGCTGGAGTGCAGTGGTGCAATCTCAGCTTACTGCAACCTCTACCTCCCAGGTTCAAGTCATTCTCCTGCCTCAGTCTTCTGAGTAGCTGGGATTACAGGTGCCCGCCACAGCACCCAGATAGTTTTCTGTATTTTTAGTAGAGACGGGGTTTTGCCATCTTGGTCAGGCTGGTCTCAAACTCCTGAGCTCAAGCGATCTGCCCACCTCGGCCTCCCAAAGTGCTGGGATTACAGGCATGAGCCATCGCGCCCAGCAAATGCTGTCTCGCTTCTAGGAATCAATATAAATCATCTGGCAATTAATTTTTTAAAATTTTATTTTCAGACAAAGTCTCGCTCAGTTGCCCAGGCTGGAGAGCAGCAGCACCATCTCAGCTCACTGCAACCTCCACCTCTCGGGTTCAAGCCATTCTCTTGCCTCAGACTCTCGAGTAGCTGGGATTACAGGTTTGCAACACCATGCCTGGCTAATTTCTGTATTTTTACTAGAGACAGGGTTTCACCATGTTGACCAGGCTGGTCTTACACTCCTGACCTTAGGTGGATCACCTCGGCCTCCAAAAGTGCTACGATTAGAGGCGTGAGCCACTGCTCCCAGCCTTAATTTTTATATTTTTAGTAGAGACATGGTTTCCCCATGTTGGCCAGGCTGGTCTTGGACTCCTGACCTTAAATGATCTGCCCACCTCAGCCTCCCAAAGTGTTGAGATTACAGGTGTGAGCCACCACGCCTGGCCAAACTACTCTAATTTCTACCAGCCAGATGCAGATCCTTAAAACAACCCTAGGAGGTATTTCAACCATTATTCCCTTTTAATATCTGAGGAAATGGAGGCACAAAGAGGCTAAATCTTTGGTCTGGGTGGCCTGGCACTAAGGCCCTGTAACTAAATGATTTATTCAAACAGAAGCCCTATCTGCTTGATCTATGCTCTTTTCACTATTTCTGGCAGGTTTCTTATAAAATATCTGGAGTTAGCAACAAACGTGAAAACTGAACAGCATTTTCTGACGGACAAGGAAGACCAAAGTGTCAATTGCCGATGCCAGAGATTCTC
Source organism: Macaca nemestrina (assembly GCF_043159975.1). Taxonomy (NCBI): domain Eukaryota; kingdom Metazoa; phylum Chordata; class Mammalia; order Primates; family Cercopithecidae; genus Macaca; species Macaca nemestrina. The sequence goes on along the minus strand of NC_092142.1, from coordinate 28,037,476 downwards.
AAAGTATGGTCCAGAGACTTCAGGGAGTCCCTGAGACACTTTCAGTGGGTCTGCAAGTTCAAAATTATTTTCATAATAAAACTAAGATACCATTTGACTTATCTTGCATTGTTTCTCAAGTATATAGTGGAGTTTTCAAAATACTATATTGTATGTGACATCACAACCGCATGAATGCAGAAGCAGATATGAGAATCTAGTTTTATTATTTGTCTTTGAGACAAGGTCTCCCTCTGTCACTCAGGCCAGAGTGCAGTGGCACCATCACGGCTCACTGCAGCCTCAACCTCCTGGGCTTAAGCAATCCTCCCACCTCAGCCTCCCAAGTAGCTGGGACCATAGGTGTGTTCCACCACACCTGGTTAATTTTTTTTTTCTAAGAGATGGAGGTAGGCTGGGCACAGTGGCTCACGCCTGTAATCCCAACACTTTGGGAGGCTGAGGCGGGTGGATCATGAGGTCAGGAGATCGAGACCATCCTGGCTAACATGGTGAAACCCCATTTCCACTAAAAATACAAAAAATTAGCCGGGCATGGTGACGGGCACCTGTAGTCCCAGCTACTCGGGAGGCTGAGGCAGGAGAATGGTGTGAACCCAGGAGGCGGAGCTTGCAGTGAGCCAAGATCAAGCCACTGCACTCCAGCCTGGGCGACAGAGAGAGACTCCGTCTCAAAAAAAAAAGAGATGGAGGTCTAGGCCGGGCTTGGTGGCTCACACCTGTAATCTCAGCACTGTGGGAGGCCAAGGCGGGTGGATCACCTGAGGTCAGGAGTTCGAGACCAGCCTGACCAACATGGAGAAACCCTATCTCTACTAAAAATACAAAGTTAGCTGTGCACGGTGGTGCATGCCTATAATCCCAGCTACTCGTGACGCTGAGGCAGGGGAATCGCTTGAACCTGGGAGGCAGAGGTTACAGTGAGCCGAGAGATTGTGCCACTGCACTCCAGCCTAAGCAACAGAGTGAGACTATGTCTCAAAAAAAAAAAAAGGGCACACCTCTCTGGTTTTTAGTATGTTTACTACATCACGCAGCCATCATCACTACTTCATTCCAAAATATTTAACATTTCCATCACCTCCAAAAGAAACTCATTATATGTTGTGGGAAGTCAGGGACCCTGAACGGAGGGACCAGCTGAAGCCATGGCAGAAGAACGTAAATTGTGAAGATTTCATGGACACTTATCACTTCCCCGATCAATACCCTTGTGGTTTCCTATGCCTGTCTTTACTTTATTATTTATTTATTTATTTATTTATTTATTTATTTATTTTTGAGATGGAGTCTCGCTTTGTCGCACAGGCTGGAGTGCGGTGGCGCGATCTTGGCTCTCAGCCTCCGAGTAGCTGGGACTACAGGTGCGCACCACCACTCCCGGCTAATTTTTTGTGTTTTTAGTAGAGACGGGGTTTCACCATGTTAGCCAGGATGGTCTCGATCTCCTGACCTCATGATCCGCCCGCCTCGGCTTCCCAAAGTGCTGGGATTACAGGTGTGAGCCCAGCTGCCTGTCTTTACTTTAATCTCTTAATCTTGTCATGTTCGTAAGCTGAGGATGAGTGTCACCTCAGGGCCCTGTGATGATTGGGTTAACTGCACAAATTGTTTAAACAATATGAAATCTGGGCACCTTGAAAAAAGAACAGGATAACAGCAAGGTTCAGGGAACAAGGGAGATAACCGTAAAGTCTGGCTGCCTGTGGGCCACGTGGAACAGAGTCATATTTCTCTTCTTTCAAAAGCAAATAGGAGAAATATTGTTGAATTCTTTTTCTCAGCAAGGAACATCCCTGAGAAAGAGAATGCATTCTTAAGGGGAGGCCTCTACAATGGCCGCTTTGGGAACATCTGTCTTTTACGGTTGTAGATAAGAGATGAAATAAGCCCTGGTCTCCCATAGCACTCCCAGGCTTATTAGGATGAGGAAATCCCCGCCTAATAAATTTTGGTCAGACGGTTGTCTGCTCTCAAACCCTGTCTCCTGATAAGATGTTATCAATGACAATGCGTGCCCAAAACTTCATTAGCAATTTTAATTTTGCCCGGTCCTGTGATCTCACCGTCTCCATTAGCCTTGTGATATTTTATTACCTTGTGAAGCATGTGATCTCTGTGACCCACATCCTATTCGTACACTCCCTCCCCTTTTGAAAATCACTAATAAAAACTTGCTAGTTTTGCGACTTGGGGGGCATCACAGAACCTGTTGATTTATGATGTCTCCCCTGGTCACCCAGCTTTAAAATTTCTCTCTTTTGTACTCTTTCCCTTTATTTCTCAGACCAGTTGACACTTAGGGAAAATAGAAAAGGACCCACGTTGAATATAGGGGGTGGGATTCCCCCGATAATTATATCTATTGCTGTAGTGCCAATTCCTCAGCCCTTCACCATTGCCTGGCAACCACTACTTAGATGTACGTTTTGTGTCTATGGGTTTGTTACTGTAATTTTTAAATTCATTAATGTCACTTTAATTCGGTTTCATTTCACATACAGTAAATATGGTCAGGCCCGGTGGTTCACACCTGTACTCCCAGCACTTTGGGAGGCCAAAGCTGGTGGATCACTTGAGGTCAGGAGTTTGAGACTAGCCTGGCCAACATGGTAAAAACCTATCTCCATAAAAATACAAAAATCAGCTGAGCGTGTTGCTGCATGCCTGTAATCCCAGCTACTCGGGAGGCTGAGGCAGGAGAATCATTTGAACCCGAGAGGCAGAGGTTGGAGTGAACCGAGATTGAGCCACTGCACTCTAGCCTGGGAGATGGAAGTGAAATCCTATCTCAAAAACAAAAAAACAAAAGCCCTCATATACGCAAAACATCTTTAGAGGCCTCATTTCTAAAAACTGTAGTGGGATCCCAAGGCAAAACGTTTCAGAAACACTGATGTAAGATTTGTGTTTTTTGTTTTGAGACGGGGTGTGCAGTGGCACCATCTCAGCTCACTGCAACCTACATCTCCCAGGTTCAAGCGATTCTCCTGCCTCAGCCTCCCGAGTAGCTGGGATTACAGGTGCGACACCACCCCCGGCTAATTTTTGTGTTTTTAGTAGAGATGGGGTTTCGCCATGTTGGCCAGACTGGTCTCGAGCTCCTCACCTCAGTGATCCCCCCGCCTCAGCCTCCCAAAGTGCTGGGATTACAGGACTGAGCCACCAAGCCCGGCCTGGGTTTTGTTTTGTTGTTCCGTAGGGTGGAACATAATGTCTAAACCTGGGCCCTACCTACCTGGTGCTCAAAAGTGGAATGACAGTCCCTAGCCAACCTTTCACAAAGGACAGAGAGCTACTCAACGGACCGCTGTACCCTTAAAGACTGGGAACCGGAACCGCGGGTGAGTGGGACTGAATCACAGAACAAGCGTTTTCCACGCTTCGCCGACGTGCTGAGTCCCAAGTTATAAAGACAGGAACATCCCAGCTGCTCTCCTGGGCTGACATGGACGCGAAGGGACCTACAGTGGCCTTGGGCCCAGCAGGCAGCGAGTGCAACGTGACTACCCACAGTCCAGCCCCTGGGGCCCAGATTTACAGAACCGACCAGACGTGACAGCCCTTTGGCTGGGGCTGCAGTCCCACGATCCACACAACGACTCTGCCTCCGCAGACGCGCCACCAACCACGGAGGCAAGTAACTGCAGAAAATGAAACGAAAGGGAGCCCAGTGCCGGGCGGCGCTCAGCAGCTCCCCCAACGGCCACCGTCGTCAACATCTCCGCGTAGGGGTTTGAACCCCAGCGCGCTTCAGAGGTCAACGGTTGCGCGGCCCACGCGCGCGCATGCGTCCTGACCAGGGGAACCTTTTCTTGGAGACCCGGAGGCGAGCGCTGGAGGGCGGGATAGTGGCGAGCCACCCGCAGGAGCTTCCGGCGGCGCGTAGTCGTGATTGGTGGAGCCTGGGAGAGGGGGCGGGGCAACGGGGAATTCGAATGGGAGAGGCGGGCCCAAGGAGGGAGGGGAATGTCCGCGGGGGTCTCGACGCAGCAGAGGCAACGCGAGATGGCGGCAGCGGTAGCGGCAGCGGCGGCTACCTCAGGTACTTGAGCCCGGCCTGGGCAAGGCGGGCACCGACGTCTGGAGCTTAGTGGGAGTCATGCGTCGGAGTGTGGTCCAGGTTCCGCGGGTTGTCGCGGAGAGGCGGCCACAGCGCAGGGGCGGGGAGAGGGGGGACGGCGAGAGGTGTGGGGTCGCGAGTTGGTCGGCCAGCCTGACTCCAGCCTTCTCCCTGTTTCCTGCTCTCTCCTTGGGTCAGTAGACTCGGGTCTCCGGCCCAGGCTCTTGGTTTGAACCCCGCGCACTTTGTGAGCTTCGGTTTCTTCCTCTGTGAAATGGGGGTCATGGCCTCGTCCCTGGAGATGACCTGAATAAGCAAGAGAAGAGTGGCGGACGCTCTAGCCACGAGGACGAGAAGGGAGCCGGAGGCGTGTTTTGGGAAGGGTTCTGTGTGGGACATGGTGTTTGGGTGCAGAGACATCCCTGAGAGATGCAGGAGGGCGGATTGAGGATCAGACCCGGCTGCTGCTGGGTTTGAGTTGACAGCGTAAGATGCTCTGCGATTACAATAAAACGAAATAAAAGGCTGAAGTTTCCTTTCACTCTAGCATGGAAGTGAATGCTATTTTAGGGTTAGAAAGGCTGTTAGGACACCCAAAATCTTGTATGTGAGTATTTGTTTACATGTGCCTGTCTAACCCGGAGACTTAGCCCTTGTCAGTGATGATGGTGGGCGCCATAGTAATTCATTGGAACCCTCGTTAGCCTCGTGGGGAAACAGACATTTAGGAGAATGCCTAACATGTAGAGCTCTTGCTATGTGCCAGGCACAGTTGTAGGCATTTTATGGTGGTGAACCATTTATTGTCCACACAATGCTATGAGGTTGTTACTATTACTGTCTTCGTTTTATACAGGAAACTGAGGTTAGTTTGTTCAGATTTAACGCAACTAGTAAATATTGGGGCCTGAATTCGCTCTCAAGGAGTCAGAGTGTAGAGCCTCTGCTCTTAACCATTATGCCCAAGTACATGCTGTCCCTGCTGGCTGAGCAGAGTCTCCCCTTACCCTGATGCACTGTGTCCGGTGCATGGTAGATATGAAAATGCCTGAATATAATGTCCCTTCCTCGAGGAACTTAAAATCTGTTTGAATAGAGTGTCACATACGCAGATGTAATATGAAACACAATGAGAGATGTGTATACACTGAGTGTGTGGAATCTGAAGTAAACCCTTGAGTAGAATACTCAAGGGGAGGACTTCATTCAGGGAGTGATACTTGAGATGGGTTTCAAAGGTTGGATAGGAGTTTGCCAGGCTTTGACTAAGAAGACAAGAACAGCAAGTGTTGATTTATGATGTAAAAGAGGCCAAAGATGCTCTCTTAGCTCAATTTCCTCATCAAGAGAAGGAAGAAGAGTGAGTGAAATTTAGGAATTGTAGAAGAAGGGAAAATTAATAATAATTGCTAGTCTGGTCCAAGCTCAAGGTTGCTTTTATCATGAAAGGGCTAGACTCTTGTGCTGTAAATAATTGTTTACATGTGGCCCTCCCTCTTCCCTCCTCCCCTGGACTGTGAGCTCTGGGGCAGGAATGGCAGTGAGCCACTTTCATGATGGAAATGAACAAGCCAGTGAGTAGAAGTTGATTCACTACATCTTAATTTTTTTCAGCAAATACTTCCTGAGGGCCTACTCCGCGCCAGGTGTTGGGGTTAGAAAGGTGAGCAGGATAAAACTTGTTCTCACAGTTGGCAGTCAGGTGGAGAAAGTGACAAACACGCAATAGTGGGGCGTGACAAATGCTTATGGAGGGGCTAACAAGAGCTGTGGGTGCACCTGATAAAGCCTTAGTGTCTACCAGGAAAGGGTTTTTGGTTTTGTTTTTTAAGAGGAATTAAGATGTGTTTACCTCAGTCACTCCAGGGTGGGGTGGGGAGCAGTGCAGATATTCTAGGGAGAGAGATTAACGTGGACAAAAACCCAAAGGTGCAAGAGAACTTAGAGTTTTGTAGGAAGTGAAGGAAATTCATCATGACTGGTAACTTACACTGCAAGGAAGGAAACAGAGGGAATGACTAGAGGGCAAGGAGACACCTTGCTACCATCAGCAAGGAAGGCTGTAAAGACCATGACCTTGGGCAGAGGTAGTGCAGTGGGAATGGAGAGAAGTGGACTTGTTCAAGAGAGATTTAAAGAAATAGACTTGACAGATGTTAATGATGAACTGATGTGGGAGGTAAGAAACGTTGGAGTTAAAGACTCCCACTTTTGGGGTTGGTGCCATTCATTTACATCAGATCAAAGGAGGAGGCTGCAGAGAGATGGGGAAGGGAGGGTTCAGTTTAGGACAGGTGGAGTTTAAGAGGAGCCGTCTGCCAGGCTCACGCCTGTAATCCCAGCATCCCAGCACTTTGGGAGACCAAGGCGGGAGGATCAAGAGATTGAGACCATCTTGGCCAACATGGTGAAACCCCATCTCTAAAATTAATCAAAAATTAGCTGGGTGTGGTGGCATACGCACCTGTAGTCCCAGCTATTCGGGAGACAGAGGCAGGAGATTGCAGTGAGCCAAGAGCGCCACTGCACTCCAGCCTGGCGACAAAGTGAGACTCCGTCTCAAAAAAAAAAAGGAGCTGTCAGGGCAGCCATTCAGAATGTGGGTCTGCAGTAGAGCGCTCTTGTGCAGAACGTACAATAGTACTTATCGGCTGTAAGATGTTACTGAAGCCAAGAGGACAGGTGACCTGCCTACTGAGTGGTCTCAGCTGGGGGCAACTTTGTCCCTCACAGGACATTTGGAGATGTCTGGAGAGATTTTTAGTTGTTACAACTTGAGGGTGAGGGTGGAGAATGCTACTGGCATCTAGTAAGCCTGTGCTAACAGTCTAAATGCACAGGAGAGCCCCACAACAGGAATTAGCCAGCCCAAAATGTGAGTAGTGCTGAAGTTGAGAAACGCTGGTCTAGAGAAAGGATAGACAGATCCTAGGAAAAGCACTGGAGACTGGTAGAACTGAGGAGTGAACAGAGAACTGGGTAAGACAACCAGGAAGGTGGGGGGCATGGAAATGAAGGGAAAAGTGTGTTTCCCAAGAGTGTTGCATACTTCTGGGCGGTCCAACAGGATTGAGGCTGAGTATGCCTACTGGATCTAGCATTAGAGAGGTCATGGGTGACCCTGCTGAATAGTGAGGGCAGAAGCAAATTGCAGGGATGGAGGAGTGGGTAGCAAGAGAAAGGGTGTAATAATAACAGCTAGGAACTGAGCAGTTGCTGCCAGGCACTGTGCTAAACATTGTATGTACATTATTACTTTGAATCCTCACATTCCTATGAGATGCAAAGGTGAAGGGACTGAGGAGCCTGAGGAGGGTTCATATAAAGCACACTGGAGTTAGATCTTCATTTGAAGCTGTCACTCACTAGCTGTTGACCCTGGCCCAGTCAGCTAACCCCTCTATACTGAGGTTTCCTCATCTGGAAGATGGGAGATAGACATTAAAAAGCACTTACTAGCCTTTTACCAAATAACAGATAATGTTCAAAGCACTTTTACATGAATCACCTTAATTACTGTCCTAACAACCTAACAAGGAGGTATTTTTATTCCCATTTTGCAGGCAAGGAAATTGAGGCACTGGGATGGAAAATAATTTCCCTAGGTTACTTAGCTAGCTGTAAATGGCAGAGCTGGGATTTCAACCCAGGCCATTTTACCTTGAATAATGAACCTACCTACTATGTGCTAGTCACTGTGCTGCCACTTTACCTGGCACTTATTTTAATTATCTTTTTTTTTTTTTTTTTCTGAGACACAGTTTTGCTCTGTCACCCAGGCTGGAGTGCAATGGCACGATCTCTGCTCACTGCAACCTCCACCTCCCGCATTCAAGCAATTCTTGTGCCTCAGCCTCCCAAGTAGCTGTGATTACAGGTGCACACCACCATACCTGACTAATTTTTGTACTTTTAGTAGAGCCAGGGTTTCACCACCAGGCTGATCTCAAACTCCTGACCTCAGGTGATCCGCCCACCTGGCCTCCCAAAGTGCTGGGATTACAGGCTTGAACCACCACGCCAGGCCAAATTCTCAAAAAACCCAAGGCCCACCCCCAACCTTATTTTACAGACAAGGAAACCTAAGGTCCAAGGTCACAAACTAATAAATGTCAGAGCTGGAATTGAAGTCCAGTTCTGTCTGACCAGTGTCTACACTCTACCTCATCACTGACTTCCCCTTCCCCTTAGATTGATCACTGCACTTCCTTAAGTGCCTCTACATCTGCCATCTTTCTGTTCTTTCTGCTCTCCTGTGAAAGCAGGCAGAGGAGGGTTCTGCACACATTTTTGACAAGTCAGTGCACCTTAATTTTCTGTCTACACACATGCATCTGCAGGTTTTTACCTGCTTGCTCCTGACTTTCAGGATTACCATGAGGAACATATGAGAACTACATGTCCAAGCGCTTTGCTACCATAACGTGAGAAATGGTATTAGTAGCCCCATTTATCAGATGATGGAATGGAGGTTCAATTTTTGAAACAGGCCATCTGCTTATGGGCATGCCTGCCTTACTTAGATGTAAGATTCTTTCTTTTTTTTTTTTGAGACGAAGTCTCGCTCTGCTGCCCAGGCTGGAGTGCAGTGGCGCAATCTCCGCTCATTGCAAGCTCCACCTCCCGGATTCAGGCCATTTTCCTGCCTCAGCCTCCCGAGTAGCTGGTACTACATGCGCCTGCAACCACTCCTGGCTAATTTTTTTGTATTTTAGTAGAGATGGGGTTTCATCGTGTTAGCCAGGATGGTCTCGATCTCCTGACCTCGTGATCTGATCTGCCTGCTTTGGCCTCCCAAAGTGCTGGGATTACAGGCGTGAGCCACCGTGCCCGGTCTAGGCGTAAGATTCTTTCTAGGTGTCATCTATCTGCCTTTTCGTCTTGCTGTTTCTGTGTTGGCTACATATACCAGCCAGCCTTTTGCCTTCTGCGAGGCCTATGGCTCCTAGCAACCAGCTGCTACCACCAGCAAGGAAGGGAAAGAGCTGCCAGGAGCTTTCCCAATTAGTACATAATAGGGAAGCAATACAGCATCCTATTAAAAGAGTTTTAGAGGGGAAGAGGTCTAGGTTTGAATTCCACTATGAGCTACAGTATGTTATCCTCTAACATAAATAGAGTAATACTCTCCTTAGATGTTTTCAACTCACTTAACCCCCACAAAAAGAGAGGCCTTTTCTTTTTTTAAGTTTTATCTTCATTGTGTTTTCCGATGATACAAAATAATTCAGTTGCCAATTCTTTAAAAAAAAAAAAAAGACTTGATTTAATCATCCGAAGCAAATTCAGGGATAAGTTTACATGAGAGAAGAATTGCATGTCGGTGGTTTTTGCAGAACCCACATAATTCCCCATGTTAACGAGAAAGATCATCGTTAACAGTTTGCAAGGGGGGTGGGTCTGTGAGTGTACATACATCTCAATACATATTAGAAACCCCAGTTAAGAAATGGAGGTACACAGGCTGGGTGGGGTAGCTTACACCTGTAATCCCAGCACTTTGGGAGGCCAAGGTGGGCAGATCACTTGAGGTCAGGAATTCGAGACCAGCCTGGCCAACATGGTGAAACCCTGTTTCTTTTTTTTTTTTTTTTTTTTTTTTTGAGACGGAGTCTCGCTGTGTCGCCCAGGCTGGAGTGCAGTGGCCGGATCTCAGCTCACTGCAAGCTCTGCCTCCCGGGTTTTTACGCCATTCTCCTGCCTCAGCCTCCCGAGTAGCCGGGACTACAGGCGCCCGCCACCTCGCCCGGCTAGTTTTTTGTATTTTTTAGTAGAGACGGGGTTTCACCGTGTTAGCCAGGATGGTCTCGAACTCCTGACCTCGTGATCCGCCCGTCTCGGCCTCCCAAAGTGCTGGGATTACAGGCTTGAGCCACCGCGCCCGGCCAAAACCCTGTTTCTACCAAAGATACAAAAACTAGCCAGGAGTGGTGTTGGGCACTTGTAATCCCATCTACTCGAGAGGCTGAGGTAGGAGGATCGCTTGAACCTGGGAGGTGGAGGTTGCAGTGAGCTGAGATCATGCTACTGCACTCCAGCCTGGGTGACAGAACAAGACTGTCTCAAAAAAAAAAAAAGCACAGAAAAGTCTGGCAATTCGCTGTATGGTTTAGGTTTCGGTCAGATGTCAACCCTTTTAATCCTTTTTTTTTTTTTTTTTTTTTGTGAGACGGAGTCTCGCTCTGTCGCCGGGGCTGGAGCGCAGTGGCTGGATCTCAGCTCACTGCAAGCTCCGCCTCCCGGGTTTACGCCATTCTCCTGCCTCAGCCTCCTGTGTAGCTGGGACTACAGGCGCCCGCCACCTCGCCCGGCTAGTTTTTTGTATTTTTTTAGTAGAGACGGGGTTTCACCGTGTTAGCCAGGATGGTCTCGATCTCCTGACCTCGTGATCCGCCCGTCTCGGCCTCCCAAAGTGCTGGGATTACAGGCTTGAGCCACCGCGCCCGGCCAACCCTTTTAATCCTTAGAACAACCCTGTGAGGTGCTGGTCTACTTCACCCTTGGCAATTCAAAACATGTCCTGGGGCAGACATAGTGGCTTCTGCCTATAATTCCAGCACTTTGGGAGGCTGAGGTAGGAGGATCGCTGGAGCCCAGGAGTTGAAGACAAGCCTGGGTAACCTAGTGAGATTCCATCCCTCTCTCCCTCTTTTTTTTTTTTTTTTTTTTAAGTGCCCAGCATCACCTGGGAGCTTGTGAGAAATGCAAAATCTTGGGCATCACCCCAGGGAGACTGAGACCAAATCCATGTTTTCACAAGATCCTCCAGGTTATTTTGTCTGAGAAGCCTGCTATACACCCCGCTGGACTTGCTTGTAGAGCAGGGAAGGCACTGAGGCCAAGCTTAGGGGTGTCCATAACATGACCAGGGCAGAATGAACTTCTCTAACATGAGCTGTGGCCCCCAGCCTGCCCAGCAAAGTTGGTCCCTGCTTCTTCTGCCACCACCATACTTCATGCCTAAAAGTGATTTTCTCTCCTCCAGGAGCTGGTCGCTGTCGGCTAAGCAAGATTGGGGCTAGTCGTCGTCCACCTCCAGCTCGCGTAAGGGTGGCTGTGCGACTGCGGCCATTTGTGGATGGAACAGCTGGAGCAAGCGATCCCCCCTGTGTGCGGGGCATGGACAGCTGCTCTCTAGAGATTGCTAACTGGAGGAACCACCAGGAGACTCTCAAATACCAGTAAGGTTCAGGCCACTCCTCTTCCCTCATGCCATCACCTCCCTCTCCTAGGCCTGCTCATGTTATCACTTCCCCAGAGAGTTTCTCTGACCTGCCTCCCCAGGATCCTTGCTCCCTCCTTAACACCGCTTTGTTTCCTAAGCCTTCACTGTTCACTAGGAAATGTTCACAGGTGTCCCCCGTGATGGCCCCTCTCTGGGATACTGTAGGGAGAGATGAGAGGTTAAATCAGACATATGTTACTGTGCACAGAGAGGGAGTAGCAATGAAGGTGAGCAGGTGAGCCCCACGTAGAGGCTATGGGACACAGGGGGAGGGTTGGGGGAACACAGACCAGCCAGCCAGCCTACCCAAGCTGCAGCTGGGTAGTGTCAGAGAAGACCACCCAGATATGGGGACAGAACTCACAAGGGCAGCTACTTTATATTCCTACTGGGGATTTCAAGTTCAAACTCCTTGGGCTGTTTTTCTAGGCGGGGGCTGGCAAACCATGGCCTGCAGGTCAAATCTGATCAGGAGTAAGATTTTCAGTAAATAAAATTTTATCGTTTATTTACATATTGTCTATAGCTGCTTTCTGACTACAGTGGCAGAGTTGAGTAGTTGTAAAAGGAACACATGGCCCACAAAGCCTAAAATATGTACAGTCTGCCTTTTTACAGAAGTTTGCTAGCTCCCATACTAGACCGTTAACAATTTGGGCTTCAGTTTCTTTCCAGCCTCATTCCCTCAACATATACTAAACTCCCTGCTGTGGCCTAAGTTGCAGCTTCTCCACCAGAACGCAGTGAATATGTGATTGGTATGTGGAGTCTAGTCCAGTCGTACGCAGCATCCTCTATATTCCCCGTTACGGTTTAAAATACAATGTTCTACACATGTGGCCTTGTGAAAAAGATTGGGAAGCCTTGCTTTTGTGTTATTCTTGATTCTTAGAGTTTCTTTCTTTGGTCAAAATCTTCCTTCCTTGAGCAGAATCAGTTACTCCTTCAAGAGTGTGTTCTTATCTTCATTTCCTAAATCACAGCAGTGTGGATATCTATCCTACCAGACTGCAAAACTCTAAGAGCAAGGATATCAGATCCATCTCTGTATTCCTAACACCAATAGAGAGATGAGGATGGAGTAGGTGTTAGGTGGATGCTTTTTAAGGTCTTTGTACAAGAAAGCAGATAGAGACATTCTCTTAAATCCAAGATCCAGATGAGAGTAGAATCCCTTACCCACCCCCACCCCACTCTACCCCTTACATACACACAGACATACTAATTTATTTCTTTCTTCCTGCAGGTTTGATGCCTTCTATGGGGAGAGGAGTACTCAGCAGGACATCTATGCAGGTTCAGTGCAGCCCATCCTAAGGCACTTGCTGGAAGGGCAGAATGCTAGCGTGCTTGCCTATGGACCCACAGGAGCTGGTGAGGGAGCCAGAAAAGAAACAGTTATGGGTCAGAAAGGGCTGGGGAACCAGAGAGGAAAATCTCACAGCTTTCTCCACTCTCTCCCCAGGGAAGACGCACACAATGCTGGGCAGTCCAGAGCAACCTGGGGTGATCCCGCGGGCTCTCATGGACCTCCTGCAGCTCACAAGGGAGGAGGGCGCCGAGGGCCGGCCATGGGCCCTTTCTGTCACTATGTCCTACCTAGAGATCTACCAGGAGAAGGTGAGGCCCCGTGCTGGTTGGGAGAGGAGCAACAAAGGGTCAAAGTAAGACCTGGTTCTAGAAAATGAAGCTCTGCTCTAGCAGGGAGGTAAGGTGAGACCTAGAAAGACAGAGGCTGGGGTAGCAGATGGTACAACTCCGAGAATAGAACAGAGAAAGGAAACTGATCCCCAGAAAGCAGCCGCCTCTGTATAGAGAATTGCCCTTCCCCTTCACTGCTTACACAGGTATTAGACCTACTGGACTCTACATCAGGAGACCTGGTGATCCGAGAAGACTGCCGGGGGAACATCCTGATTCCGGGTCTCACCCAGAAGCCCATCACTAGCTTTGCTGATTTTGAGCGGCACTTCCTGCCAGCCAGTCGAAATCGGACTGTAGGAGCCACCCGGCTCAACCAGCGCTCCTCCCGCAGTCATGCTGTGCTCCTGGTCAAGGTGAGACCACAGACGGGTGAGGACCTGGGAAGCCCAGGAGCCTGAGCTAAGCATGAGACCTTTGTTCTTACCCCAGGTGGACCAGCGGGAACGTTTGGCCCCATTTCGCCAGCGAGAGGGAAAACTCTACCTGATTGACTTGGCTGGGTCAGAGGACAACCGGCGCACAGGCAACAAGGGACTTCGGCTAAAAGAGAGTGGTGCCATCAACGCCTCCCTGTTTGTCCTGGGCAAGGTGGTAGATGCGCTGAATCAGGGCCTCCCTCGTGTACCTTATCGGGACAGCAAGCTCACTCGCCTATTGCAGGTCAGACCCTCCTGTCTCAGGGAAGAAGGGGCTGCAGAAGGAGGTTCTCAGGCCTGCTGTGGGGTGGGGAATAGCGGTTGAGGCATAGGAAGGCTGGGCTTTTGACCCACCCACTGCCTGGTCCCACCCTCAGGACTCTCTGGGTGGCTCAGCCCACAGCATCCTTATTGCCAACATTGCCCCTGAGAGACATTTCTACCTAGACACAGTCTCTGCACTCAACTTTGCTGCCAGAACGAAGGAGGTGATCAACCGGCCTTTTACCAATGAGAGCCTGCAGCCTCATGGTGAGAACTAGGGGAGGCAGGAGTGGAAATGCTGGGTCTGGAAATCAGGGAGTTTGTTGAAACCACCAAGCATCAGCACAGAGGCTGACCACCCCCGATCCCTCTCTCCACCCTATCCTCCAATCATCTAGTCTTGGGACCTGTTAAGCTGTCTCAGAAAGAATTGCTTGGTCCACCAGAGGCAAAGAAAGCTCGAGGCCCTGAGGAAGAGGAGATTGGGAGTGCTGAGCCCATGGCAGCTTCAGCCTCTGCCTCCCAGAAACTCAGGTGAGCAGTGGGCCTTGGGTGTATCTCCTTCCTGATGTGTGGCTTAGCAGCAGAGCTGCAATGCCTGTCAGATTCTTGAGCAGAGACAGCTGTGATCTTGTTCCTCTCCCATTAAATTCACCATAGACCGGGTGTGGCGGCTCACTCCTGTAATCCCAGCACTTTGGGAGGCCGAGGTTGGGTGGATCACCTGAGGTCAGGAGTTCGAGACCAGCCTGGCCAACGTGGTGAAACCCCATCTGTACTAAAAAATACAAAAAGTAGTCGGGTGTGGTGGCGTGTGCCTGTAATCCCAGCTACTCGGGAGGCTGAGGCAGGAGAATCCCTTGAACCCAGGAAGCTGAGGTTGCAGGGAGCTGAGATTGCGGCCACTGCACTCCAGCCTGGGCAACAGAGCAAGACTCTATCTCAAAGTAAAGAAATAAATTCACCCCCGGCTGGGCACGGTGACTCACGCCTGTAATCCCAACACTTTGGGAGGCCAAGGCAAGCGGATCACCTGAGGTCAGGAGTTCAAGACCAGCCTGGCCAACATGGCGAAACCCTGTCTCTACTAAAAATACAAAAATTAGCTGGGCATGGTAGTGGGCGCCTGTAATCCTAGCTACTCGGAAGGCTGAGGCAGGGAGAATTGCATGAATCTGGGAGGTGGAGGCTGCAGTGAGCCGAGATCAAGCCACTAAATACTCCAGCCTAGGTGAGAGAGCAAGACTCCGTCTCAATAAATAAATACATACATAAATTCCCCCCAGATTCTACTCCGTTGAATCACTAAAGTCTAAGATAAATCTCTCCACAGTGCTGCTGCCTTGGGGACCTAAGGAGGCCTCCTCCTGGGGATCCTTTCCATTTTCCAATCTCTTTAGCCCTCAGCAAAACTTCTTGCTTTGGGACAGCTGTTTCAAGGATGAGCATTTTTGCTTCTGGTTCAAGGAGTGATCTGGATCAGATCTTTCAGATCCATGAGAGAAAAGCAAAGGAGACTTGGAAGAGCTGTCCCCCTGACACCACCTGGTCTGTGTGTCAGTGTCCAGCTTCTCCATGACTCTCTGGGGAGCCAACTGCTGTCCTAACTGCTTCTACCCTCAATACAGACAAAGCCTCTAAGTCCTTTGTGTCACCTCCTGACCCAACTCCGATCACTCCATCTTATGGCCCAGTATGTACTAATCCTCAGGTCATCTCTATTCAGAAGTCTTGCTTTCTGTGTCTGGCCACTTGGCCCTTGTGCTGTTCCCTCCAACCCCCAGAAGCCAGTTGCAGTTTTAACTTTGCCCTGTTTCTACCCCTAGCCCAAATAAAGCCTGTGAACTACTGAACAGAGGTGACCTGAGGAGGCCAAGGGTTAGTGCCCACTCTGTCCCAAGGGGCTACTGTAGTTAAGGAAGATGCCACACACAAGAAGATGCTTGTGCACTCATGACCCAATCTCTCAGTCTTGTCTTTCCCAAACCATCTGTCAGCACTCTCCACTGCTGTGTGCACCCAGAAATGTGCACAGGTAAGCTCTCTGTCAGACAGGCACTCTGAGTAAGGGGAAGCTCAGAGTGGGCACAACAAACCCAGCAGACCCAGAGCTTGGGGGGCTCACAGGAGAGGAAGTTAGATGGGAACGTCAGTATGTGATACCAGGTGGAGAATTTAGAATCAGGAAGGAGTAGCTGCTGCTGCTGTGAGAGCCAGGAAGGAAGAGAGATGACTTCTAGTGTTTGCCCACATATGTTCTGATCCTCTTTTTCCAAGGCACTGGCGTGGAAAGCACAGGAGTGTCCCTGTCCTCCAGGAACCAGTTCACAGCATAGGAAGGGAGATGCGAGTGTCATGGGAAAGGTGGCATCAAACTGACCTGGAAAGATCATTGATACAGATGTGAGGAGGTGTGGGGCAAGATTCCAGGCAAAATAAATTAATGTTAGACATTGCTGATTGGGCGCGGTGGCCCACACCTGTAATCCCAGCACTTTGGGAGGCCAGGGTGGGTGGATCACTTGAGCCCAGGAGCTCAAGACGAGCCTGAGCAACATAGTAAGATCCCATCTCTACAAAAAAATAAAAAAAAAAATTAGCTGGGCTTGGTGGTATGTACCTGTGGACCCAGCTACTCAGGAGGCTGAGGCAGGAGGATTGCTTAAGCCCTGGGGGGGCCAAGGCTATAGTGAGCTGTGATCTGAACACTGCACTCCAGCCTGGGTGACAGAGGAAGACCCTGTCTCAAAAAAGAAGAATTACCATGCTCAGAGTCAGTCAGGACTGTGCTTGAACAGGCCTTCCCTGCTGCCCACAGGATATAGGCTTGGCAGCTGAGGTCTTCAGTGGATTTCAAAGCCCTTCTGAAGATGGCATCTTCTGTGATGTTTTCCCCAACTGCTCCTCCAGATGGTCAAATGGTCTCTTGATTTCCTCAGTAGACAGTACTTCCAGGCAGTGTCTTAGATCTCTCATACCTGGCACTGTGATTTCCTGGCATTCCTGAGCAGTCACTTCACCTGATGAAGACACTGCACCCAGAGAAATTGGATGCCTAGCAAGTTAACATTAGGTTCTGGAGCTACAGGATATGCCAAGTTAAGGTGTGGTGAGGGGAGTCCTGCTGCTGTAGGTGATGAGGGAGGAGGTAGGTGGAGAGCAACTTATTTGTCTGCTCAGCCCCCTGCAGAAGCTAAGCAGCATGGACCCGGCCATGCTGGAGCGCCTCCTGAGCTTGGACCGTCTGCTGGCCTCCCAGGGGAGCCAGGGAGCCCCTCTGTTGAGTACCCCAAAGCGAGAGCGGATGGTGCTCATGAAGACCGTGGAAGAGAAAGACCTGGAGATTGAGGTAGGTGTTTTAGGGATGTGGGAGCTGGGATTCCTGTTGGCCTTGAGAAGCAATACTCGAATCTTCAGACAGGGAAGGACACTCAGGCTGGACTAGAGTCCAGTTTTCTCCTAATACCGGAAGTTCTCCAGCTTCTCCTTGAATGTCCTTAACATGGCTGAACTTTGACAGACAATTGAGATCAGATGTGAGGGGGTGAGAAGAAAAAGTTCAAAGTAAAAGCAACAAATGTTAAACATTACATTTCCTAAAGCCCAGCTCAGTTAATGGAGGACTCTGCTTGAAAAGCCTTTTCCTTCAATATTTGCAGAAGCTTGTTCCACCTCTGGGTAGCCCCTTGATCACAGAAAGCTCTTAATTATGTTAGGCTCCACCTGTCTCCTGGTAACCTCCCATTGGTCCTAGCCCTGCCCTCTGGGGCCTCAGAGCCTTGCATACTCACCCTGATAACCCACTGCCCTTCAGGCTGCCCTGGAGTTGGGTCTGGGTCACATCTCCCTGATCCTTTCCAACAGAGGCTTAAGATGAAACAAAAAGAACTGGAGGCCAAGGTGTTGGCCCAGAAGGCTGAAGACTCAAAGGAAAAGGAGAACCATTGTCCCACGATACTCCGGCCCCTTTTGCATCGCACAGTCACAGTGGCAAAGCCCCTGAAAAAGGCTGTGGTGATGCCCCTACAGCTAAGTAAGTTTGACTCCAGGGGATAGGGGGACCAAGGCAGCTGAGATCCCATAAGGCAGGAAGTGTTAGGAGCAGCTGTCTCCATGTCATTTATGTTCTCCCACCACATACCAGTCCCTGGGAGGGGTGAGGAGGCTCTGAGGCAGCGCTGGGGGTGCTCTGCCCTCGGGTGTTTAGTACAGTGGGATGGACAAACAAGTAGAGGATTGAAGACAATGGAAGACTGAAATTACTTTAAATGCGGGTATAAAAAAGGTCATGTGGAAACACAACAGGTTAACTCAGGGTGGAGGGAAGCTGGGGAATCAGAAATGGAAGAACCAAAGGGCTACCAGGGAGGGTGAAAAGTACCCTTTGCCTTGACTCCAATCAATTCTCAATTCCTACTTTCAGTTCAGGAGCAGGCAGCATCCCCAAATGCCGAGATCCATATCCTGAAGAATAAAGGCCGGAAGAGAAAGGTGAAAGTAGCTGGGGGCTTAGGCTACACCTGGAGCCCAGAAGTAAGGGGGAGTAGGCTCTAGGGGGAGGAGCGTTGGCCTTGGGGTTAAACGAACTGGGTGATGGCCGCCAGTTATTAACAGGCCTCAGCCGGGTGCGGTGGCTTAAGCCTGTAATCCCAGCACTTTGGGAGGCTGAGACGGGCGGATCACGAGGTCAGGAGATCAAGACCATCCTGGCTAACACGGTGAAACCCCGTCTCTACTAAAAAATACAAAAAAAAAAAAAAAAACTAGCCGGGTGAGGTGGCGGGCGCCTGTAGTCCCAGCTACTCGGGAGGCTGAGGCAGAATGGCATAAACCCGGGAGGTGGAGCTTGCAGTGAGTTGAGATCTGGCCACTGCACTCCAGCCTGGGTGACAGAGTGAGACTCCATCTCAAAAAAAAAAAAAAAAAAAAAAAAAAAAAAAAAAAAAAAAAAAAAAAAAAACAGGCCTCAATTGCTTACCCCTGGAATGTGGTGATGAATGGGTCCTTGCAGGGCATTTAGGGTGGAAGGCAGTGATATAGATGTACCTCACAGAGCGGATGTTCCACTGTGTAGCCTGGCTTCTGCCCTCTACAAGCTTAAGAGGGAAAACTTAGGGAACCTAAGCACTCAAGAATGAAACCACACGTGCACACGCGTGCATACCCAGAATTGAACACCACTAGAAGAACTACCCAAACACTGAGATGGTTGGGGGAGGTATCATTTATTTATTTTCTCCCATGTACTTTTGAAAGAGCTTATTCTTTCCCTTTTAGAGATGAGGGACCAGATTTAAGAGCTTATTTTGTGCTTTTCATTAACTCACTTGATCTCCACAGCAACTCCATGAGAAAGGTGCTAATATTACCACTGAGTACTAAATACTATCTCAGTTTCACTAGTTGCATAATGAGAATTAACCCAGAGAGTGACCTGAAGGCGGGATTTTGGACACAACTTGAGGAGGAGAGGAAGAGGCTGCAGCGCAGGAGGTCGCTGGTGCTGGGCTCCTAGTTTTGGCAGAAGAGCCCAAAGCACTTGGCTGCCCTGCGTGTCACTCACCTCCCTTTGTCTCCCAGGTGGAGTCCCTGGATGCCCCAGAGCCTGAGGAGAAGGCTGAGGACTGCTGGGAGCTACAGATCAGCCCGGAGCTACTGGCTCATGGGCGCCAAAAAATACTGGATCTGCTGAACGAAGGCTCAGCACGGGATCTCCGCAGTCTTCAGCGTATTGGCCCGAAGAAGGCTCAGCTAATCGTGGGATGGCGGGAGCTTCACGGCCCCTTCAGCCAGGTACCAGCCCACTGGACAGGGACAGGGCAGGGAGCTGGGGAGACCAGGCACCCCTGAGACCCCGTCCCCCATCCATCCTGTCCTGCCAGGTGGAGGACCTGGAACGCGTGGAGGGCATAACGGGGAAACAGATGGAGTCCTTCCTGAAGGTGAGGTCACGGCCCTACCCCTCCTCTGCGTGTCCTGCGCCCCGCGTCCCTCTCTAACGTCGCTGCCCCCCTCCCTCCTGTGTTGCAGGCAAACATCCTGGGTCTCGCCGCCGGCCAGCGCTGTGGCCCCTCCTGACCGTAATCTCTTCACTCCGCCTTTTTAAATCCTTGTATAACCCCGTGTTGTGTAAATACAGTTTTTTCTCTGGTGCTTCCGCCTGATTTTTGGGGCTGTGGGGGCGGGACCGGGGTGTGACCGCCTCGGGGTGGGCCGCGAGCGAGGCTGGAGACTCCACTGGGCGCCATCTTCGGGCAGCGAGTCAGCGCTGGATTGTAAATAAACAGCTGGAGTGGGGCGGGGAGGACGGTGGCCGGCAGGACGCAAAAAGAGGAAGCCGAAGCATGAGGCCTGCGACCGTTAGGCGGGCGCGCGCTCAGGGATTAGCCCCGCCCCGTCCGTGCCCCCGGCGCGCGCTCCCCAACTCTCCCGCTCGGCAACGACGGCGGCCTTGTGCGCGTGCGCGCGAAATAACGGCCGCTGGCGGAGGGAGGGGGGTGGAATCGTTGGAGGGGGGAAGAGGAGAGAAGCCGCCCCGTCTCCCGCGCGCCCACCACCTGCGCCATCGTCAGCCAATCAGCAGCCGTCTCAGGGGTCTCGCGCTTGGGGCGACTCGGGCTGCTGGGTGGCTCCCCCGTCCCTCCTCCCGCCAGAGTCCCTCTCGCGCCCGCCCCTCCCGCTGGCCACGCGCGCGCTCGCGCTCGCGCCCGCTCCAGCCTCTTGTGTGTCCTCGCGCCCCCCGCCCGCCCTCCCCGCGCGCAGTGTGCTCCGCTCCCCCCACCCTCCACCTCCCCCCTCCTGCCCGCCCCGCGCGCCTCCTCCCCGGGTTCCCCCTCCCCCACCGCCGCCTCCTCCTCCTCCCGCCCCAGGGTGAGCGCGAGCCACCTCCCTCCCTCCCTCCGCCATGGATCCCAGCAACTGGAGCAGCTTCATCTTCCAGGTAACAACCCCCTCCCCCCGCCCCCACCCCCCTGCCCACACCCCCTCCTGCCCGCCCTCCCTCCCGTCCCACCCCCCCTCCGCGCGCCCGGTGCGCGCGCAGCTGTCCCCCTCCCTCCCTCGCGCCCTCCCCCGCCCTCCCCGAGGCGCCGGCTGGGCGCGCGCGCGGCGGGGGCCGAGGCTGCTCCCTCGCTCCCCCCACCCCGCCCCGCCAGGCTCCAACCGCCGCCGCCGCCGCCGCCGCCGCCGCCGCCGCCCGGGCCCCCGCCCCCGGCCCCGGCCCCGCGGGGCCTCCCGCCCCCACCCAGGGGGCGTCGCCGCCGCCGTCGCCGCGGCGCTCCGCGGCCCGCAAGGCGCCCTCCTTCCCTCCCTCCCTCCCGCCGGCCGGGGTGCGCGGGCGGCGGGGCGGCCCGCGGGCCATGCGTTCGGCGCGGCCCAGCCCGGCCGGCCGGGGGCGGCGCCCCGAGCCCGGGCCCCGCGCGGCCCGCGCCCCCGGCCCCCGCTGAGCCCCGGGGGCCCCGCTGCGGCCGAGGCCATGTTCCCGGTGTTCCCTTGCACGCTGCTGGCCCCCCCCTTCCCCGTGCTGGGCCTGGACTCCCGGGGGGTGGGCGGCCTCATGAACTCCTTCCCGCCACCTCAGGGTCACGCCCAGAACCCCCTGCAGGTCGGGGCTGAGCTCCAGTCCCGCTTCTTTGCCTCCCAGGGCTGCGCCCAGAGTCCATTCCAGGTGAGTAGGGCCGGCCGCGGCGGCCCGGGCTGGGGGGGCGCCCGCCTGCACTCGCGGCCCACTCGGCGCCTTGTTTCCGTAGGCCGCGCCGGCGCCCCCGCCCACGCCCCAGGCCCCGGCGGCCGAGCCCCTCCAGGTGGACTTGCTCCCGGTGCTTGCCGCCGCCCAGGAGTCCGCCGCGGCTGCTGCGGCCGCCGCCGCCGCTGCTGCCGCCGTCGCTGCCGCGCCCCCGGCCCCTGCCGCTGCCTCCACGGTGGACACAGCAGCCCTGAAGCAGCCCCCGGCGCCCCCTCCGCCACCCCCGCCCGTGTCGGCGCCCGCGGCCGAGGCCGCTCCCCCCGCCTCCGCCGCCACCATCGCCGCGGCGGCGGCCACCGCTGTCGTAGCCCCAACCTCGACGGTCGCAGTGGCCCCGGTTGCGTCTGCCTTGGAGAAGAAGACAAAGAGCAAGGGGCCCTACATCTGCGCTCTGTGCGCCAAGGAGTTTAAGAACGGCTACAATCTCCGGAGGCACGAAGCCATCCACACGGGAGCCAAGGCCGGCCGGGTCCCCTCGGGTGCTATGAAGATGCCCACCATGGTGCCCCTGAGCCTCCTGAGCGTGCCCCAGCTGAGCGGAGCTGGCGGGGGAGGGGGAGAGGCGGGTGCCGGCGGCGGCGCTGCCGCAGTGGCCGCCGGTGGCGTGGTGACCACGACCGCCTCGGGGAAGCGCATCCGGAAGAACCACGCCTGCGAGATGTGCGGCAAGGCCTTCCGCGACGTCTACCACCTGAACCGACACAAGCTGTCGCACTCGGACGAGAAGCCCTACCAGTGCCCGGTGTGCCAGCAGCGCTTCAAGCGCAAGGACCGCATGAGCTACCACGTGCGCTCACATGACGGCGCTGTGCACAAGCCCTACAACTGCTCCCACTGTGGCAAGAGCTTCTCCCGGTGTGCACGGGGCCTCGGCCGCCCGCTAGGCCGTGGGGAGGGAGGGACGCGACGGAGGTGGCCTGGCCGTTGCTGGCGGGGAGGGAGGCGGCTGCTGAGGTTGGGGAAGGGGAGCCCCTCCCAGGGCGGAGGGAGGAAGCCTCTCCCGGTTACCAGGGAGCAAGGGGTGGTCCTTTGTCAAGGAGGTGGGCCTTGGGGTTGACGGAAGCTAAGCGTGGGAGGAGGCGGCGGCGGCAGCGGCTGGGTTCCAGGGGAGGGATTTCCTGCCGAAGTGGCGCTGTGACGGCCCGGGCTCCGGGAGGAGGCGCAGGGATCCCCGGAAAGGCCTGTGGTGCAGGTTGGCGGATTTGGGGCGCACCACCTGCGCCCTAACCCCAACCCCAACGTGTCCCCAGGCCGGATCACCTCAACAGTCACGTCAGACAAGTGCACTCAACAGAACGGCCCTTCAAATGTGAGGTAGGAAGCCCGCCTCCTCCCGTCCTGGTTTTCATGATTTTGATCCTCATGGTAGCTGTCTGAGTTCAGCCTCTCAGATCCCCTTTTTCTCTCTCTTCTTTTTGCCTTTTCACTCCATTTTCTCATCCCTTTTTCAAGGCCTCATCATGCCACTCCCATTTCCTACAGATCAAAGATCCCCAAGGCTCTGATACCTTTAACCTCTTGCTCCCCCCTCCCCAGCCCGCCAAGCTTTAACTCTCCTGTGACACCCCCCACGCCCCTCCCCCCTCCCCAGAAATGTGAGGCAGCTTTCGCCACGAAGGATCGGCTGCGGGCGCACACAGTTCGACACGAGGAGAAGGTGCCATGTCACGTGTGTGGCAAGATGCTGAGCTCGGCTTATATTTCGGACCACATGAAGGTGCACAGCCAGGGCCCTCACCATGTCTGTGAGCTCTGCAACAAAGGTACATGCCGAGGACTGCCGGGAGGGCCAGGGGCAGAGGGTGGGCGCCTGGCCAGACGCCCTGCCACGGATACGGGCTAAGGGTGCTGTAGCCAAGAGCTCGTGGCGTCTAGAGTCCTCCAAGAGGTCAAGGGAGCAGCGGGGGACACCTGAATGAATGTTGTTAGACTCTTAAGTCCTGGCTGGAGGAGAGATCTGCCAGAGAGGTTGAACCTCCTGGGCATACGTGGGGAGAGCGGGAGTGGAACTTGGCTGCTCTAGGGAAGGGAGTAGTCAAGAAAGCCAGTTCCAAGGGTCACAAGGCAAGGTTTCCGCCGCGCAGCCACAAGGTCTTGTCTCCAGCTCCTGGGGCAGGTGGAGTAGTACACGGGCTGGGATTTACCAGCACGCACCCTGCACGGGTAGCAGAGAAAGCTGCCTTCAGTCAGACTCACCGGTTAACTGGGTTGAGACCGCGGGGCACTGGAGGGAGGGGGACACAGCCGTCTCTGCTGAGGGTCAACCCTGCCATTGGCTAGGAGTCAGTGTCCTGTCATCCTGGGAGAGGTCTCCCGGCCATGGAGAGTGAGCTCTGTAGGTACCAAGGCTGAGAAGCGGGCACTACGCAAGCCACGCCCCAGGCTCAGGGAGGGGCTGCTGTGCCCACCAGCCCCAGCAGAGCAGTTAACCCCAGGCTACCAAGGATGCCGTGGGAGGAGGACAGGGCCATCTGAGGAGGACATCCCCCGCCTAGGAGATCAGCCCCGTCTCTGGGGTCTCCGCCTGGCTGACCCCCGCCCCATCCCAATCCACCCCCCAATAGGCTTCACCACGGCAGCATACCTGCGCATCCACGCGGTGAAGGACCACGGGCTCCAGGCCCCGCGGGCTGACCGCATCCTGTGCAAGCTGTGCAGCGTGCACTGCAAGACCCCTGCCCAGCTGGCCGGCCACATGCAGACCCATCTGGTGGGGGCCGCCCCCCCTGTCCCGGGAGACGCCCCCCAGCCACAGCCCACCTGCTGAGGGGGACCCCACACCCACCAGGCAAGGCGTGGGGCATGGCTGGGGGGCGGGATGGGGGGTGTGGGGGACAAGGGGGCTCAAAGGGCCCAATAGGGGATCTCAGGAAGGCGAGGGATGCCCATGTACCACTCAGGCTAGGGAGATTTCTGGGCACAGGGAGGACCTTTGAGGAGAACTGCTCTGTCTGGGTGAGGATGCAGGCCGAGGCCTCTGGGAACCAGATAGGAAGTGAGCAACGGCTGTGTCCCAGGGGAAGCAAACTGGGAAGGTCTGGGGTGAGGGCAAGGCTTTTGCCATTCAGATCGCGCTGTGATCCGTGGTGTTTTTCGTGTGCAGGTACTGGTGAGGTTTGTCCAATGGCGGCAGCGGCGGCGGCGGCGGCGGCGGCGGCAGCGGCAGCAGCAGCAGTAGCAGCCCCTCCCACAGCTGTGGGCTCTCTCTCGGGGGCGGAGGGGGTGCCTGTGAGCTCTCAGCCACTTCCCTCCCAACCCTGGTGAGCTCCAACTTGGTTGCGGGGGAGAGGGGAGAATGGAGTAGAGTTCCCTGGTACAGGCTCCTCTCCCCCCTCTTTTCCCACCAACTCCTATTTCCCCACCAACCAAGGAGCCTCCGAAAGGAAAGGAGGAAGAAATGTTTTCTTAGGGGAATTCGCTAGGTTTTAACGATTTGTTTCTCCTGCTCCTCTCTTCTATCAGACCTGACCCCACACAAACCTGTCCCCTCGGTTGTGTTGAAGTCCCCTGGACAGTGGGCAGGGTGGCAGAGGACACGAGCAGCCACTGCCCGTACCCCCTCTCCTCTCTGTAAGCCCATGCCCTGTCCTCCCAGGGACTTGTGAGCCTTTTCCCTCAAAGGTCCTCTTCTCTCCTTCCAGTCCTCTCCCCCTGCTGTCTGCAGCCCCTCCCCGGGGAGTTGGTGCTTTCTTTTTCCCTTTTTTTTTTTTCCAGGGGGAGGGAGGAGAGGAAGGAGGGGGATCAGAGCTGTCCCAGAGGGAAAGCGGTGAGGTTTGAGGAGGGGCAGAAGCAGGGCCGGCAAAGGTTGTACCTTCATAAGGTGGTATGGGGGTTTGGGGTCAAGCCCTGAACATCGTCCTGCTTGAGAATCTGTCAGGGGAAAAAGTCAAGGGGAGCAGAAGGAGGAGCCAGGAGGGCCAGAGGCAAAGAAGAGATGGAGTCTTAGGGGCCAGGGTGAGCGAGGGGTCCAGGGCCTAGAGGTGCTTCCTGGGGGCGGGGGAATGCAGCCAGTGTCCCCCTCCCCTTTTCCACCCCAGCTCCAGCCCTGGTCTTGTCTTTTCATCCCTCTTCCCCACGACAGAAGTTGTGGCCCTGGCCATGTCATCGTGTTCCTGTGTCCCCTGCATGTACCCCATCCTCCACCCCTTCCTTTTGCGCAGACCCTATTACAATAAATTTTAAATAAAATCTTGTTTCTGGCTCTGGATTAAATGAATTGCCATCACTAAGCACCTGCCCCCACCCCCAAGGGTTTGTTCTCGGCCAGGTGTCTTATAAGTCCAGCCTTGCTCTGCCCTGTGCGGCTGTGGGGTTCTGGCTCCGCCCTCCCCAGGGGCAGCCTTACTGGCGGCAGCACAGATTTAGGGCGGGGCCAAGGCTGTGGCTGTGGAGAGCAAGTTCCAGGTCTCTGGGGAATTCCCAATTGGGACAGGCCCAGAATAGCCCCTGGAGGTTTGAAGAGGCCCCGTTAGAAACCCAAACAGCTGCCAGACAGGAATGCCGCCATCCCCCGTCCACACCCATGACCGCTGCTCAGCCCCCAGCCGCATCCCTTCCTGCGCGCGTTACATCCCTGAGGCCATGGTGGGTGGATGCGGCTGCGGAAAGGCTGGGTAGTCCGAGCCCTAGGACTGAGCAGCGAGGTAGAGAATGAAAGCTGCACCTGTCCCTCATTCTGGGCATAGGCCACCCCGTGTTTACACGGGCTCTTCTGCCCAGCCTCTCCTGCCCCTTGGAATTTCCTTTCCTGTCCCCGCTCCGTCCTTTCCAGGGCCCCTTTTTCGAGCCTTCCAGCGCTAGTTTCTGCTGCTCCTTTCTGCAGGGTCCATTCTCTCGAAACCCCACCCTGCTCCTCCTCTGCAGCCTCCCCGTGTCTTGCCCCATCTTCCTTCCCCTCCTCCTGCTCGTAGAGGCGCCTCCACCCGGTCCTGCCTGTCTCACTGGTCCCGTCTCCTCGCAGAACCCTCTCCGTTTTCCCCAACCCCCGTCTCTTCCAGGGATCCCGGTGACCGTTGGCGGGCGGGGCCGGGGACTTAGGAAGGAGGCGGGGGGCCCCGCCTGGAGGCGCGCGTGGGAAGGGGCAGGGAGGGGGCGCGAGTGGTCCACGGGCCGGTTGCCTGGGTAACGCGTGGCTCCCTTGGGCTGGCGGGAGGGGCCGGAGGCTCGCGAGGGGCGGGGGCGGCGCGCGACGGCGGCGGAGCGTAGGGGAGGGGACCGGAGAGGAGGGGATGAGCACACGGGAGGGGAGAGGAGGGAGACCCGCCGCCTCCCTCCCTCCCTAGCTGACTTGCTCTCTCCCGGGCTGCGGCTGCTGCAAAAGCCAGCAGCGGCAGCGGGAGCTGTCCGGAGGCCGGCGTCGAGGTGAGACCCGGGCAGACTGAGGCTGCGGGTAGGAGTGGACCGACCGACGGCCGACGCCGGGCGGGCTGCACGGGAATGCGGGTGTCTAGAGGGCTGGTGGTGCTGGGCGGGCTGAACCCTTGGGAGGAGGCGCCAGCCCACCGAAGGCGAGGGAAGCCCCGGGAGAGGGGCTGACAGGGGATCGGAGGAAATAACCAGGTCCCCCAGGAAGAAGCGGGGGCGTCCTCGCCCTAAACGCGCAGCAAGAAAACCCGCACCGCCTGGGCGCCCAGGGAGGAGGGGAGGATGCAGAGGGAGTGGAATGCGAATGTCGGGTCCTCTGCCCAGTCTGCCTGTCGGAGTGCTGTTTGCACAGCTCGTTAATTTTGGGGTGCTGGGATCTGAGAGTCTGGATCTTGTTGGATGGACCCAGGGAGAGACCCTGGAGAAGGTCCTGTTTACAAAAGGGTTAATCTTCCCCAGGGCTCTCCAAGCAGAATACTTTGAGTAGAGCACTCCTCCCCCAGGGATGTCCCACCCTAAAGCAAAGGAAACCCCAACTTTCTTCCTCTCCCTAGAGGCAGTGCAAGGCTGGCCCTGAGACAGGAATGTGGCCCAACTGGGCCTGCAGTGCTGAACACCCTCTTCCCTCCTCACCCCAAGCCTATCTCCTCCTCTTCCAGGGTTTGCCGCTGTCTCTGCTATTCCATCCTCCCCAAAGGGGCTCTCTCCCCTCTCCCATCTCAAGATGGCAGCCAGCAGCTCTGAGGTCTCTGAGATGAAGGGGGTTGAGGAGAGTCCCGAGGTTCCAGGCAAAGGGCCTGGCCATTCTGAAGCTGAAACTGGTCCTCCCCAGGTCCTAGCAGGGGTACCAGACCAGCCAGAGGCCCCGCAGCCAGGCCCAGACACCACTGCAGCCCTTGTGGACTCAGGGCCCAAGGCTGGGCTGGCTCCAGAAACCCCAGAGACCCCCGCTGGGGCCTCAGAAACAGCCCAGGCCACAGACCTCAGCTTAAGCCCAGGAGGGGAATCAAAGGCCAACTGCAGCCCCAAACAGCCATGCCAAGAAACAGTGTCCAAACCAGAAGTGAGCAAAGAGGCCACTGCAGACCAGGGGTCCAGGCTGGAGTCTGCAGCCCCACCTGAACCAGCCCCAGAGCCTGCTCCGCAGCCAGACCCCCAGCCAGATTCCCAGCCCACCCCCAAGCCAGCCATTCAACCAGCGCTCCCTACCCAGGAGGACCCCACCCCTGAGATTCTGTCTGAGAGTGTGGAGGAAAAGCAAGAGAATGGGGCAGTGGTGCCCCTGCAGGCTGGTGATGGGGAAGAGGGCCCAGCCCCTGAGCCTCACTCGCCACCCTCAAAAAAATCCCCCCCAGCTAATGGGGCTCCCCCCCGAGTGCTGCAGCAGCTGGTTGAGGAGGATCGAATGGGAAGGGCGCACAGTGGGCATCCAGGATCTCCCCGAGGTAGCCTGAGCCGCCACCCCAGCTCCCAGCTGGCAGGTCCTGGGGTGGAGGGGGGTGAAGGCACCCAGAAACCTCGGGACTACATCATCCTTGCCATCCTGTCCTGCTTCTGCCCCATGTGGCCTGTCAACATCGTGGCCTTCGCTTATGCTGTCATGGTGAGCCCCATGGGACCCTGGCCCAGGCCTGCTGTGGCTCCCAGCTTCCCGCCAGTGCTGTGACAGAGCCCCAGGAGTAATCATGCCTTCCTTACCCTCTCCTGTCTGCATGGATCCCACCTCCCCAATTCCAGGGCCTTTGTTTGCCTCTCCCTAGGACCTAACCCTCTGAGCCACCACTGCCCTGCCCCTTTGGGTGGGAGGGATATGGAAACACATGTGTGTCACAGCCTCGCTGACCTGTGCCCTCCTCCCCCTGCCCCTCCACTCCTTCCTCCCTTACCCGCCATCCATGGGGCTGGCCTCTCTCTTCTGGATGACTTTTCCACCTGATCCCTTCTGGGCTGGCTTCTCCTGACCCCGGCCATGTGCCTCCACCCCTCGCCCTAATCCCAGTCCCGGAACAGCCTGCAGCAGGGGGACGTGGACGGGGCCCAGCGTCTGGGCCGTGTGGCCAAGCTCTTAAGCATCGTGGCACTGGTGGGGGGAGTCCTCATCATCATCGCCTCCTGCGTCATCAACTTAGGCGGTGAGTGGGGGCTTGGGACAGGCAGGGGAGGAATGGAAGGGTTGGCAAGGGCAGCTTTACTAACCCCTGCCCCTGCTCTCTCCTGTCTGTCCTCCTTACCTCTCCTTTGTCTCTCCTTGTCTCCCCCTCCCCCCTGTCTGTCCTTCCCTCTCCTCTCCCACAGTGTATAAGTGAGGGGCTCTGCCCCACATCCCAAGACTTTTCTTCCTGTTGGGAGCTGCCTTGGGCCCATCCCTCCCCTGGGGGGAGCCCAACTGATGGCCCTGGCCCCCACCCCTAAGGACCAAGGGAGCCTGAGCAGCCTTGTTTACAGCTTCTGTCCTGCTCCTGCATCTTGCCAGGCTCCTCTGCCAACTGTAGGCCTCCCTCATCCCTGCACTGGTTCCAACCTCCCTGCACTTCTGCCTGCATCCCCTCCAGCCTCTTGGCCCCCTATCCCTGCACTTCTGGAAACCTCCCTGCACTCTGGAAACCTCCCTGAACACCTCCCCAACTCTGCGCTCTCAGCCTCCCTGCATCTCTCCTGGCCTCCCTGCACTTCTTCCCGCCTCCCAAATTCTCTGGACCTCCACCCTGGCCTCCTCCCAACTTCCATTGTCTTGGCATCTCTCAACCCTCAGTCCTCTCCTCCTTCCCTTATCATCTCCCCTTTCCTCTCCACGTCCCTCCCCCTTCCTCTTCCTGCCTCCTCATCTCCCTTAAGCATCCTCTTCTCCAACCTCCCGTCACCGTTTACTCTGCAAAAATGACAGCACTTAGATGAGGCTTGGGGGCGGGAAGCAGTGTTGGGAGAGGGCTCCCCAACCCCGGGCTCCGACTGTTCTCTGCTGGGACCACCCAGGGTCGGACACCCAAGGGTGTCTTGCAGGTCGTAGAGCTGGCAAGCCGGGCCTCGTGTGGGGACTCGGGCGAGGGTGGCGAGCACTGGTTCCGAACGCACGCAGGGGAGAAGGGAGGGACGCGGCGCTGACCCCTCCAGGTCAGCTGGAGTTGACCCGCCCACCTGGGCTTTTCAACCCCAGTCCACCAGTTTTTTCTTGAAGGTGTCGGGCTAGATTCATTCACGTGCTTCGTAACGAAAGAATCCAAAAAATAGGACCAAAGCGCCCACTGGCAGGAGCGAGGGCGGGGCGGGGCGCTCTATAATTATTTTCTAAGCTGACGGGGGAGGTTTGTTGCACGCGACAGCCCGCTGAGGAGGCGGGCACCGAGCTACAACGCGGTTCGGATTTGGCGGGGTTTTTTTTCCAAAAAAAAAAAAAACTAAAATTCTTAAAAAAAAAAAAAAAAAAAGGCTATTATCAAACTGATTTCTCCCTTTTTGTATGCCGGATGCTGCATGAGTCTGAAACACCAATAAACGGAGACTGCATGAGACTCGCCTCCAGTCTCGGTTGGTTCCTGCGTTCGTCCCGCCGGCCCGCCGGTGCTGCCTCTCTTCCGGCAGAACCTTATTGGGTGGTATGCGCATGCGCCGTCCCGGTGGCCATCTTTACTGTGGGCTGAAGCCTGCGCGCCTACTCGCGCATGTGCAAGCCTTCCCTCGCTTTCCTCTTCCAAGTAGCCTAGACTAGAGCAGAGCCTCCCGCGCCATTTCTGTGCGCCTGCGTAGTGTGACCCTGCGCAGCCTGGGAGGCGGGTCTTAGCTCCAGGTGCGTACGGCGGCTGACTTGACGTGGCCCACAATTGCGAGGTCTGGGGAGAGGGCGCCGCGTCCAGGTGTGGAGAGAGGCGGCGTGGAAGCGAAGAGTAGCCCGTCCCTCTCTTTCCCCTTTCCCCCTTTCGGAAAGTGGTTTCTGCGGGGCCCGGGAGCGTCGGAGTACCGGACCTCGATCCACGGGGTGGGGTCCTTGGTGGGGACCGAGCGCCCCCTCCCGGGGACGGGCGGTCTGGCCGCGGCGTCCCCTGCGGGAGCCTGATTGGCTGGAGACTGTCTCGAATCCCCCGGGGAGCCCGATCCCTGGGGGACCCTGGCTTCGGACTCCAGCAGCTGTCATCGCAGGGTCCCTGCCCTAGTGGCCTATGTCCCTTGCTCGGGGCCATGGAGACACTGCGGCCACCACGGCGGCGCCTCTGTCTGAAGAAGGGGAAGTGACCTCCGGCCTCCAGGCTCTGGCCGTGGAGGATACCGGAGACCCCTCTGCCTCGGCCGGTAAGGCCGAGGACGAGGAGGAAGGAGGCCGAGAGGAGACTGAGCGTGAGGGGTCCGGGGAAGAGGAGGCGCAGGGAGAAGTCCCCAGCGCCTGTAGGGAAGAGCCTGCGGAGGAGGACTCCGATGACTGGTGCGTGCCCTGCAGCGACGAGGAGGTGGAGCTGCCCGCAGATGGGCAGCCCTGGATGCCCCCGCCCTCCGAAATCCAGCGGCTCTATGAACTGCTGGCTGCCCACGGTACCCTGGAGCTGCAGGCCGAGATCCTGCCCCGCCGGCCTCCCACGCCGGAGGCCCAGAGCGAAGAGGAGAGATCCGATGAGGAGCCGGAGGCCAAAGAAGAGGAAGAGGAAAAGTAAAGACACACTCTTACACCTTGTCCATGGGCTGCTCCCCTGATGGCGGGAGGAAATAAGGAGGGAAAATGTGGGACCCTGGAACCTTTGAAAGTGGAGGGAGGGAGGGAAGCCAGCGGGGGAGGAGGAACCGGGCAGGGGAGAAGCACAGGTGTGGGTGGGAGGGAGAACCGCCCTCACCCTTCACTCTGTTCACCTGTCCCAGACCACACATGCCCACGGAATTTGATTTTGATGATGAACCAGTGACACCAAAGGACTCCCTGATTGACCGGAGACGCACCCCAGGTACAAACGAGAGGGGACAGTTGGGGGAGGTGAAGGGCCTGGGCTCAGTTACCCAAGATCGGCTCCCCTAGAGGCCTTTGCTTGCTGCCTCAGCTGCCACACAACTTACAGCTTCAGGAGAGAGTATTCACCCAGTAGCACTATCTTTATGACTTAGATTACTACCTCGTCTTCCTTTTTTTTTTTTTTTTTTTTTTTTGAGACAGAGTCTAGCTCTTGTCTCCCAGGCTGGAGTGCAATGGCATGATCTCGACTCACTGCAACCTCCGCCTGCCGGGTTCAAGCAGTTCTCCTGCCTCAGCCTCCCGTGTAGCTGGGATTACAGACGCATGCAACCAGGCCAGGTCAATTTTTGTATTTTTAGTAGAGACGGGCTTTCACCATGTTGGCCAGGCTGGTCTCGAACTCCCGACCTTGTGATCCCCCCGCCTCGGCCTCCCAAAGTGCTAGGATTACAGGCATGAGCCAATGTGCCCGGCCTCTCGTATTCCTTTAAGAAACAATTATAATACAAAAAGTTAGCCGGGCATGGTGGCAGGCACCTGTAATCCCAGCTACTCAGGAGGCTGAGGCAGGAGAATCACTTGAGCCCGGGAGGTGGAGGTTGCAGTGACCTGAGATCACACCACTGCACTCCAGCCTGAGCAACAGAGTGAGACTTCGTCTCAAAAAACACAATCACGGCCGGGCGCGGTGGCTCACACCTGTAATCTCAACACTTTGGGAGGCCGAGGTGGGCGGATCATGGTCAGGAGATCCAGACCATCCTGGCTAACATGGTGAAAACCCCATCTCTACTAAAAATACAAAAAATTGGGCCGGGCACAGTGGCTCACGCCTGTAATCCCAGCACTTTGGGAGGCCGAGGTGGGCGGATCACAAAGTCAGGAGATCGAGACCATCCTGGCGAACACGGTGAAACCCCGTCTCTACTGAAAATACAAAAAAAAAAAAATTAGCCAGGCGTGGTGGCGGGCACCTGTAGTCCCAGCTTCCAGGGAGGCTGAGGCAGGAGAATGGCGTTAACCCGGGAGGCAGTAGAGCTTGCAGTGAGTGGAGATCATGCCACTGCACTCCAGCCTGGGCGACAGGGCGAGACTCCGTCTCAAAAAAAAAAAAAAAAAAAAAATTAGCCAGACATGGTGGCAGGTGCCTGTGGTCCCAGCTACTCAGGAGGCTGAGGCAGGAGAATGGCGTGAACCCGGGAGGAGGAGCTTGCAGTGAGCTGAAATCGCTACTGCACTCCAGCCTGGGCGACAGAGCGAGACTCCGTCTCAAAAAAAAAAAAAAAAAAAAAGCACA
Organism: Macaca nemestrina; assembly: GCF_043159975.1. Taxonomy (NCBI): domain Eukaryota; kingdom Metazoa; phylum Chordata; class Mammalia; order Primates; family Cercopithecidae; genus Macaca; species Macaca nemestrina. The sequence goes on along the minus strand of NC_092142.1, from coordinate 28,004,469 downwards.
ATTACAGATAATTCCTTTTTTTAAAAAACAACTAGTCATTGATTGTGGAAAATTACAGATAATTTTATCATGTTTCCCATTCCCAGAAGTCCAAGTCCTGGCCTTTCAATATTATCTAGATCCGCATCCCTGTACCACCACGTACATCCTCTAATTACACCAGTGACCCCATTTCCCACCCCATATGCCTTCCTAGAATTTACTCTCAGTCATGCCTTTTTTTCTTTTCTTTTCTTTTTTCGTTTTTTTTTTGGGGGGGGAGAGACGGAGTCTTGCTGTGTTGCCCAGACTGGTTGGTCACCAACTCTTGAGCTCAAGTGATCCACCCGCCTCGGTCTCCCAAAGTGCTGAGATTACAGGCATGAGCCCCTGCACCCAGCCTAGAGCCATTCTTTATTTCTCTCTCTTTTACCTGAACATTCACACCAGCAAGTCTTGGTAGCTATAAGATGTACATTTCCAAGTACCTCTGCTACTCTCCACTTTCAACACCACATCCCCATCTAAGCCACTGTCTTTCTTGCTTAGATAGTTACAGTAGCTCTTAACTGGGCTCTCCGCTTCCAGTTTCTGCAATTCAGATGATCATTTAAAAATATAAATCGTGTCATTTTTTTTTTTTTCTTTGTGATGAAGTCTTTCTCTGTTGCTCTGGCTGGAATGCAGTGGCATGATCTTGGCTCACTGCAGTCTCCACCTCCTGGATTCAAGCGTTTCTCCTGCCTCAGCCTCCTGAGTGACTGGGATTATAAGCACACATCACCACGCCTAGCTAATCTTTGTATTTTCTAGTAGAGAGGGGGTTTCACCATGTTGGCCAGGCTGGTCTTGAACTCCTGACCTCAAGTAATCTGCCCACCTTGGCTTCCCAAAGTGCTGGAATTACAGGCGTGAGCCGCTGTGCCCAGCCATAAATGTCACTTTTCTTGTTTTTTTTTTTTTTTTTTTTTTTTTTGAGACCGAGTCTTGCTCTGTCGCCCAGGCTGGAATGCAGTGGTGCGATCTCAGCTCACTGCAAGCTCCGCCTTCCGGGTTCACACCATTCTCCTGCCTCAGCCTCCCGAGTAGCTGGGACTACAGGTGCCCGCCACCAGGCCCGGCTAATTTTTTGTATTTTTAGTAGAGACAGGGTTTCACCATGTTAGCCAGGATGGTCTCGATCTCCTGACCTCGTGATCTGCCCGCCTCAGCCTCCCAAAGTGCTGGGATTATAGGCGTGAGCCACCGTGCCCGGCCTCATGTCACTTTTCGACTTAAAATTTTCCAAGGGATTCCATCTTGCCAGGGAAGAGCATGTCAAAGGAGAATCCAAGCGCTTCTCCCGCCACCTCCAGTTCTCTGCACTTTTTTTTTCTTTTTTTGGAGATGGAGTCTAGCTCTGTCACCAAGGCTGGAATGCAGTAGCGCGATCTCGTCTCATTGTAACCTCCACCTCCCGGGTTCAAACAATTCTCCTGCCTCAGCCTCCCGAGTAGCTGGGATTTACGGGCGCCCACCACCACGCCCAGCTAATTTTTTGTGTTGGCCAGGCTGGTCTCAAACTCCTGATCTCGTGATTCGTCCACCTTGGCCTCCCAAAGTGCTGGCATTAACAAGCGTGAGCCACCATGCCCGGCCTGCACTCTTCTTTGAACAGAATTCTGTTCTTGTCCTAGGGCCTTTGCTCTTGCCATTCGCCTGTCTGGTGTCTCCCTGGTCTTCACATTACCTGTGCCTTCCTGTCATTCAGGATCTTTGCTGCTCACTCTCTCTGAGGTCCAACCCTGAACCTCAGGTCCTCCAAGACAGAGGCCTGGGGACCTGCATGTTTAACCAACTCCCCAAGTGATGAGTGAAGTCCAGGCAGGTCTGGTGCACACCACCTCCATCTCTTCCATGTATCTTACCTTCCCCTTCTCCAGGAAGCTCAGCCCGGAGCCAGAAACGGGAGGCCCGCCTGGACAAAGTGCTGTCGGACATGAAGAGACACAAGAAGCTGGAGGAGCAGATCCTTCGTACTGGGAGAGACCTCTTCAGCCTGGACTCGGAAGACCCCAGCCCTGCCAGCCCCCCACTCCGATCCTCCGGGAGTAGTCTCTTCCCTCGGCAGCGGAAGTACTGACTCCCACTGCTCCTGCCTCTAGGCTGCAGTGTCTGTACCTGCTGGGGCCTGGGCCCTCCTTCCCCAGCCCAGGCACTGAGAAACTTGGGAAGAAGAGAGAAACCTCAAGCCCCCAAACAGCACATTGCAGGAAAGAGGAAGAGAGAGTGTGAGTGTGTGTGTGTGTGTGTGTTTTCTGTTGAACACCTGTAGAGTGTGTGAGCATGTGTGTGTGTGTGTTTTCTATTGAACACCTATTCGGAGACCTGGACTGAATTTTCTGAGTCTGAAATAAAAGATCCAGAGCTATCATCTCTTAAAAGGAGGGGCTGTAGCTGGAGCTCAACATTTAGGCCCCACTTCAAGGGAGAGGCAGAATTGTATTCACCCAGATTGGAAAATGAATGCCAGATGGGCAGAGGCGCACCTGCCCCATCTCGGGCCCTCCAACCCCTCCCAGTCCCACTCCAGTGCAGGCAGCTGGCTCCGAGGCAGAAACTCATGAGCACGCAGGGAGCAGTGCGCCCTCAGCTGCAGCAGAGGCAGCCCGGAGGATAAAATGAGAACCAGCTGCACGGGCTCTTTAACTCCCAAGCCCCACCCCTGGGCCTGGCCTGCCTTGCCCTGCTGGGAAGTGATCCCCTAGGCTGGGTGAGAGTTCCCCATCCGAGGCGTTGGTTGCAGCTAGCTGCACTTCTAGATGTGAGTACGTTGTACTAGCCCCCCAAACCCCAAATCAGGGGCAGATCTTTGTATCCCTCGAGGCTCTCTTTATTCCTGTCTTGCTTTCAAGGGCCTTGCTTCTGCTGGGGCAGGGAAAACATGTCTGAATCAGAGCGGGGAAGGAGGATGGGCGGTGGCTTTGCTTTGGGAGGTTTCACTTTCCAATAGTTGGGGTTTTCTGGGTTTTGAAGTAAAGGCAGATTAACTCACCAACACCATCCCCCACCCCCTGCAACTCTCGGGCCCCTCTCTGACTTCAGGGTCCCACATGGGAAATCAGGTGGGGGACCTTACAGGGTCATTCAGACCCCATCTTAGTGCTAGATCGGTGCTTGCTCTACTTGCCTGCACTGTCCTGGGACCTGGGCTCTGACCTGTCCCCATTCAGGGCCCTTAACTGTGACAGATAAGGTTTGTTTCTGCTCCACGCAGGGCTGGGCCAGCTGTTGGCCTCCGTCAGTCATTCAGGAAGTCATTAGAGTGATTTCCAGAAGGTGTAGAATTTAGTGGCCAAGGTTCTTTCCTTTTTGGGAGGAGAAAGTGAAAACTAGGATGCTCAGCTGGACCCACCAGCCTGAGATTCTGGGGAGCTTAGAGCTGTCCCTTGGGAGTGAAGCACTTGGGGGTGGGGGTGATAGCGAGGCTGATGGCCCCTGTGTTCTCAGCTCTCCGCCTGGGTGGCCCCTGGGTGATGGGGGAAAGGCCGGCTGTCACGTGGGGTATCAGGTGGCTCTCAGAAACTCCCTTGGCACACAGCACTGGGTTGGCCCTGGGGTGTGGCTGTTTGGGCAAGACAGCCCTCTGTAGCCTTGAGCAGGTAGGGGGGCCACCTTGAGTGGGTGGCCCAGAGACAGCCTCAGGCCTCCAAGGTAACGGGGTGCTCAGGTTATCTTGGGTGCCGCCTTCCCAGGTTGTGGGGGAGCAGAGGCTGGGCGCTGGCTCAGCTTGTAGGAAACACTCACCTTTGAACTGCCATTGGCGCCATCTGGGCAGTACCCCGCCCCACCCAGGTCCTCTAGTCCTTATTCTTGGCTTAGAATCTTCCTGTTTCTGCCTGAGAAGCCACTGCCTCCTAGTTTGTGGTCTCTACAGTCATACCCAGATTAGACTTCCGGCTCCATCCTTTGATAACTGTGTCCTCTTGGGCAAGTTTTTTAACTTCAGGTTCATTGTGAGGATAACATGAGTCAGAGGACACTTAACACTGCCTGGCACAGATTAAGCTCATTGGAAATGGGAGTTGTTACTGGGGGGCGTGTGCCTGGAACACAGGGAAAGAGGCTCTCTCCTGGAAACCTAGACCCAGTGGGTCAGAAGTGAGGCCTGCAAAAAGCAGCGGGAGCGGGATTAAGAATTCCAGCCCAGGCCGGGCGCGGTGGCTCAAGCCTGTAATCCCAGCACTTTGGGAGGCCGAGACGGGCGGATCACGAGGTCAGGAGATCGAGACCATCCTGGCTAACACAATGAAACCCTGTCTCCACTAAAAATACAAAAAAAAAATTAGCCGGGCGTGATGGCGGCGCCTGTAGTCCCAGCTACTCGGGAGGCTGAGGCAGGAGAATGGTGGGAACCCGGGAGGCGGAGCTTGCAGTGAGCCGAGATCGCGCCACTGCACTCCAGCCTGGGCGACAGAGCGAGACTCCGCCTCAAAAAAAAAAAAGAATTCCAGCCCAGGGCTGGGTTCGGTGGCTCAGGCACCCAGCATTTTGGGAGGCCAGGGTGGGAGGATGGCTTGAGGCCAAGAGTTCCATGCCAGCCTGAGCAACATGAGACCCTTGTCTCTGTTTTGTGTGTGTGTGGTTTTTTGTTTTGTTTTGTTTTTAAAGAATTATAGCTCAGTTCTATGATTAGGCAAGTTTAGAAAATAATTAATGAAGATCGAGGTTCTGAAGCCTGGTTCCTGGGTCGCTTCTGATCTAGGAGGTTCTTGCCTCTGGTGACTGGTCTTAATTGGCAGGGGTGGGAGGAGGGAGGAAGGACAAGTGGAGGTCTGGGCTGGCTGAGCTGTTCTGTCTCCCCCTCACCTCCCAAAGGCCACCAGGCTGCTCCCCTTCCCACAAAGTGGCCCAGTTAGACTGGAGCTCACAAACAATTTCCTTGGGAAGAATCGTTCCTAAAACTGTGCTGCTTAAAAACAAAAAAACAAAAAAAAAACGTGAGACAGATTCTCAATTTCCATTAATGGTCTCCTAAAGGGGGTAAACCAGGAAGCCGCTGGGTGAAAACAGGCTGCTGGCAGTTCCTGAGTCATGTGACCCATTCTCTAAAGACTACAATATTTAAATCAGTGAGAAACTCCGTGAAGTTGTGTCCTTGTTTATACCAAACTTCATGTGCCTTTTCCTGAACCTGAAGCTGTGGTAAGGTCTGGGGGCGGGGCCAGGTCACCGACCTCGCCTCCAACCTCAGGACGGCCTGGAGCAAGAGCCCTGGGGTTGGAGACAAAGGAGGCTGCTTGGACCTGGGTAAGAGAAGGGGCTGGAGGAGAATGAGTGCAATTCCCTGCCCTTGATGAGCAGCCTGCAATCGGAGCTGTGTTTTTGTTTTTGAGACAGTCTCTGCTCTGTCCCCCAGGTGGGAGTACGATGACGCAATCTCAGCTCACTACAATCTCTGCTCCTGGGTTCAAGCAATTCTCCTGCCTCAGCCTCCTGAGTAGCTGAGACTACAGGTGCCTGTCACCATGTACGGCTAATTTTTGTATTTTTAGTAGAGACGGGGTTTCACCATGTTGACCAGGCTGGTCTCGAACTCCTAAGCTCAGGCGATCCTCCTGCTTCGGCCTCCCAAAGTGCTGGGATTACAGCCACAGCGCCTGGCCTGGAACTGATCTTTATCCTCCTCCCAGTTCCTACTGTGCACCAGAAACCTTCCAGTCTCTAATACCTTTGACTTGAAGCAGTCACTTTTTTTTTTTTTTTTTTTTTTTTTTTTGAGATGGCCTCACTCTTGCTCAGGCTAGAGTGCATTCCTGTGCTCCATTTATGGCTCACGGCAGCCTTGATCTCCCAGGCACAGGCAATCCTCCCACCTCAGCCTCCGAAGTAGCAGGGACCACAGGTGTGCACCACCACACCTAGCTAATATTTTTTATGATTTTTGTAGAGACAGGGTCTCGCTATGTTGCCCAGGCTGGTCTTGAACTCCTGGCCTCAAGTGATCCATCTCGGCCTCCCAAAGTGCTGGGATTACAGGCGGGAGCCACCAAGCCTGGTCAACAGTCACTTTTATTCTCACTTCACTGGAGAGGAAGGCTCAGAGGCTAGTAAGTGGCCCAGGAGCATGCTGTCAGTGATAAAACCTGCTGGAGTGATATTTTCCCACTGGCTCTCAATCCCGGATATATATTAAGAGTCAGAGGGAGAACTTTTAAAAATAGCAATGCATGAACCTCACCCGGACCAATTAAACAGAATCACCGGAGACGGGTAGCTTTAAAAAAGATCTCCAGAAGGCCGGGCGCCTGTTATCCTAGCCCCTTGGGAGGCCAAAGTGGGTGGATCACTTGAGGTCAGGAGTTTGAGACCAGTCTGTCCAAAATGGCGAAACCTTGTCTACTAAAAAAGTACAAAGTTACCCGGGTGTGGTGGGGTGTGGTGACATACGCCTGTAATCCCAGCTACTTGGGAGGCAGAGGCAGGAGAATTGCTTAACTCGGGAGGCAGAGGTTGCAGTGAGCCAAGATGGCACAATTGCACTCCAGTCTGGGCAACAAGAGCAAAACTCCATCTCAAAAAAAACAAACAAAAAAAACCAGATTTCCAGATGACCAGTGTGTAGCCTGGGCCAAGAGTCTCTGCTTTAGACCAGAGTTGCTCAGACTTTAATGTATGTGCAAGTCATTGAGGGTCGAGTTAAAATGCCGATGGATTCAGTGGCTCTGGGGTGGGGCCGGAGGCTGCATTGCTAACAAGCCTCCAGGTGGTGCCACTCTGCTCACTGCAGACTTGGTAGGCAGTGTGGTCACTTGGTCAATTGCTATTTAAGACTCACTAGTGGCCGCAAGTGGTGGTTCACACCTGTAATCCTAGGACTTTGGGAGGCCGAGGCAGGCAGATTGCCTGAGCTCAGGAGTTTGAGACCACCCTGGGGTGAAACCCCATCTCTACTAAAATACAAAAAATTAGCCAGGCTTGGTGGCATGTGCCTGTAATTCCAGCTACTCGGGAGGCTGAGGCATGAGAATTGCTTGAACCTGGGAGGTAGGTGGACGTTGCAGTGAGCCAAGATTGTGTCACTTCACTCCAGCCTGGGCAACAGAGTGAGACTGTCTCCAAAAAACAAAAAACTCAGTATATCAGCTACTTACAGTTGACCCTGAAGATCTCTGGGAAGTAGTGACTCATGACTCGTTTATTAAGTTTTGCTGTAGCAGAAGTTTACTTTTGAGCCAAGAGTCTGTGCCCCGGTCTCCCTCCCCCCCGCCCCGCCTTTTTTTTTTTTTTTTTTTCTTTCTTTCTTTAAAGAGATGGGGCCTTGCTATGTTGCCCAAACTGGTCTTGAACTCCTGGCCTCAAGCCATCCTCCCACCCTCGGCCTCCCAAAGTGTTGGGATGACAGGTGTGAGCCACCTCTCTCAGGCAAAAGCCCCTCTTTTAACTAGACAATGAACCTGGTTTCTGCTTTGGACAGGCTATTTAGTTCCTGTCCATTTACCCTCGTGGTGGGAGAGACCCCGGTGGGATTTGGGGTGAAAGCTGGCTGCGGTTCTTGCAGGAGCCTCATGACCCCTGAGGGAGGTGTGATCAGGCAAGACTGGGCATCTATACTGAGAGCCGACTAGGGCAGGTCTCAGAAGCAGGGACTGAAGGAAGATGGGTGGATGAGTGGATCTGGGGAGCAGGGACCAAGCCTGAGGGCTGGGCAGAGCTTTCCAAAGGTCAACACAATCCTTGCTATTGTCTTTTAAGGGCCCTGATCTATTTTAAGTAAAATGCTCTAACTGCGCATGTCATCTGGAAGGAAACCACAAAAACCTCAATCTGAGACTTGTCACCAACATGCTGCCTGAGTCAAAGGGTTTCCCTGGCTCACCTCCATGAATGGCGAGGGTAGAAGGCAAGACCTGTCCTGGGTGAACCTGGCGGGTGGTCTAGGCGGAAGGCCCAGGTTTAGGGCATGGCAGGTGGGTGGTCAGGGAGGTGAGGTGGGGTCCTGGTGCTGACGCAGGGGCAGTTGCTGAGGGCTTAGCCTCAGAACAAGCCAGGAGTCCAGCCGTGAGGATGACTCTTGCTGAGTCACTGAGCCGGGCGAGGCGTTCAGCCCACCTGATTGGGTCCAGCTGGGGCAGCAGATGGTGGAGAGGCCTCAGCTGTGGGGGGCGTGGTGGGGATCATCCATCGATGAGCCAATGGAGGGCGTTCCCAGAGCCTGCTTCCAACCTTGCACAGCTTTCTAGAGTTCAAATCTTCCCGGGGGGCCTCAGAGCCCTGTCCATACCTCCGCTTACAGCCCCAGCTCTTCCTCTTCTCCCATCTGGTTTCCTGGCCAGGTTTCGGCCCTGCAGAGAACCCTCCAAGGGAGCAGTGGAAAAAGCTTCACCTGGCAGTGAAAGCCCTACTTGCTGTTCCATCCCTGCAGCTGGGGTGAAACAAGACTTGCCACTGACCAGTAAATAACTGAGGCTTAAACCAGCATGCCAGGTCAGGCAGGGAGCCCCCGGCACTGGTTATATTCCCCAGATCCCTCACTGGATAGGAAAGTTGGGCCTCAGGCACTCTTCCTCCTCTGCAGTCAGAGTGCAGATTAAGAGCCAGGCTCTGTTCTGAGTGCTTTATGTGCTAACTCGGTTGATGATGATATCCATTCTCATTTTGTAGATGAGGAAACAGGCACAGGGTGGTCAAGGGACTTGTTCAAATCACTGATCCCATAAGGTTGAGAACCAAGATCCAGGCATCCTGGCTGGGCGTGGTGGCTCCACCTGTAATCCCAGTGCTTTGGGAAGCTAAGGCTGGATGATTGCTTAAGGCCGGGATTTTGAGACCAGCTTGGACAACAGAGACCTTATACCCACAAAAAGTTAAAAATTAGCTAGGCGTGGCGGTACGTACCTACAGTCCCAGCTACTCAAGAGGCTGAGATGGGAGGATCCCTTGAGCTGAGGAGTTCAAGGCTACACAGTGAGCTGTGATCACTGCACTCCAGCCTGGGCAACAAAATAAGACCTTACCTCAAAAAAAAAAAAAAAAAAAGGGCCGAGCGCAGTGGCTCACGCCTGTAATCCCAGCACTTTGGGAGGCAGAGCCAGGTGGATCACAAGGTCAAGAGATTGAGACCATCCTGGTCAACATGGTGAAACCATGTCTCTACTAAAAAAATACAAAAAGTTAGCTGGGCATGGTGGTGGGCACCTGTAGTCCCAACACTCGGGAGGCTGAGGCAGGAGAACGGTGTGAACCTGGGAGGCAGAGGTTGCAGTGAGTTGAGATTGCACCACTGCATTCCAGTCTGGTGACAGAGTGAGACTCCGTCAAAAAAAAAAAAAAAAAAAAAACCAGATCGCCTGTAATCCCAGCACTTTGGGAGGCCGAGGCGGGCGGATCACAAGGTCAGGAGATCGAGACCACAGTGAAACCCCGTCTCTACTAAAAATACAAAAAATTAGCCGGGCGCGGTGGCGGGCGCCTGTAGTCCTAGCTACTCAGGAGGCTGAGGCAGGAGAATGGCGTGAACCCAGGAGGCGGAGCTTGCAGTGAGCCGAGATTGCGCCACTGCACTCCAGCCTGGGCAACAGCGTGAGACTCCGTCTCAAAAAAAAAAAAAAACAAAAAAACAAAACAAAAAAAAAACCAGATCTAGGAGTCCCAGCCCTCTGGACTTTCCAGAACAGGGCCCTGTATTGTGGAGTAACTGGGGGGTAGAATCAAAGGTGAGCAGGATGGGGCAATAGGAAGAAAAGACAAGGTCCCCATAAGAGTGGCAAGAGGAACAGAGCCAGGAGATCGGAAAGCAAACCCCTGTATTCCCAAACCGCAGAAGAGGTTAGACAAGCCACCCTCCTCCGAGCCAAGGGAAAGTAACTTTGAGCAAAAATGAGCAACAGAAAAGTATCAAGGTCAGAACCCATACAAAGTTGCAAGATGAAAGAATGAGCAGCAGAATAACCTCCCTGTGATGTGGGAAGTGTGCCAGGAAAACAAACCCAAACTGTAACCTCTTTCAGAATGAGGCAAGGCAGTGAGGAAACTATATAAAAACATGAAAACAGCCGATGAGAGCTGTAGGCCGGGGCAGTCTGGGTCGGAATGGGTGCCCCGAACCATGGGACCGTGAGGCCTCTCTAGAAAGACAGGACCAGGCATTCCACCAGGGTTCTAGTCCCGACAGTACCACTAACTTGCTTGTGGCCTTGAAGGACTCATTGTCCCTGTCTGGGTCTCAACTATTGAGAGCTCCACGATCAACCAGCCATATTTGGCAATTTAAAATTAGCTGGGTATGGTAGCTCACACCTCTAATCCCAGCACTTTACGAGGCTGAGGCGGGAGGATTGCTTGAGCCCAGGAGTTGGAGACCAGCCTAGGCAACATAGCAGCACCTTGTCTCTGCAAAAGAAATGAAAAAATTAGCTAGGCATGGTGGCACGTGCCTGTAATCCCAGCTACTCAGGAGGCTAAGGTGGGAGGATCGCTTGAGTCTGGAGGTTGAGGCTGCAGTGGGCCATGATTGTGCCACTGCACTCCTGCCTGGGCAACAGAACAAGACCTTGTCTCAAAAAATGATTTTAAAATTTAGTTCCTCAGATGCAGTAGCCACATTTTATTTATTTTTTTCCGAGACAGAGTCTTGCTCTGTCACCCAGAACTGGAGTGCAATGGTGAGATCTTGGCTCACTGCAACCTCTGCCTCCCGGGTTCCAGCAATTCTCCTGCCTCAGCCTCCCAAGTAGCTGGATTACAGGCATGTGCCACCACGCCCAGCTAATTTTTGTATTTTTAGTAGAGACAGGGTTTCTCCACGTTGGCCAGGCTGGTCTCAAACTCCTGACCTCGTGATCTGCCCGCCTCAGCCTCCCAAAGTGCTGAGATTACAGGCATGAGCCAGCATGCCTGGCCACTAGCCACATTTTAAGTGTTCAGGAGCCACATGTGGATGTGGCTAGTCCAAAGACAGCACAGATTTAGAATATTCCCCATCATTGTAGAAAGATTTAGAATATTCCTCATCAGTGGACACTGCTGAGTTAAAGGGGTTTTGTTGTTGTTGTTGTTTTGAGATGGAGTCTCGCTCTGTTGCCCAGGCTGGAGTGCAATAGCACGATCTCTGCTCACTGCAACCTCTGCCTCCCAGGTTCAAGCAGTCCTCCTGTCTCAGCCCCGCTAGTAGCTGGGAATACAGGCACCCACCCCCATGACCGGCTAATTTTTATATTTTTAGTACAGACAGGGTTTTGCCATGTTGGCCAGGCTGGGTCTTGAACTCCTGACCTCAGGTGATCAACCTGCCTTGGCCTCCCAAAGTGCTGGGATTACAGGCGTGAGCCACCATGCCCAGCCAAGTTAAAGGGTTTTTAAACAATAGCCGGGCAGTGCAGTGGCGTGGCTATAAGGCAGCAGGGGGTGGTGAGGACTGTGGTAGGTGGGAAAGTTTGTATTCCATCTAAATGGGGCAGCTGCTGCTTGACTGTAGGCTGTATTGCTGGTCTTCTAATTCTTCAAGTGAAGCAGGAATTGGGATTTTGTGAAGACTCACAATTTCTAAACAAAAAGTTGAAATTTTATAGATTGTGAGGCTCAAGTGTAACTCCTCTTGGGCTGTATCCAGCCTTGATTCTGTAATTTATGGCTCCTGCCTGTTTGTCCTCGGCCAGGCCACTCCCTTCTTCCCTTCACTTGTATTTTTCACCTGGGGTTGGAGGCTGGGTAGGTGGTAGAATTGATGAGGAGCTACTTTTTTTTTTTTTTTTTTTTTTTTTTAAGACAGAGTCTTGCTCTGCCTCCCATAATGCTGGGATTACAGGCATGAGCCACTGCACCTGTCCTAGCCAGACATTTTTGAGGCCACCACCAGACAAAAGAGGCTCCTCATCGGCCAGGTGTGATGGCCCACGCCTGTAATCCCAGCACTTTGGAAGGCAGAGGCAAGAGGATTGCTTGAGGCCAGGAGTTCAAGACCAGCCTGGGCAACATAATGAGAACTCATCTCTACCAAAAAAAAAAAAAAAAAGGGCTGGGCGCGGTGGCTCATGCCTGTAATCCCAGCGCTTTGGGAGGCTGAGGCAGGTGGATCACGAGGTCAGGAAATCAAGACCATCCTGGCTAACACGGTGAAACCCCGTCTCTACTAAAAATACAAAAAATTAGCCGGGCGTGGCAGCAGGCGCCTGTAGTACCAGCTACTCAGGAGGCTGAGGCAGGAGAATGGCGTGAACCCGGGAGGCGGAGCTTGCAGTGAGCCAAGATCGCACCACTGCACTCCAGCCTGGGTGACAGAGCGAGACTCCATCTCAAAAAAAAAAAAAAAAAAAGCCAGACATGGTGGCATGCACCAGTAGTCTCAGCTACCCAGGAGGCTGAGGCATGGCTTTTGTGAGCTATGATCGCACCACTGCACTCCAGCCTGGGTGACTCCGTCTCAAAAAAAAAAAAAAAAAAAGTCTGACCTGAGTCTCTTAAGGATGAGGCCCTAGAGCACCTAGTAAACTTGGTCCCATTTGTGTGACTCAAAGGGACTTGTCCAAAGTCCAAGGGGTGCTGGGGGCAAGGGTGGGGCTTAGGTAGGCATGTAACATTCCTGAACAGGCCAAGCACTGGGTGAAACCACTCAGGATTCAGAAGCAGGTGGGATGGGGTGGTTGGAACATGATAATCAATCATCCCCCTTCTCCTTCCTTTCCACCCCACCCTTGCTCACAACTGTAGGAGTTAAGGGTGGGAGAGAACTGGGGAGGAGGCGGCCAGAGTGATTTGCAGTGTTACTAATGCAGCTGGTTCTATGGAAGCCTCAGTTCTGTCTGGGATCCCTTTCGTGAGCAGTGGACTAGGTCTTCACATTCAGCCCAGGATTACTACAGCATAAGAACGGGGGAGGAGCATAGACACAGCTCATGCAAACATCCCTTTTGTTTGTTTATGGCTGAATCCTAGCCAATGGACTACCTGAGGCATACAGATATTCTCTGGCTGTGGGCTGACATTTGAATACAGCTGGGGCCTCAGGATTCTCTGAAATAAAGGGCTGCCTCCCTCTGGAGGAGCCAGGCAGCTCCTCGGAGCAGCTGCCCATTGCGTGCTGGACAAGGCCATGTCACTGCCTCCATGGCTCCCCAGTCTCCCAGCTTGCTGTATCTCTCCACCTTAGAGACTGGGAGTGCCTTGATCTGAAGCTCTTTGCAGTGCTGGTGGCAGTGTAGGGGAAAGTAGTTGATGGGAGCAAGGGAAAGGAATTGGCAAGGAACCCTGGGCCTCTGGCTCACTGCATCAAGCCGTTCTTTACGGTCACGATGGGCTGTGTCGTCTTGGGTGGGGTGAAGACAGGGAGCGGTGGGCATGTGGATGCGGACAGGGAAGGGTGCAGTGACCTGGCTGGAGGAGGTAGGGCCGTATCCCACCCAGAGCCTGTCTCCAGACTCATGACTGCCCCATCCCAGGCTCCCTGGGTTCATCCTGTGTCCTCTCCCCCACCTACCAGTCATCTTCTGGTGAGCCCTGGGCTTAGGAGTCACCATGGCAACTGAAGAGTTCATCATCCGCATCCCCCCATACCACTATATCCATGTGCTGGACCAGAACAGCAACGTGTCCCGTGTGGAGGTCGGGCCAAAGACCTACATCCGGCAGGACAATGAGAGGTGGGTGTGGGGGTTGGGCTGTGGGGGAGCCTTAGGGATGTGGGGACCCATTGGTCTGGCTGGCATGATGGTCCTTTTCCTCCTCCCTGTTCCCAAGCAGGAATGGCCCTCGCTTGGGTGATAGAGAGGTTTCTCTCTTATTTGGTGTCCCCTTTGGTAGTGGGAGACCTGGTCCCAGGTCCCCACACCTCTTCTCATCTTCCTGCAGGGTACTGTTTGCCCCTATGCGCATGGTGACCGTCCCCCCACATCACTACTGCACAGTGGCCAACCCTGTGTCTCGGGATGCCCAGGGCTTGGTGCTGTTTGATGTCACAGGGCAAGTTCGGCTTCGCCACGCTGACCTCGAGATCCGGCTGGCCCAGGACCCCTTCCCCCTGTACCCAGGGGAGGTGCTGGAAAAGGTACCTGGCTTCCTGTCTCCCTGTGCCCCATCCTGCCTGTCCTCCACCTGCCTTGGGCTCTGTACTGCTGCCGCCGCCGCCTTCTTTTTTTTGGCGGGGGGGGGGGGGGCAGAATTTCGCTGTTGTCGCCGAGGCTGGAGTGCAGTGGCATAATCTTGGCTCGCTGGAAGCTCCACCTCCCGGGTTCAAGTAATTTTACTGCCTCAGCCTCCCAAGTAGCTGGGATTACAGGTACCCACCACCACGCCTGGCTAATTTTTGTATTTTTCGTAGAGACGGGGTTTCACCATGTTGGCCAGTCTGATCTCGAACTCCTGCCCCAGGTGATCTGCCCGCCTCAGCCTCCCAAAGTGCCGGGATTACAGGCATGAGCCACTGTGCTCAGCCTGTACTGTTTTCTAAAGGGAAAACAAACCAGGGCAGTGGGAGGGGTGGGGAGAGAGATTTGCTGGCTCTCACCAAGGGTGGAATTGACTCACTGTACTTCCACTCACCTCCAGCCACCCCCGTCCTCCACACATGCCCCAAACACACCTGCCTCTTTTCTGAGAACTATTGGTCCATCTCACCTGCTAATCTCCCAGGCTCCAGAGCCTACCAGAAGTGCCCAGTCTGGCATTAAATGGCATGTGCCAAGATTAAGCAGTTCATTCACCCAGTGCCAGACACTGGTGGGCAGTGCCAAAGCAGCAGTGACAAGCCCAGGCCCCGGGCTGTGCCTATTCTAGGAGAAGCCATCGCAGGCCTGAACCTACAACCAGGCTCTTGTCCCTCTTGGTCTCAGGCCTGGGCCTGAGCAGGTGGATGTCCCACCTTCATTCCCTTACGTATTCTTCTACCTTTACCTTCTGGCCATTTAATGTTTTTTTTTTACTGACTTTACTGATCAGTGCTGCTTGATCCTGAAAGCATAATAGCAGGACATGGGGAACTTTTAGAGACATTCATGTCCACTTAGGTGCAGACAGTTTGGGGGAAGTGTGTGGGTAGAGAAAATGAAGAATGATTAAGACAATAACCCTTAAGGAATCCAAGTGAAGAGTATATAGGGGTTTTTGTACCTTTTTTTTTTTTTTTTTTTGAGATGGAGTCCCACTTTGTTGCCCAGGTTGGAGTGCAGTGGCATAATCTCGGCTCACTAGAAGGTCCACCTCCTGGGTTCATGCAATTCTCCTGCCTGAGCCTCCCGAGTAGCTGGGACTACAGGCATGCGCCACCATACCCGGCTAATTTTTTATATTTTTAGTAGAGACGGAGTTTCACTGTGTTAGCCAGGATGGTCTCGATCTCCTGACCTCGTGATCCACCTGCATTGGCCTCCCAAAGTGCTGGGATTAGAGGCATGAGCCATTGTGCCCGGCCTTTTTTTTTTTTTTTTTTTCTTTTCTTGAGACTGGATCTCCCCCTGTTGCCTAGACAGGAGTGCAGTGGGGTGATCATAGCTCACTGCAACCTCAACCTCCTGGGCTTAAACGATCCTTCCACCTCATTCTCCCAAAATGCTGGGATTGCAGGTGTGAGCCACCACGCTCTGCCTAAGATTTCATTTTAAAGAATACGTTCGACTGGGCACAGTGGCTCACGCCTGTAATCCTAGCACTTTGGGAGGCCAAGGTAGTCAGATCACTTGAGGTCGGGAGTTTGAGACCAGGCTGGCCAACATGGTGAGAACCCATCTCTACTAAACATGCAACAATTAGCCAGGTGTGGTGGTGCGTGCCTGTAATCCCAGCTATTTGGGAGGCTGAGGCATGAGAATCACTTGAACCCAGCAGGTGGAGGTTGCAGTGAGCCAAGATTGCACGACTGCACTCCAGCCCGGGCGACAGAGCAAGACTCTGTCTCAAAAAAAAAAAAAAAAAAAATTAGCTGGGGGTGACACCTGTAATCCCAGCCACTCAGGAGGCTAAGATGGGAGGATCACATGAGCCTGGGAGGTTGAGGCTGTTGTGAGCCATGGTTGTACCACTGCAGTCCAGCCTGGACGACACAGGGAGACCCCGTCTCCCAAAAAAAAAAAAAAAAAAAAAACAGCCTTTCCTTTGAGCCCTTGTTTCAGTTCAAAGGGTCTTCTCTAACTTCTCCTTCATCTGAACTCCTGAAGACCCTCTTGCCCTGACAGTATTTGTAGTCTACTGGGACAGAATGGTTAGCGTCTGTATGTTATCGCCTTGCTGGAACTTAAATTTCATGATACGTTCTCTCCACCACAACCAGGGTGCCCTGCAGGAAGGAGATGAGCAGGGAAAGGCTCTCTGAGCAGCGAGCCTCCAGCCCTGCTCGCCATCCAGTGTGTGGCCAGCGGGTGGAGTGGAGTCGCTCTGCTCGCTCGTTCAGCCCAGGACCAGCCTCATCAGAGTTGGGCACGGTGGGCAGGCTTCACTCAAAACCAGAGTTCAAGTCTTGACTCAGTTTCTCACTAGCTGTGTGACCTTGGTCATGTCTCCTGATCTTTTATTTATTTATTTATTTAATTTATTTATGAGACAGGGTCTTGCTCTGCCACCCGGGCTGGAGTGCAGTGGTGCAATCATAGCTCACTGAAGCCTTAACCTCCTGGGCTCAAGCAATCCTCCCACCTCAGCCTCCAGAGTAGCTGGGACTACAGGTGTGCGCCGCCACCATGCCTGGCTAAATTTTTTTTTTTCAGAGATGGGATCTTGCTATGTTGTCCAGGCTGGTTCTTGAATGAGGTCAAGCGATCCTCTTACCTCAGCCTCCCAAAGTGCTGGGATGAGTGGTGTGAGTCACTGTGCCCGGCCTCCACCCCGGTCTTATTTCAGGACATACAGAGATGGATGCTGTGGACCCGCCTCCAGAGCATCAGGCATGGGGGGGTCACAGTACTGATTGTTCTGTGTCCCCACTTTCTTCCCCACTAGGACATCACACCCCTGCAAGTGGTTCTGCCCAACACTGCCCTCCATCTAAAGGCGCTGCTTGATTTTGAGGATAAAGATGGAGACAAGGTGGTGGCAGGAGACGAGTGGCTTTTCGAGGGACCTGGTAAGTTCTGTCTCCATAGGGCTCCCTGCCTTCCTGCCATAGCCCTGATACCTTCTGACCATTACCTTCCCTCCCCAGGCACGTACATCCCCCGGAAGGAAGTGGAGGTTGTGGAGATCATTCAGGCCACCATCATCAGGCAGAACCAGGCTCTGCGACTGAGGGCCCGCAAGGAGTGTTGTGACCGGGACGGCAAGGAGAGGGTGACAGGTGGGTTCACCAAGAGGCGATGATGGTGGGGTGGGCAGGGGGGGTCCCCACTGCAGGGGAAGCAGAGGAAGGTTGGGGAAAGCCTCCTGTAGTCTCAGAGAGGTGCTTTCCTGGTATCTTTTGAAAGCTGTTGAGGGCCACCCACTGTCCTCCTTTTGCCACCGCCATTTCATGCTGTTTCCACTTGGTTTGGAAAATGTGACCGTGACCATGAGGATGTGGCTTTTCCTTCCCCCACCTTCACCATGAGCTATGGGCAGTGGCCATGTCTTATCTGATTCTGGATCAACAAAGTAGATATTCAAATACAGCTGACAAATGTAGGCCAATAGGTATAGTGGCTCACACCTGTCATCCCAGCACTTTGCCAAGGTGGGTGGATTGTCTGAGCCCAGGAGCTCAAGACCAGCCTGAGCAACACAGTGAGACCCCCTCTCTACAAAGAGTTTAAAAATTAGCCGGGTGTTGTGATACTCACCTGTGGTCCCAGCTACTCAGAAGGCTAAAGAGGGAGGACTGCTTGAGCCCAGGAGTGGAGGCTGCAGTGAGCTGTGATTGCACCACTGCACTCCATCCTGGGCAACAGAGGTACTACCTCGAGGTACTACCATTACCACTTTCTATATATTAACACTGGGATACAGAATGCAGGTTGCTT
Organism: Macaca nemestrina; assembly: GCF_043159975.1. Lineage (NCBI taxonomy): Eukaryota > Metazoa > Chordata > Mammalia > Primates > Cercopithecidae > Macaca > Macaca nemestrina. The sequence goes on along the minus strand of NC_092142.1, from coordinate 27,986,596 downwards.
GCCCTGGGGTGTGGCCAGGCAGGGCGAGGCTGGGACCTGCATCCAGGCACTCTGACTTCTCCAATAAACCAAAGGACATCCACAACTCCAACAGAGGCAGTTCTGCTGCCCATTTTAGCGGAAGGACAAAAGTTGGTCTTTGGAGCTTAGAGAAGGCAGAGCAGGCTGCTGTTGTTTTTTTTGTGTGTGTGTTTTTTTTTTTTTTTTGAGACGGAGTTTCGCTCTGTCGCCCAGGCTGGAGTGCAGTGGCCAGATCTCAGCTCACTGCAAGCTCCGCCTCCCGGGTTCACGCCATTCTCCTGCCTCAGCCTCCCAAGTAGCTGGGACTACAGGCGCCCACCACCTTGCCCGGCTAGTTTTTTGTACTTTTTTTTTTTTTTTTTTTTTGAGACGGAGTCTCGCTCTGCCGCCCAGGCTGGAGTGCAGTGGCCGGATCTCAGCTCACTGCAAGCTCCGCCTCCCGGGTTCACGCCATTCTCCTGCCTCAGCCTCCCGAGTAGTTGGGACTACAGGCGCCCGCCACTGCGCCTGGCTAGTTTTTTGTATTTTTTAGTAGAGACGGGGTTTCACCATATTAACCAGGATGGTCTCGATCTCCTGACCTCGTGATCTGCCCGTCTCAGCCTCCCAAAGTGCTGGGATTACAGGCATGAGCCACCGCGCCCGGCCGCAGGCTGTTGTTATAGCAGCAACTTGGGCATCTTAGGAAGGCTTTTAGGCCGCGCGTGGTGGATCACGCCTGGAATCCCAGCACCTTGGGAGGCCAAGATGCGCAGATCACTTGAGGCCAGGAGTTCCAGACCAGCTTGGGCAACATGGTGAAATACCATCTCTACAAAAAATACAAATATTAGCTGGGCTTGGTGGCACGTGCCTGTAATCCCAGCTACTCAGGAGGCTAAGGCATGAGAATCACTTGAACCCAGGAGGCTGAGGTTGCAGCGAGCTGAGATCGCAGCCTGGGCAACAGATGGAGACTCCGTCTCAAAAAAAAAAAAAAAAAACTGGGGTGGGTTTGTTTTCCTCTGGCCTCAAAGAAGTGAATAAGAGGACTGCAGTCAGCTGGGTGCAGTGGCTCATGCCTGTAGTCCCAGCACTTTGGGAGGCCAAGGTGGGTGGATCACGAGGTGAGGAGATCAAGACCACGGTGAAACCCCGTCTCTACTAAAAGTACAAAAAATTAGCCGGGCGAGGTGGCAGGCACCTGTAGTCCCAGCTACTCGGGAGGCTGAGGCAGGAGAATGGCGTGAACCTGGGAGGCGGAGCTTGCAGTGAACCGAGATAGCACCACTGCACTCTGGCCTGGAGACAAAGCGAGACTCCGTCTCAAAAAAAAAAAAAAAAAAAAAAGGACTAAAAGGACTGCAATCATGACCTTGAGCCTGGGGTCAGTGGTGTCTTTTTGCCTATGAAATCTGTCAATCCCGTGTCTAGGCTGTGGGGGAGGGCAGGTGGGGAGCAGGCTGGAGGACTCTTGTCCCTTACCTTCCACTCTTGGCCCAGGGGAAGAATGGCTGGTCACCACAGTGGGGGCATACCTCCCAGCGGTGTTTGAGGAGGTTCTGGATTTGGTGGACGCCGTCATCCTTACGGAAAAGGTTGGTGCTTTTGGAGCTGGGTTTAAGGGACCTGGGGCTAGGGAACCCTCTGAGTAGCAGAGAATGGTGGTAGAATGGCATGAGAGTGAAAGAGAAGCAATAATTTTAGGGTCACTTAAAAAAAAATTCAGAGATCAGATTGCCTGAGGAGTATTCTGGATCATCTGAAGAGTTAAATAGTCTTTCTGGGGCCGGGTGCAGTGGCTCACATCTGTAATCTCAACAATTTGGAAGGCTGAGGCAGGAGGATCACTTGAGATCAGGAGTCTGAGACCAGCCTGAGCAACATAGAATTCATCTCTACCAAAAATTTAAAAATTAGCTGGGTGTAGTGGAGCATGCCTGTAGTCCCAGTTACTCCAGAGGCTGAGGCAGGAGAATCGCTTGAACCCCAGAGGCAGAGGTTGCAGTGAGCCATGATCACGCCACTGCACTCCAGCCTGGGGAACAGAGCAAGACCCTGTCTCAAAAAAAAGTCAGCCGGGCACGGTGGCTCACGCCTGTAATCCCAGCACTTTGGGAGGCTGAGGTGGGAGGATCACCTGAGGTCAGGAGCTGGAGACAAGTCTGGCCAACATGGTGAAACCCCATCTCTACTAAAATTACAAAAATTAGCTGGGTGTGGTGTCATGTGCCTGTAATCTAAGCTGCTCAGGAGGCTGAGGCAGGAGAATCGCTTGAACCCAGGAGGTGGAAGTTGCAGTGAGCTGATGTTGCACCATTGCACTCCAGCCTGGGCAACAAGAGCGAGACTCCGACTCAAAAAAATCCCTGGATTGGTAGAAATTGTCCCTGAGACCTGGGAGCATTGGGAGAGTTTGGTGGCCAATCTGGCTCGCAGATCCCTGAAGTTGGAGGCAGGTCACTCAAATACCCAACACCTTGCTCTGCAGACAGCCCTGCACCTCCGGGCTCGGCGGAACTTCCGGGACTTCCGGGGAGTGTCCCGCCGCACTGGGGAGGAGTGGCTGGTGACGGTGCAGGACACGGAGGCCCACGTGCCAGATGTCCACGAGGAAGTGCTGGGGGTTGTGCCCATCACCACCCTGGGCCCCCACAACTACTGTGTGATTCTCGACCCTGTCGGACCGGATGGCAAGAATCAGCTGGGGCAGAAGCGTGTGGTCAAGGTGAGGTCCCTACACCCCCCACAGAGGACTGTCCTGGGAGATGTATGCCCTCTAGTGGCAGGAGGCCCTCTGCCCTCTCTCCCTTCTCTCCTCCAGAGGCACGTTCTGGGAATACCTTCTGTGCCTTTACACGCTTAGTTCTTACACGCCTGAGACACTGGCCCATTTGGTTCCTGGCAGCCTCTAACTTACCCCTCAGACCTGAAGTTAATTCCCCTTCTGGGAAGGTCTCCTGGCTACCCTCTGCCTGAGACTCTGAAACTCTCTCTGATACAGTCATGTGCCACTTAATGTGGGGATACAGTCTGAGAAATGGTCCTTAGATGATTTTGTCTTTGTGCAAAAGAGTGCACTTATGCAAACCTAGATGGCACAGCCTACTATCACCTAAGCTAGATGGTGTAGCCTGCTTCTAGGCTGCCAACCTGTGCAGCATGTGACTGTCCTGAATACTGCAGGCAGCTGAACACAATGGTAAGTACTTACGTAGCTAGCCATAGAAAAGGTATGAAAGCTTCATTATCGGCCAGCAAGTGGCTCACGCCTGTAATCCCAGCACTTTGGGAGGCCAAGGCACGTGGATCACTTGGGGTCAAGAGTTCAAGACCAGCCTGGTCAACGTGGGGAAACCCTGTTTCTACTAAAAATACAAAAATTAGCCAGGTGTGGTTGTGGGTACCTGTAATTCCAGTTACTCGGGAGGCTGAGGCACAAGAATCACTTGAACCCTGGAGATCAAGCCTGCAGTGAGCCGAGATCGTGCCACTGCACTCCAACCTGGGCGACAGAGTGAGATTATCTCAAAAAAAAAAAAAAAGAGCTCCATTATAATCTTACGGGACCACCATGTGCAGTCTGTAGTGGACTGAACCATCACGCAGCGACTATACTTCACATCTTTTATATTCTGGTGTGCACTTTGCTTTGTCATCTTTCGTAAAACAAACCTCTTGGTTTACCCTCTCCCACCCCCTACCTCATCCCCTCTCTGAACTATATGTGGGAATACCAGGAGTTGCCAAACTCATTCTGTAAAGGGGGCTGGATGGTAGATATTCCGGGCTCTGTGAGTCATCGTTTCTGTGGAAGTTCTTCAACTCTGCTGTTATGTCAGGAAAGCAGCATGGGCAGTACGTAAACAAGTGAGTACTGCCATGTTTCTGGAATATTTTATTTGCAAAAACAGGAGGCAGAAAAAGTAGAAATAGGCCAGGCACGGTGGCTTACACCTGTAATCCCAGCACTTTGTGAGCCCAATGCGGGTGGATCACTTGAGATCAGGAGTTGGAAACCATCCTGGCCAACATGGCGAAACCCCTTCTGTACTAAAAATACAAAAAACAATTAGCTGGGCATGGTGTCAGGCACCTGTAAACCCAGCTTCTCTGGAGGCTGAGGCAGGAAAATCGCTTGAACCCGGGAGGCGGAGGTTGCAGTGAGCTGAGATAGCACCACTGCCCTCCAGCCTGGGTGACAGAGAAAGACTGTCTCAAAAAAAAAAAAAAAGTAGAAATAACCCAAATGTACATATTTAATGAATGGATAAAAAATTATAACATATTCATACAATGGAATATCATTCAGCCATAAGAAAGAAATGGCAGGCCAGGTGCAGCAGCTCGTGACTATAATCCCAGTGCTTTGGGAGGCCAAGGTGGGAGGATTGCTTGAAGCCAGGAGTTCGAGACCAGCCTGGGTAACATAGTGAGACCCCATTTTTACAAAAACTTTAAAAAATTGGCGAGGCATGGTGGCACACCTGTAGTCCCAGGTACTGGGAGGCTAAAGTGGGAAAATCGCTTGATCCCAGGAAGTGGAGGCTATAGTGAGCTAGGATTGTGCCACTGTACTCTAGCCTGAGGCAATAGAATGAGATCCTGTCTCTAGGAAAAAAGAAAAGAAAAGAAAGAAATGACATACTTATAGGTGATACAACATGGATAAAATTGAAAACGTTATGCTAAGTGAAAGAAGCCGGCCGGATGCGGTGGCTCACGCCTGTAATCCTAACACTTTAGGAGGCTGAGGCAGGCATATCACCTGAGGTCAGGAGTTCAAGACCAGCCTGGCCAACATGGTGAAACACCATCTCTGCTAAAACACAAAAATTAGCTGGGCATGATGGCGGGTGCCTGTAGTCCCAGCTACTGCTCGGGAGGCTGAGACGGGAGGATCCCTTGAACCCGGGAGACAGTTGTTGCAGTGAGCTAAGATCCCACCACTGCACTCCAGCCTGGGCTGCTGAGCGAGACTCCATCTCAAAAAAAAAAAAAAAAAAAAAAGCCAGACATCAAAGACCACATATTGATATATTGCATGATTCCATTTATATGAAATGTCCAGAATAGGTAAACACATAAAATAGACTAGTGATGGGTGGGGTGGGTGGGGAGTAGAAGTAACTTCTAGGTACAGGGTTTCTTTTCAGGGTGATGATGAAAATATTCTAGACTTAACATAGTAGTGATGGTTGGACAACTCTGAGTATACTAAAACAACTGAATTGTGAATTGTATACTCTAGGTGGGAAAATTTCATATGTGGATTATATCTCAATAAAATTAAAAAAAAAAAAAAACAGGCAGTGCTGGGCATGGTGGCCCACGTTTATAATCCCAGCACTTTGGGAAGTTGAGGTGGGCAGATCGCTTGAGTCCAGGACTTTGAGACCAGCCTAGGCAACATGGCAAAACCCCATCATCTACGAAGCACACAAAAATTAGCTGGGTGTGGTGACGCGCATCTGTAGTCCCAGCTCTTTGGGAGGCTGTGCTGGGAGGATTGCTCGAGCCTGGAAGGTTGAGGCTGCAGAGAGCTGAGATCATGCCACTGCACTCCAGCCTGGCCAATAGAGCAAGACTGTCTCAAAAAAAAAAAAAAAAAAAGGCAGAATCCAGATTTGGCCTGAAAACCAGAGTTTGTCGAGCCCTAGGTTACACCATCTCTAGAAAACAAAGCCTGGGAGAAAGAAAAAACAGGTTGATTTTTTTAATGGTTTAGCGTGCGTGGATCCAGGTTCTGACAGTTTATGGAATCTTTCAAGGACACGTTTGAGCAGATGAGATTCGGCAGACGTTTGTGTAGAGCCTCACAGTCCAGACGGTGCCTCACTGTATTATGATGTGGGGGTGGTGGCGGGCTTCTGGGGCTCCTGTCCTCCACACAGGCCTGAGACAGCGCGGGGCTGGGGAGGTGCCATCGGAGGCACCCGCAACCCTAAAGGCCCTGCCCCTAACCGCACGTCTCCCCACTAGGGAGAGAAGTCTTTCTTCCTCCAGCCGGGAGAGCAGCTGGAACAAGGCATCCAGGATGTATACGTGCTGTCGGAGCAGCAAGGGCTGCTGCTGAGGGCCCTGCAGCCCCTGGAGGAGGGGGAGGATGAAGAGAAGGTCTCACACCAGGCTGGGGACCACTGGCTCATCCGTGGACCCCTGGAGTATGTGCCATCTGCCAAGGTGGAGGTGGTGGAGGAGCGCCAGGCCATCCCTCTAGATGAGAACGAGGGCATCTATGTGCAGGATGTCAAGACTGGAAAGGTAATGGCTGGGGGTGGGTGGCGGTGCTGCCACGTGGCCTTGGCCTTGGTGGTGGCTTTTTCTGGGTGTGTGGGAGAGGTGAGCAGGGACTTCAGCAGCATGGAGAGCCACATCAGGTCGGCTGTCTGGTTGGGGGAAGGTACTACGTGGAATGTTTGCCATCCTGCCTTAAATATCTCATTTGAAATGTTAGAACCGACCGGGTGCGGTGGCTCATGCCCGTAATCTCAGCACTTTGGGAGGCTGAGGCGGGCGAATCACCTGAGGGCAGGAGTTCAAGACTAGCCTGGCCAACATGGTGAAACCCCGTCTCTACTAAAAATACAAACATTAGCCAGGCGTGGTGGTGGTCCGAGTAGTCCCAGATACTTGGGAGGCTGAGACAGGAGAATTGCTTGAGCTGGGAGATAGAGGTTGCAGTGAGCCAAGATCACACCACTGCACTCCAGCCAGGGTGACAGGGTGAGACTCCATCTCCAAAAAAAATATTAGAACCTCCACTAAGAGGACAAGCAGGGGTTTAAGACGGGGACCCTGTCCCACAGCAGATCTGGTTCCCAGCATATAAAGGTCTGATGGGGTGGCCAGGGAACAGGAAGGACCTCCTCCCTCATGCCCATATCCCACTGGAATCTTTCATTTTTGCTGCTTCACCTGAAACCTTGACCTTGATTTGACCTTGGGCCACATCTCCAACCTCCTCTAAGAATCCAAGCTGGAAGTCCAGCTCGAAATCCAAGGGAGCATCCGTGTACATGACCTACTTCACCGTCCCTGGGGTGCCCTCCAAACTGTCCCATGAAGGAAGATTCTAGAAATAACATTGAGCACCTTCTCTCTGCCAAGAGCTGTTTGAGCTAGACATGTGAGATGTCATTCACCCCTAGACCCTGCAAGGTAGCCACCACCAAGTCCACTTGACAGATGAGGAAACTGAAGCCCAAGGGGTGAGGTAGTTAGCCCACGATGACAGGGCCAACAGATGGCAAACCCGGGCTGGAGCCTGGTCTCCCGGCAGAGAAGGTGTTTAACCTCGTGCCGCGCCTTCCATGGATGGGCTGTGCTTCAGGACAGCTGGGCGGATCTTCCTCCCTTCCACCCTTACGGGCAGCGTCCCTCCCTGTCCTCGTCTCAAGGTACGCGCTGTGATTGGAAGCACCTACATGCTGACCCAAGACGAAGTCCTGTGGGAGAAGGAGCTGCCTCCCGGGGTGGAGGAGCTGCTGAACAAGGGGCAGGACCCTCTGGCAGACAGAGGTGAGAAGGACACAGCTAAGAGCCTCCAGCCCTTGGCGCCCCGGAACAAGACCCGCGTGGTCAGCTACCGCGTGCCCCACAACGCTGCCGTGCAGGTGTACGACTACCGAGAGAAGCGAGCCCGGTGAGCGCTGGCAGGGCAGGGGGTAGGGGGCGGCTCTCCACAGGTCCGACTCTGACTCCTGGCTGTCTCTGCAGCGTGGTCTTTGGGCCTGAGCTGGTGTCTCTGGGTCCTGAGGAGCAGTTCACGGTGTTGTCCCTCTCGGCTGGGCGGCCCAAGCGTCCCCATGCCCGCCGTGCGCTCTGCCTGCTGCTGGGGCCTGACTTCTTCACCGATGTCATCACCATTGAGACGGCGGATCATGCCAGGCTGCAACTGCAGCTGGCCTACAACTGGTAAAAACGGGGACAGGGCACGGGGGTGCGCTCCTGGAATCCTAGCACTTTGGGAGGCTGAGGTGGGAGGATCGCTTGAGCCTAGGAGGTCCAGGCTGCAGTGAACCATGATGGCCCCGCTGTACTCCAGCCTGGGTGACAGAACAAAATCCTGTTTCTAAACAAAAAAAACCAAACCAGGTAAGCAGTGGGTGAGGGTTCCTGCTGGGTGCAGCCTAGGAACCCCAAGAAAAGGAGGTGAAGTGCTGGGCTCCTCATGAGGGCAGGACACCTCATTCAGTGCCGAGGTCAAGAGGGAACCCAGGAGTTCACGCAAATCCAGGGAAGGCGTGGGCTCACCTCTTGGAGTCAGGACTCAGGGATCCGGTAGCAGGACACTACCCCAGCTAAGCTCCCAGCGTGCGTGCAGCCAAATGCTTAACTGCCTGGCTGTTAAAAGATGCATGGGACACAGCCGGCGGGAGTGGGCAGTGCGAGTGGGTGGCAAGAACACAAGCTCTGAAACTGACCACCCTGACCTGCGCCCCAGCCCTGCTGTTTGCAGCCTATGGACCTGGACAAGGGACAGGGTGCTTTCCTCAGTTTCCCTATCTGTAACATGAGGAAGACAGCATTACCTCCTTCACAAGGCCATTGAAAGGATGCAATGAGCGTTAGAACAGTGCCTGTATTGGTCAGAGCTCAATAGCAGCTATTAGGACTGGGTGAGATAAGTCATGTACAGAAACAGTGTTAATGACCGGGCACGGTGGCTCACACCTGTGATTCCAGCACTTTGGGAGGCTGAGGTGGGAGGACTGCCAGGAGTTTGAGACTAGGCTGAGTAACATAGCAAGACTCTCTCTACAAAAAAAATTTATAAACTAGCTGGGCATGGTGGTACATGTCTATAGATCCAAGTACTTGGAAGGCTGAGTTGGGAGAATTGCCTGAGCCCAGGAATTTGAGGCTGCAGTGAGCTATGACTGTGCCTCCGCACTCTAGCCTGGACAACAGAGACCCACAGACACCCTGTCTTGAAGGAAGGAAGAAGGAAAAAAGAAAAGTCGGGTGTGGTGGCTTATGCCTATAATCCCAGCACTTTGGGAGACTGAGGCAGGCAGATCACTTGAGGTCAGGAGTTTGAGACCAGCCTGGCCAACATGGTGAATCCCTGTCTCTACTAAAAATACAAAAATTAGCCGGGCGTGGTTGTGGGCACCTGTAGTCCCAGCTTGTAGTCGCAGATACTCAAGGGGCTGAGGCAGGAGAATCGTTTGAACCCAGGAGGCGGAGGTTACAGTGAACCCAGTTTGTGCCACTGCACTCCAGCCTGGGCGATGGAGCGAGACTGTCTCCAAAAAGAATGTTCAACACTCCCAAGCATGCCCCTCGCCTCTTAGCTTAGAGCAGCCAGTGCCCTGATGGCGGTAGACAGCTGCTGACATATTCCCAGGCACTACAGCACCATAGTTAAGAGCATAGGCCCCAGAAGCAGGTGCCTGGTTCAGTTTTCTGGCTTGTCACATGTCATATGGCAAGTCTTGGGCCAGCCACTTGACTTCTCTGGACCTCTACTTCCTCATCTGTAAAATGGGGGTGGTGATCATCACCATCTCATAGGGTGGCTGAGCAGATTAAAGGAGAACATGTGTTAAGTTTTTAGGATCTTACCAGGCATATATTAGCACTCTCTATTGTGAGGGACCCTGCCCAGCCACACAGGGTGGGCGTTGAAGTTCTTCTCGGAGAGAGTTGCTGGCTGGGCATGATCACATGTGTAGTCCCAGCACTCTGGGAGGCTGAGGTGGGAGGGTTGCCTGAGCCCAGGAGTTCAAAACCAGCCTGGGCAACATGGCAAGACCTTGTCTCTTCTGAAAAAGAGAGATTCCTGGGTGAAAGCAGCTTCCCCATTCTGGGCCTGTTTGTTCACAGGCACTTTGAGGTGAATGATCGGAAGGACCCCCAAGAGACGGCCAAGCTCTTTTCAGTGCCAGACTTTGTAGGTGATGCCTGCAAGGCCATCGCATCCCGGGTGCGGGGGGCCGTGGCCTCTGTCACTTTCGATGACTTTCATAAGAACTCAGCCCGCATCATTCGCACTGCTGTCTTTGGCTTTGAGACCTCAGAAGCCAAAGGCCCCGACGGCATGGCCCTGCCCAGGCCCCGGGACCGGGCTGTCTTCCCCCAAAACGGGCTGGTGGTCAGCAGTGTGGACGTGCAGTCGGTGGAGCCTGTAGATCAGAGAACCCGGGACGCCCTGCAACGCAGCGTCCAGCTGGCCATCGAGATCACCACCAACTCCCAGGAAGCAGCGGCCAAGTGAGTGAGGCTGGGAGCTCGGCTGCCCATAATGCCCATGGCAGGCCACTGCTGGGACCTGGATAACCTGGCATCCCCTATGGACTGCCTGCTGCCATCTCTACCCCCAAGGGTCTATTCCCTACCCGACAGATCTGGTGATCCACTTAAAATGTGAATCAGGCTGGGCGCCATGGCTCATGCCCATAATCACAGCACTGTGAGAGGCTGAGGCAGGAAGATGACTTGAAGCCAGGAGTTTGAGGCTGCAGTGAGCCATGATTGCGCCACTGCACTCCAGCCTGAGCAACAGGCATGGGAGACTGACCCTGTCTCAAAAGGAAAAAAAAAAAAAAAAAAAAAAAAGCACGTATCAGATGCGATTCCTGCAGCCTCTCATCTTGCATGTGATAAAACCCAAACTCTGTCCGGCAGGTCCAGCCGACCTCCCCCAATTTGCCTTCTAGCCTCCGCCTTCCATGTTCCTTGCCCCCAGAACTTGTTCCAGCTGACATGTTCCAGCCCCACTGGCTTCCTCTGCTCCTTCAGTGCACAGTTTGGACCCACCTGAAGGCCTTTTGCAATGGCTTTTCCTGCTGCCCAGAAAGCTTCCCCCCACCAGCCCCCAGGCTCCCTTCCAGGCAGGCTCCTCCTAGTTTCAGCCCAAAGATCCCCTCCTTGGGGAACCGTTTTCTTTCTCTCACAGCTGAATAGCAACCTCTTTGCCTGGTCTCTTCCACTTCACTACCTTTAAGATACTTGTCACTGTCTGAAATCCTCCTTGTGTACTTGTTTTTTCCCCCACTCAAGTGGCGTGAAAGCAGGGACTATGGTCATGCCTGCATTTGTCGGGCCCAGAATGACACTGGCGTGTGACGCATATACCATTCTGGGTTGAGTTGCGTATCGGGTGCCTTCTAGGGGCCGGGGTCTGTCCCGGGCACCGGTTTCGTTGGTGGTCTCTGCCCTTGGCGCTCCTGTTCCTGCTCCAGCCCCATGCCAGCCTCTCACCTGCACTCCGTCTCCTCCAGGCACGAGGCTCAGAGACTGGAGCAGGAAGCCCGCGGCCGGCTTGAGCGGCAGAAGATCCTGGACCAGTCAGAAGCTGAGAAAGCTCGCAAGGAACTCTTGGAGCTGGAGGCTCTGAGGTGGGTTGAAAACTAGAGGAGGAGACTGGCAGGGGCTGAGGGTCTTGGGACGGCAGCCAGTGGGGGCAGCAGGCCAGGGTTGGGGGGTGTGGATGAGATAGTGCACGGCTACAGTGTAAGTCAAGGCCATGGGGGGACTGGGCTGTCTCCTGGGTCTTACCTGACTCTGCCTTCTCTCCAGCATGGCCGTGGAGAGCACCGGGACTGCCAAGGCGGAGGCCGAGTCCCGTGCAGAGGCAGCCCGGATTGAGGGAGAAGGGTCTGTGCTGCAGGCCAAGCTGAAAGCACAGGCCTTGGCCATCGAGACGGTGAGTAGGAGGAGGCATCAAGAAGGAGGTGGCCTTGAGACCTGGAAAAGACCCATTCCCTACAGTCCCTGAGACTGTATAGGACACCAGGTCCCCCAGCATCCTATCCAAGTACTTTGTATTTGACAAAGTCCTTTGCCTTATAGGATTCATTGACTCCATTGCTGGAAGGTAAGGATTAGAACACCCATTTTGCAGCTGGGCGCTCATGCACTGTCCACCTTGGCACAAGCGCTGCGTGTGCTTCATACGCATGATCTTATTTAATGCTCGAAATCCCATTAAGAGGCCGGGTGCTCACGCCTGTAATCCCAGCACTTTGGGAGGCCGAGGTGGGTGGATCACCTGAGGTTAGGAGTTCAAGACCAGCCTGACCAATATGGTGAAACCCCATCTCTACTAAAAATACAAAAAATTAGCTGGGTGTGGTGGCATGCACCTGTAATCCCAGCTACTCAGTAGTCTGAGGCAGGAGAATCGCTTGAACCCAGGAGGTGGAGGTTGCTGACGTTGTGCCACTACACTCCAGCCTGGGCAACAAGAGCAAAACTCCACCTCAAAAATAAGTAAATAAAAATAAATGTAAAAAGAGACCTAGGCGGGGCGCGGTGGCTCAAGCCTGTAATCCCAGCACTTTGGGAGGCCGAGATGGGCGGATCACGAGGTCAGAAGATGGAGACCATCCTGGCTAACACGGTGAAACCCCGTCTTTACTAAAAGAAATACAAAAAACTAGCCGGGCGTGGTGGCGGGCGCCTGTAGTCCCAGCTACTCGGGAGGCTGAGGCAGGAGAATGGCGTGAACCCGGGAGGCGGAGCTTGCAGTGAGCTGAGATCCGGCCACTGCACTCCAGCCTGGGTGACAGAGCAAGACTCTGTCTCAAAAAAAAAAAAAAAGAGAGACCTAGTGTGGTGCCTCATGCCTGTAACCCCAGGATCATTTGAGGACAGGTCGAGACCAATTCAAGACCAGTCTGGGCAACATAGCAAGACCTCATCTCTACAAAAACAAAATTTAATTGGTTGGGTGTGGTGGCATGTTCCTGTAGTCCCAGCTACCCAGGAGGCTGAGGCAGGAGGATCCTTTGAGCCAGGAGTTCAAGGCTGCAGTGAGTCCTGATCTGCATTCCAGCCTGGGTCAAAATATAATGCTGGATTTTTCCCCTTCCAGGAGGCTGAGCTCCAGCGGGTCCAGAAGGTCCGAGAGCTGGAACTGGTCTATGCCCGGGCCCAGCTGGAGCTGGAGGTGAGCAAGGCTCAGCAGCTGGCTGAGGTGGAGGTGAAGAAGTTCAAGCAGATGACAGAGGCCATAGGCCCCAGCACCATCAGGGACCTTGCTGTGGCTGGGCCTGAGATGCAGGTGAGAGTTGGGGAAGGCGTGTTGGTTTCAGGACCAACCTTGGAACCAGGAAGGCAGAGCCAAGGCGGAAAACACAACATCTGGAAAGATGGTGGGGAATGGAGGGGGTGAGTGACCTGTCCCTGCATCACGGGTCATTCACGCAGTGTCACGCTGCATCAACATCAGGCACTTTACTAGACCCAGCAGTGAGCCAGAGCTTGGAGGAGACAGGAAATGGATGGGACACCAGTCTGCGACAAGCGTTTCCAAGGCAGTCAAGCAGGGTGGTCAAATGCAGGGGAGGTGACCCTTCAAATCAGCTGACTTAAGGAGGGTCACTTTGAAGTGGGCAGGGTTTGACACCCATCTAAACTTCCTCCTGTTCTCGCCTTCCAGGTGAAACTGCTCCAGTCCCTGGGCCTGAAATCAACCCTCATCACCGATGGCTCCACTCCCATCAACCTCTTCAGCACGGCCTTTGGGCTGCTGGGGATGGGGCCCGAGGGTCAGCCCCTGGGCAGAAGGGTGTCCAGTGGGCCCAGCCCCAGGGAGGGGATGTCCCCCCAGCCTGCTCAGGCCCCTCAAGCTCCTGGAGACAACCACGTGGTGCCTGTACTGCGCTAACCCCTGATTAATACAATGGATGTTTCTGGGCATTTAAAATTTCAATGCTTTTCTCTTGTCTGATATTGGTTGGGATCACCAGAGAGCTTAATGGTGGGGAGGGGAGGTGCTCCTGGCATCTTTTTTTTTTTTTCGAGGTGGAGTCTTGCTCTGTCACCCAGGCTGGAGTGCAATGGTGCCATCTCTTTTTACTGCAACCTCTGCCTCCCAGGTTCAAGTGATTCTCCTGCCTCAGCCTCCTGAGTAGCTGGGATTACAGGCACGTGCCACCATGCCTGGCTAATTTTTGTACTTTTTAGTAGAGACGGGGTTTCATCATGTTGGGCCAGGCTGGTCTCGGACTCCCAACCTCAGGCGATCTACGTGCCTTGGCCTCCCAAAGTGCTGGGATTACAGGTGTGAGCCACCGTGCCCGGCCGACATCTTTAGATAGTTACAGGAGACTGTTCTCCATAAAGGGGAGAGGACCCCAAGGCAGGGGGAGGATGAGCTGGAAGTCACCCAGTAGGAATGTGGCCCCAAAGCTTTGTGCACGGAGTGGCTGCTGGCTTTCTAGAGCCCAGATAGGGGCGATGATACCACAGGTAGGGCCACGGGGCCCACACTGGCAACATCTCACCACTGGTTCTCCAGGAGCCCAGCTGCCCTGTAGCTCTCAGCATCTAACCCTTCAGCTGTGGCAGATGCAGCCCAGCTTCCCATCGGGGAGGCGCTCTCCGGCGCCACCTGCTGGTAGTGCCCGCAGCGCCATCGGACGTGCCAGGCTTGCACCCGGTGCTGTGCACTTGTCCCTTCCCAGGTCGGGGTGTCAGGTTGGGGAGGAGGACCCTGCCTAGGGCAGTAGAAATTGGATATCTCCTTGAGCTTCTGGTCTGGGCTCTTTGGGAGCACTGAAGGGGGGTTGCCCTTATCCTACCCTCTCCCCCACAACCAGTAAGGGGTCCTCATTTGAGAGAAGGATCCAGGTGTAGTCAGCCTGGGTGCACCAGTCCTTTGGGGCCAGGTAGAGTTGTAGGTGACAGGCCCGCCCCGTCTCTGCCGAGGAAATAAAAAGATTCTAGGAACTGAGTGTGGGAGCTTAGGCCTGTAACCCCAGCACCTTGGGAGGCCAAGGAACAAGGATCACTTGAGACTAGGAGTTCAAGACCAGCCTGGGCAACATAGCAAGACCCCCATCTCTACAAAAAAAAAAAGCCAGATATTGTGGCATGCATCTGTGTTCCCAGCTACTTGGGAGGCTAAGGTGAGAAGATTGCCTGAGCCGAGAAGTTGGAGGCCACAGTGAGCTATGATCATACCACTGCGCTCCAGCCTGGGTGACAGAGGGAGACCCTGTCTCTATAAAACCCCCCTAAAAGCCTCTCTAACTCCCTCATCTTTCCCTTCCTGTAATATTTAGTGGAAAAAGCCCTGTCCCCACTGAACTCACCTCCCTCCCTCTCTGCCCTGCCCCTGACCAGCTGCACGTTGCTGGAGGAGGAACACCCCGCGGAGCTGACTGATCTTATTTTAAGCTCATGGGAACAAATATTGAGGGAGGTGCAGCTCCTCTGACTGTGCTGCTCTGTCTTGTGTGCGATCCGCTTCGAGACAACCATTCACACCACCTCTCCTCTCAGCCACCTACACCCCCTGCCCACTTTCTCTCACCTCTTTGAGAAAATAGAAGCAAATTGGGTAGGAAGGCCCTTTCCAGCAACAAACCTAACAAACTGTTGGCATCTGTACTCTGTCCTCCCTCCTGTTCCCACACTGGGTTCCTCTCCTTGGGCTCTAGGAGGGAGGGCTGCATTCCTTCCCTGATTGCCGTCCTCTCCTGTGCTGTCAATTTTTTTTTTTCTTTTTTTTTTTTTTTTGAGACTGAGTCTCGCTCTGTCGCCTAGGTTGGAGTGCAGTGGCGTGATCTCAGCTCACTGCAACCTCTGCCTCATGGATTCAAGTGATTCTCCTGCCTCGGCCTCCCGAGTCGCTGAGGCGACAGTCATGCACCACCATGCCCTGCTAATTTTTGTATTTTTAGTAGATGTGAGGTTTTGCCATGTTGTCCAGACTGGTCATGAACTCCTGACCTCAAGTGATCCACCTGCCTCGGCCTCCCAAAGGGCTGGGATAACAGGTGTGAGCCACTGCACCCAGCTGATATGCCAACAATTTCTTCTCTCCTGCATCATCGTCATCAGGATATAGACATGTCTACTCTGTCCATATAAAACAACTCCCTTAACCCTATGAGCCCGTCTACTTCCCACCTCTCCTTTTTCCATAACAGCTAAATTTTTCCAGAGTTCTCTGTGGTCTCACTTTACATTCCTCATCTCTCATCTCTTCAAACCACTCCAGATAGGGCCAGGTATGGTGGCTCACGCCTGTAATCCCAACACATCGTAAGACCCTGTCTCTACTAAAAATACAAAAATTAGCCAGGTGTGGTGGTGGGTGCCTGTAATCCCAGCTACTTGGCAGTTTGATGGAGGAGAATCCCTTGAACCCAGGAGGTGGAGGTTGTAGTGAGCGAGATTGCGCCATTGTACTCCAGCCTGGGCAACAAAAGCAAAACTCCAACTCAAAAAAACAAAAACAAAAAAACACCCCAGGTAGCTCCTGTTTCTGCCCCTTATGTTACGGAAACTGCTCTATTCAGTGTCACCAGTAATGTCCCGTTGCTAAATCCAGTAGTTGACCAGTCACTTGGCACAGTTGGCCATTCCTCCCATGCTGAGCTTTCTTGATGTCACCTGTTCTAGTTTTCTTTCTTGCTTCTCTCAGCCTCTGATTTGTGGGTTCCCTGAGGCCCGCTTCTCATGCCGACATTCTTGTCCAGTCGCATGACCTTAGATGGTCTCTATACCACTGACCTCCGAATCCATTACTCCAGCTCTGACCTCACCTAAGAGCTCTGGACTCATTTCCAATCCATGCCTTGATGTCTCCACGTGGACCTCAGTTGGTGATCAGGCTTTGGCTCTCCCCAGTGAAATGGGGAGACAACATCCCCATTCTGGGGAATGGGCGAACGACATCACATGCCCACTCTTCCCTCTTCCGTATAAATGGGTGACCAACAATGTTCCAAGTGGAGGCTGCTCCAACTGCCTGGGTCCCAGGGAGAAAATGGTGTGAGGCGCAGCCACGGCTGACCTGCAACAGACATGTGGCAAGAGTGAGAAATGTTTGCTGTATTAAGCAACTGAGACTTGGGGGGTTTTGTTACCACAGCATAACCTAGCCTATCCTGACTACTTCGTGTACCTCACAGGATTGTAAGATCCCATAGGTCACAGGGGAAACTGCTCTAAATGGTATGCACGGGGCTGGGTGTGGTGGCTCATGCCTGTTATCCCAGCACTTTGGGAGGCCGAAGCAGATGGATCACCTGAGGTTGACCAGCCTGGCCAATATGGCAAAACCCTGTCTCTACTAAATATGCAAAAAAAAAAAAAAGAAAGCTAGGCTTGGTGGCACATGTCTGTAATTCCAGCTACTCAGGAGGCTGAGGCAGGAGAATCGTTTGAACCCGGGAGATAGAGGCTGCAGTCTGCCGAGATCACACCACTGCACTCCAGCCTGGGAGAGGGCAAAACTCCATCTCAAAAAAAATGATATGCATGAAGAGGGGCCCAGCACAGGCCATAGAGTGGGGAAGACGGGACTTGCTGGAAATACAGTGAGCCTCTCTCAAAAAATATATATATTTTTTAGATTTTTTTTTTTTTTTTTTTTTTTTTTTTTTTTTTTGAGACAGAGTCTCCCTCTGTCCCCCAGGCTGGAGTGCAGTGGCCGGATCTCAGCTCACTGCAAGCTCCGCCTCCCAGGTTTACGCCATTCTCCTGCCTCAGCCTCCCGAGTAGCTGGGACTACAGGCGCCCGCCACCTCGCCCAGCTAGTTTTTTGTATTTTTTAGTAGAGACGGGGTTTCACCATGTTAGCCAGGATGGTCTCGATCTCCTGACCTTGTGATCCGCCCGTCTTGGCCTCCCAAAGTGCTGGGATTACGGGCTTGAGCCACCGCGCCCGGCCTAGATTAATTTTTTAACTTTAAATTTTTAAAATTAAATTATTAGACTTAATCTCTTTTTTTTTTTTTTTTTTGAGACAGGGTTTTGCTCTGGTATGGTGGCTAAATATTTTGAATTTCATCCTAGGGGCTTGGGGTGGCCCGAAGCAACCTGTTTTCTGAAAGAAGCCTAAAATATATATTGAATTTTTTTTTCCTTTTTTTTTTTTTAAGAGTCTTGCTTTGTCACCCAGGCTGGAGTGCAGTGATATAATCTCGGCTCACTGCAACCTCTGCCTCCCAGGTTCAAGCCATTCTCCCACCTCAGCCTCCTGAGTAGCGGGGATTACGGCATTTGCCACCATACCTGGCTACTTTTTGTATTTTTTGGGTTTTTTTTGTTTTTTTTTGAGACAGTTTTGCTACTGTTGCCTAGGCTGGAGTGCAATGGCACAATCTTGGCTCACTTCAACCTCTGCCTCCTGGGTTCAAGTGATTCTCCTGCCTCAGCCTCCCAAGTAGCTGGAATTACAGGTGCCTGCCACCAAACCCAGCTAATTTTTGTATTTTTAGTAGAGATGAGGTTTCACCATTCTTGGCCAGGCTGGTTTCAAACTCCTGACCTCAGGTGATCCGCCCACCTCGGCCTCCCAAAGTGCTGGGATTATAGGCATGAGCCACAGTGCCCGGCCCTAGTTTTTTATACCTTAAAAATTGGGCCCATAAAAAGTTTTTTTTAGGTTAAATTAGCCAGGTGTGGTGGCATGTGCCTGTAGTCCCAGTTACTCAGGAGGCTGAAGCAGGAGGATCACTTGAACTCAGGAATTTGAGGCTGCAGTGAGCTATGACAGCACCATTGGACTCCAGCCTGGGCAACAGAGTGAGACCCTGTCTCAAAAAACATACATACATAGAGAACAGTGTGATCTCTGATGAAGTTCAACACAGCCTGTTTTTGTCTAGCACTAGAACAAATGACTTTTCTTTGGTTGAATACCAAAGTAATTGATGTGTGGAAGGACCCTTTTTATAAGAAAAATCTGTATCTTTCAACAGGAAACACATTCAGCATGGTAAGATGTTGTTTACCAAATCAGTTGCCTCTTCCTCTTAGACCCATAACTAATCTGTGTCCCAGCTTCCCTTGTCCTTAGACGCTGCTGCGTGATCGAGTTGTAGCCAATGGAATGGAATTGGAAGTAACAAGTGCTAATTTCCTGTCTTTCCATAATAACTTGGCTCCTGCAACCTCCAGGCACATCATCTGCCTACATGATGCAAACAAGCTGGGCAGTCCCAGGAGCCACGTGTTGAAAATGGCAGAACCACAGAACAGGAGATGCCCAAATCCCTGAATCACAACTTGCAGGAGAGCTGTCTCCCGGTCGGCAGCATCTGATTAAGATTTAATATGAGTTAGAAATAGTGTTCTTTTTTTTTGTTTTTGAGACGGAGTCTCGCTCTGCCACCAGACTGGAGTGCAGTGGCACGATCTCGGCTCACTGCAACCTCCGCCTCCCGGGTTCAAACGATTCTCCTGCCTCAGCCTCCCAAGTAGCTTGGACTACAGGCATGCACCACCACACCCAGCTAATTTTTGTATTTTTGGTAGAGATGAGGTTTCACCATGTTGGCCAGGCTGGTCTTGAACACCTGAGCTCAGGTGATCCCCCGCCTCGGCCTCCCAAAGTGCTGGGATTATAGGTGTGAGCCACCACACCCAGCCAACTTTTTAACTTTTTTGTAGCGATGGGGACTTGCTATGTTGCCCAGGCTAGTCTCAAGTTCCTGACCTCAAGTGATCCTCCTGTTTCGGCCTCCCAAAGTGCTGGGATTACAGGCGTGTGCCACCACACCCAGTCTAGAAATAAACTATCACGTTTGAGGCACTACACATCTTGAAGTTTGTTACAGTAGCTAGGGTTATTTTTAATCACAGAAGGAGAGCCTTGAGGAGTGAAGACTGCCTAGAGGAACAGCAGATGTACAGGTACCGATCTCCTGCCCTCAGAGTCGGAGTCATTGAGTGGAACAAACAAATGAAACTTCTTTCATAGTGGCGTGGTGATCATTCATTTATTCTGAAGGCATATAGCTAAATTCCAGAAGGCTATTACTGCACATATAATGTGACTCCACTGTGTTCCCTAGATCAAATATAGAGACTTCAGGGTCCAGGTCAGCTCAGCTTTTCCCCACTCCCCACCTCCAGATCAAGGGCTCTGCAGGTTCCTCCTGAGCCCCGGCCAGCCACTAGACATGGAATGCAGGCACCAGACTGACTTCAAGCCATGTCCCTGTAGGCCAAGGGGACTTAAAAGCCCTCCTGTGAGTCTTCAGTGCTACCCTACAAGCCTCAGGATGCTCGGGTGCAGATTCTTTTAGACTGCCATGCTCACACTCTCCTCCCCAACTCTCTTTTTTAAGATCACATATGGCCGGGCGCAGTGGCTTACGCCTACAGTCCCAGCACTTTGGGAGGCTGAGGCGGGTGGATTACCTGAAGTCAGGAGTTCGAGACCAGCCTGACCAACATGGAGAAACCCCCGTCTCTACTAAAAATACTAAATTAGCCGGGCGTGGTGGCAGGTGCCTGTAACCTCAGCTACTCAAGAGGCTGAGGCAGGAGAATCGCTTGAACCCCAGGGGCAGAGGTTGCAGTGAGCCAAGATTGCACCACTTCACTCCAGCCTGGGCAAAAGAGTGAAACTCTGTCTCAAAAAAAAAAAAAAGATCATATATGACCAGGCATGGTGGTTCATACCTATAATTGCAGCA
Source organism: Macaca nemestrina (assembly GCF_043159975.1). Taxonomy (NCBI): domain Eukaryota; kingdom Metazoa; phylum Chordata; class Mammalia; order Primates; family Cercopithecidae; genus Macaca; species Macaca nemestrina. The sequence goes on along the minus strand of NC_092142.1, from coordinate 27,966,206 downwards.
CTTTGGGTGGTTGAGGTGGGAGGATCACTTGAGCCCAGGAATTCAAGACCGACCTGAGCAACATAAGGAGACCCCATCTCTACAAAAAATACAAAAATAATTAGCTGGGGGTAGTGGTGCCGCCTGTAGTCCCAGCTACTCAAGAGGCTGAAGCTGGAGGATCACTTGAGCCCAGGATATGGGTGTTGTGAAGAGCCAAGATGGAGCTACTGCACTGCAACCTGGGCGACAGAGTGAGACCTTGTCTCAAACCAACTCAGTGTAGCTGGATCTACACAGTCTTCTGATGTCACTGTAAATGGTTAGAGCCGAGGAGCCCAGGAGCCAGTCAGGGACATGGGAGTCAGGCAGGCCAAGGGCTCTGTGCTGTGGGGCTGGAGAGTGCTCAGAGGACTCACTGTGCTGAAGGAAGAGCCGACAGGAAGGAGAAAGGGCTGCAGGGCAGGCGCGGGGACAGCCCCTGATCCAGTCTCCTACCTGGACTGCACCAGGCCAGGTAGGAGGTACCTCATGAGCTGGAAACACACCTCAGTTTTTTCTTTTGTTTGTTTTTTGTTTATTTGAGACGGAGACTCATCTGTCTCCAGGCTGGAGTACAGTAGGGCAATCTTGGTTCACTGCAACCTCCGCCTCCTGGGTTCAGGCGATTCTCCTGTCTCAGCCTCCAGAGTAGCTGGAATTACATGCACGTGCCACCACGCCCAGGTAATTTTTAGTAGAGATGGCGTTTCACCGTGTTAGCCAGGATGATCTCTATCTCCTGAACTCGTAATCCGCCCGCCTTGGCCTCCCAAAGTGCTGGGATTACAGGCGTGAGCCACTGCACCTGCCACACCTCAGTTTTGTGCAGCAATAGCTTCTTCAAGCACAGGTCTGTCCCTGTCACTGTCCTGCTTTAAGCCCCTCAACGTTCATCCTATACGTGTCCCCCAAAAAGTGCGAGATGATTTACCACAGCACCATTCACAGTGGCAGGACCAGGTTAAACTGATTTTTTTTTTTTTTTTTTTTTTTGAGACAGAGTCTCACTCTGTCACCTAGGCTGGAGCTGGAGTGCAATGGTGTGATCTCAGCTCACTATGACCTCTGCCTCCCGGGTTCAAGCGATCCTCCTGCCTCAGCCTCCCAAGTAGCTGGGATTACGGGTGCCTGCCACCACGCCCGGCCTTCTTTTTTTTTTTTTTTTTTTTTTTTTTTTGAGACAGAGTCTCACGCTGTTGCCCAGGCTGGAGTGCAGTGGCGCGATCTCGGCTCACTGCAAGCTCCGCCTCCCGGGTTCCCGCCATTCTCCTGCCTCAGCCTCCTGAGTAGCTGGGACTACAGGCGCCCGCCACCGCGCCCGGCTAATTTTTTGTATTTTTAGTAGAGACGGGGTTTCACTGTGGTCTCGATCTCCTGACCTTGTGATCCGCCCGCCTCGGCCTCCCAAAGTGCTGGGATTACAGGCGTGAGCCACCGCGCCCGGCCTACGCCCGGCCTTCTATGCAGCCGTTCAGAAGCCCGCTGGTGTGAAAGTGCTACGTACAGTTAAGTGTTCAGGTACAGGCTCTGGAACCAGACTGGCCAGGCTGCCACTTCTCTGGGCCTGTTTCCTCTCTAGGGAATGAGGACAGTAACAGGGCTGTCGTATTGTGTACAACTGTACAATCGTGAGATAAGATAATGCATGCAAATAGCACTTAGAGCAGGGTAGCTTGTGTTAGCAGAACAGGACATACACAAAGTGAGTGTTAAGATATGGAAAGGGGCTGGACACAGTGGCTCACACCTGTAATTCGAGCGCTTTGAGAAGCCAAGGCAGGAGGATCACTTGAGGTCAGGAGTTTGAGACCAGCCTGTACAACACAGTGACACCCCCATCTCTGCAGAAAAAAATAAAAATTAGCCTGACATGGTGGTGCATGTCTGCAGTCCCAGCTATTCAGTAGGCTGAGGCAGGACTGCTTGAGCCTGAGAGGTCGAGGCTGCAGTGAGCTATGATCATGCCACTGCACTCCAGCCCAGGTGACATAGAGAGACCCTGTCTCCACAATAAAATTTTAAAGTCCTCTGGGCTCCTAGGCTGCCCCAGCTGGCTTCTGCGTCGCCTCTCACCAGCTCTCCCAGCCCCCAACCCCCAGCACTTAGTGCTCCAGGCCCTGTGATCCAGATCTGTTTCTTTTTTTTTTTTTACCCACCTTGACTGGAGCAGACCAGGTTGGCGGGGATGAGGGGATGCCTGATGCACTGGAAACACACCTGCTTTGTGCACCAATATTATTATTATTATTATTTTTGAGACGGAGCCCCGCTCTTTGGTTGGGCTGGAGTACAGTGGCATGATCTCGGCTCACTGCAACCTCCACTTCCTGGGTTCAAGCAATCCTCCCACCTCAGCTTCCTGAGTAGTTGGGACTACAGGCGTGTACCACCATACCTGGCTAATTTTTGTATTTTTTTGTAGAGATGGGGTTTCACCATGTTGGCCAGGCTAGTCTTTAACTCCTGACCTCAAATGATCCACCCCTCGGGCTTCCAAAGTTCTGGGATTACAGGTGTGAGCCACTCTGCCCGGCCTAGATCTGTTCCAATTTCTGATGTCACTGTAAATGGTTAGAATCAAGGAGCCCAGGAGCCAGTCAGGGACGTGAGACCCAGGCGGACCGAGGGCTCTGTGCTCTGGGGCCGGAGAGTGCTCAGAGGACCCACCATGCTGGAAGAAGAGCTGACAGGAAGGAGAAAGAGGTGCAGAGTCCAGGGGCCTCTCTGGTCTCCCTGCCTTCCCATGCCATTCCCTCAGCTAAGAACCAATCTCCTCTGCACTAACCCTCTCCAATCCCTACCAGCCTTCTACATGGGATACCCAGCCCCTTCACCAAACCCTAGATCAGGTCCTAGGTGTCTTCTACTCCCACCCCCAGCGAGCACTTTCATGTGTTGTTGTAGGGCAAGCCAGCTGCCCAGTACCCAGTGAATCCCCTGGGCCTAGCACAGGAATTGAGGCTCAGTACATGTCTGGTAAATTTCCGCTCTCTTGGACACGGGGGCCTCTTGGGCCACTTGGCTAAGCTATTATGCAGATAAAATGAGTAACATCTGCAAAGAACCCCCAGCACAGAGTCTGGCATATGGTACACTAGTTTAAAAACCACAGATGGCAGGGGATAGATGCCCAGAACAATGCCTAGTATAAGAGCCCACAAAAAGAGGGAACAGTGTTTCTCAACATTACTGGAAGAATTCCCCGGCATTCAAATTGCAGGCTTCTGGGCCCATCCCTAGAGCCTCTAACTCTGAAGGTTGGCTGCAGGGTCCAAGAAGTTGCACCTATTTTATTTTTTGAGACATCTTGTTCTGTCGTCCAGGCTGGAGTACAGTAGCATGATCATGGCTTACTACAGCCTTGACCTCCCAGGCTCATTCAGTCCTCTCACTGCAGCCTCCCCAGTAGCTGGGACTAAGGCATACACCACCACACTTGGCTAATTTTTGTTTTTGTTTTTTTAGAGACGCAGTCCTGCCATGTGACCCAGGCTGGTCTTGAACTCCTGGGCTCAAGTGATCCTCCCACCTCAGCCTCCCAAAGTGCTAGGATTACAGGCCAGGTGTGAGCCTCCAAGACGGGCCAAAGTTGTTTTTTTGTTTTGTTTTTTTGAGACTGCCTGGCTCTGCCTCCCAGGCTGGAATGGCACTATTATGGATCACTGCAACCTCTCCCTCCTGCCTCCCAGGCTCAAGCCATCCTCGCACCTCAGCCTCCTGAGTAGCTGGGACCACAGGCACATGTCACCACACCCGACTAATTTTTGTATTTTTTGTAGAGATGGGGTTTCACCATATTGGTCAGGCTGGCCTCGAACTCCTGCACTCAAGCAATCCACCCAACCTTGGCCTTCCAAAATGCTGGGATAACAGGCGTGAGCCACCACACCTGGCTTGAATTTGCATTTTAAAGAAATATCCAGCCAGGCTTGGTGGCTCACGCCTGTAATCCCAGCACTTTGGGAGGCTAAGGTGGGAGGATCACTTGAGGTCAGGAGTTTGGGGCTACAGTGAGCACTCCAGCTTGGACAACAGAGTAGGACTCTGTCTCTGAAAAAAAAAAAAAAAAAAAAAAAGAAAGAAAGAAAAGAAAAGAAAAGAAAAAAGAGAAATAGAAATATTCCACAGGCAGTCTAAGGACCACACTCTGAGAAACCAACTCACTGACAGACGAATATTTATTAAGCAGCTACTATATGCCAGGTTCAGGTTGGTCTTATTCTAGGGATACAGAAGGGAACAAGAAAAGTTTGTGCCTTCATGGAGTTTACATTCCAGTGAGGGTAGAAAATACCAAGAATATAAATACATGTAGACGGTCAGTGAGATCAAAAAAGTGGGGGACACTGCATGAGCGTGGGAGGCAGGAGGGCCTCTCTGTGAGGTCACTGTGGATAGACGGAGAAGCCAGCCAGCAAACTGGAGGAAAAGCACCCAGACGGACGTCCTTCCCTAAGCTCCCTCAACCCAGGCCCTGAGCCAAGAATATCTGAAAGGAAAGCAAGTCAAATAGTGAAGTCCCGCCAGGACCAGGGTAGGCAGGACAGAGAAGCCGGCGACGGGGAAGGCTGTGGACGGCTTCTTCCCTCCCAGGCACGGTGCCCCAGACTTGCTCTAGCTGGGGGCGGAGGTCTGACTCCCCTGCCTTTCGGGAAACGCGGCCCTCACACCATCTCCCTCACTCAACTGTCCCTAGCATCTCGGACCCCAGGGCTGAGCCAGCAGGGCATGACACTGCCCGGTGCTGGCACCCCAGGAGCACCGCCTGTATGCATGGGGCCTCCCGCGTAACCTCCCTGATTTGAGGCCTGGGTTCTTGGGATCCCAGAGAACATGACGTCACCAAAGAGAGGCTGACCCCCATCCCAGCAGGTAGAACAACACATGAGGAAGGCGTGAGACTGGGACCTCCTAGCAGCGGGTGGGGAGCTGTGTGGCACAGCAAGACTCCCAGGGTAGGTGGGCAGCCAGGACCCGGGGCTCCTGCGTCACTTCTTCTTGGCGCGGTCTGCTGCGTCTAGGGCAGCCATGTTGCGGGCAGCTGTGATCAGGTGGATGACACTGATGAGCGACTTCAGCAAGGCAATGGGGGCAGTGACCCAGAGGCCCATCCGGAACAGTCCCACGGAGCCAACTGCAGGAAGGCAGCAGGGAAGTTCGGGGCCCGAAGGAGGGGGCCTCCATCTCCCTGGGCAGCCCAGATCCCCCTCCCATCCTCCTGCCCCGCCCCTCATCTCATACCTAAAGGTCCCTCAGAGAAATGGAACAGGTAGAGGAGGCAGTAGAAGAGCTCATTCCCAGCACACAAGGTGAACAGAGCAGGCTGCACACACAGCAAACAGACCACATTAGCAAGAGGCAGGCGTGTGCCACCCCCTGCCCCCCAGCACTAATGAGGGTGCAATCTCAGCAGATTATTATTTTTTTTCTTTTTTAGAGACAGGGTCTCGCTCTGTCATCCAGACTGGAATGCAGTGGTATGATCATAGCACTGCAGCCTCAAAACTCCTGGTCTCAGCCAGGCACGGTGGCTCATGCCTGTGGTCCCAGCACTTTGGGTGGCTGAGTCAGGCAGATCACCTGAGGTCAGGAGATTGAGACCAGCCTGGCCAACATGGCGAAATCCCTCTCTACTAAAAATACAAAAATTAGCCGAACGTGGTGGCGCATGCCCGTAGTCCTAGTAGTCCTAGACTCCTAGTAGTCCTCAGGAGGCTGAGGCACAAGAATCGCTGGAACCCAGCAGGCAGAGGTTGCACTGAGCCGGTAACGCGCCAATGAACTCCAGCCTGGGTGACAGAGTGAGACTCTTTGTCTCAAAAAAAAAAAAAAACCTTGGTCTCATGCAATCCTTCCACCTTAGCCTCCTAAGTAGAGACTACAGGCGTGCACCACTGTGCCTGGCTAAGCTAATTCGTGTGTGTGTGTGTGTGTGTGTGTGTGTGTGTGTGTGTAAACAGAGTCTCACTTTGTTGCCCAGGCTGGTCTCAAACTCCTGGTCTCAAGCAATCCCCCCACCTCAGCCTCCCAAAGCGCTGAGATTACAGGCATGAGCCACCATGCCTAGCCATTATCTTTTTAAAAATCCTTCCAGAGGCTGCCTGTGTTCCTGAAATCAAGTCCACACTCCAGCCCTGCAAACCTCTCTGGCTTATCTCCCTCTCCTCTTTCAGTCCCTCCTCTTTGCAGGCCTCATTCCCACTTGTTCCCTGGAGTAATTCACACAGGCCTTCCCCACCAATCCTCCTCCTCCACACCTCAGCTTACAGGCCCCTCCTCCTGGAGTGACTGGGCAGGCCCTGCTCTGTGCCCTTGCCTTCTCCTAGTCTAGGACCAGGGTTCAGCCCAGGGCTTCCCACAGCCAAGAGCCTGAGGGGCGGGGTGTGCAGGAAATGCCTACCCTCGAGGTGTAATAGATCCGAAGCACTGGATTCCCGGACAAGTCGATCATCTTGTGACTCTCACTGCCTCGGACCACAGAACTTAGGGAGAAAACAGGGGAACCCATGAGGTTTCATGACCACTACCGTGCATCCGATCCTCATGTTAACACCTATTGTACAGATGGAAAACTGGGCATGGCTAAGGACCAATATCCTGCCCAAAGCCAGTTACCTATTTCGGGGCAGAGTCAGGATTCAAATACCACATTTGAAAGCTCCTATGCCCCTTCCTATGAGCTGTCACCTATTTGGAATCCTAGAATATCCAGCCAGAAGAGTCCTAAGAATTGCTTAATGCAACTGTAAACATGACTGAAGCTTTAAAGAGAGGCGTGTTTACCTGGGGTCCTTCTACAAAGCAGAGCTAAAATGGAGCCCTTCCAGGACGCCTAGTGCCATCCCAGACACCCTTCCATCTAAGCTCAGCCCACCCCACTGTAGTGTCTCTAACTGGCCAAGGCCCCCAGCATCGCGGCAGACCTGTGGAGGTGCAGCCAGTGACTGGCCACATCCAAACTCATGCTGAGTTGGAAGAACAGCGTGGCTCGAGGGTACAGCAGGGCCAGGTTGACCAACAGGCACATGGTGGAGCAGCGGTCCGTCAGCATGTCCAGCATGGCCCCAAACCGAGTTCCTGGAAGATTAGGTGGGCAGGGGCTATTATGGCACAGAGACTGCAGGACAGGTGCCCATATTTGGTTTATCGCTCTCATGCAGGGTGTAAACGAAGACTGGAAGTGTCCACCTGCCTGGGGAGGAACGCAGGTTGGAAAACAGGCTGTGTGTGAGGTTAGTGGGCAAAGGTCACCATGGCATGAACTGAGAAAGGCATGAGAGTGAAGGGAACAGGGTAGGAGGAGAGGAAAGCTATGTCTGCAGCTCATCAACCCCAGAACCAAGGCTCCAGGGCTAGAAAAAGAGACTTGATGCCTCGGGGGAAGCCTTAGAGTTGGGTCTGAAGAACAGATTAAAAAATTAGTCAACCCTCCAAGAGCCATCACCCGTCCCTCTCCATCCTCCCTCTAAGCATGCCTTCTGGAACCCCAACTACTTATGCAGGGCACACAGTAGGCCTCCAGGAAACACCTGTTGATAGGACTTTTTTTTTTCCCCCGAGACAGAGTCTTGCTCTGTCGCCCAGGCTGGAGTGTGATGGCACAATCTCGGCTCACTGCAACCTCCGCCACCCAGGTTCGAGCAATTCTCCTGCCTTAGCCTCTTGAGTAGCTGGGATTACAGGCACACGTCACCAAGCCAGCTAATTTTTGTATTTTTTGCAGAGACAGGGTTTCACTATGTTGGTCACTCTGGTCTCGAACTTCTGACCTCGTGATCCGCCCGCCTCGGCCTCCCAAGTGCTGGGATTACAGGCGTGAGCCACCGCCCCTGGCCTGAATGGACTTGTGTTCAGAGAGACCTCCAGCAGCGCCATGGCCACGTCATGTCTTGCTAATCCACACCTCTCACAAGCAGTGAGTTCTCAAGAGCTAGCTTAAATCCCTTCTGCTACAAAATCAGGCCATTCTTGCTGGGCGCAGCACTTTGGGAGGAAGGCAGGAGGATCGCTTGAGGCTAGGAGCTGGGGACCAGTCTGGGCGACACTGCAAGACTCAGTCTCTACAAAAATTTAAAAATTAGCCAGGTGTGGTGACACGCGCCTGTAGTCCCAGTTAATCAGGAGGCTGAGGTGGAAGGATTACTTGAGCCCAGGAGATGGGGGCTGCAGTGAGCCATGATCGCACCACTGCACTCCAGCCTGTGACAGAGCGAGACGCTGTCTCAAAAACAAAACACAAAACAAAACAAAAAACCCCAGGCCATCCTGTTCTGCTTTTTTCAGAGATGGGAATGACAGCCCTCTGACTCTGAGGTCCTGAGGAGGCAGGGAAGGGAGCAGGGGGTTGTTGGGCCCCAAGGCTGGCTGAGAGGGGTGTCTGTCACCTTGATTAAGAGCGCGAGCAGCGTGTCCATCGAAAGCGTCCAGCAGGCAGCTGAGCAGGTAGAAGGAGGAGGCCGTGAGGGGGCAGCAGGGCATGAAGTAGAAAGAAATGATGGCGAAGACAATCCGGGCATAACCTTGGAACGGGACGCGGGGAAACAGGGCAGGATTAGGGAGCCCGCCAAGGCCCCTCGCCCTCTAGTCCGGCCCGGGGCCGCGGGCAGCACTCACCGATGAGGTTGGGCACGAACAGGAAGATATTTTCGTCTGGCATCGCAGCGCCTCCCTTGCTGCCCCGGGCCTGCTCTGAAGATGCCAGCGCTGTCCCAGCCCCGTCGCGCGGCCTCAGCCTCCGGCCCGGCTCATCGGCCGCACCACCTGCGCCCTGGACCCCGCCGCCCCAACCCGGCCCCAGATGCTGAATCCCGCAGCCGTCGGGAGCATGGGCCGGCCCCGAGACGCGCAGGGCGCAGGGGGGGCGCGCAGCCCGCCCTTCCTACCCGCAACCCCCTCGCCTCTGCCCGCCCCGCAGGCGCTCCGGGCCTCCAGCTGCGGTCGCCGCTGCTCCAGCTGCGCGTGGCTTTCGGGAACCTCCTCGTCCGCGCCCGCCGTTGCAAAATTGGAGAGAGGAAAAAGTGGCTTAAAAAATAGTTGCGGCCCTTTTAAGGCCTGTTCGCTTCCTTTCCCTTTTCCTCCCTCCGCCCCTCTCCCTTGGCTCGTACCAAGGCGCAGAGGGGGAGAGGGAGGAAAGAACCATTGACGTCGAGCAAAGGCAGAAATGGAAAAGGAAAGAGCAAAAGAGAAAGAGGCCGAATAAAAATATCTGCTTTCCTTTTCTGGAGGGTGTGACTTCCTGGAGACAAAAATAAGGCGATAAAATTCCTCCTTCTGAGTCTTTGCATCCCCGAGAGGCCAGGATATTTGGTGCAGTCCTCACTTTTCTCCCCGCCCCCTAAGTCTGCAGCCGCCTTTGCTCTCGCAGGCTCCAGGCGGCTAGAGAGGCTCCAGAGCGCCCTGAAGCCGGCTTGCTTCTCGCGTGCCCCTTGTGATAGGAGGATTAGGTCGCAGGCTCCACCCTGCGTCATCCTCCCAAACTTCTCAAGCGTCTGGCGCTTGGGGTCACTGCCCCCAAGGAGGCAACTGGAGGGGACTGAGGGGAGGCTGGAGGAGCAAACGGGGCGAGCTAGGAAATTCCTCTGTCTTTAGTTCTAGAACCCCTGATCTCCTAGCAACGAGGCTGCGGAACCTCCGCAGACTCCAAGGGTTTTTTAGCGGCCGGTAGCAACACGGAGCCGGCTCCCCCTTTTCCAGCCTTCCTCCCCATCTCCCATTCCCCGTCCCCCACGACCTATACCAGAGGTCCTTAGGCCTCCACGTCTCCCCTTCTGCCTAGTAGCCCAAGGTTTCCACCCATCTGCCAGGTCTGGGGCGTGAAGTTGGCTGCCTTAGCTTGGGAAGGGGCTTGAGAGGGAAAAAACGAGAGGCCCACCAGGCGAAGGGGTGAGGGGTGGGGGGTTGCGGGAGTTCCCTCTCACTCCCGAAGATATAAAGCAACGTTTATTATTATTATTTTTTTCTTGAGAGAGATAATGAGGCAGCGGGATGTTCCTCTAAAGGCCTTGTTTAAACCTGGGCCCGGGGAATGGTGGTGAGCTGGGTTCTGGGATACAGCGGGCCGGTTTCTCAGGTCAACACAGGCCTCTACTGTTCCCAGGGGGATGGCGTCCACTCCGATGGGGAATGAGGGGGAGAAGAAGAGCAGCTGGCCGTCTCAAGCTGCACCCTCCTTGAGAGGAGGTCCGGTGAGCACTGCAGGGGGCCCTAGAGGTGGGAGTGTAATGAAGTGAAGGCCTCCCAGGCAGAGGCACCCCGTCCCAGGTCTGAGCCACAAGCCCTGAGACTCTAGCTTCAACCCTGAGTCCTGAAGCCCAGACCCATAGCTCTCAACACTAGGCCCTGACTCTAAACCTCCACCAAACCCCACTCCTCCAGATTCAGAGCCTTCTAGCTAAATCTCAAGGCCCAGTCCTTCAAGAGCAAGCTCCTTGGACCCACAGGCCCCAGCCTGGGAACTCCTACACCCAGCACTTCCATGTAGGAGCTCCCAGGCTGAACCTCTCCGACTTTTCCTTTCCCAGGCTTCGTTGTCTCGCTCTGAGGAATACCTGTCCCGGATCAGTGCAGAACTCACGGAGGAGGCTTTGTGCACTGCTTGTTGCCACTTGAACCCTGTGCCCATCAAAAAAAAACAGACACAAGACCAAGCGACTCAGATATCCAAACGTGGTAACCCCCTGCCTCAGGACTATGGTGTCTAGAGAACCGCAGCCCCCATCATGCCTGGTTCCAGTCCCTGACCCCGCCCACCCCTAGCTGAACTCTCCAGGAGTCTGTGCCCATCTCGACCATCTCACAGCCAGCCCTAGGACCTGTGAAGTGCCCCTCTTACCCGCTAACCCAGTACCCACTCCTCACTGCTGGCTGAGAATCCCTTTACCCCGTCTGCCCTGGCCACACCTCTTCCTGGCCATGGGGATAGTCCTTTCTCTGACTAGGTCCTCTACTTCCAGCATTCTTCACCAAGACCTGAGGCACAGACACCCGGTGAGTGAGGCTTCAAGGGAGATGCTCTTTGTTCTGGGAGAGAGATGGGGAACCTGGAGGGGAGAGAGCGAGGGTTTCACAACATCCCAGCAGGGTAGGGGAATTTTTGAACCCTGCACTTCCATTCTATTCTGCCCTGATCCTCAAATTCTGAGTTCTCAGCCCTCTCCCCTCTCTTCCACCATCTCCCGCTCCGACAGAAACCGTACCTGCAGCAAGGCACACCCCCTGCCAACTCCTCGTGAAAAGGTACATGCAGGGTCCATGGCTGCCAAGGCTATTCGATATTAACCAAACCTTTTGAGTTTGCACTGTATGCTGGTCCCTGTCTTAGGAGCTTGGGACACAGAAATGAATGATACAGTCTCGGCCCTTGAAGAGTTCAGTTCAGTGTGGGGACAGACAAGGAAATGGCCAATTATAATACAGTATAGATAAGTTTCCATAATAGAAATGGACACAGTGGGATATTACTCTCGTCCCAACCTTAATTGGGACAGGAAGGAAAGGAACCATGGAGCTGCTGCTGCTTTTTTTTTTTTCTTTTGAGACAGAGTCTTGCTCTGTCACCCAGGCTGGAGTGCAGTGGCACAATCTTGGCTCGCTGCAAGCTCCAATTCTTGGGTTCACACCATTCTCCTGCCTCAGCCTCTGGAGTAGCTGGGACTACAGGCACCTGCCACCATACCTGGCTAATTTTTTTGTATTTTTAGTAGAGACGGGGTTTCACCGTGTTAGCCAGGATGGTCATGATCTCCTGACCTCATGATCTGCCCGCCTCAGCCTCCCAAAGTGTTGGGATTACAGACTTTGGAGCTTCTTGAAGGAGGTAGCACCTAAAGAAATAATTTTCCACAGGGCGCAGTGGCTCACGCCTGTAATCCCAGCATTTTGGGAGGCTGAGATGGGCCGATGACTTCAGGGCAGGAGTTTGAGACCAACCTGGTCAACATGGTGACAGAGGTTGCAGTGAGCCAAGATTGCAGCACTGCACTCCAGCCTGGGCGACGGTGAGACTCCATCTCAAAAAAAAAAAAAAAAAGAAAAAAAAGAAAGAAAGAATTTTCCAGGAAAAAAGAAAAAAAAAAAAGAGGTTGGTAGGAGTCTTTCAAACAGTTGGAGTTGCATGAACAAAGGCAAAGAGCAGTCTTCGCAGAGCCACCGTGAGCATCTGTGTGTACTTAGGGCAGGGAGAAGCAGTTTAGCAGCTGGAGTCTACAGGCAAGGTAAGAGGGGACTCAAGAGACTTTGTGTGCCTTGTTTAGAGCCGTACACACTTTCCTGGCTGGGTGTGGTCGCTCATGCCTGTAATCCCAGCATTTTGGGAAGCTGAAGCAGGAGGATCGCTTGCATCCAGGAGTTTGAGACCAGCCTGGGCGACATGGTGATACCCCAGGCATGATGGCATGTGCCTGTGGTCCCAGTTACTTGGGAGGTGGGAGGATTGCTTGAGCCCAGGAGTTCAAGAACAGCCTGGGCAACATAGAGAGACCCCATCTCTATAAAAAGTTAAAAAATTAGCTAGGTGTGGTGGCACGAACCTGTGGTCTCAGCTACTCAAGAGGCTGAGGCCAGAGGATCACTTGAGCCTAGCAGGTTGATGCTGCAGTGAACCATGATCATGCCACCGCATTCCAGCCTGGGTGACAGTGCAAGACCCTGTCTCAAAAAGGCAATTTTTTAAAAAAGTAAAAAAAGAAAGAAATAGTAGGAGGAGCTGGGCGTGGTGGCTCATGCCTGTAATCCCAGCACTTTGGCAGGCCAAGGCGGGCGGATCACGAGATCAGGAGTTCAAGACCAGCCTGGCCAACGTAGTAAAACCCTGTCTCTACTAAAAATACAAAAGTTAGGTCAGGCGCGGTGGCTCACGCCTGTAATCCCAGCACTTTGGGAGACCGAGGTGGGCAGATCATCTGAGGTCAGGAGTTCGAGACCAGCCTGGCCAACATGGTAAAACCCTGTCTCTACTAAAAATACAAAAATTAGCTGAGCATGGTGGCATGCACCTGTAATCCCAGCTACTCAGGAGGCTGAGGCAGGAGAATCACTTGAACCCAGGAGTTGGAGGTTGCAGTGAGCCACGATCGCACCACTGCACTCCAGCCTGGGCTGCAGAGCAAGACTGTCTCAAAAAAAAAAAAAAAAAAAAAAATTAGCCAGGCATTGTGGCGCACACCTGTAATCCCAGCTACTCAAGAAGCTGAGGCAGAGAATTGCTTGAACCTGGCAGGCAGAGGTTTCAGTGAGTCGAGATCGTGCCACTGCACTGCAGCTTGGGCCACAGATCAAGACTCTGTCTCAAAAAAATAAAATAAAAATTAAGCACTTATTATGTGTCAGCACTGCTTGAGGGACTGGGGTGTTGCAGTAACCGAAACAGAGTTCCTGCTATCAAGAGGTTTAAAAAATTAGCCGGGCATGGTGGTGCACAGCTGTGCTCCCAGCTACTCGGGAGGCTGAGGTGGGAGGATCATTGGAGCCCAGGTTGAGGCTGCAGGAAGATATGATTACACCACTGCACTCTAGCCTGGCTGACAGAGGGAGACCCTGTCTTAAGAAAAATAAAAAAGACATGAGCCTTGGGTCTAAAGAGTGAAAAGGCTCTTTCTTGTCTCTTTTATGGAGCTCTTCCTAACAGTCAGTTGGGAAGATGAGCCCGCCCCTCTTTGATACCCTTGGCTTCTCATGCCTCCCCCCGTTTTTGTCCCTAGAACATGCCTCAAAACTCCTCTTTTGCCACTCGTTAACCACTTCCGTTTGTGGGAACCTCCTGGTCATGAGCAGCATCATCCCGAAGCCTTCAAAGTGTTCTGGATTCATCACACAACCCTCCAACCTCAGCCAGCAAGGACACCACCAGAAATGAAAGCGCTTTAATAAAGAGACAGGGATCGTTCCCTCCCCCAGCTTGTGCAGTGCTCATGTGTGGTTTCTCTAGGGTGGAGATGCGGAACAGGGGGCCTTTTTTTTTTTTTTTTTTCCCCTAGATGTGAGTGCTGGATGTGGGCATACATTGGAGTGTTTAGTTTTTTAAAAAAATTTTTGTGGCCAGGAGTGATGGCTCACGCCTGTAATCCCAGCACAGATCACAAGGTCAGGAGATCGAGACCATCCTGGCTAACACGGTGAAACCCTGTCTGTACTAAAAATACAAAAAATTAGCCGGGCATGGTGGCACGTGCCTGTAGTTCCAGCTACTCAGGAGACTGTGGCAGGAGAATTGCTTGAACCTGGGAAGCGGAGGTTGCAGTGAGCTGAGATTGCGCCATTGCACTCCAGCCTGGGCGACAGATGGAGACTCTGTCTCAAATTTTTTTTTTTTTTTTTTTTTTTTTTTTGTGGAGACAGGGTCTCACTGTGTTGCCCAGGTCTTGAACTCTTGGCCTCAAATGATCCTCCTGCCTCGGCTTCCCAAAATGCTGGGATTACTGGGATCACTGCACCTGGCCTGTTGACACAGATGAGCATATTGGTCCAAATCCAGCCTCCTGGCCACACTCCAGCACCTTAAGGTCTAGGCCTGTGGCATCTGGCAGGACTCCTCTTACTTCTGAAGAGCCACCTCTGCCACCACTGTTGGGGATGGGGACACTGAGCTACAGCCTCTCCCCTCTGATCTTTGGACTTCATGCCTGCGAGAACATATCACACCCATTACTAGCCAGAAGGCAGTGCATTAGGCTTTGCACAGTTTGCGTTTAGCAATGCAAATGCTAAATTCATTTTAGCATTTAGTATTTGCATTGCTAAACGCAAACTACACAAAGTTTGGCCATTTATTGGAGCCTCCTGAGGAAGTCAATTCCCATCTCTGAGCCTTAGTTTCCTTATCTGAAAAATGGGATTAATAAATGATCCCTGGGCCGGGCGTGGTGGCTCACGCCTGTAATCCCAGCACTTTGGGAGGCCGAGGTGGGCGGATCACAAGGTCAGGAGATCGAGACCATGGTGAAACCCCGTCTCTACTAAAAATAGAAAAAATTAGCCGGGCGCAGGGGCGGGCGCCTGTAGTCCCAGCTACTCAGGAGGCTGAGGCAGGAGAATGGCGTGAACCCGGGAGGCGGAGCTTGCAGTGAGCCGAGATTGCGCCACTGCACTCCAGCCTGGGAGACAGAGCGAGACTCCGTCTCAAAAAAAAAAAAAAATAATAAATAAATAAATAAATAAATAAATAAATAAATAAATAAATGATCCCTGTCCGGTAGGGTCCTTTGGAGAGTTAAAAGACATAATTCAGTCAGGCATGATGGCTCATGCCTGTAATCCCAGGGACATACCGGACAATATGGTGGGAGGATCACTTGAGGACAGGTGTTCAAGACCAGTTTGGGTAACAGAGTGAGCCCCCACATCTAAAAACGCAAACAAGTTAGCCAGGTGTGGTGGAGCACACCTGTAGTCCCAGCTGCTCAGGTGGCTAAGGCTGGAGGATCACTTGAGCCCAGGACGTTGAGGCTGCAGTGAGCTATGATGGTGCCACTGTACTCCAGCCTACACTACAGAGACACCGTCTCTAAAGAATAAAACAACATAGGCCGGGCGTAGTGACTCACGCCTGTAATCCCAGCACTTTGGGAGGCCGAGGTGGGCGGATCTCTTGAGGTCAGGAGTTCGAGACCAGCCTAGCCAACATAGTGAAACCCTGTCTCTACTAAAACACAAAAATTAACCGGGTGTGGTGGCAGGCTCCTATAATCCCAGCTACTCAGGAGGCTGAGGCAGGATAATCGCTTGAACCCGGTAGGCAGAGGTTGCAATGAGCTGAGATTGTACCACTACACTCCACCCTGGGTGACAGAGTAAGACTCAGTCGCGAAAAAGAAAAAGAAAAAAAAAAACAACATAATGCATACAGTTTGCCTCAGATTCTCCTAAAAGTCCACCCCTTTCTGAATATTTCAGCATCCTTTCAAGTGTCCTAAAAATGTTTAATTGCATTTAAATATAAAATTTTAATTAGGCCAGGCAAGATGGCTCATACCTGTAATCCCGGCACTTTGGGAGGCCCAGGCGTGCGGATCACTTGAGGTCAGGAGTTCGAGACCAGCCTGGTCAACATGACAAAACCCGGTCTCTACTAAAAATACAAAAATTAGCTGGGCATGGGTGCCTGTAGTCCCAGCTACTTGAGAAGCTGAGGCAGGAGAACGGTTTGAACCCAGGAGGTGGAGGTGGCAGCCATTGCACACCAGCCTGGGTGACAAGAGCGAAACTCCGTCTCAAAAAAAAAAGATAAAGTGGAAAAGGACACCCCCAAGGATATAAAACAAGTTCAAATTGGTAGATGGGTCACAGCAGATACACCTAAAATGTTAAAAAGATTGGGGTGGGGGGAAGAAATGGTGTACTTGAATAGATACAAAAATCCTCCAGAGGGGGTTGAATTTTAGGCAAACTGGTCATAAGACAAATTGAAAAGCCAGGCTTGGTGGCTCATGCCTGTAATCCCAGAACTTTGGGAAGTCGAGGAAGGAGGATTGCTTGAGGCCAGGGGTTCGAGACCAGCCTGGGCAACATAACAAGATCTCATTTCTACAAAAATTTAAAATTTAGGCAGGCACCGTGGCTTGCACCTGTAGTCCCAGCCACTCAGGACGCTGAGGTGGGAGGATCCCTTGAATCTAGGAGTTTGAGGTTGCAGTGAGCTGTGATGGCACCACTGCACTCCAGCCTGGCCGGCAAAGCCAGGCCCTGTCTCTAAAAAGAAAGAAATTGAAAGCTGTTTGCCTCCTGCCCAGCAGTGAGAGAAGATGGGTGGCTCCTGTCAGTTCTCTTCCAGCTGGAAGAGGCCCACAAGGTCAAACAAGGCCTGGTGGAGAGGCCACTGCCGCCTGGAGTGAGGCTGGTCACTGGGAGGGCTTCACAGAGGTTGAGCCTAAAGCCAGGCTTTCTGACCCCAGGCCAGGCCTCCAGACACTGCCCTCTGCCCACTTTCGCATTTCCTCTTCTTTTTCAAATTGTTCCCCTTTCCCCAGCCCTCTCCCCAGAGAGGTGGTCCAGCGCTCGGTGGCCGCCTCCCCACACCCCACTGGCCCAATTACAAGTCATGATTTTCTGTTTATTGCTCAAAAACAAGAATTCAGAAGCAAAGGTGGAGAGACTGTGGGTTGGGGAGATGGCAGGAAGGGGGCAAGGCCTTGTCCCAGCTCTCCCCTTCATCCTTCTTCTGACCCTCCTGGCTGGAGTCAGACCTAGGGCCAGGGCATCTGGGAGGGGGGCGCCTTCAAGGGAACAGTAGAGCTATCGGGGGCAGTCCTTGAGGGGTGCCCTGTGCAGGAGGGGCCGCAAGATTTGCAGGGGGCAGAGTTCCCCTCCCAGAATCCAAAAGCCAGTAGGGTGGGGGGCAGGTCCCTCGTTTGGCAACTGAGAAGAGGCGGCTTTGGGCGGCAGGATGCTGGTTTATTTACTGTAGGATCTCCAGGGCCATCAAAGCCCCCTCATGGGACGGGGAGAATATTTACACAGCCAGGGAGGAGGGCAGCCAGGAGGCAGAGACCGGGTCCCGTACTTCCCCCGGCCCGAATGAGGAGGGAAGGGGCGTCCTGGCTCCTGCAGCTGTAGTCTTGGGGTTCAGATGGAAACTTCATACTCCCGCGTATCCTGAAGACAGAGAGATCAGGTCAGTTGTTGGAGTCTGATAGGGGTGGAAGAGGCAGTCGAATGGGAGGAGGGGCAATGACCCTGGGTTTTAAAGTAACATTGACCACTGGGGACCGGGGGGCCACAGGGGCTAATCTGGCCAGTGAAAGTGTTTGGTTCATCCTATAGTGCCGTAAAATGACACAAGAATCTGAATTTCTGGCTTGTCTTGAATAATTGGAAGATCTGCCAGTTGTGCCTCAGTTTCGACTATGGGGTAGAGCCGTATTCTTCAGATGGAGCTCAAGTCCTCCACTTAGCCACAGTCCTCACTGCTCCCTATTATCCACACGTGGCTTGCTGTGCTCATTGACATGGCCTCTGTGGGCAGCTGAGTTTGAAATTCCCAAGACAGAGATTCCAGAGACCTTGCGAGAAGGTTATGGAGTCCTGGGAGAGCCAAGTGGTGGCTCTTCAGGGGCAGGGGAGGTGCTCACCCCAGCTTCATACAGCGGGTTGCTGAAGTCCGACTCCACGGTGATAGGGCTGTAGGAGTGGGAGCCGGAGAAGCCAAAAAGGGACTTTCCCTGAAGCCTGGGAAAGGGAGAGGATAGAGGAGCTTATGAACAGGGTTCGGTGCCAGGCCCACAAGATGTCTGCCCTGGCTGGCAGCCCCTGTGCAGGCTACTTACTTGGTGTAGTATATGTAAACGCCACTGCCGAGAACAATGACCAAGCCTAGAGGCAGCAAGATGGCCAGGGCCAGGTTCCCCCCTTCCAGCTGCCGTGATGGATCTGTGGTCTGGGTCACTATAGGAGGAGGAGAGGCCGGTGAGCTGTGGTTGGGCCCGGTCCTGAGCTCTCCCAGCCTCCTGCCCTGGGCCTCAAACCCTGGGCTTCATCCCTCCAAGGCCTGGCCTCCTGCCCCGGCCTCTGCCTTGCCCTCCCGACCTGGCCAGCCTGGGTCTCCACCTGTGCCCTCACTGACCTTCCAGTTTTCGGTTGTCCAGGAGCTCCTCATAGGCAACTGCAGGGAGAGGAGGGGGAGGGGATGGGGTCTGAGCCAGGGAGGGGAGGAGGCTGGGAGGGGCCGGGAGCCCAGTGAGGCTGGGCTGGACAGTCTGGTTCTCTCTGCCCTCTGCTCAACCTCAACTTTCTCTCTCCCTTGGTGGAGAAGAGAGAGGAGTGACCAGCACAGGGCCTTTGTCCTCTTTCTCCAGACCCATAAAAAGTCAGGGTTCCTGGACAGTCTGAGCCGAACTTTAGAATTTGTCAGAGATAGGGAAACTGAGGTCTATCCAGAGAGAGCAAGGGATTTCCAAGCCAAGGCTCCCTCTACTACACCCCTGAGCCAATCCCATGACCTCACATGACCCAGGGCTTCTGGACACACCCGTGAGGACGTGAGGCCACAGGAGGAGAACCGGGAGCTCTGTAGGGTCGCCCATTGGTCTCAAATGTGCTACCTGACTCTCCCAGCCCTGTCACTTCCCAGACACTGGTGTGCCCCTCCTGCCCTGTCTGGCCAGGCACCTTTGCAGAGTGGGGGTTGGCTGGTCCACTGGGAGGGGTGGCCGGGCACACAGGTGATGGTGACCTCGCCGATAAGCTCAAAGCCCTCATAGCAGAAGAAGCGCAGAGACTCGCCCGCCTGGTAGTGGTGCTTGTACAGCGTCTGGTAGCCATTCTCGGGAACCCCTGGGTTCAGGCACGGCTCGTACTTCACTGCGGGGAGCATGCCAGTCACATGCCAGCTGCACCACTGCGCACAGGGCAGACAGGCTCTCCCAGGGCTACCCAGCCACCCTCCCAGGGTGTGCTCCAGACTCACAGGCGCATTTGGGGACCCTGTCGCTCCACTTGGGTGTGCCTGTGTCCCGGCTGTAGCAGGTGAGCATGGCTGCCCCCTCGAGGCTGTACCCTGGCAGGCAGCGGTACTGGACGTGGGAGCCAACGGGGAAGCCAGCGTCCGAGGCGGTGCGGTGCCCGTTGGCAATCTCGCCAGGGTCAGCACAAGTCATGACTGGTGGCAGAAGAACAAGGTTACGGAGAGTGAGGGCCTTAAAAAATCAGCCTGGGTAACACAGAGAGACCCCATCTCTACAACAAATTGAAAAATTAGCCAGGAGTGGTGGCGTGCTCCTGCGGTCCCAGCTACTCAGGAGTTGGAGGTGGGAGGATTGCTCGAGCCCAGTAAGTCGAGGCTGCAGTGAATGGTGAGCGCACTACTGCACTCCAGCCTGGGTGACAGAGTGAGACACAGTCTAAAAAAAAATAAAAGAAAATCTCCCAGAAGCCTAGGGCTGGGAGAGGCCTGAGCCTCGGGCCGTTTCCTCTGAACACCTCTGCACACACATGCACTTCCCACCAATTCCTCAGAAGGAAGAGAGCATGAATTGGAAAAACTTAAAATGCAGTGCATTTATTTTCAGACCAGAATGACAGGCTTATTTTTTTTCAAAATTCAATGTATGTTGTATTTCAGGCTTCTTTTAGAAAACAGTTTGCTTGGGGAAATCCCAAGCCCCTATCCTGGGGTGAAATTCAAAATATATAACCACCATACCAGAGCATATGGGCCAAATCCCAGCAGGGTGAGCCCAATATGGCTTGTCATCTGTGGAACAGTAGCTGCCCTCTTTAAAGGGGGCGCAGCTCTTCTGTCCCCAGTATTCTCATTATGCCCAGCCTAGTTCACTCACATACACTGCCTGCCTACAGGCGTTTGAGTTTACAACCCTGTTGTGAAGGAATCATAATCATAGCCATTTCTTGTATATAAGCCTGAGCTAGGTACCCTGCTAAACATTTTACAAACAAATATAATTCTTTGTGTGTGTGTGTGTGTGTGTGTGTGTGTGTGTGTGTGTTTGAGACGGAGTGTCTCGCTGTCGCCCAGGCTGGAGTGCAATGGCGCTATCTCGGCTCACTGCAAGCTCTACCTCCCGGATTCCCAGGCCTCAGCCTCCTGAGTAGCTGGGACTACAGGTGCCCGACACCACACCCAGCTAATTTTTTGTATTTTTAGTAGAGACGGGGTTTCATCATGTTAGCCAGGATGGTCTTGATCTCCTGACCTCGTGAACCACCCGCCTTGGCCTCCCAAAGTGCTGGGATTACAGGCATGAGCCATGGCGCCTGGCCTTTTGTTTTGTTTGTTTGTTTGTTTTTGAGAGTCTCGCTCTGTTACCCAGGCTGGAGTGCAGTGGCGCATCTCAGCTCAGGGCAACCTCCGCCTTCTGGGTTCAAGAGATTCTCCTGCCTCAGCCTCCTGAGTAGCTGCAGTTACAGGCGTTCGTTAGCACGCCCAGCTAATTTTTGTATTTTTAGTAAAGACAGGGTTTCACCATGTTGGCCAGGCTGGTCTCGAACTCCTGACCTCAGGCGATCCACCCACCTCAGCCTCCCACAGTGCTGGGATTACAGGTGTGAGCCACCACGGCTGGCTCCAAATATAATTCTTTGTTTTGGAGACGACAACTTGCTCTGTCACTCAAGCTGGAGTGCAGTGGTGAGATCACGGCTGACTGCAGCCTCAAACTCCTGGGCTTAAGCAATTCTCACACCTTAGCCTCCTGAGTAGCTGGGACTATAGGCATATACCACCATGCCTGGCTATATTTTTTATTATTTGTAGAGACAGGGTCTCACTATGTTGCCCAGGCTGTTCTCAATCTCCTGGGCTCAAGTGATCCTCCCACTTTGGCCTTCCAAAGCACTGCAATTTCAGATGTGAGCCACCACCTAGCACAAACATAATATTTAATCCCAATTATCTTGAGAGGCCAATGTCACTGTCATCTCCCTTGGAGCCCAGGGCTCTCAGGGCAGTCAAAGGACTTGGCCCATGGTCACTCAGCCAGGGAGTGGCAGAGCGGGAATCTGCCCAGGGTCACAGCCATGGAGCACTGGACAGGGACTCAGAGATGTGGGTCCTGGCACACCTTCAGGCTCAATCTGCTGCCTTGGGCAGGTTCCCTCCTGAGCCCGAGGCAGCAGGGCCAGCCAAACTCTTAGCCTCATCCAGGCCTAATATCCTGTGAATCCTTCCAGGGGCGGGGAGCTGTGTCTAGCCCAAATCTGGCTACCTGAGGTTTCTCCCCTTGGTCCCACCATTGCTTTCAGATGCCACATGGAACTACAGCCCCACATCCTTGGGGCTGGCTTCCCAAAATTTGAAGAAAGTGACCAGCTGCCATTCCTTTCTGCTCTTCAATTTTCTTTTACTTTTTTCTTTTTTTTCTTTTTGAGATGGAGTATCACTCCCATGGCGCAGGCTGGAATGCAGTGGCATGATCTCAGCTTACTGCAACCTCAACCTCCTGGGTTCAAGTGATTCTCCTTCCTCAGCCTCCTGAGTAGCTGGGATTACAGGCGTGTGCCACAGCGCCCAGCTAGTTTTTTATTTTTAGTAGAGATGAGGTTTCACCATGTTGGCCAGGCTGGTCTTGAACTCTTGACCTCAGGTGATCCACCACACCTGGCCCTTTCTGCTCTTCTAAAATATACACACTCCCAGCTCCTTTAAATGTCACCTCCTCTGTGAAACCTCCTGCCCCAGCCCTGAGAAAATTAGCCCACTGCTCTCCCCACAGTCCCTCCTCACACCCAGGGCAGCACGCACCCTGTGAAGTTTCCATCTGCGCTTCACAACCTGAGTCCTACTCCACCAATGGGGAAACCAAGGTTCAGAGATGCTAAGTGCCTCGCCCAAAGTCACCCAGTGATCACCACCCTGCGTATCACTCCCAGATTGTGAGCTCCACAAGAGTATGGAGGGGCTTGAACTCCCTTCTCCTAACCTCAACCCAGCACGGGGCTTCGGTGATGGCATTCAAATAAACCAAGTGCTCTGACAACCTTGGTCCTAGCAAAGTGGCTCCCTACAATTTCAACTGAGAGGACTGTGGGATTGGGGCGGGGCGTAGGACAGGAAGGATGGAGCCAAGTGTGGACACGGGGAGCCCAGTGGGAACCTGGTCGGAGCCCTGTTAGGGGCGAAACTCAGACGCCGCAGAGGAGGGATCAGGAGGGGACGGGGCGGGGCCATGAGACGAGGAAACAGGGACCGAGCTCAGGTCGGTGCAAGAAAGAAAAGGGATGCAGCCCGGAGAAGGTGAGAGGGAGACGCAGAGGGGACAGTTTCCGGGAACCGGGCGGAGGAGTGAGAGCTAAAGGGCATGGGGGCAGGGCCTGAAGAAGATCAGGAAGGACCCCGAGCGAAGGGACGGAATACAGAAAGCAAGGGGGCCGGTACAGGACAGGGTGGGGGCGGGGCCCACAGCGAAGGGGCGGGGCCGACAGGACGCGGGCGGGGCCGGCTCACTCTTTTGGCAGGCTGGCGGCGCGGCGCTCCAAGAGAGGTCCCACTGGCAAGTGAGAATGTCGGAGCCTAGCAGCTCGTAGCCAGGCTCGCACTGGTAGGTGAGCACCGTGCCCCGGATCAGGTCCCCGTGGGATGCCGTCCTCCAGCCCCACTCCGGAGGTGGCAGCTCGGGGCACGTGTCGTTCCTTGGGACCTCTGCAGGGGAGGGAGTGCGAGTTTGGAGGCTGCTGTTTTAACTCCGGGCTCCCTTCCAGCATCGGAGGCTTTGCTCTGTGCCCCCTCCCGGGATCTGTCTCTCTCTCTCTTTCTTAGAGACAGGGTTTCCTCTGTCGCCCAGGCGGAGTACAGTGGTACAAGCATAGCTCACTGCAGCCTCAACCTCTTGGCTTCAAGCGATCCTCCCAGCTCGGTCTCTCAAGGCCCTGGGATAACAGGCGTGAGCCACCACGACCGGCCACCTCCCGGGATCTCTGGCTTGCCCGACCCGTGCCCATCCCGGGACTCTATCCCTCAGTACCTTTGAAGTGCAATACGAAGCCCTGGCCCAGGCCTGGATTTGGGGGCCCGGGCGGTGCCTGAAACTGCAGTGTGAGGTCGGGCCCAGAGGAGAGGAGACGGCGGCGCGGTTGAGGTCCCCGCAGCTGGGCCAAGACTCGGGCGCTGGGACCGTCCCCGTCGAACAGTGTCAGCATGTCCCCTTCCCGCACATTCAATCTGCAGGGAGTGGGACCAGACAATGGGGTGGGGCTGCGACTGGCCCCTCCCATCCAGCTCTGCCCCATCCTCAACTCTGCTCATTGGTAGCCCCTCCTACTCTCCAGCCCCGCCCATAATTTCCTCTATTCTATGGCTCCTCCCATGTCCTACTACCCAATCCCTAACCTTGCTTATTACTAATTCCGCCCACTGTCCAGTCCCTCCTTCATCACCATGGGATCCAAAGCCTAGCCCAACTCCAGCTCTGGCCAATCATAGACCAAATTCGCTTCCACCCTACACAACTCTAGGCTCTGCCTGAGTACCTGCTCTGAAGCCACGCCCACTTCAGCTTCTGTGCCGTCTCAAGACCCTCTAATACCAATTCAGCTCACTGGATTCTCCTCAGCCCTCCCCAACTTGTTGGTGATACCGCAACAGTTTGGGTCTGTGTTCCTGGAAGTAGCTCCATGGGCAGCCTCAGAAACCTCCAAAGAGTGAGAGGCACCAGGCCAGAGCCCCTTGTTCACAATAGCCCCCAAGGAAGGCTGCATTGCCCTATTTTATTTGTCCGAGGTTGCCTGGCTAATACGTGATTTGAGCCCAGCTCTCTCACCTCTATCCTGAACCCTTAGTGCACCAGCCTATCCACCGAATTCTGGATAGATACGCAAGAGCCAGGCAGGCTCAGAATGCAGGCTAGTGCATTGGCATACCACACTTCGCTGAGCCTACACCCGTCGCACCCTCTGCAGAACCCAAACATACATCTCAACTTGGAGCAAGATGCGCTTCTCTTCCTGGACGTGTAGGCCCCACACGCAGTCCTGGCCCGGGCTATAGCTCTGGGGCCAGTCGGGAGAGAGGACCACACCAGCTGGCTCCGACAGCTCCCCTCCACACATGGCTAGGGAAAAAGGGGTGTCAGGTTCGGGACCCAGGTGGGCATGCCGTCTCCATTTCACCACGGTCCTCACCACTCGTGATGCATGCACCACATCACCTCGCTTGTTTCCTATTACCTATGATCCACCTGCTTCTTTTATTCTTTTATTTTTATTTATTTATTTTTTCACTTTTTTTTTGAGACAGAGTCTTGCTCTGTCGCCCAGGCTGGAGTGCAGTGGCGCAATCTCAGCTCATTGAAAGCTCCATCTCCCGGGTTCACGCCATTCTCCTGCCTCAGCCTCCCGAGCAGCTGGAACTACAGGCGCCCACCGCCACACCCGGCTAATTTTTTTGTATTTTTAGTAGAGACGGTGTTTCACCCTATTAGCCAGGATGGACTCAATCTCCTGACCTCGTGATCCGCCTGCCTCGGCCTCCCAAAGTGCTGGGATTACAGGCATGAGCCACTACGCCTGGCCCTTATTTTTATTTTTATTTTATTTTATTTTATTTTATTTTTTTTTTTGAGACGGAGTCTCACTGTGTCACCCAGGCTGGAATGCAGTGGCACAATCCCGGCTCACTGCAATCTCCACCTCCCAGGTTCAAGCGATTCTCGTGCCTCAGCCTCCCAAGTAGCTGGGATTACAAGCACGCACCACCATGCCTGGTTAATTTTTGTATTTTTAGTAGAGACGGAGTTTCACTATGTTGACCAGGCTGGTCTCCAACTTCTCACCTCAGGTGATCCACCTGCCTGAGCCTCCCAGAGTGTTGGGATTACAGGCGTGAGCCACCGCGCCTGGCTTTATCCACCTGTTTCTTTTTCTTTTCTTTTTTCTTTCTTTCTTTTTTTTTTTTTGAGAAAGAATTTCACTCTTGTTGCCCAGGTTGGAGTGCAGTGCTGTGATCTCGGCTCACCGCAACTTCCGCCTCCTGAGTTCAAGCGATTCTCCTGCCTCAGCCTCCCAAGTACCTGGGATTACAGGCATGCACCGCCACACCCAGCTAATTTTGTATTTTAAGTAGAGACAGGGTTTCTCCATGTTGATCAGGCTGGTCTCGAACTCCCGACCTCAGGTGATCTACCTGCCTCTGCCTCCCATAGTGTTGGGATTACAGGCGTGAGCCACCGCACCCAGCCATGATCCACCTGTTTCTTGCCACGTCTAGGTCCTTTTGTGTTCAATATCCAGTCCTGCTCTTAACAAACCCCACCCACTCTCCACTCCAGCCTGCCCAATCTGTGACTTAACCCAACAGCAGTTATTGCTCTTGAAGACATTTGGGTTTGTGACCCCTGCATTCAGTAACAAGCCCACCAGTCATTCAGCTAAGAAAACAGTCTCTGAAGGGACAGGGATTTACCCAAGGCTTGGGTTGATTAGGTCTGGATATGCAGCCTTCCTTTCTGAATGGCCCTGCTGTGATTTCCAGTTCAGGGGGCATCATGGACTGAAAGACCTGCCTGCGAAGAGGAAGGCTCACCTTTGCAGGCCGGCTCTGTGTCGTTCCAGTGGGGTTCTGTGGGATCCACACATTCGATGGCATTGGGGGGTCCAGGGGGCTCCAGGGCATATCCTGGGAGGCACGAGAAGGTTGCCAGTGCCCCTGGGCGATACTCAGGGTCCGTGGTAGTGACGTTTCCATGTGCCAGGAAGGGGGCGAAGCAGCGATCCTCCTCAAAGGCTGGGAAGGAGTCAGTCATAACAATTAAGCATTAGGGCAGGCCTCAAGGGATCTCAAATTGGGGATGTGAGCTGAATTGGGGTGTTGTTTGGCCACTCCCTGGGCTTTTTTTTTTTTTTTTTGAGACAGAGTCTTGCGCTGTCGCCCAGACTGGAGTGCAGTGGTATGACCTCGGCTCCCTGCAGCCTCTGACTCCCAGGTTCAAGCAATTCTCATGCCTCAGCCTCCCAAGTAGCTGGGATTACAGGTGTGCACCACCATGCACAGCTAATTTTTTTTTTTTTTTTTCCTGAGACGGAGTTTCACACTTGTTGCCCAGGCTGGTGTGCAATGGCACGATCTTGGCTCACCGCAACCTCCGCCTCCTGGGTTCAAGCGATTCTCCTGCCTCAGCCTCCTGAGTAGCTGGGATTACAGGCATGTGCTACTAGGCCTGCCTAATTTTTTTGTATTTTTAGTAGAGACGGGGTTTCTCCAGGTTGGTCAGGCTGGTCTCAAACTCCTGACCTCAGGTGATCTGCCCGCCTCAGCCTCCCAAAGTGCTGGGATTACAGGCATGAGCCACCGTGCCTGGCCAATTTTTGTATTCTTAGGAGAGATGGGGGTTTCACCATGTTGGCTAGGCTGGTCTTGAACTCCTGGCCTTAAGTGATCTGCCTGCCTCAGCCTCCCAAAATACTGGGATTACAGACATGAGTCACTGCGCCCAGCCTGGGTTTTTTTTTATTTTTTATTTTTTTAGAAACAGGGTCTCACTCTGTTGCCCAGGCTGGAGTGCAGTGGTGTGATCACAGCTCATTGCAGCCTAGATCTCCTAGGCTCAAGCGATCCTCCCACCTCAGCCTCTCCGGTAGCTGGGGACTACAGCATGCACACCCCACCCAGCAGCTCATTTTCCAATTTTTTTTTTTTTTGGTAGAGATGGGGTTTCACCATGTTACTCAGGCTGGTCTTGAACTCCTGACCTCAGGTGATCCACTGGCCTCGGTCTCCCAAAGTGCTGGGATTACAGGTGTGAGCCACTGCCCTGGGGTCGGTGAGTTTTTAAAAACTGAATGCCACTGGGTTTAGCATTCACTCTCCAGATTGTCAAAACATTTCTAACACTCCTCATTCACATATTTATATTGCCTCCCTGGCCTCTTGAGGGAAGCCCCTGGGCTAGCCAAATCCCAGCCACCATTCTACAGAGAGGAAGTTCATAGACGAAAAAGCCACTTGCTCAAGGTCACCCAGAAGACAATGGCAAAAGCAGGTCTCAAACCCAGATGGCTTGATTCCCAGCCACAGATACTTGGCTCTGGAAACAGCAAAGACGGGCGGGTAAGGGTAGGGGTGCCTTTGGAGAACTGGCTGGTGTAGGTGTATTCTCTCCTCAGAAATAACAATTGGATTCTGATCATCCATGCTGTTGCTAGAACCCAACATTTCAGCTAATGCAAAAACTACTCAGTTTTTACTTTAGACTAAGTCAACAAAAGTGAACATTTGTAGAGCATTTGAGTTTCTGTGTACCTGATCAGATCTTAGCTGCGACACTCCCTGTGAGTTAAGATTTAGGTGCATATGATACCAATGAGGAATCCTTTTCTTTTCTTTTTTTTTTTTTTGAGATGGAGTTTTGCTCTTGTTGCCTAGGCTGGAGTGCAATGGTACGACATCGGCTCACTGCAACTTCTGCCTCCCAGGTTCAAGTCATTCTCCTGCATCAGCCTCCCGAGTAGCTGGGATTACAGGCACCCACAACCACCCCCAGCTAATTTTTGTATTTTTTTAGTAGAGATGGGGTTTCACCATGTTGGCCAGGCTGGTCTCGAACTCCTGACCTCAGATGATCCACCCGCCTCAGCCTCCCAAAGCGCTGGGATTACAGGCATGAGCCACCACACCGGGCCTTTTTGCTTTTTTTTTTTTTTTTTTTAATATTTTATTTTTTATTTTTTGAGACCGAGTCTCGCTCTGTTGCCCAGGCTGGAGTGCAGTGGCATGATCTCACTTCACTGCAACCTTGGCTTCCCAGGTTCAAGCGAGTCTCGTGTCTCAGCCTCCCGGGTAGCTGGGATTACAGGCACGTGTCACCACGTCTGGCTAATTTTTGTGTTTTTAGTAGAAATGGGGCTTTGCCATGTTGCCCAGGCTGGTTTCAAACTCCTGGGCTCAAATGATCCACCTGCCTCAGCCTCCCAAAGTGCGGGGATTACAGGCATGAGCCACTGCCTCCGGGCTATTTTATTTATTTTTAAAAATGAGGTCAGACACGGTGGCTCACAACTATAATCTCCACACTTTGGGAGGCCGAGGCAGGTGAATCATCTGAGGTCAGGAGTTCGAGACCAGCCTGACCAACGTGGTGAAACCCCATCTCTACTAAAAATACAAAAATTAGCTGGGCATGGTGGCTAACACCTGTAATCCCAGCTACCCAGGAGGCTGAGGCAGGAGAATCACTTGAACCCGGAAGGCAGAAGTTGCAGTGAGCCGAGATTGCGCCATTGCATTCCAACCTGGGTGACAAGAGCGAAACTCCATCTCAAAAAAAAAAAAGAAAAAAAGAAAAACAATGAGACGGGGTCTTGCTTTGTTGCCTAGGCTGGAGTGCAATGGTGGGATCACAACTCACAGCAGCTTTGACCTCCCAGACTCAAGTGATCCTCCTGCCTCAGCTTCCTGAGCAGCTGGGACCATAAGCGTGCACCACCACACCTGGCTAATTGTTTGTTTCGTTTTGTTTTGTAGAGACAAAGGTCTTGCTATGTTGCCCAGGCTGGTCTCAAACTCCCAGGCTCAAGTGATCCTCCCATCTTAGCCTCCCAAAGTGCTGGGATTACAGGCGTAAGCCATTGTGCCTGGCCACAGTGAAGAATCTTAAACTCGTAGAACAGCGTGGCCTACAACTATGGAGGCAGGTCTCAAAACTTGCCATTTTCACTAAAAGACCTGGGCTGTTCGTACTTTAACACTCCCAGAATCTATCCCGCAATTGATTTTTGCAGATCCACTGTTCTATTTCACTATTACTTAACCTGCAAGGTATCATGTCCAAATCCTAAGCATCCATTACAGCCCAGTGTCAATTCCATTTCTTCCATGATTCTCATCAAACACTAGACCCTCCCATCTCTGAGCACTTCACTTCACGTTTTTGGTCTCTCTCTTGCTACTGTTTATACAACTCCTCTGTTTTCAGCCACAATGAAATTCTGTTTCCCAAACATACCAGGCATTTCTCTACTTGCTCTTTCCCAAAGTTCCTTTCTTTCCTTTCCTTTTCTTTTGTTTTCTTTTCTCTCTCTCTCTTTTTTTTTTGACAGAGTCTTGCTCTGTTGCCCAGGCCGGAGCGCAGTGCTGCAATCATAGCTCACTGCAACCTCTTGGGTTCAAGTGATCCTCCCACCTCAACCTTCCATGTAGCTGGGACTAGAAGTGTGTGCCACCACACCTGGATATATATATATACAGGGTCTCACTATGTCGCTCAGACTGGTTCTCAAACCTCCGGCCTCAAGCAATCATCCCACCTTGGCCTCCCAAAGTACTGGGATTAGAGACATGAGTCACCACAACTGGCCTTGATCTTCCTCTTTTAAAATATCCTCTGTTGGTTGGGCAGGGTGGCTCACGCCCGTAATCCTAGCACTTTGAGAGGCCAGGGTGGGAGGATCACTTCAGCTCAGCAGTTAGAGATCAGCCTGGGCAGTATAGTGAGATGCTGTCTCTACAAAAAATTAAAAATTTACCCAGGCATGGTGGTGCACGCTTGTGGTCCCAGCTACTAGGGAGGCTGAGGCAGGAGGATCACTTGAGCCCGGCAGGTTGAGGTTGCAGTGAACCATGATTGGGCCACTGCACTACAGCTTGGGTGATAAAGCAAGACCTGTTTCAATAATAATAATAATAATAATAAAATACCTTCTGTCCTATAAGGCCAAGTTCAAATGCTTCTTCCTTCACGATCACTTCCTTGTTTCTACCCCTTCACATTCATTCCCCTTCTTCTGGTAACAGCACCCCAATTTTAATTTTGGGACGCATGCCTACCCCACTCCCAGTCCACGAGGTTGAGTTGAAGCCCACCAGGGGAGGCCACATGAGGCAGATTAGCCTATCCCAATACTGCCTTCTCCTAGCTCGGTGATTGGCTCAGGCTAAGGCCAACCAGGACCTCAGCCAGGTCAATGAGTGCCTCTCCTGGCACTTTTGCTGAGCTCTCAGGAAATACATGAGTGTTCTCTCTGGTGAGGTTACTAAGTTGGTGGTATGGGCTGGGCGAGGTGGCTCACGCCTGTAATGCTAGCACTTTGGGAGTCCCACGGGGGCAAATCACTCGAACCCAGGAGTTCAAGACCAGCCTGGGCAACATGGTGAAACCCTGTCTCTACTAAAAACACAAAAATTAGCTGGGCGTAGTGGTGCATGCGTGTAGTCCCAGCTACTCGGGAGGCTGAGGCATGAGAATCGCTTGAACCTGGAGGAGGGGGCTGCAGTGAGCTAAGATCCCGCCACTGCACTCCAGCCTGGGCGACAGAGAGGGACTCTGTCTCAAAATAAATAAATAAAAATGAATAAAAGTTAAAAAAAAAAACTGCCAGGCATGGTGGCTCACACCTGTAATCCCAGCACTTTGGGAGGCCGAGGCGGGCGGATCACCTGAAGTCGGGAGTTCGAGACCAGCCTCACCAACATGGAGAAACCCTGTTTCTACTAAAAATACAGAATTAGCTGGGCGTGGTGGTGCATGCCTGTAATCCCAGCTACTCAGGAGGTTGAGGCAGAAGAATCGCTTGAACCCAGGAGGCGGAGGTTGCAGTGAGCTGAGATCACACCGTTGCACTCCAGCCTGGGCAACAAGAGCAAAACTCCATCTCAAAATAAATAAATAAATAAAGGCCAGGTGCGGTGGCTCACACCTGTAATCCCAGCACTTTGGGAGGCCGAGGCGGGCGGATCACGAGGTCAGGAATCGAGACCATCCTGGCTAACAAAGTGAAACCCCGTCTCTACTAAAAATACAAAAAAAAAAAAAAAAAAAAAAATTTAGCCGGGCGTAGTGGCAGGCGCCTGTAGCCCCAGCTACTCGGGAGACTGAGGCAGGAGAATGGCATGAACCCAGGAGGAGGAGCTTGCAGTGAGCCGAGATCACGCCACTGCACTCCAGTCTGGGCGACAGAGCAAGACTCCATCTCAAAATAAATAAATAAATAAATAAATAAATAAATAAATAAATAAATAAAATAAAAACTAAGTTGGTGGTAAATCAGCAGCTATGTCCATCACACAGGGAAAGCCTGCCTGAGAATGAAGCCAACACAGAGGAAAGAACTGAGATACTGAGATAACTGGTCTCTGGGCTGTGTACCTGGATCCAGGCATGCATGAAGCTTAAACAGAGAAGGCTGCCTCGGGAAAGGAGAAGGGGTCCCTAGAAGAGATCCTTGCAGTTTTGGGGCAGGGAGGCAAGTCACGTTTCAGGAATCCCAGTATGGAGATGAACAGGCATGGAGTTTGTGCTTCCAACTATGCCTGGAGTCAGGAAGAGGGGATGGTGTGGCGGCTGGGGTCCAGTGGGGGAGTGGGTCACTTACCTTCAAATCGGAGGCTTAACAGCAGGGGATTGGCAGGTGTCTCTGACAGCAGCTCCACATAGAGGGACTGGGCGTCACTGATGAGACCCCGCTCAGGGACATCGTCCATGTCTGAATCATAGATCACGGGGGATAGGGGGCTGCCCCCTGAGCGCACCATCAGCCTGGGATGGACAGAATCATGACCAGGAGCTCAACCTCCCTCACAAGCTGCCTCACCCCTTGCCCGCTCTCCTAACTTATTTTTATAGCTGTTATCATCACACATTAACTATATGCCACACACTCTTCTAAGCACTTACACATTCTTTCTCATTTAATTTTCACAAGAACTCTTGAGTCACACACTATTATTATCCCTTATTTTATAGAGGAGGATATTGGGGCATAGAAAGATCAAGTGACCTGTCCAAGGTCACAGAGCAAGTAGTGGCAGGGCTGAGATACCTAGTTGCTAGATAAAGGATGTTAATGATGATGAAGATAGCAGATGCTTGACCAGGCACGGTGGCTCAGCTCACACCTGTAATCCCAGCACTTTGGGAGGCCAAGACGGGTGGATCACCTGAAGTCAGGAGTTCAAGACCAGGCTGGCCAAAATGGTAAAACCCCATGTTTACTAAAAATAAAAAAATTAGCCAGGTGTGGTGGTGCATGTTTGTAATCCCAGCTACTCAGGAGGCTGAGGCAGGAGAATCGCTTGCATCTGAGAGGTGGAGGTTGCAGACAGCCGAATTCATGCCACTGCACTCCAGCCTGGGTGACAGAGTAAGACTATCTCAAAGAAAAGAAGAAGAAGAAGAAGATAGGCCACATGTGGTGGCTCATGCCTGTAATCCCAGCACTTTGGGAAGCCGAGGTGGGCAGATCACGAGGTCAGGAGATCGAGATCATCCTGGCTAACACGGTGAAACCCCATCTCTACTAAAAAAAAAAAAAAAAAGTACAAAAAATTAACTGGACATGGTGGCATGCACTTGTAGTCCCAGCTACTCAGGAGGCTGAGGCCAGAGAATCACTTGAGCCCGGGAGGCAGAGGTTGCAGTGAGCCAAGATCGCGCCACTGCACTCCAGCCTGGGCGACAGGGTGAGACTCCATCTCAAAAAAAAAAAAAAAAAAAAAAAAAAAGAGGATAGCAGACCACTTTGATAGTGCTTATTGTCTTAGGCGCCATTCTTTTTTTTTTTTTTTTTTTTTTTTTGAGACGGAGTCTCACGCTGTTGCCCAGGCTGGAGTGCAGTGGCGCGATCTCGGCTCACTGCAAGCTCTGCCTCCCGGGTTCCCGCCATTCTCCTGCCTCAGCCTCCTGAGTAGCTGGGACTACAGGCGCCCGCCACCGCGCCCGGCTAATTTTTTTGTATTTTTAGTAGAGACGGGGTTTCACTGTGGTCTCGATCTCCTGACCTTGTGATCCGCCCGCCTCGGCCTCCCAAAGTGCTGGGATTACAGGCTTGAGCCACCGCGCCCGGCCACTTAGGCGCCATTCTAAGGACTTTATATAACTTCAGCACTTATCCTCACAGAAACCTGAAGAGGGAGGTACTGTTATCTCCATTCTATAGATGAGGAAGCTGAGGCACAATGAAGTTAAGTGATTTGTCTCAGGTTGCACAACTACACTTCCTAAGAAAGGCTTAGGACTGGACGGGCGCAACGGCTCATGCCTGTAATCTCAGCACTTTGGGAGGCCAAGGCGAGCAGATCACCTGAGATCGGGAGTTCGAGACCAGCCTGACCAACATGGAGAAACCCTGTCTCTACTAAAAATACAAAATTAGCTGGGCGTGGTGGCGCATGCCTGTAATCCCAGCTAATCAGGAGGCTGAGGCAGGAGAATCGCTTGAACCCGGGAGGCAGAGGTTGCTGTGAGCCGAGATCGCGGCATTGCACTCCAGCCTAAGCAATAAGAGTGAAACTCCGTCTCGGGAAAAAAAAAAAAAAAAAAGGCTTAGGTCTAAACTGTGATGCCTATCTCAACCAGGATCCACCCCAGCTGTGTCCAAGTCCCCACTTAGCCTCCCTATTTCCCTGAGGTGGGGACCTTTTTTTTTTTTTTTTTTTTTTTGATGGAGTCTCGCTCTGTTGCCCAGGTTAGAGTGTAGTGGCCCGATCTTGGCTCACTGCAAGCTCCGCCTCCTGGGTTCATGCCATTCTCCTGCTCAGCCTCCCGAGTAGCTGGGACTACAGCTGCCCACCACCATACCTGGCTAATTTTTTTTTTTTTTTTTTGTATTTTTAGTAGAGATGGGGTTTCAGTGTGTTAGCCAGGATGATCTCGATCTCCTGACCTTGTGATCTGCCCGCCTTGGCCTCACAAAGTGCTAGATTACAGGCATGAACCACCATGCCCGCCCAAGGTGGGGACTTCTGACCCGAGACCCAGACCCTCACCGGTCATTGTCCTCATCCAGCGAGACCCTCTCGAAGTGCAGGTGCAGCCGGCGCCCCTCAGCTGCTTCAATGACCCAACGGCAGGTGAGGTTGGGCCCTACAGCTCCCCCAGGCTCTGGGGACACGATGCGGCCCAGTGTGGCATTGTGGATGGTGCCACCACAGGATGCTGTGGGCAGAGGAGGGGCAGGTTAAGGTCAGCCTGAGGTGACTTGTCCTTCTCCTCGGGGCCTCGGCCTGTTTTCAGAGCTGTTGCATTCACACCTTTGGCTGGGATCCAGCCCAGGGCTGGCCTCTGTCCCATGGAGTCACCCCAGAGGACAGGACCTTCTCCAAGCATGAGCCAGGAGAGAAACCAGCCCTGTTACAGGAGAACCCCAAGATTGACACCTCCTAGGATGGAGACACCACTAAAATGAAGACTCTCCAGCTATGGATACTCTAGGATGAGGAGTTACGAGGATCCCTAAAATTGAAAGCCTCAGCTGGGAAATCTTTAAGACAGGACTTTCAGAATGAAGACATCACGGGATGGGAATCCCAGTATGAGGCTCTCCAGGACAGAAGCCCTCTAGACATGAACCCTAAGAATGGTTTCCTCTAGGATGAGGATGCTACCCCAGAAGGGACCTCCAGAATGGTGACTCCCAAAATAAAATCTCTAGTGGGACACCCCGAGATGGAGACCACCCAAGGACGGAGACACCTGAAGGAGAGAGACCCTCTGCATAAAGAGCTCTGGCTGCAGACCCCAGGATGGGGACTCCTCAGGGTAGATAAACACCCCTTCAGAATGGGTTTTTCCCAAAGGTGGACACCCCTGAGATAGGACCCTCCCAATGTGGTTCCCAGGACAGACGGCCCCACCCACTGTGGCAGGCAACTCACCCATGCAGCTGGGGGTTTCGCCATTCCAGGATGGCCGGGTGCCATTGAGGCAGATGAGGGTCTCCTCTCCCTGCAGCTGGTAGCCCGAATCACAGTGAAAGGTGGCAGTGCCCCCAGGGTGCAGGTCCGTCACACTCACGTCCCCATGGGCCGGCCGGGGAGGGAAGCCACAGCTCAGGAGGTAGGCTGCACCAGACAGACAGGGGGTAGCAGGGCTCACTTTCCCATGCCTCCCTTTCGGACTGATCCCCCAGCACTTCCCCCCTCTCCTTTCAGGCCAGCCTGCCAGGGGCACACACTGGCTCCATACTGGCGTACATACCGAGAAATAAGAGCTCCTCACACAGGCACCTTGCCTCACGAAGAGGAAATTCCAACATCCCTTATCTCCCCCACTCATTGTAATTCACCCCCGTTGGCCCCCATTTAATAGATGAGATATCTGAGGTTCAAACAAGTTATTCTGGACCCTGCTACTCATTTGTTGTGTGACTTCAGGCAAATCAATGAACTACTCTGAATTTCATCCAGCTCTAATAACAGATAGTATTTGCAGAGCTTGGCCGGGCGCAGTGGCTCCAGCCTGTAATCCCAGCACTTTGGGAGGCTGAGACAGGCGGATCACGAGGTCAGGAGATCAAGACCATCCTGGCTAACACGGTGAAACCCCATCTCTACTAAAAAATACAAAAAACTAGCCGGGCGAGGTGGCGGGCGCCTGTAGTCCCAGCTACTCAGGAGGCTGAGGCAGGAGAATGGTGTGAACCCGGGAGGCGGAGCTTGCAGTGAGCTGAGATCCGGCCACTGCACTCCAGCCCGGGCGACAAAGCGAGACTCCGTCTCAAAAAAAAAAAAAAAGTATTTGCAGAGCTTGTTCAGCTCCCAGAGTGAGTCCACACAGAGATTTTGAGGTAAGCAGACAAAGATTATGTGACCTGGCTAGGTGTGGTGGCTCACACCTGTAATCCCAGCACTTTTGGAGGCTGAGGCAGATGGATCACAAAGTCAGGAGTTCAAGACCAGCTTGGCCAACATGGTAAAACCCCGTCTCTAAAAAAATATAAACATTAGCCGGGCATGGTGGTGGGTGCCTGTATTCCCAGCTATTTGGGAGGCTGAGGCAGGAGAACACTTGAACCCAGGAGGCAGAGGTTGCAGTGAGCTGAGATCGTCCCATTGCACTCCAGCCTGGGCGACAAGACCAAAACTCCATCTCAAAAAAAAAAAAGATTATGTGACCTGTTTTGCAGATGTGAACACTGAGTCTCCAAGTTATTAAATGTTTCTCTCTGCATTTTTCTCCCCTCCACACATACAGCCTTTCTTCCACCAAGGTACCCTGTGGTATACCCTCAGCTTCCATCCAGAAGAACCAATTGAAACTTTTTTTTTTTTTTTTTTTTTGAGATAGGGTGTCACTCTGTTGCCCAGGCTGGAGTGCAATGGCACGGTCATAGCTCACTGGAACCTTGAACTCCTGGCCTCAAACCATCCTCCTGACCCAGCCTCCCAAGTAGTTGGGACTACAGGTTTGTGCCACCGTGCCCCACTAATTTTTAAATTTTTTGTAGAGATGACATTTCAGTATATTGCCCAGGCTGGTCTTGAATTCCTGGCCTCAAGCAAACATGAAACTTCTTGAGGACATTTGACTATTTTGTCTTTTTGTTTTTGTTTTTGAGGAGGAGTCTCACTCTGTTGCCCAGGCTGGAGTGCAATGGAATGCAATCTCGGCTCACTGCAACCTCCGCCTTCTGGGTTCAAGCGATTCTCCTACCTCAGCCTCCCGAGTAGCTGGGATTACAGGTGTGCACCACCATGCCCAGCTAATTTTTGTATTTTTAATAGAGATGGGATTTTTCCATGTTGGCCAGGGTGGTCTCCAACTCCTGACCTCTTCAGATATCCTGACTTCACTTTCCCTGGGGGATTCATTTACGGGCCAATGAGTATTAAGGTCTTTAAAGACAAAATAATCTCCAAAGGCACAGGGGCTCACACCTGTAATCCTAGCACTTTGGGAGGCCGAGGCGGGTGGATCACCTGAGGTCAGCAAAAAGACCCAGGCCTTGTCCTCAGGAGTCCATCATCTACTGAGATAAACATAAGAACAACCTTCTAGAACACAGTGGTTTCAATAAATGGTAGTCTCGGTAATGGCTGCTGCCAACAGAATCAAGTCTGAATGCTTTAGTTTGACATTCAAGCCTCTTCCACAGTTAAATGCAGCCCAGCACATTCCAGCTTCAGGGTTGAGCTTCCAAGACCAATATAGCCTACGTTTCCACCTCCATATTTTCACTTGTGCTCTCCCCCTACTTTCTCGTGTTTTAAGAGATCAGACTGGGAGGCTTACGTACCACCTCTTCCGGGAAGCCTTCCTGACTCTACATCTCTCCAACAGTTACTTGTTCTCTTACCTGTACACAATCCTGCATGCATGATTTTGTCATCACATTAACCATTGTCTTTTTTTTTTTTTGAAACAGAGTCTCACTCTGTCATCCAGTCTGGAGTGCAGTGGCTTGATCTCAGCTCATTGCAACTTTCACCTCCCGGGTTCAAGTAATTCTCCTCCCTCAGCCTCCCAAGTAGCTGGGGTTATAGGCGTGTGCTTTGACTCCTGGCTAATTTTTGTATTTTTATTATTATTATTTATTTTATTAGTAGTAGTTTTTGAGACAGAGTCTTGCTCTGTCACCCAGTCTGGAGTGCAGTGACACAATCTTGGCTCATTGCAACCTCTGCCTCCCAGGTTCAAGCAATTCTCCAGCCTCAGCCTCCTGAGTATCTGGGATTACAGGCATGCGCCACCACACCCGGCTAATTTCTGTATTTTTAGTAGAGACTGGGTTTCACCACATTGGTCAGGCTGGTCTCAAACTCCCGACCTTGTGATCTGCCTGCCTCGGCCTTCCAAAGTGCTGCGATTATAGGCGTGAACCACCGCGCCTGGTCAATTTTTGTATTTTTAGTAGATACAGTGCTTCACTATGTTGGCCAGGCTGGTCATGAACACCTGACCTCAGTGATCCACCCACCTTGACCTCCCAAAGTGCTGGGATTACACGTGTGAGCCACCGTGCCTGGTCTAACCACTGTCTACACTGGCCCAAGCCTTATTTATTTTGTGTCCTAAAAGGCCAGACTATGAGGTCAGGAGTTCGAGACCAGCCTGGCCAACATGGTGAAACCCTGTCTCTGCTAAAAATACAAAAAATTAGCCGGGTGTTGTGGCACACACCTGTAATCCCAGCTACTCAGGAGGCTGAGACAGGAGAATCGCTTGAACCCAGGAGGCGGAGGTTGCAGGGAGCTGAGATTGTGCCATTGCACTCCAGCCTGGGCAGCAGAGCAAGACTCTGTCTCAAAAAAAAAAAAAAAAAAAAAAAGGCTAGCCTGGCTGATCAATGGATGCAGCCAAGAGGCAGCGTGGAACCACTGGATTTGTCGTCAGGCAGCCCTGAGTTCCAGTTCTAGCTCCAGAACTTACTAACTACGTGACTTTGAGCAGGTGACTTCATCTCTAGGGACCTCTCACCTATTAACGGCAATAATAATTCCTGTCAGGGAAGATTGGCCTGAAAATTAAATAAAAGAAACACGCAAAGCACCTGGCACATAGAAGCTGCTGAGAAAACGTTAATCACACGCCCCTCAGCCTCAATTAATGAATGACTGGGAGCCAGGGACTCGGGGATCTGGTGTCTGGCTGCAATAAACGTGCAGGTGGCTGAGCAATCTACATGACCTTTGAGTCTTTTTCTTCCTTTGAGAGATGGAACTGATAATGGCCACTCTCAGGGTTTCTGTGAAAAGCAAATGAAACTACGGTTGGTGAAAGGACTTTGTAATGGGAAAGTTTGCTGAACTTGGGGTGAGGGGTGAGGGAGCCTTTGGCTTTTCAGAGAGAAGCTAATGAGGCCACTCTGGGCCAGAGGCCCCAGCTAGTGCAGGTTGGGAAGGGCTGAAACAGGGCCTCGGTCCCAAAGGTGCCTGGTGCAGCTGCGAAGCAGGGAAGACTGAGCAATGAAGGCCAATTTATGCAATAGTCCTGCTTCCCCAAATGTTCTATTTAGCCTAAGGAGTCCTAT
The DNA here is from genome assembly GCF_043159975.1 of Macaca nemestrina. Lineage (NCBI taxonomy): Eukaryota > Metazoa > Chordata > Mammalia > Primates > Cercopithecidae > Macaca > Macaca nemestrina. The sequence goes on along the minus strand of NC_092142.1, from coordinate 27,927,065 downwards.
TTTCAGTGCCCTGGGGAAGTGGCTGCTTAAAGGAGCCAATGGGGAACCATATCTTCAGATTTCATAATACCTGAAGTCCAGCACTCGGCCTGGGCCTTCCAGGCATGCTCTTGCTCCCCAGTAACCAGGTCCCTACTGCCAAATACATGTCCCCTAGCTCGCTGGCCCCCCAACGAATAGGCACCTTTGCTATGCACACATGAGCCCCTAGGGCAGGTCTTGAGCAGAGGCTTCAAAAGAGGCTGGAGAGGATGTGAGAACAGGATTCAGGGTGTACCCTGGATGAGGCACACAAGGCGTCTGCGGTCAGCAGAGCTTTCAAGGAGGGCAGAATGCACAACACCAGCCCAGGCCATGCGGTGATGTGAAGGGGAGGCCATGCGGTGATGTGAAGGGGGCATTGGCCTGACACAGTTCTTTCTGTCTCCACGAAGCACAGGAAGACAGTGGTGTCTGGAACAGGGCACTGGCTGGGCCCTTTCCTTGTGCACACGTGTATGCTAGAACATACCCTTGTACTGTGGGAAGGTTCCCGCACACACAGGTAAGCGTGGATGTACACACATGTGCAGGTTATATGTCATAGGTCCTAACAAATGCAGTCATGTGTGAATACAGCCCCCCTTCCCTGCCCCCAGATGTCAGAAGGATCTTTCTAAGTTGCAAATCCAAGGTTCTCACTTTCCTGCTTAAAACATTTCAGGCCAGGCGCCGTGGCTCACGCCTGTAATCCCAACACTTTGGGAGGCCAAGGCGGGAGGATCACTTGAGGTCGGGAGTTTGAGACCAGCCTGACCAACATGGAGAAACCCCGTCTCTACTAAAAATACAAAGTAAGCCGGGCATGGTGGCGCATGCCTGTAATCCCAGCTACTCGGGAGGCTGAGGCAGGAGAATTGCTTGAACCTGGGAGGCAGAGGCTGCGGTGAGCCAAGATTGCACCATTGCACTCCAGGCTGGGCAACAAGAGTGAAACTCCATCTCAAAAATAAATAAATAAATAAATAATTAAATAAATTTCAAATTAGGAGGCCTGGCGTGGTGGCTCATGCCTGTAATCCCAGCACTTTGAGATTGTTTGAAGCTGGGAGGCAGAGGTTGCAGTGAGCCAAGATCACGCCACTGCACTCCAGCCTGGGCAACAGAGCGAGATTCTGTCTTAAAAAAAAAAAAAATTCAAATTATCTCCCTGTCACACCTGCAGGTTGAAGTAGTCTGAACTCCTTACTGAAGCAGGTAAGGCTCTTTATGGTCTGAATCTGACCTGCCTCCCAGCCTGGTCTCTGGCCCATTTCCCCTTCACCCCTTTCTGTGCTTTGAAGGTAATAGCATGACTGACAGTTTTGAGCTCTCACTGTGTATACACACGCTGTTTGTGTTTTTGCTTGTTTTTTTGTTTGTTTGTTTGTTTTTGAGATGGAGTTTCGCTCTTGTCACCTAGGCTGGAGTGCAATGGCGCAATCTCAGCTCACTGCAACCTCCGCCTCCTGGGTTCAAACAATTTTCGTGCCTCAGCCTCCCAAGTAACTGGGATTACAGGTGCCTGCCACCATGCCTGGCTGATTTTTGTATTTTTAATAGAGACGGGGTTCCGCCATGTTGGCCAGGCTGGTCTTGAACTCCTGACTTCAGGTGATCCACCTGCTTCGGCCTCCCAAAGTGCTGAGATTACAGGCGTGAGCCACCATTCCAGGCCACACACTGTTTTAAATACTTGACATGTATTAATTCATTTGATCTTCCGCATAATAGCAATTATTGTGATCCCTGTTTTTCAGATGACATCATGAGGCACAGAAAGGTTAAGTAACTTGTCCCAGGTCACACGGCTAGGACAATTCTATTTTCCAGGCTAAATTCCTTCACCTCATCTGGGGGTCACATCTTCTCTCTCTGGGTCTTGGAGTGTGCTTTTTCATCCACCTAGCCATCTGCCTCCCTCCTCTCCCTCCCTCCCACCCTTTCCCTGGCGAATTTATCCTTCAGGTCTCAGCTTAGTCATCATCTCCTCCAAGAAGATGTCCCCATATTCCTTGGGAGAAATTTAGGTCCCTTGGCTATGTGCTGCCCCCACTGGTGTTTCTGCCATCATATTCCTTATCTCCTTGAATTGTAACCATCCTGATTACTCATCTGTCTTCCTACCTAGATTCTGAGCTCGTTGAAGCCAGATTTACACCTGGTTTGTTCATTCCACCTCCAAGGCTAACATAGGGCCTGGTATGAAGCAAGCACTTGATCAACATTTGTTGAGTTCAATGGATGAATTGTCCCTTGCATGTGTGCACAGATCTGTGAGTGTGTGAGATAAGTATGCATGGGTCTCCTCTGAGGGCCTGGCCCCCCAGGGTCACAGTCAGGAGGAAAAGCCCCCCTCAGCACCCTGTGCTTCGATGGTTCTTAAAGATGTCCCCTGTATAGGCCAGGCACGGTGGCTCATGCCTGTAATCCCAGCACTTTGGGAGGTTGAGGGGGTGGATCACGAGGTCAGGAGATTGAGACCATCCTGGCTAATACAGTGAAATCCCATCTCTACTAAAAATACAAAAAATTAGCTGGGCGTGGTGGCGGATGCCTGTAGTTCCAGCTACTTGGGAGGCTGAGGCAGGAGAACGGCGTGAACCTGGGAGGCGGAGCTTGCAGTGAGCTGAGATTGCGCCACTGCACTCCAGCCTGGGTAACAGAGCAAGACTCTGTCTCAAAAATAAATAAATAAATAAATAAAGATGTCCCCTGCATGCAGTATGGCCTCTGCCCTTCCAGCAGCACCCTCAAACTCCTCACCCTGATAGTGGATCCTGAAGCCACCGCCCCTTGGGACCCGTGGGCTCTGGAAGTGCAGAAGCAGCCGGTTGGTTGGGCTCCGAAGGACTTGTCCTTCTCCAAGCATGGACGAGTTGGCCAGGAGTCGGGGGGCCAGGCCTGGGGATCCCCCACCAGCCAGCACCAGAAGCTCCTCCTCCTGCGACAGATTCAGCGTCTGCACCTAGAAAAGCCAGACACAGACCTGCCAGGGCAAGTCAGCCAGGGGTTTGACTTCCAAAGCCCCTGTCCTGTGCCTTTTCCCTGTGTGTAGCAGCCCAAAAGGCACCATGCTGCTGCCCAAGTTGTAGAAATCTGGAAGAGCTTTTGAGGTAACCTGAGTCATCAAATAGGTTCTTTGGCTCCCAGGCCAAACCCGTGCACACCCACAACCCAGAGGAAAAGGCTTGGAAGGTGCACAGTCACATGCTTTGGTCCAGTTACCTGGATCTCAATGCCGTAGCCAGGGTAGACATGGATGCTGTAAGTGCAGTCCAGGAGCCCCAAGGTGCGGCTGGCGGGGCTCTCCAGATCTGGAGACTCCACATACCCTTCGCCCTCGGAGATGTTGTTATTACATAGAACTGAGGAGATACAAATGGTTGGGATGGAAGGAATGCCTGTGCTCTTGCCCTCCCAGCCAAGCAACTCTGAAGGCCTTCATCTGCCTTCTCCTTAGCACCTCTCATTATTTTTTTGTTTTGTTTTGAGAGAGGGTCTCACTTTGTCACCCAGGCTGGAGTGCAGTTGTGCAATCATGGCTCACTACAGTCTGAAACTCCTGGGCTCAAGCCATCCTCCCTCCTCAGCCTTCCGAGTAGCTGGGGCCACAGGTGCGCATCACCACACCAAACCAATTTGTAAAACTTTTTGTAGAAATGGGGTCTTGCTATGTTTCCCAGGCTGGACTCAAACTCCTGGCCTCAAGTGATCCTCCTGCCTTGGCCTCCCAAAGCACTGGGATTACAGGTGTGCGCTGCTGTGCCCCCTCACCATCTTTTTTTTTTTTTTTGAGATGGAGTTTCACTCTTGTTGCCCAGGCTAGAGTGCAATGGCTGGATCTCAGCTCACCACAACTTCCACCTCCCTGGTTCAAGCAATTCTCCTGCCTCAGCCTTCCGAGTAGTTGGGATTACAGGCATGCGCCACCACGCCCGGCTAATTTTGTACTTTTAGTAGAGACGGGGTTTCTCCATGTTGGTCAGACTGGTCTCAAACTCCCGATCTCAGGTGATCCACCCGCCTGGCCTCCCAAAGTGCTGGGATCACAGGCATGAGCCACTGCGCCTAGCACCATCTTTAAGCATACTCCCTCTCCCACCTGAGCCAGAACTCCCTTTCCTAACTGTTATATAGCTGAAACAATTGGAACACTGCCTGGTACTTAGTAAGGGTACAGAAATGCTACCTTTGTTATTTTTATTCTCCCATCTGTACCCAGGACTCCTTCCACAGTTCCCAGGAGCCTCTTTCCCATCCATCCCCAGTGTGTACCTATCCGGTGCTCCCACCCCCATCCCCTTGCCATCGCCTCACCTGGGCTGGTCACCGTAGTGGTAACAGTTGTCGTGGTGATGATGGTGGTCGTGGTCTCCTCCTCTCCTCCCTCAGGCCCAAGGGGAGGCCCTGGGGAAGCAGGGCTGGGTGGGGGTGGGGCTGTGGTTCCTGGGGGCGGGGTCAGCAGCTCTGGCGCGGTGGGGCCTGCCCCCCTGACCCCCTTAGGGGTGACGGCTGTTGTCAGAGGCCCTGTCCCCGGCTCAGTGGCCCGTGGCAGGGAGGGCACTGTGAGAGTCTGGCCGGCCGGAGGGGTGGCTAGCGTGGGGTCCGGATCAGATCCTGGGACAGTGCAGGGAATGTCAGAGCACAGGAAGAGCACACGGAGGACCTTGGGTGGGGAGCAGGGCTAAGGGAAGCTAGGGGTTCCCCTGCCATACCCCAAAAGCCTCCCCCACAAGGTACAGTACCCCCCACCTTTCCCTTCCCCACTCCAGTCCCCACCTCCTCCCAAGGCTTCCACAGCCTGAGTCCCCCCTCTTTCTCTTCTGGTCCCTTCTCTCCACCCAGCCCCTTCCACCCTGATACTCCTCTCCCTGAGCCTCTCTCTCTGCCTCCTCACTCAGATCACGTTCTCTCTCTGGTTATCTCCTCTCTCCTCTGTCTTGCTCTCTCTGGAACTCTTTATTTCCCCATTTCCCTGTTTAGTATTCTGATTGCACTCTGATTTCATGATTCGAGATCCACTAGTTTTTGTGTTTCATTCTCTCTCTCTTTCTGTCTTCCACCATTTCTCTGACTCTGGTTCTCTGAATTTCCATCTCTCTTTCTATGTGATTGTTTTTCTGTCTGACCGTCTCCTAATCATTCTGTCTCTGTCTCTCTGGTTCTGTCTGTGCCCAGGTTTGACTTCCTCTGACGATCTCAATTTGTGTCCCCTGAATCTCACAGGCCTTCCTGCAGGCTCTTTCCTCCTCTGCAGTATCTCTCTGCCTGCTGTTGTCTAGCCTGGCTCCCCATCTCCCTGAGCCCATTCCCTCCCTCTGCCTCTAGGCCACTCCTGCCACTCTGGGGGCCTCACCCGGCAGGTAGCCCATCTCTGGGCCCCTCCTCAGCAGGGCCCCATGGAGCAGTTCAGCCAGGGCCTCAGAGGCCACCGTGGGGGTCTCACTTCCAGGCTCTGGGAATATCTCCTCCTCCTTCAGGGGCAGACCTAGGAGGTGAAGTTGTGTGAGCTTCTCCACTCCCCCACATCCCTTCCTTCTCCAGAGAGATATTTTCTAGAACTCTTCTTCCCTCCTCCACCAGCTGGGCCTACAGGGGCTCAGAGGGTCCCAGGCTCGACTGAGGGCCAAGATCCAAGAAGGGGCTCCCAGCTGCCCTCATATTCCCACTCCCACACCTCTTCTCTCCTGTCCCCTCTCCCTTCTCCCCGGGCTGTGTGGGCCTTCAGTGAACATCTTAGCTCTTATGAACCCTGGACAGCGCCAGCAAGGCAGAGGGGTTGCTGGTGCTGCCTTCCCTTTCACCTCAATGGTGATCTCCCCCCAAACCTGGGGCTCTGCAGAGGGTCTGATGGCACCTCCCAGCCCTTGCTTCCGCAGTGCCTGGCTTTCTCTCTGGGCTTCTGTCTCTGCAGTGTGGCTGTCTTTTTTCTCTCCTTCTCCTTCTCTCTCTCTCTCTCTCTCTCTCTCTCTCTCTCTCTCTCTCTTTCCCTCTCTCTCTCTGGTCCTCTGCAGTCTCTGCCTCCTTCCCTGGAGTCTGGTTGGGGGTCAGAGTGGGGGACTGAAAATCTGGTCTTTGAGCCCTGCCTCTGCTCATCTGTCTTTGTCCATTCATCCAAGAACATTTGTGTGTACAGCGCCTGGCATCTCTCTCAGCATCTCCATCTCCCACCCAGGTCCCTCCGTGCTTCTACCGCCTCCGCAGACATCCCCCCAACTTTCCCAGCCCTCCTTTGTGGATCTAGCTCCTGAGACACTGCTAAAAGCTTCTCTCGTTCATTTCCCTGCCTTCTCAATATTGAGGGTTAAGGGGCTTTGGGTTCAATCCAGAAAGCTCTGGCTTGCCCTTTCCCCATCAGTTGTGCCTCTCCCCTCCCCCATGTGCTCGGAAGACCCAGGATGTTAAGAGAAAGGAGGGTGGAGGACCCCGCTGGGTGCCTTCCTGGGGCCCACCCCCACACTCTCATGTCCTTACCCTGGATCCAGGGACAGCTCAGCAGAATTAGGAACAGCAGCTGGGGAGGCGGCGGGTGCTGGGCCCTGGGAGTCCCCATGGCGACTCACCCCGATCTCTCTCCTCTGTGCCTCTCTAAGTAATCTGGCTGCCACCTTTCCTCCGTCTCCGATTATCTTTCCCTTTAATTCTTTTTTTTTTTTTTTCCTGGTAGGAGTCAGCAAAGAAAGACAATTTCTCTGCCCCTTGGGATAGAGGGGCAGAATTGGGCTAGGGGTCGCCTGGAGCCCACCCCCCTTTGCTCAGTCTCCTCTGTCCTCGTCTCCCGGCTCTGTGGTAGAGGGGGCGCGGCTCCGGCTGCAGGGGGTGGGGCCGAGAGGGCCGAAGGGGCCGGGTGGCCTGGGTTACCCTCCTGCTCAGGCGCCTGGGTCCACCGGGCTGGCTGGACCCCAAGCTAAGGGACTGGGGAGGAGAAGGCAGCTTCTGGGGGCTTAGGGTGGGGTCGAGGATCGGGGGGGTTCCCCACTGGGCTCTAGCGGGGATTGTCGGGGAGGGGAAGGGGTGGGTTGGGGAACTGGGAGAGCCGAAGCTCGGGCACTGGAGCTGCGGGAGGGAGAAGCTGAGAAAGGTATCAAGCCCACGTCAGATCCTGGGGACGGGCGGAGGGAGGGGCCTGGGATTTATTTGACGGGGAGGGAGGAGGAGGAAGTGCAGATGGAGGAGGGAGGGATCATACGAGCCAGGGCGGTAATCCTCACTCCCGCGGCCCCTAGGGGAGGCAAAGGAAACTCTCTGGTCTCAGCAGTAATTAGCCCCCTCCGCCTGCCATTCCAGCACATCTGGAATCTGAATCTCCTCTTCCCAGGGCGCCGAGAGGCTGCACAGCTTGGTTCGCGCCTGCTCGGCCCCCCATTATGCCCCCTGTTCACATCCAGACCTCCCACGGGGCTTCCCTTCGCCTTTTACAGTAGCTCGGTGGAATGGGCTCTCCCTCCTCCGGGAGAATGGCGAGCTTCCACGATTGTGAGAAGTCTCGTGAGTGACGGGCCGGGGTTTGGGGAGAAGAGACAGACCCCTCCTCTTCCATTAACCGTGATCCCGGCCAGTTAACAGGCGGCCTCGGCTCTGATTTTCCCTCCGCAGCGCCCTTTTCAGCACCAGTGGCGCGCGGACAGCTCCCCTTGCCCCGCCGGGGCGGGCCCGGCCCGGCGCCGCCCGCGATTGGCTGAGGCCGCTTTCGGTGTTTGCCGGGCTCGTGGGCTCCTGGGCTGGCCTAGGGCCAGCGGGAGTCACAGGCCGACCGACCGAGGGACTGGCCGCCCGACGGACTGGCCTTGGCATCCTTGCCCGCAGTCTCGGGCGCCTGCCCAGCCATTAGTCCGCGCTCGCCCCGCCCTCATGCCCCGCCCCCTCATGCCCCGCCCCCTCATGCCCCGCCCCACGAGACCCGCCCCTTCTTTCGCATTGCGGGACGGCTGGAGGCTGGCACCCCGGCCCCTGCGCCCCACGTGGCGCCCTTTCCGGGCTGGGGGGGTGGGGAGGCACATCCAGAGACGACTCTCCCCCTCCCCCGGCCCCCGACTGACTTGCGGCGCCACTGGGAGGCTTCGGGGGTGGCTGAGCTGAGAGGGCTCCGGGAAGGAGTGACGTCAGGGTGAGTGGGAGCCAAGGAAGGAGCGAGTAGGAGAGAGGGAGCGAGAGCCAGGCAGGACCGCAGGGTCGGGGCTAGTGAGGAGCGAGGGCAAGGAGAGAGCAGTGAGGCCGGAGAGAAAGAAGCTGCCACGGAGAAAGACAGGCTGCGGGTTGCCGGGACTGCAGGTCCAGGCGGGGTAGGAACTGCTGCCCAGGGGAGCTAGAAGGAAGCGGGAGAGAGAGCGAGCGAAAAGCGGGGGTGGGGAGGAAAGGGGGAGATTGAGGCGGGAGAGAGAAGCAGAGCGAGAGAGAGGAGGCTGCTGGAAGGCGAAAGAAGAGGGAGAGGAGGCGACAGAGGGAGAGGAGGAAGAAGAGGTAGAAGGAGAGAGAAGAGGGGAGAGAAAGGAGAGGAGGGTTAGAGGTGCATGAAGGAGGGGAGAGGGAGCTTCAGCGTGGAGAGAGGACCGCGGAAGGAGAGAGAGAGCCCAGAGTGGAATGTGGAAGGGAAACAGTCCAGCGGGGAGCCAGGGGGCAGCCATGGAAGGGACAGGTGGGGAGCTGGGGGGACAGGGGAACTGGGGTCCGGAGGACGCCCCAGGCCTCTTGGCTAGGGCCTCCCTGACCATGCTCCCGTGGCCACTACCCCTGGCCTCCTCGGCCCTCACCTTGCTCTTCGGGGCCCTCACTTCCCTGTTCCTCTGGTACTGCTACCGCCTGGGCTCCCAAGACATACAGGCCTTAGGGGCTGGGAGCCGGGCTAGGGGTGTTCGTGGTGGGCCTGTGGGATGCTCGGAGGCCGGCGGACCAAGCCGAAGGGGTCCTGGGGATCCCGGGGAAGGACCTAGAACGGAAGGCCTAGTGAGCCGGCGGCTTCGGGCCTACGCAAGGCGCTACTCCTGGGCTGGGATGGGTAGAGTGAGGCGGGCAGCTCAGGGTGGCCCAGGCCCTGGGAGAGGGCCAGGGGTCCTAGGTATTCAGCGCCCAGGCCTGCTTTTCCTACCAGACCTGCCTTCAGCCCCCTTTGTGCCGCGGGATGCCCAGCGGCACGACGTGGAGCTCCTGGAGAGCAGCTTCCCTGCCATTTTACGGGACTTCGGGGCTGTGAGCTGGGACTTCTCAGGGACTACCCCTCTGCCTCGGGGCTGGTCCCCACCTCTGGCCCCCGGGTGCTACCAGCTCCTGCTGTACCAAGCAGGCCGGTGCCAACCCAGCAACTGCCGCCGGTGCCCGGGGGCCTATAGGGCACTGAGGGGGCTTCGAAGCTTTATGAGTGCCAACACCTTCGGCAATGCCGGCTTTTCCGTTCTCCTGCCTGGGGCCCGGCTCGAGGGCCGCTGTGGGCCCACCAATGCCCGGGTCAGATGCCATCTGGGTAAGTAGCTGCCGCCTACTGACAACCTCCTTGCCTTGATGATTTTCCTCCCAGACCCTTCTCTCCGCCACAGAGCTGTCTGCTCTACAGTTCTCATTGTGCCTCTCTTCCTCCATGGCTCCCTGTTGCCACCCACAGCAGCATTTCCTGAGCCTCGGCTATCTGCACACCATATTCATAAGCTTTGCCGTAGTCATTCCCACCTGTACTGCATTTCTTCACCTTGGCTCTCCCCCTGACCTTTTGTTCTTCGTATTTAAAAGAAATATTTATAGCACTATCATCAGTATTACTTGCCCTAAGTAGAAGTACTCATAAAAAGCCTGGACAACATAGTGAGACTCTGTCTCTACAAATAATAAAGCAATTAGCTGGGCATGGTGGCCCGTGCCTATGGTCCCAGCTACTGGAGAGGCTGAGGTGGGAGGATCACTTGAGCTCAGGAGTTTGAGGCTGCAGTGAGCTGAGATTGTGCTACTGCACTCCAGCCTGGGTGACAAGAAAGTACTCATAAACACAAGCTGAAATTTAAAAAAGAAAGCTTTCAACAGTCTAGAACATTCTAGTTAAGTGCTCTAGTCTCTCTGATCCTGAAGCCTACACTTTTTTTTTTTTTTTTTTTTTTGAGACGGAGTCTCGCTCTGTTGCCCAGGCTGGAGTGCAGTGGCATGATCTCGGCTCACTGCAAGCTCCACCTCCCAGGTTCACGCCATTCTCCTGCCTCAGCCTTCTGAGTAGCTGGGACTACAGGCACCCGCCACCGCGCCGGGTTAATTTTTTGTATTTTTCGTAGACACGGGGTTTCACTGTGGTCTGGATCTCCTAACCTCGTGATCCCCCCGCCTCCACCTCCCAAAGTGCTGGGATTACAGGTGTGAGCCACCGCGCCCGGCCTTTTATTTGTTTTGAGACAAGCTCTCGCTCTGTCACCCAGGCTAGAGTGTGCAGTGGCACAAATATGGCTCACTACAACCTTGACTTCCTGAGATCAAGGGATCCTCTCACCTCAACCTCCTGAGTAGCTGGGACCAGCCCCAAGGACCAGTGCCCACCACTATGCTTGGCTGATTTTTAAAAAATTTGTGTAGGCCGGGCGTAGTGGCTCACGCCTGTAATCGCAGCACTTTGGGAGGCTGAGGCAGGCGGATTACCTGAGGTTGGGAGTTTGAGACCAGCTGACCAACATGGAGAAACCCTGTCTCCACTAAAATTACAAAAAATTAGCTGGGTGTGGTGGCGCATGCCTGTAATCCCAGCTACTTGGGAGGCTAAGGCAGGAGAATCACTTGAACCCGGGAGGCGGAGGTTGCAGTGAGTCGAGATCGCAACATTGCACTCCAACCTGGGCAACAAGAGTGAAACTTCATCTCAAAAAAAGAAAAAAAAAATTGTGTAAAGACAGGCTGGACCCAAACTCCTGGTCTCAAGTGATCCTCCTGTCTTGGCCTCCCAAAGTGCTGAGATTACAGGCGTGAGGCACCGCACCCAGCACTTTTTGATGTCTTAAAGACTGGAAGAAAATGGAAAGGGAAATAATTTTCTGTTATTCCATACCATGACCTTGTTTTGCCCCAAATCATCTCCTGTGCTGCCAGCTGGATGTGTCCTACACTTCAGGGCACACTGGCCTCAGGATCAGTTCCCGATCCTTCCTCTCCTCCCTCTCTCTGTGCTCTAAATCATGAAAGCCTTCTGGCCAGTCCTGACAGATGCCACACGTGCTGTTCTTTTCAACCTAGAATCCCCTTCCCCCGTACCACCTCCTGGAAAACTCCTACTCAGCCTTCAGGATTCAAGTTTTCAAGTGCCACACTTCCTCTGGGATTCCTTCCTGTTCCCCCATCATTTGACTTGGCTGCTCACTTTCCTCACCGCACTCGGCCATGTGGTCCTTGGGCCAGGATCCTCTTTAATCTTATACCTCGTGGGGAGACAGCACCTATCACACAGTAAGCTCTTGAGTCAAACTGTCAGGAAGTCCAGGAGGAAACGCCATTTCCTCCAGGAAGCCTTCTCTTTTCTCTAAAATGAGAGGTTCCTGCCAGGCACCGTGGCTCATCCCTGAAATACTAGCACTTTCGGAGGCCAAGGCAGGAGGACTGCTTGAGGCCAGGAGTTCAAGACCAGTGCTGTCTAAGAATAAAATAAAATAAATCAAATGAAATGAAATGAAAAACTAAATTAAAATAAAATAAAATAAAATAAAATAAAATGGGTCTGGCCAGGCACAGTGGCTCACACCTGTAATCCCAGCATTTTGGGAGGCTGAGGTAGGCAGATCACTTGAGCTCAGGGGTTCGAGATCAGCCTGGCCAACATGGCGAAACCCCGTCTCTACTAAAAACACAAAAATTAGCCAGGCATCGTGGCGGGCAGCTGTAATCCCAGCTACTTGGGAGGCTGAGGCAGGAGAATTGCTTGAACCCGGGAGGCGGAGGTTGCAGTAAGCCAAGATCATGCCACTGCACTCCAACCTGGTGGCAGAGCAAAACTAAATCTCAAAAAAAAAAAAAAAAAAATTAGCCCGGAATTGTGGCACATGCCTGTAATCCTAGCAGCTACTCAGGAGGCTGAGACATGAGAATCACTTGAACCTGGGAGGCAGAGTGAGCTGAGATCACACCACTGCACTCCAGCCTGGGTCACAGAGTGAAACTTTGTCTCAAAAAAATAGATGGGTCATGCTACCCACAGCAGCGTTTCGCTAATCTCCCAGCACTTCCCTCCTCCAGGACTGTATTATAATTATACTGTGGCCACTTTCTGGAAAGAAAGGAGGACGACCACAAAACCTGGCATTTAAGACGCTTAGAGCTGCAAACTGACTGGCCAGGATGGGCCCCTGGCTTGGAGGCAGGAGTGCTGGATGCCCGCGTCTCTTCTTACAGGCCTAAAGATCCCTCCTGGCTGTGAGCTGGTGGTCGGCGGTGAGCCCCAGTGCTGGGCGGAGGGGCACTGTCTACTGGTGGACGACTCTTTTCTACATACAGTGGCTCACAATGGTAACGGGGTGCCCATTCTGCAGGGGGGATGAGGGACTCAGGAGCAAAGAAGCGTAGACTAGAGGACAGCAGAATCAGGCCCAACGGACTTCCTGTCCTACCACCACCATCTTCCAGCTGCGTGACCTTGAACAAGTCACACAACTTCTCCAATGCCCTAGGACCACCACCTTCTTCATCAAGTGACTGCAAGGATTAAATGAGATAATGTTAAGTGCACAGAAAAGTGGTTACCAGCACAGGACTCTGGGTTCCTGTCCTACCTCTTGCACTTGGGCAAAGGACTTAACCTCCTTATGCTTGTTGCTTTGTATAAAATAGGGATAATTATGGTAATACCACAGTTTGTTTTGATTAAGAGTTGATACATATCGGCCGGGCATGGTGGCTAACGCCTGTAATCCCAGCACTTTGGGAGGCAGAAGTGGGCGGATCACCTGAGGTCAGGAGTTCGAGACCAGCCTGGTGAACATGGTGAAACCCCGTCTCTACTAAAAATACAAAAAATTACCAGGGCGTGGTGGTGAACGCCTGAAATCCCAGCTACTAGGGAGACTGAGGCAGGAGAACTGCTTGAACTTGAAAGGCAGAGGTTGCAGTGAGCTGAAATCACGCCACTGCACTCCAGCCTGGTGACAGAGCAAGACTCCATCTCAAAAAAAAAAAAATTGTTTTTTGATACATTTAAAGGGTTAGAACAGGGCCTGTCACTTATTTACTGTTTGCTTTTATGGTGTTTGGTGAGTGCTCTGGTGTGGAAATACCTAATGTCAGTGGCTCTGCTATTCCTGTCCCATGTGCCCTAGGCTCCCCTGAAGATGGGCCTCGAGTGGTCTTCATCGTGGACCTCTGGCACCCCAACGTGGCAGGGGCTGAGCGCCAGGCCCTCGACTTTGTCTTCGCACCAGACCCCTGAAGGAAGGTGCTCCCTTCACACACCTGGGCTGGAGAGACACTGCGCTCAGGGACGGCCTGATGGTAGCCAGGACCTCCTCTCTACTGCGGGGGGTGGGTGGGTGTGGAGGGTGGGAACTGGCTAGTGAGCACTGAAATATAAATTCTGAATCCTCTCCTAACTCCTGACTACTTCCTTCCCAGGGAGAGGCTGGGGCAGGGCCTTATGTCTTCTCCTGGTACAATCAGATACCTCCTCTTTTTTTTTTTTTTTTTTTTTTTTTGTAGAGTCACAGTCTTGCTTTGTTGCCCGGGCTGATCTTGAACTCCTGGGCTCAAGTGATCCTTCTGCCTCAACCTCCACAGTCGTTGGGATTACAGGTGGGAGCCACCATGCCCGGCTAGATACCTCCTAACACAGGCATCTCCTCATCCCTCTCCCCAGGAGCCAGCACCAGTTCCTCAACTCATTTCAATAATTTAATAGAAAATTAAAATAATAAATAATATGAAACAGACTGAGAATGCTGAGCTGGGCAGGCCCAGGCCAGTCTAGTACAAAGTTAAGGAGGTAGGGAGGATGGTGGGGAGGAGGGTGCGGACTACCCTGCACGATGTGGGAGGCGGCTCAGACTGCGGTGACGTTAGGAAGGGCCGCACACTTTGGCATGGACGATGCACTGAAAAAAGAGAAAGGGAATTCTAAATCCCTCTTAACCAGCTGGAGAGGGAAGGACGCAGGGCCAGGATAGGGACAAGTGTTGGCTTCAGAAGAATCTGAGTGGCGGGGCCGGAATGTACCATGTTGTTAGCAATAGGGTCGGGATGGATGGAGAAGGGCCAAAGTGAGCTGTGCCATGCAATGAAGGGACAGAGGAGGACCCACGACTTGGCCAGCAGAGCCGGGGCAAAGGTCTGGGAAGGGGAGGGAAAGAGAGAGGGACTGGGCCCCAAGGCAAGAGGAAAGCAGGGGGAGGGTCAGAGGTCAGTCCTTGAAGACAATTTGTTGGCCATGAGGACGCTCATCGTGAGTGATGTGCCGCCGGACATGGATCCTCCGGACACGGTGCTCTCGGTTCTCTTCATCCTCCCCGCGGCCAGCCCCACCAGCTCCAGCTGCTCCCCCTGTGGCCTCCAGGAGGGCTGGGTCTGGGCCCCGGGGAGTCTCGTAGATCAGGATGTTCAGGGTCTCCTCAAAGATCCGGGCTTCTGGAAATTCCACCTGCAAAAGGCCAGCCAGCCCCAGCTCCTTCCTTCTGGTGCAGTCACACAGGGCCACCCCCCTGCCCAGGGCTCCTGCATCGACACACCTCCTAGCCCTGCAGTCAGGTCCTTGGGCCTGGCCTGGCCTCTCTGACACTCCTTTACTCAGCAAAGTCATACTTCAAGGCTCAGCTCTGAAGTCAGGCAGGCAGAATCATTTGTTTTCTCTCCTTCATCTCCTTCCCTGGCTAGTCTCTTGGTATATTTTTTCATTTGACAAATACTGAGTGAGTGCACTGCACCAGGTATTGTTCTAGGCACTACAGAAATAGCAATGAACAAAACAAGGGTCCTGTCCTCAGGAAGTTACATTCTAGTGGGAGGACTCAGTCATACACTTAAGAAAATATGAACTAGCCTGGCCTGGTGGCTCACATCTGTAATCCCAGCACTTTGGGAGGCCAAGATGGGAGGACAGCTTGAGGCCAGGAGTATGAGTCCAGTCTGGGCAACATGGCATAACCCCATCTCTACAAAAAAATTAGCTCGGTGTGGTGGCCCACACCTATGTTCCCACTGCTGAGGTGGGAAGATCACTTGAGCATGGGAGGCAGAGGTTGCAGTGAGCCGAGATTGCACCATGGCACTCCAACCTGGGTGACAGTGAGACCCCATCTCAAAAAAATAAATAAATAAAATAAAATATAAATGAAGTCAAATGATGATGTTTAGGAAAAGAAATAGGCTGGGTGTGGTATCTCCTGACTGTAAGCCCAGCACTTCGGGAGGCTAAGGCAGGAGCATCCTTAGAGCCCAGGCGTTCAAGTTCAAAGCCAGCCTGGGCAATATAGCAAGATCTCATCGATTAAAAAAAAAAAACAAAAAGAGAGAGACAGAGAGAGATACATTAGGAAAAGGGAATATGATGGCCAGAGACAGGAGTATTACAACTTTAAGAGGGACTCCAGGGAAGGCCTTGCTGAGAAGGTGGTATCTGACCAAAGGAGTTGGGGAGGGGACCAGGCACACAGACCAGAAAGAGCAGCCTGGGGAGGGCCAGGGCCAGCGTGAGAGCTGTGGGTCAGGAGTGCACCCAGTGTCTTACTGGAAGATCAAAAGGGAGGCCAATGCAATTGAGGCAGAGATGAGAGGGAGTGGAAAGGGATGAAGTCGAACAGGTGACTGGGGTGTTCCCTTGTGTGGCCTTGGAAGCATCTAACACAGCTCTTAGCAAACTGGTTTTTTAAATTTTATTTTTATTTTTTCCTGAGACAGAGTCTTGCTCTGTCACCCAGGCTGGAGTGCAATGGTGCCATCTCGGCTCACTGCAACCTCCACTTCCCAAGTTCAAGCGATGCTCCTGCTTCAGCCTCCCGAATAGCTGGGATTACAGGCATGTGCCACTATGCTCAGCTAATTTTTGGATTTTTAGTAGAAAAAGGGTTTCACCATGTTGTACAGGCTGGTCTCAAACTCCTGACCTTGTGATCTGCCCGCCTCAGCCTCCCAAAGTGCTGGGATTACAGGCGTGAGCCACCACGCCCGGCTTTTTTTTTTTTTAATCGTTCATTTGTTTCTGAGACAAGATCTCACTCTGTTGCCTAGGCTGGAGTGCAGTGGTGTGATCATGGATCCCTGCAGCCTCGACCTCCTGGGCTCAAGTGATCCCCCCACCTCAGCTTCCTGAGTACCTGGGTGTGCTACTATGCCTGGTTAATTTTTTTTTTATTTTTTGTAGAGATGGGGTCTTGCTGTGTTGCTCAAACTCCTGGCCTTATGTGGTCCCCTGCCTCAGCCTCCCAAAATGTTGGGATTACAGGTGTGAGCCATGCACTCTTAATTATTGGTTTATCTTCCTATCTTCCCAATTACAGAGGATGTTTCTTGGAAGCTAGGTCACTGATTCATTCATTCATTCAATAAATGTTTCCTAGCTTCCAATGTGTGAAAAGTGCCTGGCTAATGGGAGATAGGAAAGAAAAAGACATGGCCCTGCCTTCAAGAAACTAACAGGCTGCTGCTGATGCAAACCCCCTCCCCTCCTCCACACATGATAAAACACTGTCTTTAGCTATGAAGGGAGTGTGACCAACTTTGGGGTTGTTGGATTGAAAGTTCATGAGTGAAGGTGACCCAAAGAAAGTGATGCTTAGCTTAAGTCTTAAGATTAAGTACAAGTTCATTAGGCAGATAGAAGGAAAGAATTCCAAGAGGCAACAGTGTGTGCAGAGGTAAGAGGTGTGAAATAGCACTGACTGCTTAGAGACGTGCGATGACTGCGGTGTACCTGAGGTATGTGGCTCATGGTAAGCTCAGAAGGGACCAGATGAGGAAGGGCATGAGGCAGGGCTTGTACTTTGCTCAGCACTTCATTCCCCTTGATTTCCAGCCTGGTACAGTACTTAGCACAGAGCAGGGGCTTGGGGAATATCTGCTGATGATTGCTACATTAATGACTCAGGATCTACAAACTCAGAGGATGTTCTAAGAGACATCTGGTCCTGAGGTTTTAAGAATCTATTTTTGGCAATGGGCCTTTTTGAGTTTCCTTTTTTTTTTTTTTTTTTAATTAGAGTCGGGGCCTCACTCAGTCTCCTAGGATGGAGTGCAGTGGCATGATCATAGCTCCCTGCTGCCTCAAATTCCTGGGCTAGGCCAGGCCCAGTGGCTCATGCCTGTAATCCCAGCACTTTGGGAGGACGAGGAGGGTGGATCACTTGAGGTCAGGGGTTCAGTACCAGCCTGACCAACACGGTGAAGTCTCTACTAAAGAGAGTTCTCCACTACATTTAGTCTCTACTAAAAATACAAAAATTAGCCGGGCATGGAGGCGGGCGCCTGTAGTCCCAGCTACTTGGGAGGCTGAGGTAGGAGAATCACTTGAATCCGGGAGGCAGAGGTTAAGTGAGCTGAGATCACGCCATTGCACTGCAGCCTGGGCAACAGAGCGAGACTCTTGTCTCAAAAAAGAGAAAAAGGCAGTGGCTCGCGCTTGTCATCCCAGCACTTTGGGAGGCTGAGGTGGATGGATCACGAGGTCAAGAGACTGAGACCATCCTGGCCAACATGGTGAAACCCTGTCTCTACTAAAAATACAAAAATTAGCTGGGCGTGGTGGCACGTGCCTGTAGTCCTAGCTACTGGGGAGGCTGAGGCAGGAGAACCGCTTGAACCTGGGAGGTGGAGGTTGCAGTGAGCGGAGATCGTGCCACTGCACTCCAGCCTGGTGATAGAGTGAGACTCAGTCTCAAAAAACCATCATCATAATAATAATAAATAAAAAAATTCCGGGGCTCAAGCAATCCTCCTGCCTCAGCCTCCTGAGTAGCTGGGATTACAGGTGCATGTCATCATGCCACCACACCACCATACCTGGCTAAATTTTTTGAGTTCTTACAGAGATCAGATCCCACTATGTTGCCCAGGCTGGTCTCAAACTTCTGGGCTCAAGTGATCCTCCTGCCTTGGCCTCCCAGAGTCCTGGGATTACAGGCATAAGCCACTCTGCCTGGCCCCTTCTGAGTTTCTAATGACAACTATGGACCTCCTATGCAGAAACACGCATACGTCCCCATTTCAGGAGTTTCAAACAGCCTTGAAACACATTCAACAGGCCTAGGCTAAGCACCCTGCTCTAACCCATGACCCCCATTTCACAGAGAAACAGAGACCCACAGGGATAGGGTGGCCTGCCCACTGCTGCGCACCCCAGACCCCAGGATCTGGCTCCTGCCTCCCGGGGGTGGGCTCTTTCCCCTGCCAACCTGCTTTTGTCCAGGGTCCTAGTCCTGGCCACCCCCAGCCCCCCACGTAGGCTCTGGAACCCCTCTGACCTTCGTCTGCTTCTTCTCCGTAGCATAGACAATGGAGGTACAGCACACCTCGGCGATTTTGCGGCCCTGCCCGTAGAAAGACCAGCAGCAGATCTCGTCCCCCAGGACATCCTTGAGGAAGAGCAGCCGCCCGTGGAAGCGCAGGGCAAGCTTGTCGAACAGCTCGATGTTCTTAAGTAGGTTGTCATCTGAAGTGCTGGGGACCAGGGGACCAGGAGGCCTCAGCGTTGGCACCCCTTCCTCTATAACCCCAGGACAGGGGCCTGGATGCATTCCTAGTCCTCTGCTCCTGCCCAGGGTTTGGTGCTCAACAGGAAGCCTCCTCTGCCCCTGGGGCCAGGCTAAACAGGCCTCAGAAGGGAAGCCACATGCACTGAGCAAATCCCAGCATAGCAGAGCAGCTCCCGTGCGGGACCTGGAGCCAGGCTGCCTCCCTGGGGGTCCTGGCACCCCACTTTTTAACTGGGCAAGTTACTTCACCTCTTGGTGCCTCAACCTCCTCATCTGTAAAATGGAGCTCACAACAGTACTGACCTCAAGGGGGAGGACTCTGCCAGTTCCTAGAGAGAAAGCACTTGGGACAGGCTCACCATTATCACTTCATCCTCACCCAAACCCATTTACTGATGACTAAGCTGAAGCTGAGAAGCGGAAAGGACCTGCCCACAGTGCCAGGGGTAAGAGGCAAAGCTAAATCTGCGAGCAGGCAGGCAGATGTTCTTGTAGGCCCTCTGTGTGGCCGTGGCCCTCGCCTTGGGCAGGAGCAGGGCTGTGCTGCATCCCAGGGTCCCGCCCAGTGCCCCGCACCCTGGTGGTCACCTGGTGTAGGAGTACTTGTTGTTACTGCGGTTGTGCAGGAGCTTCACCACGGGCTAGCAGGGGAGAGAGGATGGAGGAGAGGAGTGAGGCTGCAGGGAGAGGCCCCCGCAGTGAGCCTCCACCCTGCAGGGCTTGGGGGCCTCACCTTGGAGGTGCTGGCCAGGAGCTGCTGCTCCTCCCGGGGAGATGTCACCGTGGGGATGAGGCACAGCGGGGACAGCGTCTCCCTTTTTTGCTGGGGAAGAAGCGGAAGGTGGTTAACAGCACAACCAAAGGCCACATACTCCCTCCCTTAAAAGCCTTCAAAAGCTGGTTGGGAACAACTCCAGACTCCTCAGTGGTCCGCAGGGCTCTGCAGGCTCCAAGCTCCGCCGACCTCTCTGCCACGCTCCCTTGGCTTGCTGGGCCTTGGTCCCATGGACATCTTGCTGCTTTACACATCCAGCTCATGCCCACCCTGGCCATTGGCTGTGCCCCTGCCCGGGATGCTTCTTTGCTCAGCTGTCAGCGTGGCAGCTCTGTCATGCCATTCAGATTGCAGCTCACACAGTGCCTCCTCAGGGCCAGCCCTCCCCAGGCCCACTGGCTAAACAGCCTCCTCTATATCCTGCCTATTGTGTTATCAGTTCATTTTCTTTTCTTTTCTTTTTTTTTTTTTTTTTTTTTTGAGATGGAGTCTCGCTGTGTCGCCCAGGGTGGAGTGCAGTGGCCGGATCTCAGCTCACTGCAAGCTCCGCCTCCCGGGTTTTTACGCCATTCTCCTGCCTCAGCCTCCCGAGTAGCCGGGACTACAGGTGTCCGCCACCTCGCCCGGCTAGTTTTTTGTATTTTTTAGTAGAGACGGGGTTTCACCGTGTTAGCCAGGATGGTCTCGAACTCCTGACCTCGTGATCCGCCCGTCTCGGCCTCCCAAAGTGCTGGGATTACAGGCTTGAGCCACCGCGCCCGGCCTTCTTTTCTTTTTTGAGACAGAGTTTCACTCTTGTTGTCCAGGCTGGAGTGCAATGGCGCGTGATCTCGGCTCACTGCAACCTCCGCCTCCCGGGTTCAAGCAATTCTCCTGCCTCAGCCTCCCGAGTAGCTGGGATTACAAGCATGTGCCACCACGCCCAGTTGATTTTGTATTTTTAGTAGAGATGGGGTTTTTCCATGTTGGTCAGGCTGGTCTCCAACTCCTGACCTCAGGTGGTCCCCCCGCCTCTGTCTCCCAAAGTGCTGGGAATACAGGCATGAGCCACTACGCCTCGCCTATCAGTTCATTTTCTGTATGGCACTTAGTGCCTTTTTCTAATTTTTTGTATTTGTTTATGATCTGTCTCTTCCCACCTAGGAATAACTACCTAGTATATAACTGATGCTCTGTGAGTATTTGTTGAACAAATGAACGTATTTGTTGAGTGAATGAACTTCATTGGCTGGGATGACGTTGGAGAAAGAAATCAGAAGCAAATGCATGAGCTTCTTTCTCTTCTGTCTTCTAGAACCTTCATGCCAAAATCCCTCTCACTTCTCCCAACCTTGAAAACCCAATGTGCAATTCTAATACAAATTCCAGATTTGTTTTTTGTAGAAACTCATAAGACTCTCTAAAATTAATATAGAAGAATAAAGGTCTACAATTACTTAGGTCTTTTTTTTTCTTTTTTCTTTTGGAGACAGGGTCTTGCTGTCACCCAGGCTGAGTGCAGTGGCGTGATCACAGCTCACAGCAGCTTTGACCTCCTGGGCTCAAGCCATCCTCCCATACTTAGGTCAGTTTTTAAAAAGAAGAGCAAAGAGGAAAGGCAGACCCTGCCAGACATGAAGATAGGCTTCAAAGCCACAACAGTGAAAATGGTGTTAGTTCGGGCACAAAAACAAACACACCCGAGAAACACAACAGAGAGATCAGAAACATACCACTGTGTATACGAGAACTGGTATTTTTAAAGACACCACAAATGTACGAGGGGAATTATGGAGTATGAATTCGTTATCTAACACTGTGTAATGAACTGCCCCCAATTTAGGAGGTTAAATTAACCATATTTATTACTTCCGTTTCTGAGGGTCAGGAACTCAGCAGTGGCTCAGTTGGGTGGCTCTAGCACAGGGTCTCTTGTGAGGCTGTGGCCAAGATGTCAGTGGGGCTGTGGGCGTCTGAAGGCATGATGGCCCCTAGAGGATGCATTCTGAGAAAGCTTGTTCATGTGGCTGGCAAGTTTGCACTAGCTGCTGGCAGGAAACAGCAAATCCCTGCCATGTGGATCTCTCCACAGGGTTGCTTGAGTGTCCTCACAGCATGGCAGCTGGCTTCCCAGAGCAAATAATTCCAGAGAGGAGAAGGTAGAAGCCTTGTTATCTTTTTTATTTTTGAGATAGAATCTCACTGTGTCACCCAGGCTGGAGTGCAGTAACATGATCTCGGCTCACTGCAACCTCCACCTCCCAGGTTCAAGCGATTCTCCTGCCTCAACCACCCAAGTAGCTAGGATTACAGATGTGTGCCATCACGCCCAGATAATTTTTGTGTTTTTAATAGAGATAGGGTTTCACCATGTCGGTCAGGTTGGTCTCAAACTCCCGACCTCAGGTGATCCACTCGCCTCGGCCTCCCAAAGTGCTGGGATTACAGACGTGAGCCATGGTGCCCGACCCCTCCATTGTCTTTTACAGCCTAGGTCTGTTGGTCCTATCCAGTGTGGAAGGAGATAACACACGGGAACGAGCACCAGGGGACGAGAATCATCAGGGTGCCTTGGCGGCTGGCTCCACAGGCCATCACTGGCCCTCAGTGATTTCCTCCCTCCCACATGCCAAATATACTCACCACCTCCCAGGATGCCCATCATCCCATTACAGCATCAGCTCAAAGTATAGAATCTCGTCATCTCCATCAGGCCCAGGTGGGGATGTGGCTCTAGCATGCAGTTCCTTAACTATGGCTCCTTAAGTGCATTTCTTTTTTTTTTTCAAAATGGAGTCTTGCTCTGTCTCCCAGGCTGGAGTGCAATGGCACCATCTCACCTCACTGAAAACTCTGCCTCCCAGGTTCAAGTGATTCTCCTGCCTCAGCCTCCCAAGTGGCTGGGACTACACACATGTACCACCGCCCCAGCTAATTTTTGTATTTTCAGTAAAGACGGGATTTCACCATGTTGGCCAGGGTGGTCTTGAACTCCTGACCTCAAGTGATCCAATTGCCTTGGCCTCCCAAAGTGCTGGGACTACAGGCGTGAGCCACCGCATCCAGCCCTTAAGTACATTTCCTATTTGCAGACCTGTGAACTAAAGAGACAGGTCATTTCCTCCACACTCCCAGTGTGCGGTGGTAGAGGCAGGCACAGGATAACCAGTAACGACACTCTTGCTCAAAAGCAGGGGAAGCTGGGTGTGGTAGCATGTGCCCGTCATCCCAGCTACTTGGGAGGCCAAGGTGGGAGAATTACTTGAGCCCAGGAGTTCGAGACCAGCCTGGACAACATAGCAAGACTCTGTCTCAAAAAAAAAAAAAAAAAGGGCAGGGGACAGCAGGCACATATAAGTCACTAGTCTGTAGAAATTCTGTAATCCAGTTGGAGAAATGCTAGGAACTCTTTGATGCCTACTCCTGTCAGGAATGATTCTCCATGGCTCTCCCTGAGTCATCCCACCTCTTCCATAAAAGATGTTTGCAGCTTCACAGTTTCATCTGCCTGCTTCCTGCCTGTAGAAGTTTGGGTGTGCAAAGGCCTCTTGTCCTTTTGTACTGGCTCTGTCCCTTTCGGTCCAAGCTGGCAGTGTTTCTGCCAATATAATTCTCTGCATAACTTACTGGGTATCTTGCACGTCTTAGGGTTCACTACATTAGAAAAAAGCCACACCTAGAAATATCTGCAAGTGGCCAGGCACTGTGGCTCACGCCTGTAATCCCAGCACTTTGGGAGGCCGAGGCGGGTGGATCACTTGAGGTCAGGAGTTCGAGTGGTCTGACCAACATGGTGAAACCCCATCTCTACTAAAAATACAAAAATTAGCGGGGCGTGGTGGTGGGCACCTGTAATCCCAGCTACTCGGGAGGCTGAGACAGGAGAATCGCTTGAACCCAGGAAGTGGAGGTTGCAGGGAGCTATCTCAAAAAAAAAAAAAAATCTCTGCAGGATAAGCCCTTCTCTATTTTGGGGTTGTGCTAAGATGCTGAGAGACAACACCTTTAACCTTCTCAGAAGCACGATTATTATTTGATTCGACTGGAAGATCCCTCTGAAGCATGTTATTGGTATTTCTGAGGTCTTAACAAAGGACTTTTTCATCACATCCTCAGCTTCACCTTTAGACCACATTTTCCTATATTTAATGCCTTGTATTTAATCTTTGCATGGAAGCCATTTGATTTTAACATCACTTGTTATCTGGAAAGGCTGGGGATTTTCAAACCCAACAATTTCAGGCTCCTTTTCATTCGAGTGGTTTTTTCTTTAACGTACTCTCTCCTCTTCAATTTTACTATAAGCAGCAAGAAGCCAGGTGGCACCTTCAACATTCTGTCTGGAAAGCTCCTTAGCTAGACCCTCTGTTCATTAGGTATGTTTCCTACCCTGCACACTAATGCAGGAGACAGCATTGCTAAACTTTCTGCCGCTACACAAGGATGTCCTTTCCATCCATTTTCCTAACTTTTTTTTAAGCCCTTATTGCAGCTTTCTTAAAGGTCACTGGACTCTTATCAACAGACTTTCTTACCTTTTTTCTTTTAATTTTTTTAGAGACAAGGTCTCACTATATTGCCCAGGCTGGTCTCGAACTCCTGAATTCAAGTGATCCTCCCACCTCGGCCTCCAAAAGTTATGGTATTAAAAGCGTGGGCCACTGTGCCCAGCCAACACTTTTTAACACTCCTTAAGCTTTTACTAACAATCTCCTCAAAGTCCTTCCAGCTTCTTCCCACTTCTCAGTTGTAAAGTTACTTCTACATTTGAGGTTTCTGTTATGGCAGACCCCCATTCCAGAAACCGAAGTCTGTTCTCTGTTGCTGGGTAACAAATTACTACAAACTTAGCAGCTTAAAACAATAGTTCAGGTGTGGTGGCTCATGCCTGTAATCTCACCATTTGGGGAGGCCAAGGCTGGAGGACTGTTGGAGGTCAGGAGTTCGAGACCATCCTGGCCGACATAGCAAGACTCTGTCTCTATTTAAAGATAAATAAATAAAAATAAACATTATCTCACATAGTTTCTGTGGGTCAGGAATTTGGGATGGGCTTAGCTGGGTGGCCCTGGCCCAGAGTCTGTCACGAAGCTGCAGTCTCGATTTTGGCTAGGGCTGCAGTCATTGGAAGGTTTGCCTGGGCCTAGAAGCTCTGCTTCTGAGACAGGTCACCAGTATGGCGGGGAGTCTGTGCTCGCTGTTGGCAGGGGCTTCAGTTCCTCACCAAGTGGAGACCTCTGCTTAGGGGTGCCTGAGTGTCCTCACATAGCACTTTTCAGAGTGAGTGACCCCAAAGAGAGGCAGAAGCTGGAATGTCTTTTATGACCTAGCTTCAAAGTCACATGCTGTCATTTCTGCAATGTCCTATTGGTCATACACAAGAGTCTCCTTGGTGAAGAACTGAAAAAGTCAGCCCTATTTCGTGTGGGAGGGGATTAAACAAGAGCCTGGAAACCAGGAGGCAAGAACCCCTGGTGGCCGTCTTGGGTGCTGGCTACCTCTGGACTGTTTAAATGCTGGCACTGGGAAAACTACCTAACCCTACAGAAGACAAAAATGAGCTAAATTCCTTCACAATTCATATTTACAAAAGTGAGCTCCACTTAGATTAAAATACCCATATATGAAAAAAATCCATATTTAAAACCACAGGCCAGGCATGGTGGCTCACGCCTGTAATCCCAGCACTTTGGGAGGCCAAAGTGGGTGCATCACTTGAGCTCAGGAGTTTGAGACCAGCCTGACCAACATGGCAAAAGCCCCTTTCTCCAAAAAATACAAAAATTAGCCGGGTGTGGTGGCTCATGCTTGTAATCCCAGCACTTTGGGAGACCGAGGCAGGCAGATCACAAGGTCAAACACAAAAATTAGCCAGGCATGGTGGTGCACACTTGTAATCCCAGCTACTCAGGAGGCAGGGGCAGGAGAATCGCTTGAACCCGGGAGTAAGAGGTTGCAGTGAGCCGAGATCATGCCACTGCACTCCAGCCTGGGCAATAGAGTGAGACTCCGTTTAAAAAAAAAAGAAAAAAAATCAGCCGGATGTCATGGTGCATGCCTGTAATCACAGCTACTTGGGAGGCCTGAGACATGAAAATCGTTTGAACCTGGGAGGTGGAGGTTACAGTGAGCCGAGATGACACCATTGCACTGTAGCCTGGGCAACAGATCAAGACTCAGCTTCAAAAAATAAAAGTTAACAAGAAATAGAAAATTAGAAAAACATTTTTAAACAAGAGCATAAGGATACAGCATCAGGCAAAAAATGATGAGGAATTGGTGGACCACATCAAAATCAAGAATTTTTCAAGTTGACAATGGAAAGCATGACTTTACAAATAATCTCATGTAATACTGTTGAAGAGATAAGACTTATAGGTATTCTATGGCACAAATGTAATTACTGGTTCAGGTAAAGATTATCAATTTGTATGTCATTGATAGGTAATTGCCTTAATACAGTGGCCAAATGATACCATATGCATTACTTTATAGTTGGCAACAAGGAAATGTAACGATGATAGATAAATCAAACCACCATCCCCTAGATCCAGGGGCCAATTATGAATGTCATTAATGACGAGTCATGCTAACAATATTACAGGTTGCTTGATGTGGCCCAATGTGAAATACATACATAATATTACCTAAAATGTATTCTAACCAAAATGTTTAATATCAGTCATTTTATTTTATTATTTATTCATTTATTTTGAGACGGAGTCTTGCTCTGTTGCCCAG
Source organism: Macaca nemestrina (assembly GCF_043159975.1). Classification (NCBI taxonomy): domain Eukaryota; kingdom Metazoa; phylum Chordata; class Mammalia; order Primates; family Cercopithecidae; genus Macaca; species Macaca nemestrina. The sequence continues at coordinate 27,900,929 of NC_092142.1, read as the reverse complement.
GCTGGAGTGCAGTGGTGCAACCCTGACTCACCGCAACCTCCGCCTCCTGGGTTCAAGCAATTCTTCTCCCTCAGCCTCTTCAGTAACTGGGACTACAGGCACCCGCCACCACTCCCAGCTAATTTTTGTAACTTTTCTTTTTTTTTTTTTGAGATGGAGTCTCGCACTGTCGCCCAGGCTGGAGTGTAGTGGTGTGATCTCGGCTCACCGCAACCTCCGCCTCCCGGGTTCAAGCAATTCTCCTGCCTCAGCCTCCTGAGTGGCTAGGATTACAGATGCCCACCACCATGCCTGGCTACTTTTTTTGTATTTTAGTAGAGACGGGGTTTCACCATGTTGGCCAGGCTGGTCTTGAACTCCTGACCTTGTGATCCGCCCGCCTCAGCCTCCCAAAGTGCTGGGATTACAGGTGTGAGCCACCATGCCCGGCTTAATTTTTATATTTTTAATAAAGACAGGGTTTCACCACATTGACCAGGCCGGTCTTGAACTCCTGACCTTGTGATCCGCCCGCCTCAGCCTCCCAAAGTGCTGGGATTACAGGCATGAGCCACTGCACCCGCCCAATATCAGTCATTTAAAATCTACGGTCTGGTTTATAGGAAATTAAGGATAGGGCTGGGTAATAAACGAAATGATACTAGGAGTAAACAACCAGGCAAAGTTGGAAAGCGGGTCATTGTGCAGGACAACTGGCAGTCTCTTTAACAAGCCAGCATCGTGAGGACAAAGGGACCCCTTGGATTATAATAAAGTAATGCATGTGGTATTATTTCACCACTGTATTAAGGCAGTTACCTATCAATGACACACCAATTGATAATCTTTACCTGAACCAGTAATTACATTCGTGCCATCGAATACCTATAACTCTTATCATCTCTTCAACATTCTTCCATGAGATTATTTGTAAAGTCGTGCTTTCCATTGTCAACATGCAGATAACCAGGCGCAACGTGAAGATCTAGACTGGGTTCTGGTTTGATGAACCAGCTATGAAAACACATTTCTGGAACAACTGGAGAAACCGGAGTATGCCCTGGACTGGATATTAAATAAAAATTTATTGACATGTAAAGATAGCAATTATTAACAACAAAAAAGCAGATTATAAAACATTTCATACAACACGATTGTATTTTGGCAAGCAAGCAAACACACACACACACACACACACACACACATATACTCTCACACAGGAGAAGACCTGGAAGGATATTTGGTGCTTTTATTTTTTAGATTATTTGCGTTTCCGAAATTTCTACAATTAATAAATGCTGCTTTAAAATAATAAATGATTATTTGCAATTTTAAAAAATCAAGGATTTCCATTCAATGCTAGATGCCACAAGCAGGTGACATTCTAAGAGAAAATATTAGCGATATCTAACTAGAAATTTTTACCTAGAACAGGCTTTTTCAACTGGAGTTCCTCATCTGAATCTCAAAACCCAGCAAATACGGCCGGGCACAGTGGCTCATGCCTGAATCCCAGCACTTTGGGAGGCCAAGGCAGGAGGATCACTTGAAGTCAGGAGTTCAAGACCAGCCTGGCCAACATGGTGAAACCCCATCTCTACCAAAAATGCAATTAAATTAGCTGGGTGTTGTGGTGCGCACATGTAGTCCCAGCTACTTGGGAAGCTGACGCAGGAGAATCACTTGAACCCCAGAGAGGGAGGTTGCAGTGAGTCAAGATCGTGCCACGGCACTCCACCCTTGGCAACAGAGTGAGACTCCATCTCAAAAAAAGAAAAACAAAAACAAAAAAACAGCAAATAATTCGAGTATTTTCTGAACTTTGCTGAGAATGGTAGGTAAATAGTCCCATGATACAGGCTTAGAGGTTAATTTGTTATGTACAATCCATGCTCCAGGGCATGTATAAGACATGCCCATATGCAATAAGGTTTAATTATCCCTAGGAACTGAACTAAAATATGCAAGGATCTCTTGCTAAGCAACATGAAAAAGAAAAAAGCAGAAAATCTGGTAAAGAACATGAATAAGCAATTCACAGGAAGGGAAACAAAAAACACTAGTGAGTATAGGAAAAGATGCTGAACCTCATTAGTAATCAGAGACATGCAAATGAAAATGAGATCACGCTACATTCATCGGATTGGCAAAATTAGAAAGCTGGATGATGCCATGTTTTGATGAGGACATGCAGAAATGGGATCTCTTATGCACTGCTCATTATGAGGATAAAGTACTATAACCATTCGGGAGAGCAACTGGATGATATTTACTAAAACGCCGTTTGCAGGTGTCCTGTTATCCAGCAATTCTACTCCCAGTTACAATCACGGGAGAATGGCACAGAACCAGAAGGGAACGTGTACCAGGATGCTCATGGTGACACAGTTTGTAGGGGCAGGAACTGGAAGGCAATCTAGGTCTCCAACCTCATGGGAATGTATGAACAAAATATGGTGAATGAACACCATAGATTCCTCTGCAGCTGTCAGAAGCAAAGAACTAGATGTACTTGGAGCAGCATGAATAGATCTTGAAAAAAGTGCTGAATTTAAAAAACACAATGCAACAGAAACTGATTCACAGCTTCAAGGCCATTTATGGACATTTAAAATGCACACATATGCAGAACAATGCTTTAGCTTTTCGAGCATATGTATCAAAACATCAAAACTGGATGGGTGCCCCTGGGGAAAAGGAAAGTAGGCAGGGGATTGGGAATAAAGGGAAAGAAATAAAATTGAAAGACAAAACGTTTGCATAGACCAATACTGATGAAGTGCCTGCCACACACTGAGGAGTGTGCTGAGCTGTGTGAGGTGCGGAGGGAACTTGGAAAGGAGAGAGCAGGAGTACAGAAAAGTACTGCCCTTGGGAGGCTGAAGGTCAGATAGTCAGATAGCCTGGGGTCAAATCTAAGCTCTGCTGCTTCCCAGCTCTTTGACCTTGGACGCATCATCCAAGCTCTCTCACGTTTCTTTTTATGTCAAACAAGGGTACAAGACGTATACACAAGCAGATAGCAGAATTGCTCCTGACACACAGTGGGTACACGATAACATTAGTAAATTTAAAACTACACACTGGGCACAGTGGCTCAGGCCTGTAATCCCAGCACTTTCCGGGGGCCAAGGCGGATGGATCACGTCAGGTCTGGGGTTCGAGCCCAGCCTGGCAAACATGGTGAAACCCCGTCTCTACTAAAAATACAAAAAAGTAGCAAAGCGAGGTGGCGGGTGCCTGTAATCCCAGTTATTTGGGAGACTGAGGCAGGAGAATTGCTTGAACCTGGGAGGCAGAGGTTGGGGTGAGCCAAGATCACATCACTGCACTCCAGCCTGGGCGACAGAGAGACTCTGTCTCAAAACAAAACAAAACGAAACAAAAATGCTACAGAGCAGGAATGCACTTCCAAGATCTAGTCCAATGAATGTTTCTCAAATGCAAGTAGTAATTTATTAATGGGTCATGCAATAAGTAATGAGTCCCAAACAGCATTAAAAAGAAAGATTATCAGAGTACATTTCACTAAAAGTATCTTTTTATAGAACTGTTATTTCAGTTATATACAATGAGCACTAAAATGCATTTTTTCCCTATGGGAGGCAATCGAAAAGTTTGAAAAACATGGATATTGTCCAAAGGAGATTTACACCTTTGGGTTTCAAGAACCAGGAAGCATTCCCTGAGACAAAAGTTGTTCAGAGAGGCCACCTTTTAATCTATAAAGGGTATTCAAAAAGAAACTTTTATAATCTCCTCTTACTATTGTATCATAAAAGAAAGGACATTTTTAACACTATAAAAATAGAACAGAATAACAGGCTTTATGTAAAACTCACTACTTTGTACTTATTTTTCTCCCTTCCCTATCTTTTGGAACATGAGGACAGAATCCCAGAGGTAGGAATGGACTCACTGAAGGTCACTGAGTCAGCTGTGACAGAGGTGACACGGAACTCTTATGTCCTGGCTTCACTTTCCAATCTCTGCTCCTCGGAACCCTAAGGGGTCCACAAAACTGGGGCCCAGCAGGTGGGGTCTCTAGAATCCCCAACCCTGTTTTACTGGGAGTGGACCTGCTTCTGTGAGATTTCATTTGAATAAAGAATTTCACCGTTTAAAAAAAAAAAAAAATAGAAAGCCCGTGGGGGGCGGAAGCCATGGGAGAATGCTGCCTCCCAGGATACCAGATCACAGAGGTTATTATATTTCAATTTAAATTTAGATGTTTTTCCCTAGTGACATGAGGGAGCTATTTAGGATTTCTGAGCGAGAGAGAGAATAGATCAGGGTTGTGTTTAAAGATAATTACTCAGGTGCGAGTGTAACAGCTGGACTGGCTGCATAAGAAGAGTGGGAAGCAGAGAGTAGCTATTTAACCGTTGCAAACGTCCTGGCATGAGGTTGAGGTTGGGGTGGGGATGCTGCCTGAGGCAGCAGGGATGCAGAAGATGGCACCTCAAATTCTCTGGGGTTATGGCCAGTCAGAAGCAGGCTCTCCAAGCCATACCCCGTATCTCCTTTTTTCTGCCCTAATACCTGCTTGGGCAGCTCTCCCAGGAACATAGGCACAGGGACTCGGAAGGCCCTCACCTGCAGCGCCAGCTGGCAGTCCTCAATCAGGCCCTGCACCAGGTAGTAGCGTGCTTCGCCCAGTAGCTCCCCCAGTTCTCTGGTACTCTCCGGCAGTGGCACAGACCCATCCCGCAGGTAATTGAGGATTGTACCAAAGTGGCGGCCGCTCCGGTCAATCAGCACCCAACCTAGTGGGGTGGGGAGAAGCAGGGGGAAAGATGGCTTTGCTGAGTGACCTGGAACTACTAAATTAAAAATTATTTTTTTGGGCCGGGCGCGGTGGCTCAAGCCTGTAATCCCAGCACTTTGGGAGGCCGAGACGGGCGGATCACGAGGTCAGGAGTTCGAGACCATCCTGGCTAACACGGTGAAACCCCGTCTCTACTAAAAAATACAAAAAACTAGCCGGGCGAGGTGGCGGGCGCCTGTAGTCCCGGCTACTCGGGAGGCTGAGGCAGGAGAATGGCGTAAAAACCCGGGAGGCAGAGCTTGCAGTGAGCTGAGATCCGGCCACTGCACTCCAGCCTGGGCGACACAGCGAGACTCCGTCTCAAAAAAAAAAAAAAAAAAAATTATTTTTTTGTAGAGACGGAGTCTCACTATGTTGCCCAGGCTGGTCTCAAACTCCTGGGCTCAAGTGATCCTCCCATCTCAGCCTCCCAAACACTTGGATTATAGGTGTGAGCCACCAAACCTGGCCTAAATTATAAGAAAAAAGGATTCCAGCCAGGTGTAGTGACTCACACCTGTAATTCCAACACTTTAGGAGGCTGAGGCGGGTAGATCACCTCAAGTCAGGAGTTTGAGACCAGCCTGACCAACACGGAGAAACCCCATCTCTACTAAAAATACAAAATTAGCTGGGCTTGGTGGCGCATGCCAGCTACTTGGGAGGGTGAGGCAGGAGAACAGCTTGAACCTGGGAGGTGGAGTTTGCAGTGAGCCGAAATCGCGCCATTGCACTCCCTGGGCAATAAGACAGAAACTCCGTCTCAAAACAATAAAAAGAAAAAAGAAAAAGAAAAGAAGGCCAGGCGTGGTGACTTACACCTGTAATCCTAGCACTTTAGGAGGCCGAGGTGGGCGGATCACCTGAGGTCAGGAGTTCGAGACCAGCCTGACCAACATGGAGAAACCCCGTCTTTAATAAAAACACAAAATTAGCCAGGCGTGGTGGCGCATGCCTGTAATCCCAACTACTCAGGAGGCTGAGGCAGGAGAATCGCTTGAACCTGAGAGGCGGAGGTTGTGGTGAGCCGAGACAGCCTGGGCAACAAGAGCGAAACTCCATCTCAAAAAAAAAAAAAAGAAAAGAAAAGAAAAAGGATTCCAAAGCCACAAAAAAGTCTGAATACTGATCTGTCTCAAGCCTGTGCCACAGCCAAGAAATCTCTTTAAAACATCTCCAGCGAGTTCTCTCATAAGTTTATACATATCCAGCCAGAGAATTAATTCATCCAAATCTGGTCTACAGTCAGAAGACTCTCACCACGAGAAAGTTCTTGCAGAATTACCTTATCAATAAACCGCTAACCCCCGATGTTAATTCTCACCATTCTATTTAATTAAAATGTCTACCTCCCCCGTCCAGTTCACTGCCATTTTAACTTTTATATTCTTCATAGAACTTACTATCAAAAAAAAAAAAAAAAGAAAGAACTTACTACTATCTGCAATTGCATATGCATATACATTTTGTTTACTTGCTTATTGGTCTTCTGATCTCTCACCTCCCTAAAAAAAGGGAAGTTATATAATTTTGTCAGGTTCATTTACCTATCTCCAGCACTAACTGATATTTTACAAATACTCATTGGACAAATGAATTCTTCCTTTTTTTTTTCTGAGACAGAGTCTCGCTCTGTCACCCAGGCTGGAGTGCAGTGGCGCCGACTCGGCTCACTGCAACCTCTGCCTCCCAGGTTCAAGCGATTCTCCTGTCTCAGCCTCGCAAGTAGCTGGGCTACAGGCGCACACCACCACGCCCGGCTAATTTTTGTATTTTTAGTAGAGACGGAGTTTCGCCATATTGGTCAGGCTGGTGTCAAACTCCTGACCTCTGGTGATCCACCCGCCTTGGCCTCCCAAAGTGCGGGGATTATAGGCGTGAGCCACCGTGCCTGGCCGAATTCTTCACCTTTGATACCTGAAGGCAGATCTCCGCCTCCCAAATTTTTATTCTACTGCTCTCACAGTCCTTGTTAACCCCTCCCTTTAAGACTCTCCCACTCCCAAACTCCAAAACTTCAAGGTCTCACTTGGGCACGAAGGGTCCAAACTTGAATACAACACTCCAAGAAGGTAAGGTTCACCTGCCAAGGACACCTGTCCACCCTCCACTCTGGTGTCCCTGGCAAACCCAAAGCAGCCTCCTTCTGCAATGTGTATATACAGATGGATTCCTAGAGTGTACAGGGACCTGTGTCAGGGGAACACAGAGGCAGACAAGATCTCCCAGCCCTCCTGGCTGGTTGTTAGCAGTTCTGAAGCAGAAAGGGAAACAAAAGGCTGGGCGGTCGGAGGAAACTGATGAAGGCTGCCAGGAGTAGTACTGCAGGCAGCAGGGCTGGTTCCCAAGTCTTGAGCTGAGGCGTGAAGGGTGGGAGAGGTAGTCATGAGGATTATGAACTGACACGTTCAATCACTTACCACAGCGCCTGGCAGAGTTAGGGGTTCCGTAAGTGTTGGTTATTGCTGGGGGTAAAGGATTGGGGGAGGAGAAAAGAAATTATGAATGAGAAAAGGCGAGAAGATGGGATGTCGGGGCTGGAGGGAGCTGAGAATGAGTTGACGGGACAGCAGCGGGCAGAGAGAAGGGGCATGAGGAGCCCCGTTGGTGAGAGACTGAGGGGAACGGGAGTTGGGGATCTGGGGATGGGGGCACGGTGGGGGCGCCGCTAGTACCTCCGGCATCGGTCAGCACCTCCACGCGGCCGCTGAACATGGCCTTCAGCATGGTGTCCTGTCCCGTGAGGGTGCGCAGCGTGGTGTAGTGCAGCGAGCCGCCCACGTTCAGCTTCACGTATTTGCTGTTCGGGGTTAGCGGCTTGAGACCGTAGGCGGCGGGGCCAGGCTCGAGACCCGAGGGCTTGGGGGCTTCCAGGGACGGGGCCGCGGGGGCCGCCGGGCCCGAGGCCTCCGCCGACATACCGGGTAGCAGCGGCAGACGGCGATCCCAGGCTCTCTCCGCGCCCTGCGACCTGGCCCGAAGACCCTCCGCCAGCCCCTAGCCCTCGGGCCAGACCGCTCCGCGCACACGCCCACTCACCGCCTCTACTCAGCCAGACCGGCCCTCCACCCCATCTCGCTCGCACCACCCGGAAGCCAGTGCCGGGTAGCTGCGCAGGCGCGGCCCGCCCCTGAATGGGGACGGGGCTGGAGTATGGAGCATGCGCAGTGGGCTTGCTGGGGAAGCCGGTGGATAGGTGGCGTGTGGCCCTAAGGTCCCCCGGGCGGGTCGACGTGCTCTTCCCTCTGGTCTCGAGTCCCCAAGACCAGATCGAGGATGCGGCCGACCCGCTGCCCGATGTGGAAGGCTAAGTCTCCGCCTCGTGATTGGGTCTCTGCTGTCAGAGAGCTTCACGAGCTTGAGGAGAAACAGACCGTGAGGTCTGGGCATTGGGCAGTTTCCCGCCTCCCAACCCCGCGCACTGAACAGACCGTGAGGAGAACTGGAACAAAGCGCGGAGGGAAGCTCTTAAAGGAGGCCAAAGCGGCCGGGCGCGGTGGCTCACACCTGTAACCCCAGTCTGTAAGCCTAGCTACTCGGGAGGCCGAGGCAGGAGGAACGCTTGAAGCCAGGAGTTGGAAGCTGAAGTTAATACATGATCGGACCACTGCACTCCAGCTTGGGCAACATAGCATCCTTTAAAAAAAAAAAAAAAAAGGAAGCCAAAAGGGGTAGCAGTGGTGCCCGGGCACCAAGGATAGAAGGCCTCTCTGAGGAGGTGATGCCGAGCTGAAGCTAGGAAGCGGATGTGAGGGAAGAGTTCCAAGCAGAGGGAAGGCAAATGCAAAGATCCTCAAGGCAGGAACACGCTCTCTGTATTTGAGGAGCAGAGTGCGTGTCAGTGGTGGCAGCAGCAGCTGAGCAAAGGTCTTAGAATCCTAGCTAATGTCATGGGACCTAGCACCCAATCCCAAAAGAAAGAAGAAAAGATAGGAACCCACTGTTGACAAGAAGGTGCACTGAGAAGTGTTTTTATCTGACCCGATCTGCATCCAGTTTAGAAGCCGATATATCAGGGATTTAACAATCCACTTCAATGTCTAGCAAGGGAAGTTGCTGGAGGGAAAACACAGAGTCAGAGTTCTATCTTCAGCCCTGCCAGCAGGTCCCTGGGAGATGCTGGACGAGTGACTTTTCTCTGGGCGTGGTTGGTGCAATCACCAACCTCGCAGGAGAGAGGTCAGAGTGTAAATGAGTGACGTAGGCCCGTTACTGGGTATAAGTGGGCTTATAGTGACCGGGAGCTCATGTTCTACCAAAGGGGTTGCCAATTCTGATTTCGAGTGTGGCGGTGTAAAAGAGAAAAGCAACTGCTGCCAGCTGGGAGCTGGTTTGCACCCTCATTCCAGAAGCCTTGATGTTGCTAGGAGCTGGCCTGGCACCAACAGTGAGGCCATGGTGGTGTCCTGTTGAGCATAATTTCACAAAAAACATCAGACAAGTTCCCTCTTTGACTGATGATAGAGAAAAAGACCATTCCATAATTAAGCCTCAACACAGAAACAAGAACATTGTCCAAACCACGAAAATTACCAACACAATCCTTACTCCCACAGGGTAAGTCACTGCTGCTTCTTTTTTGGTTGTTGTTTTTGTCTGTTTTGTTTTGTTTTGAAATGAAGTCTTGCTCTGTTACCCTGGCTGGAGTGCAGTGATGCGATTTTGGCTCACTGCAACCTCCACCTCCAGGTTCAAGTGATTCTCCTGCCTCAGCTTCCAGAGTAGCTGGGATTGCAGGCAACCACCATCATGCCCAGATCATTTCTGTATTTTTAGTAGAGATGGGGTTTCACCACGTTGCCCAGGTGGGTCTCGAACTCCTGACCTCCAGTGATCTGCCCGCCTCGGCCTCCCAAAGTGCTGGGCCTACAGGCATGAGCCACTGCACCCGGCCACTGCTGCTGCTTTACTAAGTACAGTTTTAGCTTGATTCATTCCTCCCATCTGCTAGATAAGAATTATTAAGATAACCAAAAATAATTATCCCTACCTCCTGATAGCATCCAACCCAGAGCAAATGCCCCCCTTTTTGAACCTGCCTAAGAAGTCCCCTAACGAAAGCTCCAATCCTGTAATAAGTCCTTTCACACATGCTCTTGCTGAGATATCCATGTTGTTCAGCTGCGCTTGTTCAACTACAGGTGCTTCCTGGTGGTCCTTGGTTGGAAGATACTATCAGAAATGGAGGAGCAACAAAGATTCAGCTGAAGCCCTCACCGCCTGGGACTGGGACCCTTGACTCATCATTGTATGTACACCTGAAACTGCTTATGTCTCTGAGGTGCCATCCTACTGATGGTTGGGAGCTAATTGAATTGCGTTCTGATATTTTGTTGATATCCGTAAGCATTGGGTTTACTTTTTATTTTATTTATTTATTTATTTATTTATTTTTGAGACGGAGTTTCACTCTTGTTGCCCAGGCTGCAATGGCACGATCTCAGCTCACCGCAACCTCCACCTCCCAGGTTCAAGCGATTCTCCTGCCTCAGCCTCCTGAGTAGCTGGGATTACAGGCATGCACCACCACGCCCGGCTAATTTTGTATTTTTAGTAGAGACAGGGTTTCTCCATGTTTGTCAGGCTGGTCTCGAACTCCTGACCTCAGGTGATCCACCCGCCTCGGCCTCCCAAAGTGCTGGAATTACAGGCATGAGCCACCACCGCGCCTGGCAATGCCAGTTAATTTTTTTTTTTTTTTTTGAGACGGAGTCTCGCTGTGTCTCCCAGGCTGGAGTGCAGTGGTGTGATCTCGGCTCACTGCAAGCTCCGCCCCCCGGGTTCATGCCATTCTCCCGCCTCAGCCTCCCGAGTAGCTGAGACTACAGGCGCCCGCCACCACGCCCGGCTAGTTTTTTGTATTTTTAGTAGAGACGGGGTTTCACCGTGTTAGCCAGGATAGTCTCGATCTCCTGACCTCGTGATCCACCCGCCTCGGCCTCCCAAAGTGCTGGGATTACAGGCTTGAGCCACCGCGCCCGGCCAACCAGTTAATTTTTATATATTTTTTAATAGAGATAGGGTTTCGCCATGTTGCCCAGGCTGGTCTCAAACTCTTGAGCTCAAAGTGATCCTCCCACCTTGGTTTCCCAAAGTGCTGGGCTTATAGGCATGAGCCACCATGCCCTGCCAAGCAGTGGGTTTATTTGGTTTTTCAGTTTTTTTAATCCTGGAATAAGGCCCCCACGCTGGATTTTTGATTATCTGATCAGGTATTTATTTTGTCCTTGGTGCAATTGTTTTCTGTCCTTCTACACTCATTTCTACGGTGTCTTCTTGTCTAGTATTTTGAATATCATTTGTCTGTAAGAGGCAAAGTCAATATAAAAAGGATGGATGGGCCGGGCGCGGTGGCTCAAGCCTGTAATCCCAGCACTCTGGGAGGCCGAGGCGGGCGGATCACGAGGTCAGGAGATCGAGACCATCCTGGCTAACACGGTGAAACCCCGTCTCTACTAAAAAAAATACAAAAAACTAGCCGGGCGAGGTGGCGGGCGCCTGTAGTCCCAGCTATTCGGGAGGCTGAGGCAGGAGAATGGCGTAAACCCGGGAGGCGGAGCTTGCAGTGAGCTGAGATCCGGCCACTGCACTCCAGCCCGGGCGACAGAGCGAGACTCCGTCTCAAAAAAAAAAAAAAAAAAAAAAAGGATGGATGTAGCAGGCGCAGTGGCTCAGGCCTATAATCCCAGCAACTTTGGGAGGCCACAGTGGGTAGATCACCTGAGATCAGGTGACCTGGCCAACATGGCAAAATCCCGACTCTACTGAAAATACAAAAAATTAACTGGGCATGGTGGCAGGCGCCTGTAATCCCAGCTACTTGGGAGGCTGTGGCAGGAGAATCGCTTGAACTTGGGAGGTGGAGGTTGCAGTGAGCTGAGTTGGTGCCATTGCACTCCAGCCTGGGCGACAGAGCAAAAAAAAAATCTCTGTCTCGGAAAGCAAAGGAGAAGGGAGGGGAGGGGAGGGGAGGGAAGGGGAGGGAAGGGGGAGAGGGAGGGGAAGGAAGGGGATGGGGAGAGGAGAGGGGAGGGGAGGGAGAGAGGGGAGGGGTGTGAAGGGGACGGAAGGGGAGATGGGAGGGGAGAGAAGGGGAGAGGGGAGGGGAGGGAAGGGGAGGGGGAGAGAGGAGGGGAGGGGAGGGAGAGAGGGGAGGGGAGGGAAGGGGAGAGGAGGGGGGAGGCGGGGGAGGATATGTAACCTCGGATTACAGGCATGAGCCACTGCACCTGGCTTAATTTTTGTATTTTTAAAATAGAGACAGGGTTTCACCGTGTTGGCTAGACTGATCTCAAACTCCTGACCTCAGATGATCCACCTGCCTCGGCCTCCCAAAGTGCTGGGATTACAGGCGTGAGCCACTGCACCCAGCCAACATCAACAGTTTTGTAGAACACCATGACAGAGACAAGGCCACTCTATGACTGTGGTGGATCAGACAAAAACAAGGCCACTGTGTACTCATGATGTCTGAACACAGACAAAAACAAGAACATTGTCCAAACTATTTAGTTCTGCTCCTTTCTCCCACCTTTCAGTTGAAAATTAAGATACTCAGACATAGAATTACCCCTTCCTGGCTGGGCATGGTGGCTCATGTCTGTGATCCCAGCACTTTGGGAGGCCGAGGGGGGCGGATCATGAGGTCAGGAGATCGAGACCATCCTGGCTAACATGGTAAAACCCCGTCTCTACTAAAAATACAAAAAAAATTAGGCGGAAGTGGTGGCGGACGCCTGTGGTCCCAGCTACTTGGGAGGCTGAGGCAGGAGAATGGCGTGAACCTGGGAAGTGGAGCTTGCAGTGAGCCGAGATTGTGCCACTGCACTCCAGCCTGGGTGACAGAGTGAGACTCCGTCTCAAAAAATAAAAAAAAAAGAATTACCCCTTCCTTCGTGATGCATCTAAACCAGAGCAAACCCTCTTGCCTCGAATCCTCTCCTGAAACATAACATGAGCATAAGTCCTACAATAAGTCTTTTTTTTTTTTTAATTAGACATGGGGTTTCACTATGTTGCCTAGGCTGGTCTTGAACTCCTGGGCCTAAGCAATCTTCCTGCCTTGGCATTCCATATTGCTGGGCTTACAGGCGGGAGCCACCATGCCCAGTCTAAGTCATCTTCAACACCTCTTTCTGAGATGCCTTGCGGTTCCCCATATTATGTGGTCTCCTTCATTGCAATGAGTCCATAAAACTGACTTTTTTTGTTTTGGGTTTTTGTTGTCATTGTTTTGGGTTTTTTTTGTTTGTTTGCTTTGTTTTGTTTTTTTGAGACATGGTCTCATTCTCTTGCCCAGGCTGGAGTATAATGCTGCAATCATGACTTACTGCAGCCTCAACCTCCCAGGCTCAGGTGATTCTCCCACCTCTGCCCCCTTGAGTAGCTAGGACTACAGGCACATGCCACCACGCTTGGCTAATTTTTTGTAATTTTTATAGAGATGGGGTTTCACCATGTTGCCCAGGCTAGTCTCAAACCCCCACGTTAAAGCAATCTTCCCACCTCAGCCTCCCAAAGATCTGGGATTACATGCATGGGCCACCACACCCAGTCCCCCAACTTTGTTTTAAAACTTTCTTTTAAGTGTGTTCTTGGTAGCCCTTAACAGAAGGACATTGACACTGGAATCTGGATGTTTGTTTGTTTGTTTTGGAGACAAGATCTCACTCTGTTACCCAGGCTGGAGTGCAGTGGCACAATCTTGGCTCACTGCAACCTCTGCCTCCTGGGTTCAAACGAATCTTGTGCCTTAGCCTCCCAAGTAGCTGGTATTACAGGTGCATGCCACCACACCTGGCTAATTTTTGTATTTTTAGTAGAGATGGGGTTTCACCATATTGGCCAGGCTGGTCTTGAACTCCTGGCCTCACGTGATCCACCCACCTCGACCTCCCATAGTGCTGGGATTATAGGTATGAACCACTGTACCGGGCCTGGATTTTTTTTTTTTTCAGTGAAAGATACTGATTTTTTTAAAGTTGACTCAGAACAAGTTTTAAGCACTCTGTGTCCACTTCACGTTGCTATCACAGAATATCACAGTCTGCGTAGTTTAGAAACAATAGACATTTATTTGACTTATAGTTCTGGAGGCTGTGAAGTCCAAGATACAGGAGCTGCCTCTGGTGAGACATCATCACGTGGCAAGAGAGCATGAGAGAGAGGGAGAGGGGGCTGAACTTGCTTTTATAACAAACCCATTCCTGAAATAATGGCATTAATCCATTATAATGGCTTCTTGAGGATCCCACCTCTCAACAGTATTACATCAGGGATTAACTTTCCAACACCTGAGCTTTGAGGGACTCGTTCAAACCATAGTACTCTGAAATTGGATAAATAGGTCTATGGGTGAGATTCCGGCTGAGGGTTGCCAATTTGCAACCTTTCAGTTGAATGGTCTCCCTTCTGAATGTCAAGGTTAATACTGCTATGAACAGCTATTATGCACCTAAGTTGAACCAGGGAGAGAACACATCCTTCCACATGTACCATTTTATTTAATGTTCTTTTCTACTAAGTCATTCAGAACTCTCTGGACTCTCTTTATGCTGTGTCATTTGCAAGGTTGCCTGCTGCATGTTTGGTTATAAATGAGGTCAAATCCCAATTTTGCAGGAGGAGGTGGATGTATGCCCATTCCCTTCACACTGTGAGCCGGTAGCCATGGGAACTATGATCAAGTACACAATAACTCCCCCATGAACAAATCCTCAGGGAACAAGGTTCATTTGAATGAAACTGGCTTGACCACAAAGGAATCTGGAGGAATTTCGGAGCTTCGCGGCCTTGTGCCGCCTCCTGACTTTAAGCTGGCTCTGCAGGAGGAGGAAGTGGAGATATCTCAGGTATGGACCTCTTTCTGGGAGCTGGGACTTAGACCAGGCAAAGAAAGGAGGCGGTGGGGAAAACTCCCCCAGAGGAGGCAGGAGTGGGCCCTGCATACCAGGTCCCCAGGTCTCTGAGGGCTTTACTAGTTCTGGGAGTGTGTGGATCGAGCCTAAAGTCTAGGAGGAATTCCAGCATTACCCAGGGCGTTGGCTGGAATATCTTTAAGGACGCTTCCAGCCCTGGAATCATAGCAGCAAAGGACCCAGTTGTATGACAGCTGCTTTGGCCAGTGAAGATGGAAAGACCAGGAAAAGCTTTAGGCTAAGCGATGGAGTTCGTATCCCGCTAATTCACCTCCCTTGCCGCATCCCTGACATTTCCCACACAATATGTCCTTCACTCTGTTCTCCAAAAAGCCATTGCCTTCCTCTAACTGCCGAAATGAGCCCTGGAAACCCTGATGCCCACCAGACCCCTGCCTTTCCTCTTCTCTGCTCTGTTGGCCAAGGTTTCTGCCTCAGTTGCCCTGTCTGACAATATAGTTTCCCTAGGAGTGGAGCTAGCCCTGGCATCCCAGAATCCCCAACAGGTGCTAGCCCCTGGAGTCAGGACTGTCTCCCTGTGCCCCTGTGCTTGCTGCAGAAGAAACTGATTACTTGTAACTGCCATTCTGAATATAGTCACTACCAGGAACCGCTGGCTACCTGTGACATACCATCTAGCATGGTACCACAGCACCTGGCCCAGCACCTTGGGAGGCCAAGATGGGAGGATCACTTGAGGGCAGGAGTTTGAGATCAGCCTGGGCAACAACATAGTGAGAACCCCACCTCTACAAAAAATTTAAAAATTAGCCGAGTGCGATAGCACATGCCTGTAGTCCCAGTTACTTGGGGAGGCTGAGGCAGGAGGATCGCTTGAGCCCAGGAGGTGGAGGCTGCAGTGAGCTATGATCGCACCACTGCACTCCAGCGTGGGAGACAAAGGGAGATTCTGTATGTAAATAAACAAATAAATAAAAAACAAAGGAGAGGGATTTTTCTACAAGAGAGTTAACATGCAGGGTGCTATGTACTGTGAGGGGTGGAGACTCGCCGAGGTTCAGTGGGAATGGGAGCTCAATCCTGAGAGTGGGGGAAGGCATTACAGAGGCTGTGACCTTTGAAATTGGTCTTGAAGAAAGAGAAAATGTGTACAAGGCAGAAAGAAGAGAGAGCTGCACCAGCCAAAAATATGGAGGTATGGAGTAGGTAGAATTGTGAGACATTTATGTGACTGGAATGAAAAATGAAAGCTGATGCTGGAAAGGAGGGTTAAGGCCAGGTTTTGAAGGATCTCTTAAAAAAATAGTAGGCTGGGCACAGTGGCTCACACCTGTAATCCCAGCACTTTGGGAGGCCGAAGATGGCAGATCACTCGAGGTCAGAAGTTCGAGACCAGCCTGGCCAACACAGCGAAACCCCGTCTCTACTAAAAATACAAAAATTAGCTGGGCCTGGTGGTGCGCGCCTGTAGTCCCAGCTACTAGGGAGTCTGAGGCAGAAGAATTGCTTGAACCCGGGAGGCAAAGGCTGCAGTGAGCAGAGATTCTGCCACTGCACTCCAGCCTGGGTGACAGAGCAAGATCCTGTCTCAAAATTAATGCATTATTATTATTAATTTTTTGAGACAGAATCTTGCTCTGTCACCCAGGCTGGAGTGCAGTGGCATAATCACAGTTCACTGCAGTCTCAAGCTCTTAGGCTTAAGCGATCCTCCTGCCTTAGCATCCCAAGCTGCTGGGACTATAGCCATATGCCACTGATGGAGCAGGAGCACCGTCATCTAGGACAAACACCACCACTTTAAGTTCCAGCTCCCTTTCTAGCCTCATGCATTTCAAGGAAATCACTTCTAACTACAAGCAGACAGAAAGAGCAGACAGTAAAACACAGATAAGACAGCTTGGGTACAGAGGGAGGTGGAGGCAAAGTCTCTTGGGTAACTGCCAAACTTCACTCTCATACAATGGGCCCCAGTAAAACAGTGGGCCTTAGGCCGGGCGCGGTGGCTTATGCCTGTAATCCCAGCACTTTGGGAGGCTGAGGTTCCAGACCAACATGGTGAAACCCTATCTCTATTAAAAATACAAAAATTAGCCGGGCATGGTGGTGTGCACCTGTAATCCCAGCTACTAAGGAGGCTGAGGCAGGAGAATCCCTTGTATGTGGGAGGCAGAGGTTGCAGTGAGCTGAGATCACGCCACTGCACTCCAGCCTGGACGACAGAGAGAGACTGTCTCAAAACAAACAAACAAACAAAAAATAATGGGCCTTAATAAACACATTTCTTTCCCTTCAGGTGAACTAAGATATAGAAGTTAAAAGCAGACTCAGGGGATATGCCTGTAGCTGCAGAAAAAAGATAAACACAACATAAGTACAACAAAGAGACACAGAAGCAGTCCAAGCCTCTGATAAACTCTCCCACCCTGAATCCTTACAAACTCTTAGTCTGTAAGAGAGGGTGGCTCTGACCTAACCCTGCCAGCCACCCCTCTCAGGTTTATTCAAAATAAACCTATCCCTGATGACTGTCAAGCCACCCTTCATGTTTCTCTTCTCTTTCCTTAATTCTTACAGCCACCACGCCTGGCTAATTTTTTTGAATTTCAGTGGAGGTCTTGCTGTGTTGCCCAGGCTGGACTTGAACTCCTGAGTGCAAGTGATCCTCTCACCTCAGCCTCCCAAAGTGTTGGGATTACAGGCGTGAGCTACGGCGCCCCAGCTGGAGGATCATATCTGTTTCAAAAGGTGGAGCTTTCGCCGTGCGCAGTGGCTCACGCCTGTAATCCCAGCACTTTCGGAGGCCGAGGTGGGTGGATCATGAGGTCAGGAGATCGAGACCATCCTGGCTAACATGGTGAAACCCCATCTCTACTAAAAATACAAAACATTAGCCAGGCATGGTGGCGGGCGCCTGTAGTCCCAGCTACTTGGGAGGCTGAGGCAGGAGAATGGTGTGAACCCAGGAGGCAGAGCTTGCAGTAAGCCTTGATTGTGCCACTGCACTCCAGCCTGGGCAACAGAGCGAGACTCGGTCTCAAAAAAAAAAAAAAAAGGTGGAGCTTTCTGCTGGAGGCAGCAGAGTTCTTCAGGCAGAGCAGCTGAGTCTTGAGGTTGCTCTTTTAGGAAACAAACTCAGGAGGCAATGTGGAGGGTGCATTGAATGGAGGAGAAAGTGGAGGCAGCGAGAAGGGTGAGGAGACACTGCTGAGTCCTGGTGAGAGACAAAGAAAGCCTGAAGGAAGCAAAGGGAATGGAGAGGAGGGGAAGGCTTCTGGAAGACTG
Source organism: Macaca nemestrina (assembly GCF_043159975.1). Lineage (NCBI taxonomy): Eukaryota > Metazoa > Chordata > Mammalia > Primates > Cercopithecidae > Macaca > Macaca nemestrina. The sequence goes on along the minus strand of NC_092142.1, from coordinate 27,882,980 downwards.
TGATGCATGGATTGTGTGGAATAAGGGCAGAGGGTGGAGTCCAGGCTGACTCAGAGGTTTCTTGCTTGGGAGACTGAGTAGATGATCACGCTGTTACCTGAGATGAAGACACAGTAAGAGAAGTTAAATGAAGAAAAAGTAGGCTGGGCACAGTGGCTCACGCCCGTAATCCCAGCACTTTGGGAGGCTGAGGTGTGTGAATCACCTGAGCCCAGGAGTTCCAGACCAGCCTGAGCAACATAGCAAAACCTCATCTGTACTAAAATTCAAAACAATTAGCCAGGTGTGGTGGTGCTGGCCTGTAGTCCCAGCTACTTGGGAGTCTGAGGTGGGAGAACCACTTGGGCCCAGGAGGTCGAGGCTGAAGTGAGTCATGATCGTGTTACTGCACTCCATCTTGGACAACAGAACAAGACCCTGTTTCAAAAGGAAAAAACAGAAAAAATAATAAGCTCAGTTTTTAAAAAGAAATTGTAGTAGAATAAACACAATGTAAAATTTACCATTTAACCATTTTACAGTGTACAATTCAGTGGCATTAAGTACATTCACAATGTTTGCAAGCATCACCTTGATCTAGCTCCAAAACATTCTCATCACCCCAAAGGGAACCCCCAAACCCGTTAGGCAGTGATTCTCTATTCCCCTGTGTGCCCAGCCCCTGGCAGTCCCTAATCTCCCTGTAGATTTGCCTGTTCTGGACATTTTATATGCATGGAATCATATGATATGTGACTATAGTTTATGTCTGGCCACTTAGCACAATGTTTTCAAGGTTCATCCATGTTGTAGTATGTATCAGAATTCTTTTTTTTTTTTCTTTTTTGGAGACTCAGCCTATTTTTTTTTTTTTTTTTTTTTTTGGAGACTCAGAGTCTCATTCTGTCACCCAGGCTGGAGTGCAGTGGTGCAATCTTGGCTCACTGCAACCTCCGCCTCCCAGGTTCAAGTGATTTTCCTGCCTCCAGAGTAGCTGGGATTATAGACGCACGCCACCACACCTGGCTAATTTTTGTATTTTTAGTAGAGATGGGGTTTCGCCATGTTGGCCAGGCTGGTCTCGAACTCCTGACCTCAAGTGATCTACCCGCCTTGGCCTCCCAAAGTGCTGGGATTACAGGCATGAGCCACCGTGCCTGGCTCCTTACCCATTTTTCAATTGGTCTATTTGTCTTTTTCTTATTGAATTGTAAGAGTTATTTATATGTTTTAGGTACAAGTACCTTATCAGATGTAGGATTTGCAAATACTTTCTCCCATTCTGTGAGCTGTCTTTTCACTTTGTGGCTGGTATTCTTTGAAGCACAAAACTTTTTATTTTGATGAAGTCCCATTTATCTATTTTTACTTTTGTTGCTTGTGCTTTTGGTATCATATCTAAGAAATCATTGCCAAATACAATATGATGAAGATTTTCCCCTATATTTTCTTCTAGAATTTTTATGGTTTTTGCACTTAAGTTTAGATCTTTGATCCATTTTGAGTTAATTTTTTGTATGTGAGCTAAGCGTTCTATGTGGGGTACAGAAAAGGTCTAACCTCATTATTTTGCATGTTTCCCCCATTGCCCACCAACATTTGTCAAAAATATGAATGCTTTCCCCATCAAATAGTCTAAAAAACTATTTTCAACAAGGGAAAATAGTTGAAAATCAATTGTTGAAAATCAGTTAACCATGTATGTGAGGGTTTATTTCTGGGTTCTCTATTCTACTCCATTTGTTTCTCTGTCTACCCTTAGGTCAGCATCACACTGGGTTTTTTCTTTTGTTTGTTTTAACTTTTTAAATTTCTTGTTTTTAATTTTCGTGGGTACATAGTAGGCATATCTATTTATGGGGTACATGAGATACTTTGCTACAGGCATGCAACACATAATAATCACATCATAATAAATAAGCATTTATCTTTTGTGTTACAAATAATCCAGTTATATTCTTTCAGTTATTTAAAAATATACAATTAAATTATTATTGACTGGCCTGGCACAGTGGCTCAGGCTGTAATCCCAGCACTTTGGGAGGCCGAGATGGGCGGATCATTTGAGGCCAGGAGTTCAAGACCAGCCTGGCCATGGTGAAACTCCATCTGTACTAAAAAGACAAAAAAAGTTAGCCAGGCCTCAGACTACCTGTAGTAGTCCCAGCTACTCGGGAGGCTGCGACAGGGGAATGGCGTGAACCCAGGAGGCAGAGCTTACGTTGAGCTGAGATCGCGTCACTGCACTCTAACCTGAGTGACACAGCGAGACTCCATCTCAAAAAAAAAAAAGTTAGCCAGATCTGGGGGTGCACGCCCGTAGTCCCAGCTACTTGAGAGGCTGAGACAGGGTAATTGCTTGAATCTGGGAGTCGGAGGTTGCAGCAAGCCATGATCATGCCACTGCACTCCACCCTGGGTAACAGAGCTAGACTCCGTCTCAAAAAAAAAAAAAAAAAGAATGGCCGGGCGCTGTGGCTCATGCCTGTAATCCCAGCACTTTGGGAGGCCAAGGAAGGCAGATCATGAGATCAGGAGTTCAAGACCAGCCTGACCAACACGGTGAAACCCATCTCTACTAAAAATACAAAAATTAGCCAGGCGTGGTGGTGTGTGCCTGTAGTCCCAGCTACTCAGGAAGCTGAGGCAGAAGAATCGCTTGAACCTGGGAGGCAGAGGTTGCAGTGAGCCAAGATGGCACCACTGTACTCCAACCTGGGGAACAGAGCGAGACTCCGTCTCAAAAAAAAAAAAAAGAAGAAGAATCATATTGCTAAAAAAAACCATATTCATTCTGTCTATATGTCATAAGTGAGATGACTTGAACTCCCTGAGCATATGTGTCCATTATTTCCACCATTAAAATGAATTAAGGTGCTTGGCATGACTGTCCCCTGTTTATTAGTTCTAATAGTTTTTTGGTGGAGTCTATGTTTTTTCCAAATATAAGATCCTATCATCTGCAAACAAGAATAATTTTTACTTCTTCCTTTCCAATTTGGATGCCCTTTGTTTCTTTCTCTTGTCTAATTATTCTAGCAAAGGCTTCCAGCTTGGGAAGTGACAGTGTTGTTGAGTAACAGTGGTGAAAGTAGGCATCCTTGTGGTGTTCCAGATCTTAGAGGAAAGTCTTTCAGGTTTTTACCCATTCAGTATGGGTCTGTCATACATGGTTTTTATAATGTTGAGGTATGTTTCTTCTATACCCAGTTTTTTGAGGGTTTTTATTATGAAGTAGTGTTGAATTTTATCAAATGCTTTTTCAACATCAATTGAAATGATCGTATGGTTTTTGTCTTTCATTTTGTTGATATGATGTATCACATTAATTGATTTGTGTATGTTGAACCATCCTTGCATCCCTGGGAGAAACTCCACTTCGTCAAGACGATCTTTTTTTTTTTTTTTTTTTTTGAGACAGAGTCTTGCTCTGTCACTCAGGCTAGAGGGCAATGGCATAATCTCAGCTCACTGCAACCCCTGCCTCCTGAGTTCAAGTGATTCTCCTGCCTCAGCCTACCTAGAAGCTGGGACTACAGGTGCATGCCACCACACCCAGCTAATTTTTTTTATTTGTGGAGTCAATATTTTGCCATTACCCAGGCAAAATGAGTAACATTTTGAACTCCTGGGTTAAAGTGATCTTCCCGCCTTAGCCTACCAAAGTGTTGGGATTATAGGCGTGAGCTACCATGCCCAGCCAAATACTATGTTATTACCCATTATTTTAAACTGATGACAACTTAACACTGGCTGCATAAACAAAAAAGCAAAATGAAAAATAATAAAAACTCTACACTTTAACTTCATCTACTCTGTTTTGCTTTTTTTTTTTTTTTTTTTGAGATGGAGTTTCACTCTGTCGCCCAGGCTGGAGTGCAGTGGCGTGAGCTCAGCTCACTGCAACCTCTGCCTTCCGTGGTTCAAGCAATTTTCCTGCCTCAGCCTCCCAAGTAGCTGGGACTACAGGTGCGCATTATCACAGCTGGCTAATTTTTGTATTTTTAGTAGAGACGGGGTTTCACCATATTGGTTACGCTTGTCTTGAACTCCTGACCTCGTGATCCACCCGCTTCAGCCTCCCAAAGTGCTGGGATTACAAGTGTGAGCCACCGTGCCCAGCCCCCACTGCTTTTTTTTTTTTTTTTTTTTTTTTTTTTTTGAGGCAGAGTCTCGCTTTGTCGCCCAGGCTGGAATGCAGTGGTGTAATCTCGGCTCACTGCAAGCTCTGCCTCCCGGGTTCACGCCATTCTCCTGCCTCAGCCTCCCAAGTAGCTGGGACTACAGGTGCCTGCCACCAAGCCCGGCTAATTTTTTTTGTTGTTGTTGTATTTTTAGTAGAGACGGGGTTTCACCGTGTTAGCCAGGATGGTCTCGATCTCCTGACCTCGTGATCCACCCGCCTCAGCCTCCCAAAGTGCTGGGATTACAGGCATGAGCCACTGCACCCGGCCCCCACTGCTTTTTAATTTGGTTCCCTTTATGTCTTATTGTACTATGCCTTGAAATGTTGTAGTTATTATTTTTTATTGGTTCATTGTTTAGCTTTTCTACTTCAGATAAGAGTAGTTGACCGGGCACAGTGGCTCATGCTTGTAATCTCAGCACTTTGCGAGGCTGAGGTGGGTGGATCACCTGAGGTCAGAAGTTCGAGACCAGCCTGACCAACATGGAGAAACCCTGTCTCTATTAAAAATACAAAATTAGCTGAGTGTGGTGGTGCGTGCCTATAATCTCAGCTACTCGGGAGACTGAGGCAGGAGAATTGCTTAAACCTGGGAAGAGGAGGTGTGTCAAGATTGCACCATTGCACTCTAGCCTGGGCAACAAGAGTGAAACTCCATCTCAAAAAAAGAAGATAATGGTAGTTTATATACCAAAATTACAGTGTTATAATATTCTGTATTTTTCTGTGTGCTTACTATTACCAGTGAATTTTGTACCTTCAAATGATTTCTTATTGCTCATGAACATCCTTTTCTTTCAGATTGACGAACTCCCCTTAGCATTTCTTGTAGAACAGGTCTGGTGTTCATGAAATCCTTCATTTTCGTTTGTCTGGGCAGGTCTTTATTTCTCCTTCATGTTTGAAGAATTTTTTTTTTTTTTTTTTGAGGCAGAGTTTCACTCTTGTTGCCCAGGCCGGAGTGCAATGGCACGATCTCGGCTCACCGTAACCTCTGCCTCCCAGGTTCAAGCAATTCTCCTGCCTCAGCCTCCCTAGTAGCTGGGATTATAGGCATGTGCCACCACGCCCAGCTAATTTTGTATTTTTAGTAGAGACGGGGTTTCTCCATGTTGGTCAGGCTGGTCTCGAACTCCCGACCTCAGGTGATCCACCCGCCTCGGCCTCCCAAAGTGCTGGGATTACAGGCGTGAGCCACTGCGCCCGGCCTTTTTGAAGAATATTTTTACCAGATATACTATTCTAGGGTAATTTTTTTTTTTTTTCTTTTAGCACTTTCAATATGTCATGCCATTCTTTTCTGGCCTGTAAGGTTTCCACTGAAAAGTCTGCTGCCAGATGGGAATTGGAGATCCATTGTTTTGTTTGTTTGTTTGAGATGGAGTCTTGCTCTGCCGCCCAGGCTGGAGTGCAATGGCGCAATCCCAGCTTATTGCAACCTGCACCTCCCAGGTTAAAGCGATTATCCTGCCTCAGCCTCCTGAGTAACTGGGACTACAGACATGCACCAATATGCCTGTTTGTGTGTGTGTGTGTATTTTTAGTAGAGATGTGGTTTCACCCTGTTGCTCAGGCTGGTCTCAAACTCCTGACCTCAAATGATCTGCCTGCCTCGGCCTCCCAAAGTTCTGGGATTACAGGTGTGAGCCACTGCACCCAGCCTCCATTGTATGTTATTTGGTTCTTTTCTTTTGCTGCTTTTAGGATCCTTTATCTTTGACATTTGAGAGTTTGATTATTAAGCACCTTGAGGTAGTCTTCTTTGGGCTAAATCTGCTTGGTGTTCTATAACCTTGTACTTGAATGTTGATTCTCTAGGTTTTAGAAGTTTTCTGTTATTATTCCTTGAAAAAAGTTTCTACCCTTATCTCTTTCTCTACCTCCTCTGGTAAGGCTAATAACTCTTAGATTTGCCCTTTTGAGGCTATTTTCTAGATCTCGTAGGTATTTTTCATTATTTTCTATTCTTTTTTCTTTTGTCTCTTCTGCCTATGTATTTTCAAATAGTCTGCCTTCAAGCTCACTAATTCTTTCTTTTGCTTGATCAGTTCTGCTATTAAGGTACTCTAATGCATTCTTCTTTTCTTTTTCTTTCTTTCTTTTTTTTTTTTTTTTTTGAGACAGGGTCTCACTCTGTTGCCCAGGCTGAAGTGCAGTGGTGAAATCTCGGTTCACTGCAACCTCTGCCTCCCAGGCTCAAATGATTCTCCTGCCTCAGCCTCCTGAGTACCTGGGATTACAGGTGTGTGCCACCATGCCCAGCTAATTTTTGTATTTTTAGATGAGATGGGGTTTCACCTTGTTGGCCAGGCTGGTCGCAAACTTCTGACCTCAGGTGATCCACCCACCTCGGCCTCCCAAAGTGCTGGGATTACAGGTGTGAGTCACCTCACTTTCTAATGCATTCTTTAGTATGTCAATTGCATTTTCCAACTCTAGAATTTCTGCTTATTTTTAGTTATTTCAATCTCCGTTAAATTTATCTGATAGAATTCTGAATTCCTTCTCTGTGTTACTGTGAATTTCTTTGAGTTTCCTCAAAATGTCTTTTTTGAATTCTCTGTCTGAAAGGTCCCATCTGTGTTTCTCCAGGATTAGTCCCTGGTGGCTTATTTGGTTCATTTGGTGAGGTCATGTTTTCCTGGATAGTCTTGATGCTTGTGGATGTTCATCGGTATCTGCACATTGAAGAGTTAGGTATTTATTGTAGTCTTTGCAGTCTGGGCTTGTTTGTGCCCATCTTTTTTGGGAAGACTTTCCATGTATTCAAAGAGACTTGAGCTCCAAGCCCAATAACACTGTGGTTCTTGTGGACTCATGTAAGTACCACGTTGGTAGTCCTAGATAAGATCCAGAAGAATTCTCTGATTGCTAGGCAGAGACTCTTGTTCTCTTTCCTTACCATCTCCCAAATAAATGGAGTCTCTGTCTCTTTGCTGAGCTTCCTGGAGCTAGGAATGGGGTGATGCAAGCCTTCTTATGACCACCACCACTGGGACTGTGCTGGGTCATACCTGAAGCCAGCACAGCAGTGGGTCTCACCCAAGGCCCACTGTAACCACTACCCGGATACCACCTGTGTTCACTCAAGGCCCTAGGGCTCTACAATCAGCAGCTGGGGCCACCAGTCAGCTTTTTATCTTTCCCTTCAGGGCAGTGAGTTTCCCCAGGCCCTGGGAGGGTCCAGAGATGCTGTCTGGGAACCAGAGATTAGAGTCAAAAACCTTAGAAATCTACGTGGTGGTCTATTCTACTGCAGCTAAGCTGGGACTCAAACCACAAGACAAAGTGCCTCCCACTCTACCTTCCCCTTTCCATGGACAGAGGAGCCTCTCCCAGTGGCCACCACCACCACTGGCCCACAGAGAGTTCTGAACACTCACTTAAAGCCCAAGGGCTCTTCAAGTCAACTTGTGGTGAATGCTCTCAGGCCTGGGACTCACCCTTTAGGGCAGTGGGTTCCCCTCTGGCCCACGGCAGGTCCAAAAATGTTGTCCAAGAGCTTAGGTCTGGACTTGGGGGCCCCAAAAATCTGGTTGGTACTCTACCCCACTGTGGCCGAGCTGGTACCTAAGGTGCAAGACAAAGTTCCCTTTACTCTTCTCTCCGCTTTTCTCAAGCAGTAGTCTTTCACCAGAGCCACCACAGCTGGTAATGTGCTGGGCCTTACCTGAAGCCAGCACAACTCAGACTCTTATTCAAGGTCCACAGATACTACCTGGGTATCGCTGTTGGCTATTCAGGGACCAAGGGCTCCTTAGTCAGCAGGTGATAAGTCCTTCCAGGACTGGGTCCTTCCCTTCAGGACGGCAGGCTCCCTTCTGGCCCAGCGTGTGTCTAAAAATGTCATCCAGGAGCTAGGACCTGGAATGAGGGCCTTATGACTCTGCCTGGTGCTCTATCCTATTGTGGCTGATCTGCTATCCAAGATACAAGATAAAGCCCTCTTTACTCTTTGCTTTCCTCTCCTCAAGCAGAAGGAAGGAGTTACTTTCTTTGCTGTGAGCTATGCCACCTGGGATTGGGGGAAGGGTAGTACATGCACTCCTTTAGCTGCCCCAGCTAGTGTTTAGCTAGGTCATGTGCCTTCCTAGTCCACTGGCTCTAAGGCCAGCCCAGCACTAGGACTTGCCTAGAAGTTGCAGTCCTTGTATCCTAAAATGCCTTTCAAATTTATCTAGGACCCCAGAGCACTTTAGCCTGTGGTGGCAAGGCTTGCCACAACCTGAGTTCTGACCACTAGGATGGACAATTCCCCTCTGGTTCAGGCTGATACAAATGCTCCTTCCTTGGGAAGGCACTGGCTGAGTCCAGCATGGCTTTGCTCTCCACTGTGACAGGGCAGCACTGAGTTCATTGCCAAGTCCCTCAGTTCAATGTGCCAAATCCCCCAGTCCATGTGCTCTCTCTCCTCCAAGTGCACAGTTTCTCTCTGTGCCATGCAGCTACTGCTAGGGGGTGGGGGAGGAGTGGTGTCAATGATTCAAGACTGTCTTTCCTGGCTGGCGCGGTGGCTCACACCTGTAATCCCAACACTTTGGGAGGCCAAGGCAGGCGGATCACTTGAGGTCAGGAGTCACTTGAGGTCAGATAACTTGAGGTCAGGCCAACATGGTGAAACCCCGTCTCACTGAAAATACAAAAACTTGCCAGGCATGGTGGCGCATGCCTGTAGTCCCAGCTACTAGGCAGGCTGAGGCAGGAGAATAGCTTGAACCTGGGAGGCAGAGGTTTCAGTTAGCCGAGACTACACCATTGCACTCCAGCCTGGGTGACAGGGAGACTCTGTATCCAAAAAAAAAAAAGAAAAAAAAAAAAAAAAGACTGTTTTTCCTACCCTCTTCAGTGCCTCTTTCCGTGATATGAAGTTAAAATCAGCTACTGTGACCACTCACCTGATTTTTGGTTCTTATGATGGTTCTGAGGAGGCTTCTATTCTGCCATCTTGCTCTGACCTCCCACTACATTGTTTTTTGTTTGTTAGTTTGTTTGTTTGTTTTTGCCACTCTGTCACCTAGGCTGGAGTACAGTGGCCAAATCTTGACTCACTACAACTTCTGTCTCCCAGGTTCAAGCAATTCTCGTGCCTCAGCCTCCCGAGTACCTGGGATTACAGGCGCTTGCACCCACTCCCAGCTAAATTTTTTTATTTTTAGACTGGGTTTCACCATGTTGCCCAGGATGGTCTTGAACTCCTGGCCTCAAGCAATCCTCCCGCCTCGGCCTCCCAAAGTGCTGGAATTACAGGCATGAGCCACCACACCTGCCCCCACTACAGTTTTTGTTGGTTTGTTTGTTTGAGACAGAGTCTAGCTCTATCCCACAGGTTGGAGTGCAGTGGCGCAGTCTTGGCTCACTGCAACCTCCGTCTCCCGGGTTCAAGCGATACTCCTGCCTAAGCCTACCGAGTAGCTGGGATTATAAGCACTCGTCACCCAGCTAATTTTTGTATTTTTAGTAGAGATGGGGTTTCGCCATGTTGGCCAGGCTGGTCTCAAACTCCTGACCTCAGGTGATCCACCTGCCTTGGCCTCCCATAGTGCTGGAATTACAGGCATGAGCCACTGCACCCAGCCCCTACACTGTTTTGATTATGATAGCTTTGTAGTAAGTTTTAAAATCAGGAAATTGAGTCCTTCGGTTTTTTTTTCAAGACTGTTTTGGCTATTGAGGATCCCTTTAGATTCTGTATGAATTTTAGGATGGGTTTTTCCATTTCTTTAAAAACCATTATTGGGATTTGATATGATTTGTTAGGAATTTGCATTGAAACTGCAGATCGCTTTGGGTAGTATTGCCATCTTAACACTATTAAGTCCTTCAATCCATGAATGTGGGATGTTTTCTCTTTTGGGGGTCTTCTTTAATTTATGTCAGCAGTATATTGTAATTTTCAGTGTACAAATCTTTGAGCTCCTTGGTTAAATTTCTTTCTAAGTATTTTATTCTTTTGATACTATTGCAAAGGAAATTATTTAAATTTCCTTTTAAAATTGTTTGCTCCAAGTGTGTAAAAACTGAATTGATTTTGTGTCCTGCAACTTTACTGAACTTAATTCTAAAATTTTTGTGTGGATTCCTTACGATTTTCTATATATAATTATATCATCTGTGAAAAGAGATCCTTTTATTTCTTCCTTTCCAATTTGGAAGTCTTTTATTTCCTCTTGGCGAATTGCTTTGCCTAGAACTTCTAGTACTATGTTGAATAGAAGTGATGAGAGCAGGCATCCTTGTCTTGTTCCTGGTCTGAGGGGACAAGCTTTTAGTCTTTCCCTGTTGAGTATGATGTTAGCTGTGATTTATAGCCTTTATCATTTTGAGGACGTTCCTGTGTATTTCTAGTTTATTGAGAGTTTTAATCATGAAAGGGTGTTGGCCGGGCACGGTAGCTCACGCCTGTAATCCCAGCACTTTGGGAGGCCGAGGTGGGCAGATCACTTGAGGTCAGAAGTTCGAGACCAGGCTGACCAACATGGAGAAACCCCGTCTCTACTAAAATATGAAAAAATTAGCCAGGTATGGTGGCGCATCCCTATAATCCCAACTACTCAGCAGGCTGAGGCAGAATTGCTTGAACCTGGGAGGCGGAGGTTGTGGTGAGCCAAGATCACGCCATTGCACTCTAGCCTAGGCAACAAGAGCGAAACTCATCTCAAAATAAATAAATAAATAAATAAATAAATAAAATCATGAAAGGGCGTTCATTTTTTCAGAGCCTTTCTGCATCAATTGAGATGACCATGTGTTTTCTCCCTAGTTCATTCTATCAATGTGGTGTATTACTTTTTTTTTTTTAAGACAGAGTCTTGCTGTGTCACCCAGGCTGGAGTGCAGTGGCTTGATCTCAGTTCACTGCAACCTCTGCCTCCCGGGTTCAAGTGATTCTCTTGCCTCAGCCTCCCAAGTAACTGGTATTATAGGCACCCGCCATCATGCATGGCTAATTTTTGTATTTTTAGTACAGTGAGGATTTCACCATGTTAGCCAGGCTTGTCTCGAACTCCTGACCTCAGGTAGTCTGGCTGCCTCGGCCACCCAAAGTGCTGGGATTACAGGTGTGAGCCACTGCACTCAGCCACGCTTCGCATATTTTGAAGTGCATCTATTTACTTAGCATTCATGACTTGAATAATTTCACCAAATGAATAATTTTGGGTAGTTTGAAATTCATTCTTCCAATTGTTACAGTTTGGTGTTTGTAATAAATATGTAAAGGTAAAAGAAACAGTTTTTCTGTATTCTGCCAATCATGTTTTTATATAATAAATGATCCATTTTTTTTCCCCAGGAAAAAAAAAAAGAAAGTTATTGCTTAATGTTACAGAATTTCTGTTTGGAGTGATGAAAAAGTTTTGAAAATAGTGGTGACAGTTGCACAAAATTGTGAATATAATTAATACATTGAACTATGCGCTTAAAAGTAGCTAAAATGGCCAGGTGCGGTGGCTCACGTCTGTAATCCCAGCACTTTGGGAGGCCAAGGCGGGTGGACCACCTGAGGTCAGGAGTTCAAGACCAGCCTGGCCAATATGGTGAAACCCCGTCTCTACTAAAAATACAAAAAAGTAGCCAGGTATGGTGGCAGATAGTAGTCCCAGCTACTCGGGAGGCTGAGGCAGGAGAATGGCGTGAACCCAGGAGGCGGAGCTTGCAGTGAGCCGAGATCGCACCACTGCACTCCAGCCCAGGCAACAGAGCGAGACTCCGTCTCAAAAAACAAAACAAAACAAAATTTACATATAGTGAAATGCACAGATCTTAAAGTATAAAATTTCTTGAGTTTTGACAAATGTAATGCTTATCTAAACACCCCAATCAAGACATAAAACACGGGTTGGGCGTGGTGGCTCACGCCATCTCAAGAAAAAAAAAAAAAGACATAAAACACTTCTAGCACTCCAAGAACTTCCTTCCCTCCCCTTTCTAGTCAGTCCCCACTGCCCGTGTCCATAGACAACTACTATCCTGATTCTGTAACCACATATAGTTATTTTTTTTCTTTAAAATGCCCACATTCACTTAATAGACTGTAAGTGTCGTTAGAGGAGTATGTGCCTGATTTTGTGTGTGTGTGTGTGTGGGGGTAAACAATATATATAATATAAAACTTGCCATTTTAGCTTTTTTTGTTTTTTGTTTTTTGTTTTTTTGAGACAGAGTCTCACTCTGTTGCCCAGGCTGGAGTGCAGTGGTACAATCTTGGCTCACTGCAACCTCTGCTTCCTGAGTGATTCTCCTGCCTCAGCCACCCAAGTAGCTGGGATTACAGGCGCCTGCCACCACGCCTGGCTAATTTTTTGTATTTTTAGTGGAGACGGGGTTTCACCGTGTTAGCCAGGATGGTCTCGATCTCCTGACCTTGTGATCCGCCCGCCTCGGCCTCCCAAAGTGCTGGGATTACAGGCATGAGCCTCCACGCCCAGCCTATATGTAAATTTTACCTTAGTAAAAAACAAAACACGGTGGCTCATGCCTGTAACCCCAGCACTTTGGGAAGCCGAGCGGGTGGATCACTTGAAGTCAGGAGTTCAAGACCAGCCTACCAACATGGTGAAACCCTGTCTCTACTAAAAATACAAAAGAAATTAGCTGGGTGTTGGCAAGCGCCTGTAATCCCAGCTACTTGGGAGGTTGAAGCAGGAGAACTGCTTGAACCTGGGAGCCCGAGGTTGCAGTGAACTGAGAGGGACCCACTGCACTCCAGCCTAGGTGACAAAGTGAGACTCCGTCTCAAAACAAAACAAAACAAAAAATGTTAGCAGCTTCTAATCCCTTGACGGTGTATATAGACTGCAGCGATTTTCTCCAACTTCTCACTCACATGGTGTCTTATTATACAGAGGTTTTAAATTTTAAATAATTAAATTTATCAACCTTCTTCATTTATGGTTTCTATATTTGTGTGTCTTGCTTCAGAAAGTTTCTCTTATTCCAGGTAATCATATTATCCTATTTTTTAAATTCTATTTTGGAATAAGTATTTCTTATTACAGGCAATCATATTAGCCTATTTTTTTCAATATGTTTATTGTTCATTCCTGTGTGGGACATGTAGCTGGTGGGCTAGGTGGAGACCATGGACAAGTTTGCTAACATTGCTAAGTCTTGGTTTTCTCATCCATAAAATAGGGATAATAATTTGTTTTGTTATTGACATAATTCAAAAAAGTAATATTTATTTATGTATTTATTTTAGAGACAGGGTCTTACTCTGTCACCTAGGCTGGAGTGCAGTGGCAATCTTGGTTCACTGCAGCTCAAGTGATCCTCCCGCCTCAGCCTCCAGAGTGGCTGGGACTACAGGTGCACGCCCCCACGCCCAGCTAACTTAAAAATTTTTTTAGACTGGGCATGGTGGCTCATGCCTGCAATCCCAGCACTTCAGGAGGCCGAAGTGGGTGGATTAAGAGGTCAGGAGTTTGAGACCAGCCTGGCCAAGATGGTGAAACCCCGTCTCTACTGAAAATACAAAAAATTAGCCGGGCGTGGTGGCGGGCACCTGTAGTCCCAGCTGCCCGGGAGGCTAAGGTAGGAGAATCACTTGAACCTGGGAGGCAGAGATTGCAGTGAGCTGAGATCGTGCCATTGCACTCCAATCTGGGCGACAAGAGTGAAACTCCATCTTAAAAAAAAAAAAAAAAAAAAAGCCAGGCGCGGTGGCTCATGTCTGTAGTCGCAGCACTTTGAGAGGCCAAGGCGGGCGGATCATGAAGTCAAGAGATTGAGACCATCCTGGCTAACATGGTGAAACCCTGTCTCTACTAAAAAATACAAAAAATTAACTGGGTGTGGTGGCGGGCACCTGTAGTCCCAGCTACTTGGGAGGCTGACGCAGGAGAATGGTATGAACCCAGGAGGTGGAGCTTGCAGTGAGCAGAGATCACCTTACCACACTCCAGCCTGGGCGACAGAATGAGACTCCGTCTCAAAAAAAAAAAAAAATTTTTTTTGACCAGGCACAATGTGTCACACCTGTAATCCCAGCACTTAGGGAGGCAGGAGAATCACTTGAACCCAGGAGGCAGAGGTTGCAGTGAGCCAAGATCGTGCCATTGCACTGCAGCCTGGGCGGCAAGACCAAACCTCCGTCTCAAAAACAAGACAAAACAAAACAAAACAAAAATTGCCTCACTATGTTGACTAGGTTGGTCTTGAATTCCTAGGCTCAAGTGATCCTCCCACCTCGGCTTCCCAAAGTGCTGCAATTACAGGCGTGAACCACCGTGGCCGGCTTTGTATCTGCCTGTTTCGTTAAGGCTTTTCCATGGTAGGAAGTGTGGCTTCCCACAGTGCCTAACCAAGTGCCTGGCATTTAGCAAACGTTTAAATGTTTCTTGAATGAATGAACTGGTTGACAGAATGGATGAATAACACATGATAAAAACCAAATTGTAAAGGGGAAAGGAAGGAGTAATTTCTTTTTTTAGAGATGGGGTCTTGCTCTATTCCCCAGACTGGTCTCGATATCCTGGGCTCAGACAATCCTCCTGCCTCAGTCTCCTGGGTGGCTGAAATTGTAGGCACTGGCCACCACGCCTGGCTCAGGAAGGAGTAATTTTATCAGTCGGTTCTACTATGAAACTAAACACAAAACTAAGGCCCAAGTAGGGTAGAGAGAACCATATTAAATACATTATTTAATATCTACATTGGGTTCTTATTCAAGGATGGGCTCCAAGAGGACTGAACTTCCACTGATTGAATGTGCATGTAAAACGTTAGGTGGATGGGTGGGCGCAGTGGTTCATGCCTGTAATCCCAGCACTTTGGGAGGCCAAGGCAGGTGGATCACTTGAGGTCAGGAGTTCGAGACCAGCCTGGCCAACATGGTGAAACCCCCGTCTCTACTAAATACAAAAATTAGCCAGGCATGTGGCATGCCCCTGTAATCCCAGCTACTCAGGAGGCTGAGGCAGGAGAATTGCTTGAACTCAGGAGTTGGAGGTTGCAGCGAGCCGAGATCGCGCCACTGCACTCCAGCCTGGGCGACAGAGTAAGACTGCATCTCAAAAAAAAGTTTAGATGGGGCCGGGCAGAGTGGCTCACACCTGTAATCCCAACACTTTGGGAGTCCGAGGCAGCTGGATGGCTTGAGCTCAGGAGTTCAAGACCAGACTGCACAACATAGTGAGACCCTGTTTCCACTAAAAATACAAAAAAAAAAAAAAAAAAAAAGCTCGGCGTAGTGGTGCACACCTGTGGTCCCAGCTACTTGGGCGGATGAGGTAGGAGGATTGCTTGAGCATGTGGGGGAGGGAGGTTGCACTGAGCCAAGATTGTGCCACTGCCCTCCAGCCTGGGCAACAGAGCAAGACCCTGTCTCAAAAAAAAAAAAAGAAAAAGAAAAAAAAAAGGCCAGGCTCACCGGCTTACACCTGTAATCCCAGCACTTTGGAAAGCTAAGGTGGACGGATCACTTGAGGTCAGGAGTTTGAGACCAGCCTGGACGACATGGCAAAACCCTGTCTCTACTAAAAATACAAAAAAATTAGCTGGGCCTAGTGATGCATGCCTGTAGTCCTGGCTACTAGTGAGGCTAAGGCAGGACAATTGCTTGAACCCAGAAGGCAGAGGTTACCGTGAGCTGAGAGCGCGCCATTGTATTCCAGCCTGGGCAACCAGAGTGAAACTCTGCCTCCAAAAAAAGAAGAAGAAAAAAAGTTTAGGCAAACATGCACTTTTCTTGTTGCCTTTTTTTTTTGAGATGGAGTTTTGCTCTTACTGTCCAGGCTAGAGTGCAATGGCATGATCTCAGCTTACCACAACCTCTGCCTCCTGGGTCAAGCGATTCTCCTGCCTCAGCCTCCCGAGTAGCTGGGATTACAGGCATGTGCCACCATGCCCGACTAATTTTGTATTTTTAGTAGAGACAGGGTTTCTCCATGTTGGTCAGACTAGTCTTGAACTCCCCACCTCAGGTGATCCTCCCACCTTGGCCTCCCAAAGTGCTGGGATTACAGGCATGAGCCACCGCGCCCAGCCTGAACGTGCCGGATTGTAGTTCCAGGAGGCCAGAGATCATGAATACTTTGTCCACCACTATATTCCCAGCCCACAAAATACACAGCCTGGCAGCCAACAGATGCTTATTGAATGAATGAGCCTCAACAGGGCTTTCTCATTCCCACATGCCATGCTGTGGTCAGGCTTAAATCATAACCCAACTTCTGCCACCTAATATATGTATGACCTTGGTTAAATTAAACCAGCAGTCCCCAACCTTTTTGGCACTGGAGACCAGTTTCATGGAAGACAATTTTTCCACTGAGGAAGGAATGGTTTCGGGATGATTCAAGCACATTACATTTATTGTGCACTTTATTTCTATTATTATTACATTATAATATATAATACAAATAATTATCATACATACAAAAACTCATCATAAAGTAGAATCAGTGAGATCCCTGAGCTTGTTTTCCTGCAACTAGATGGTCCCACCTGATGTTGATGGGAGTGACAGATCATCAGGCATTAGATTCTCATAAGGAGCAACCTAGATCCTTCGCATGCGCAGTTCACAATAGGATTCATGCTCCTATGATAATCTAATGCCGCTGCTGATCTGACAGAAAGCAGAGCTGAGGCAGTAATGTAGGCAATGGGAGCAGCTGTAAATACAGATGAAGCTTCGATCGCCAGCCATTCACTTCCTGCTGTGCGGCTCAGTACCTAACAGGTCACGGACTGGTACTGGCCCCACAGCCCAGGGGTTGGGGACCCCGACTTAAACTAAGGCCCAGGTTTCCAAAATAACATCCACTTTGAGGGCTTGTTGAGTGGATTAAGTCATAAATGTTGGTGTACTTGGCCGGGCATGGTGGTTCATGCCTGTAATCCCAGCACTTCCGGAGTCTGAGGCGGGTGGATCACTCGAGGTCAGGAATTTGAGACAAGCCTGGCCAACATGAAACCCCATCTCTACTAAAAATACAGAAAATTAGGCCGGGCGCAGTGGCTCATGCCTGTAATCCCAGTACTTTGGGAGGCTGAGGTGGGTGGATCATTTGAGGTCAGGAGTTTGAGATGAGCCTGGCCAACATGGTGAAACCCTGTCTCTACTAATAAATACAAGAATTAGCCAGGTGATAGTGGCATGCACCTGTAATCCCAGCTACTCCGGAGGCTGAGACGGGAGAATCCCTTGAGCCTGAGAGGCAGAGGTTGAGGTGAGCTGAGATCGGGCCACTGCACTCTAGTCTGGGTGAGAGAGTGAGATCCTGTCTCAAAAAACAAAACAGAATAAAATTAGCTGGGCGTGGTGGTGGGTGCCTGTAATCCCAGCTACTCAGGAGGCTGAGGCAGGAGAATCACTTGAACCCAGTACACGGGGCTTGCAGTGAGCCGAGATTGCGCCATTGCACTTCAGCCTGGGCAACAAGAGCGGAAACTCCATCTCAAAAACAATGCAAAAGAAAAAATGTTGGTATACTGTTGGAGCATTATAATGCACAACTAATTTTGTGTCCTCTCCTGCTCCCCCACCACCACTTTACTTTCTCTATGTAAGTCGTTTGTTCTCAGGCCTCAAGGCAGTTCCTTGCTCTAACCAGTTTGCCTCTACTAGTCCATAGAATTGCTTGGTTTGGCCGAATGAGAAAATCAATTATGGTCATTTACAAGAACCATTGCCCAAATATGCCTACTTACTCCAAAGCACAAGAATCATGAGGGGCAGTTCACATTTGTTCACCTCCCATGATGTACAGGTCCTATGCTGGACACTTTCATGCCTTATCCCACAAATTAGGCTTGTCCTTAAGTAGAAGCATTGACAAAGTTTTTGCTACATGGATATTAATTTTGTGCCCAGATCATAGCATTTTTAAAAAAATTGTTGACTGAATAAACTCTGTTTTAGTTTTTTTTTTTTTTTTTTTTTTTTGAGACTGAGTCTCGCTCTGTCGCCCAGGCTGGAGTGCAGTGGCCCGATCTCAGCTCACTGCAAGCTCCGCCTCCCGGGTTTACGCCATTCTCCTGCCTCAGCCTCCCGAGCAGCTGGGACTACAGGCTCCCGCCACCTTGCCCGGCTAGTTTTTTGTATTTTTTTTAGTAGAGACGGGGTTTTACCATGTTAGCCAGGATGGTCTCGATCTCCTGACCTCGTGATCCACCCATCTCAGCCTCCCAAAGTGCTGGGATTACAGGCTTGAGCCACCACGCCCGGCCTTTTTTTTTTTTTTTTTTTTTTTTTGAGATGGAGTCTCACTCTGTCTCCCAGGCTGGAGTGCAGTGGCACCATGTCCGCTCACTGCAACCTTCGCCTCCCCAGCTCAAGCAATCCTCCTGCCTCAGCCTCCGAAGTAGCTGGGACCACAGGCATGTGCCACCATGCCTGGCTAACTTTTGTATTTTGTCATATTGGCCAGGCTGGTCTTGAACTCTAGAGCTCAAGCAATCTGCCCGCCTAGGCCTCCCAAAGTGCTAGGATTACCAGTGTGAACCACCACACTGGCCTATTTTTTACTTTTTTTTTTTAAATACAAATTGCCGTACTGTTTTCCATAGCAGCTGCACTATTTTATTTTCTTTTGAGACAGAGTTTTGCTCTGTCGCCCAGGCTAGAGTGCAATGGTGCGATCTCGGCTCACTGCAACCTCTGCCTCCCAGGTTCAAGCGATTCTCCTGCCTCAGCCTCCAAAGTAGCTGGAATTACAGGCACCTGTCACTGCACCAGGCTAATTTTTGTATTTTTAGAAGAGACAGGGTTTCTCCATGTTGGCCAGGGTGGATTCGAACTTCTGACCTCAGGTGATCCGCCTGCCTCAGCTTCCCAAATGGTGGGATTACAGGCGGGAGCCACCGCGCCAGGCCAGCTGCACTATTTTATATTCCCACCAACGGTGCACAAGTATTCTGATTTCTCCACATCCTCACCAACACTTGTTATTTAGTGATTTTTGATAGCTGACATCCTAATGGGTATAAGGTGGTATCTCATTTTGGCTTTGATTTCATTTACCTAATGGTTAGTTTTGTTGAGCATTTTTTAATTTGCTTGTTGGTCATTTCTACAGTATAGTATATATTTCTTTGGAGAAACGTCTACTCAAGTCCTTTGCCCTTTTAATTGAGTTGCTTGTTTATTGTGGTTGAGTTGTAGGAGTTCTTTATATATTATAGATATTAACCCCTTATCAGATATATGATTTGCTATTTCCTCTCATTCTGTTGGTTGCCTTTTCACTGTTCTTTTTTGTTTTGTTTTGTTTTTTGGGGGGTGGGGGTTTGAGACGGAGTTTTGCTCTTTTGCCCAGGCTGGAGTAAAGTGGTACAATCTCAGCTCACTGCAACCTCCACTCTGGGGGTTCAAGTGATTCTCCTGCCTTAGCCTCCCGAGTTGCTGGGAATATAGGCGCCCGGCACCATGCCTGGCTGATTTTGTACTTTCAGCAGAGATGGGGTTTCACCATGTTGGCCAGGCTGGTCTCAAACTACTGACCTCAGGTGATCCACCTGCCTCGGCTTCCCAAAGTGCTAGGATTACAGGCTTGAGACACCATGCCCAGCCTGTTGTGTCCTTTGATGCACAGAAAATATACTTTTCTCTACTGAATGGCCACAGCACCCTTGTCAAAAATCATTTGACTAGTCAGGGCATGGTGGCTCACGCCTGTAATCCCAGCACTTTGGGAGGCTGAGGCGGGAGGACTGCTTGAGGCCAGGAGTTTGAGACATACCTGGGCAACATGGCAAACGGCAAAACCCCGTCTCTTACACACAGTGCAAAAGTTAGCTGGGCATGGTGGGTGGCGTGTGACTACTGGCTGTCTCAACTACCCAGGAGGCTGAGGCAGAAGGATCTCTTGAGCCCAAGACGTCCAGGCTGCAGTGAGCTTTGATTGTGCCACTGAACTCCAGCCTGCGCGATGACGGAGCAAGGCTCTGTCTTAAAAAAAAAAAAAAAAAAAAAAAAAAATCAGCTGGGTGCGGTGGTTCAGCACTTTGGGGGCAGAGACGGGCAGACCACGAGATCAAGAGATCGAGACCATCCTGGCCAACATGGTGAAACCCCGTCTCTACTAAAAACACAAAAATTAACTGGGCGTGGTGGCGTGCGCCTGTAGTCCCAGCAACTCGGGAGGCTGAGGCAGGAGAAACGCCTGAACCCGTGAGGTGGAGGTTGCAGTGAGCCAAGATCGCGCCACTGCACTCCAGCCTGGCTACAGACCAAGACCCCGTCTCAAAAAAAAAAAAAAAAGAAAAGAAAAAAAAAATCATTTGACTGTATATGCGAAGGTTTTGTGCCACAAACTTTTGTGGTTGGTGATACAAACAACATAGTCTCCGCCTTAAGGAAACCACAGTCGAATTAAATAGATTCCGTTTCAAGTAGCATCTGTCCTGTGTGCTCAGTGGGCACTGGGCCCATGTTTTCCCACATTTTGCCCCTTGAGCTTCTGATCCAACCGGTGAGATAGGTAGGATGATCCTCTTTAGCAGAGGGGTAAGCTTAGTCCCCTGAGAGCGCGGCTATGGCTTACGCGAGGGTACGGTCAGGATTTGAACCCAAAGTTCCTGGCTCCATGTGTCATGCTACCTCCGGCCAGATGTTCTCACCTCTAAAACTTGGGTAGAAGTGAACCGAGATGCTCTCTACTGAGCAACTCTTCAGCTCCAGCATCCTATACATTAAGGAGTCACTAAAGGCCAGGGTCCACGAAAAAGGTGCAGACATTAAGCATGATCGGGGTGCACAGAAGAGCGGAGCCCAAAACACCACTTCCAGCTCCAGTGGACGAGTCCTACAGCGGCAGCCCTGCAGCTCCGAGAGGTTGCCGAGTCCTCACCCGGAACCCGGGCGCGGTTGGGCTGTGCTATTGGCGCGGGTGGGGGACGCACAGCCCAAAAATGCCCGTGACAAGTTTCTAGGGCAGTTCTCGCCAGTCTCTCTGGAGGGAGCCTGTGGGCTTCTGCGACATTTCTCGCACTTGCTCCCTAGCCTTCCTCCCGTTTCCACCCTTCCCGCGCAGGTTTTCCTTCCCGGTGGCCCCTTCCTCGGGTGTCCCTTTGGTACGCCCCCACCCTGGCGGGGAGCTGCGTGGCTGGCGCCCGCGTGGCCACTGCGCATGCGGACCCGTCCTTGGGGCGGGGCCGCGCGGGGAGGAGGGTCGGGGACGGAAGCGCGGAGCACGGACCCCGCCCCCTCGCGGCCCCGCGCGTGACGTCGCAGGGGGCGCCGGCCTCCGCCGGGCCCGGAGTGGTAAGCGCGAGCGGCTGGCGGATCGGACGCGCGAGACCGGGAGGGGACGAGGGTGTTGCAATCGTTCGGGGCGGGGGCTTTCCGGGGAGGGGGTGCTCAGGTGCACCAGCGGCCGCGGACCCCCAGGCTCTACCCTCTCCTCCCTTTAACCCCCTTCCAGCCGGACGGGAGGCGGGGCAGGGCTGAGCATTTGTGACACCTGCATTTCCGTGGCTCCCTCCTTCTCCCCCCACCGCTGTTTATCTCTTCGCCTTCCAGAAGTTCTTTTCCATCAGGCTGTCGCACCTTGCGTGGGAAGGAGCACCCCACTTGGAAGCAGGAGACAGGGTTCAGACCTTGGCCCTACCCCTCCTATGTTAAAGTCCGCGAGCCTCAGTTTCCCCCACAGTATTTTTTGCCTCGCCTTACCCGGTTTTGAGAATCTGTACGAGAAAGAGAAAGGAAATGGACATCTGTTGAATTCTGCATGGCCAAATACCACGCAGATTGCTTCATCCACCACGTTTAATCCTTATTACTTGGTGTTCTTAGAACTCCTATTTCATGGATTCTTAAGCTCACAGAGTCAGTGAGTAACAGAAAGGGATTCAGATCTAGCCGTTTAGCTGCACAGTGGAGTTCTTCTCCAGAATCTTCCCTTGTCTGGGCTCTGGCTGGAACTATTCCTCAGCCAAACCCTCGCCCCAGAACAGTGCTTCCTGTTTCTCCAGCTGAGAAGTCTCCCTTTGGGGTTCCTTCTTCCACCACGGAGTGCCCTGCTCTGCCTCCACTGAGATTACTTAAGAAATTAAATGCAGCAAATATTTATCCAGCAGTGCAGGGAGATGAACTTTTGGAGTCGGGAACCTTGGATTCTTGTTCTGGCTCTGCCACTTACTGTGTGGCCTTGGAAAGTCCCTTGTCTTCTCTGAGCTTTCTTTTCTCTTTGCGTAAAAGAGGTGCTCTTGTCCCATTCTCCCTCCCTGTCCTCCAGCAGGCTCTCCCCGGAGGCTCAGCCCCCTCTGCTCCCCATGGGCAACTGCCAGGCAGGGCACAACCTGCACCTGTGTCTGGCCCACCACCCACCTCTGGTCTGTGCCACTTTGATCCTGCTGCTCCTTGGCCTCTCCGGCCTGGGCCTTGGCAGCTTCCTCCTCACCCACAGGACTGGCCTGCGCAGCCCTGACATCCCCCAGGTAAGTTCCCCACCCCCATACCTGCTCTTCCTTCCAACCTAGACAGGCTTTTGCTGCTAATCTCATCTCACCCATCTCCCACCCTTCTTTTGCTCACAGGACTGGGTCTCTTTTTTGAGATCTTTTGGCCAGCTGACCCTGTGTCCCAGGAATGGGACAGTCACAGGGAAGTGGCGAGGGTCTCACGTCGTGGGCTTACTGACCACCTTGAACTTCGGAGACGGTCCAGACAGGAACAAGACCCGGATATTCCAGGCGACGGTCTTGGGTAGTCAGATGGGATTGAAAGGTGAGATCAGAGGCTGGGCTTGGTGGCTCACACCTGTAATCCCAACATTTTGGGAGGCCGAGGTAGGTGGATCATTTGAGGTCAGGAGTTCGAGACCAGCGTGGCCAACATGGTGAAACCCCGTCTCTACTAAAAATACAAAAATTGTCTCAAAAAAAAAAAAAAATACAAAAATTAGCCAGACATGGTGGCAGGCGCATCTAATCCCAACTACTTGGGAGGCTGAGGCAGGAGAATCGCTTGAACCCAGGAGGCTGAAGTTGCAGTGAACCAAGACTGCACCATTGCACTCCAGCCTGGGTGACAGAGCAAGACTCTGTCTCAAAAAAAAAAAAAAATTAAGAATAGTACAGGCACGGTGGCTCATGCCTATAATCCCAGCACTTTGGGAGTCCGAGGAGGGCGGATCACGAGGTTAGGAGTTCGAGACCAGCCTGGCCAATATGGTGAAACCCCATCTCTACTAAAAATACAAAAATTAGCCAGACATGGTGGCAGGTGCGTCTAATCCCAACTACTTGGGAGGCTGAGACAGGAGAATCGCTTGAACCCAGGAGGCTGAAGTTGCAGTGAACCGAGATTGCACCATTGCACTCCAGCCTGGGTGACAGAGTGAAACTCTGTCTCAAAAAAAAAAAAATTAAGAATAGTACAGGCACGGTGGCTCATGCCTATAATCCCAGCACTTTGGGAGTCCGAGGAGGGCGGATCATGAGGTTAGGAGTTTGAGACCAACCTGGCCAACATGGTGAAACCCCATTTCTTTTTTTTTTTTTTCTTCAAGACGGAGTGTCGCTCTGTTGCAGTGGCTGGATCTCAGCTCACTGCAAGCTCCGCCTCCCAGGTTTACGCCATTCTCCTGCCTCAGCCTCTGGAGTAGCTGGGACTACAGGCGCCCGCCACCATGCCCGGCTAGTTTTTTGTATTTTTTTAGTAGAGACGGGGTTTCACCGTGTTAGCCAGGTTGGTCTCGATCTCCTGACCTCGTGATCCGCCCGTCTCGGCCTCCCAAAGTGCTGGAATTACAGGCTTGAGCCACTGCACCCTGCCATGAAACCCCATTTCTACTAGAAATACAAAAATTGACTGGGTAGGCTGGTCACAGTGGTTCACACGGGTAATCCCAGCACTTTGGGAGGCCGAGGCAGGCAGATCACGAGGTCAGGAGTTCGAGTCCAGCCTGACCAACATGGTGAAACCCCATGTCTACTAAAAATGCAAAAATTAGCCGGACATGGTGGCACACGCCTGTAATCCCAGCTACTCAGGAGGCTGAGGCAGGAGAATCATTTGAACCCGGGAGGCGGAGGTTGCAGAGAGCCGAGATCGTACCATTGCACTCCAGCCTGGGCGACAGAACAAGACTCAGTCTCAAAAAAAAATTAGTCAGGCTTGGTGGTGCGCGCCTGTAGTCCCAGCTACTCGGGAGGCTGAGCCAGGAGAATTGCTTGAACCTGGGAGGTGGAGGTTGCAGTGAACCAAGATCGTGCCACTGCACTGCAGCCTGGGAGACAGAGTGAGACTCCGTCTCAAACAAACAAACAAAAATACAAAAATTAGCCAGGTGTGGTGGCAGGCGCCTGTAGTCCCAGCTACTTGGGAGGCTAAGGCAGGAG
Organism: Macaca nemestrina; assembly: GCF_043159975.1. Taxonomy (NCBI): domain Eukaryota; kingdom Metazoa; phylum Chordata; class Mammalia; order Primates; family Cercopithecidae; genus Macaca; species Macaca nemestrina. The sequence goes on along the minus strand of NC_092142.1, from coordinate 27,858,529 downwards.
AATCTCTTGAACCCGGAAGGCTGAGGTTGCAATAAGCAGAGATCACACCACTGCACTCTAGCCTGTGCGACAGAGACAGACTCTGTCCCACCAAAAAAAAAAAAAAAAAAAGAAAGTAAGGTGAGATCACAGAGGACTGTGGGGTCGGGCATTAGAACACTCAGGGCTGGACCCTACCTCTGACCTCACCAATGATGACCTTGGACACATCCCTGGACTTTAGTCACTTCTGTGGTTCGGGCTTTCAGTGAACATGCTGCCAACAGGGTAGGTTTTCTATGAATGCTTTCTTCCTCTGCCAGTTCTGACGTTCTTTGAGTCTATCTTTGGAGGTAGGATGAAATGGGCTAGATTTGACCTACTGTTTCCTCATCCTTTAGCTACCTCCTCTTAGAGACCCCTTTTTCCTCAGGGATATCAGAGAAGCATATTCAATTAAACCAGTGTCATAAGGGCCCGCTATGTGCTTAGCATAGTTCTGTATGCCACAAAGGATGCAGAAAAAAATTAGACAACATAAATTTCCAAAGAGCTATAGTGTTCTGGGAAAATGACAAGCGAGAGAGACAGAAAGTGAAAATGTCAGTGGATGCCATTAATCCCTGTATGACATTTGCCTTATCTAAAATATGCTGAGATAAAGAGGGATGGAAGAGGGTGGTATTTTTTGACTTCTGAGGTCCTTTACAACACTATCATTCTAAGATTCTCCTATGAGTATGTATGTATCGGGGGAGTGGGTCTCTGCCTGTCCAGGTGTACATGTATGTTAACAAAAATAAGGACTGTGTCTGATATATGCAGACTTGGGACAATTCTTTCTCATTCTTTTTACTTTTAAATAGATACATAATAGTTTTATTGAGATATGATTCATACACAATACAGTTCACCCATTGGAAGTGTACAGTTAGGGCCGGACGTGGTGGCTCACGCCTGTAATCCCAGCATTTTGGGAGGCCAAGGCAGGCAGATTGCTTGAGCTCAGGAGTTTGAGACCAGCCTGGACAACATGGCAAGACTCTGTCTCTACTAAAAATACAAAAAATACAAAAAATAAAAAAATAGCCAGGCGTGGTGGCACACGCCTGTGGTCCCAGCTACTCAGAAGGCTAAGGTGGGAGGATTGTTTATCCCTGGGAGGCAGGACTTGCAGTAAGCATTCTCCCACCTCAGCCTCCTGAGTAGCTGGGATTACAGGTGCTCACCATCATGCCCAGCTAATTTTTTTTTTTTTTCCCTGAGACGGAGTCTCGCTCTGTCACCCAAACTGGAGGGCAGTGGTGCGATCTCAGCTCACTGCAACCTCTGCCTCCCAGTTTCAAGAGATTCTCCTGCCTCAACCTCCCAAGTAGCTGGGATTACAGGCACGTGGCACCATGCCCAGCTAATTTTTGTATTTTTTTGTAGAGATGGCATTCCACCATGTTGGCCAGGCTGGTCTTGAACTCCTGACCTTATGATCCGCCCGCCTCGGCCTCCTGAAGTGCTGGGATTACAGGCGTGAGCCACTGCGCCTGGCCAATTTTTTTATTTTTTGTAGAGATGGGGTCTCACTATGTTGCCCAGGCTAGTTTCAAACTACTGGGCTCAAGTGATCCTCCTGCCTCACCTCCCAAAGTGCTGGGATTACAGGCATGAACTACCAGGTCTGGCCTATTACCCAATTGTTTTAATTTACTTTCTCCTGATTGCTAGTAAGGTTGAACCTCTTATGGTTTATTGTCTGTTTTCATGTTGTCTGTGAATTACCTGTTTGTTTCCTTTGTTCATTTTTCTTTTAAGTTATTTGTCTTTGTCTTCTTGATTTGTGGAAGGTCTTTATTCTGGATAGTAATCCTTTTTGTCATTTAAATATAGGTATTTTCAATCAATATGTTACTTGTTTTTTTAACTTATCTTTCATTGCATAGAAGTCTTTAATTTTTACGAGGTTAGGTTTGTCACTCTTGTCCTTTATTAAGACTTTTAGGTTTTTGTGTCTTTCATAGGAAGGCCTTCCTCATTTTAAAATTAGAAAATATTCTGGCCAGGCATGGTGGCTGATTGCTGTAATCCCAGCCTTTGGGAGGCTGAGGCAGGTGGATCACCTGAGGTCAGGAGTTCTAGACCGGCCTGGCCAACATGATGAAACCCCGTCTCTACTAAAAATACAAAAAATTAGCTGGGCATGGTGGTGGGTGCCTGTAATCCCAGCTACTCTCAAGGCTGAGGCAGGAGAATCACTTAAACCTAGGAGGTGGAGGTTGCAGTGAGCCAAGATCGCGCCACTGCGCTCCAGCCTGGGCAAAAACAAGAGTGAAACTCTGTCTCAAAAATAATAAAATAAAATGGCTGGGCGTGGTGGCGCATGCCTGTAATCCCAGCACTTTGGGAGGCCGAAGCGGGCGGATCATGAGGTCAGGAGATCGAGACTATCCTGGCTAACATGGTGAAACCCTGTCTCTACTAAAAAATACAAAAAATTAGCCGGGTGTGGTGGCGGGCGCCTGTAGTCCCAGCTACTCGGGAGGCTGAGGCAGGAGAATGGTGTGAACCCGGGAGGCGGAGCTTGCAGTGAGCCGAAATCATGCCACTGCACTCCACCCTGAGGGACAGAGCAAGACTCCGTCTCAAAAAAAAAAAATAATAATAATAAAATAAAATATACTGTATTTTCTTTTAATACTTAAGTTTTTTTTTAGTTTGTATAGTTCTTTAATACATCTGGACTTTATTTTATTTTATAGGATAACAGTTTGATGCTATGTTTTTTTCTACATGGAAATTTTCCCAAGGCCATTTACTGAGGCCATCCTTTCCCCACTAATTTAAAATAGGGTGAGAACCTTTCTTTTTTTTTTTTTTTTTTTTTTTGAGACAGAGTCTCGCTCTGTCACCCAGGCTGGAGTGCGGTGGCCGGATCTCAGCTCACTGCAAGCTCCGCCTCCCGGGTTCACGCCATTCTCCTGCCTCAGCCTCCCGAGTAGCTGGGACTACAGGAGCCCGCCACCTCGCCCGGCTAGTTTTTTGTATTTTTTAGTAGAGACGGGGTTTCACCGTGTTCGCCAGGATGGTCTCGATCTCCTGACCTCGTGATCCGCCCGTCTCGGCCTCCCAAAGTGCTGGGATTACAGGCGTGAGCCACCGCGCCCGGCTGGGTGAGAACCTTTCAATGGATTTTGGTACCAAGTGAGAAACTGCTTTCTTAAAAAGGATGAGCTAGTTTATGCAAACTGACATGGGCAATGTGTATCTGCCCATTTCACTGCAGCCTTGCGAGTATTGGTATGGTTGTTGTATTGATTGTAATTTAAATTAATTTAAATTGCAACTTAATTTGTGTTTATATTGATACAAAGTTCATTTCTCAGTGATATAAATAATGGTATATGGAATAGTTCATTGAATAGAATCAATGCCAAAACACCTGGTATTAAAGAAAGCCTTAAAAAATAAATAGGGCCAGGCATGGTGGTTCATGCCTGGAATCCCAACATTTTAGGAGGTCAAGATAGCAGGATGACTTAAGCCCAGGAGTTTGAGTCTAGCCCGGGCAATACAGTGATACCCTGTCTCTACAAAAAAATTTTAAAATTAGCCAGGCGGGTGGCGCATGCTTGTAGTCCCACCTACTCGGGAGACTGAGGTGGGAGGATCACTTGAGCCCAGGAGGTTGAGGCTCCAGTGAGCTGGGATTGTGCCACTGCACTCCAACCTGCACGACAAAGTGAGACCCCATCTCAGAAAAATAAATAAAGAAAGAAAAGAATAGAAGTGTGAAGACAGAGGCTCCCACATCACCCCTCATTTTCTTCCATCTTTTGTGCCTTTCACAGGATCTTCTGCAGGACAACTGGTCCTTATCACAGCCAGGGTGACCACAGAAAGGACTGCAGGAACCTGCCTGTATTTTAGTGCTGTTCCAGGAATCCTACCCTCCAGTCAGCCACCCATATCCTGCTCAGAGGAGGGGGCTGGAAATGCCACCCTGAGCCCTAGAATGGGTGAGGAGTGCGTTAGTGTCTGGAGCCACGAAGGCCTTGTGCTGACCAAGCTGCTGACCTCGGTAAGAGCCTCGGATGGGTCACCAGGGTTTTGTGGACTGCCTGCTGACTGCTGTATCTTGAAGGCCCCTGGAAACAATTCTACGTTGTAGAAAAAGCACAGGTTTTATAACCCTGCCTTGGGGGCTGTGTGACTTAGAACAAGTGTCTAAACATCTCTGAGTGTCAGCTTCCTCATCTGTAAAACAGAAAACATGACCCTATCTCTTAATTCCACCAAATAAGGATTAAATGAGAATGACTGTGAAGTGCCCAGCACAATGCCTAGGACATAGAGATTTGATAAGTGACAGCTATTATTGTTTACTATTGTCTTTAAAACATTCTCTCTACCTCAAAGGAGTTCAGAAGCTGTAATAAGAGGCAAATGGGCTAATTGCTATTAGAAAGATGTGAGCAAAGTGTTATGCAAACACAGAATAAGGAGCCATTAACCCTAACTTGAACATTTGTGGAGAGTGCTTCACACAGAAGGTGGCATTTACCAAAGAGCATTGTGTACAGCAGTTTATAATGCACAAAGTGCTCTTAGGGTTCATTAATTCATTTGATCTTAAAATAGCCTTTTGAGGTAGGTGTTATTATCCCATTTTGCAGATGAGGAAACAGGTTTAGAGAGAGGGAGTGAATTGCCGAAGGCCACACAACTGGTTAAGTGGCAGAGCCAGGATTGCAACCCACACCTTCCATCAGGTCAGGATGATCCTTGAAGATCCGTCTCAAAAAAAAAAGAAAAAACCCCATGAGGAACGTAACCTGGGACTTGGAATCAGAGATCTGGTTTCTAGATGTAGCACTGCTTGCACTTTTTTTTTTTTTTTTTGGAGATGGAGTCTCGCTCTCTCACCCAGGCTGAAGTGCAGTGGCGCAATCTTGGCTCACCGCAAGCTCTGCCTCCCAGGTTCATGCCATTCTCCTGCCTCCTCCTTCCAAGTAGCTGGAACTACAGGCGCCCACCACCACACCCAGCTAATTTTTTGTATTTTTAGTAGAGACGGGGTTTCACCATGTTAGCCAGGATGGTCTCGATCTCCTGACCTCATGATCCACCCTCCTCAGCCTTCCAAAATGCTGGGATTACAGGTGTGAGCCACCACGCCCGGCCGCTTACACATCTTTAAAATGTGGATCATAATGAAGTTTCCTATCTCTTGGAGTCATGATGGGGGTTCAGGTTGATAGCTGGGCAAGAAAGTAGTTTTCAAACCATCAAGACAAATGTTCGAGCCTGGGCAACATGGCGAAACCCTATCTCTACAAAAAATACAAAAAAAAATTAGCTGGGCATGGTGGCACATACCTGTGGTCCTGGCTACTCAGGAGGCTGAGGTGGGAAGATCACTGGAGCCCAGGAGGTGGAGGTTGCAGTGAGCCGAGATCGCACCACTGTACTCTAGCCTGGGTGACAGAGTGAGACCCTGTTTAAATAAATAAATAAACGTCAACTTATATGAAAATAACATTGGGCCGGGCGCGGTGGCTCAAGCCTGTAATCCCAGCACTTTGAGAGGCCGAGACGGGCGGATCACGAGGTCAGGAGATCGAGACCATCCTGGCGAACACGGTGAAACCCCGTCTCTACTAAAAAATACAAAAAACTAGCCGGGCGAGGTGGCGGGCGCCTGTAGTCCCAGCTACTCGGGAGGCTGAGGCAGGAGAATGGCGTGAACCCGGGAGGCGGAGCTTGCAGTGAGCTGAGATCCAGCCACTGCACTCCAGCCTGGGCTACAGAGCGAGACTCCGTCTCAAAAAAAAAAAATAACATTTTCCCTTTAGTTGCTCCCTAGATGTGGAGAGCCCTCTCCCTCATGGAGGCTCCCTCTATAGCCCTTGGGCTGGATTAAGATCTCCTTCTCCTCCCCTCCCTGTACCCCTCCGTAGGAGGAGCTGGCTCTGTGTGGCTCCAGGCTGCTGGTCTTGGGCTCCTTCCTGCTTCTCTTCTGTGGCCTTCTCTGCTGTGTCACTGCTATGTGCTTCCACCCGCGCCGGGAGTCCCACTGGTCTAGAACCCGGCTCTGAGGGCACTGGCCTAGTTCCCGACTTGTTTCTCAGGTGAGGTTCTTTGCTCCAGTCCTGCGGGAGCAGGGAATGGGGTGGGGGTGGAGGTTGTAACTGGGGTAGAGCAGATCTTTGGACTTTTCCTCAAAGACTGCTGCTTCTGAGTCCCCGAGAACCTCTTCAACCACAGCTTTCCCTTAGGGACTGGGAACAATTTGACACCGTGAGCATTCAATATTTTTCTAATTACTTTAACTTTTTTACTATAAAATATTTAACACTTATGTAGAAAAGTCCAATACCATAAAAGGACAGCTTGGCAAATTATTATAAAGTGGATACTTATAAATACCACTGAGGAAAGGAATAGAATATTACCAGCAGTCCACAAACCCCCATGGTCCCTTCCTTCCTGACTATGCCCTCCCTCTCCCTAGAAATAACTACTGTCCTGCTTTATAATTTATTGCCAAGTATGTATTCCTAAATAATATAGTTTGGGTTTACTTATTTTTGAACCTATGTAGACAGAATCATACACATTCTTTTGTGGCTGACTTCTTTCAAGCAACATTGTGATTTTAAGACTCACCCATAACTAGTTCGCATCCAAGCATTTGGGTAACAATGGTGAGTTAAGAGGGTTCGCATTTGATGATTCGTCCTGGGTATGAACCATGTTTGTCTTGCTTTTGTCCTGAAATTCCTATACCCAGTTTTATGATGAAAATTTTGTAAAATTCAACTTGAACTGCTCAGAAGAGTCTAATTGATGATACCCATTTACTGGGGACATAGTATGTGCCCAAGAACTTGACATGCACCTTCTCTCTTCCATTTAGTCATCGTTACCTTTAGAAAAAGCTTATTCTGTTAACAAGATCTTTGGAGGGAATCAGCTTCACAAACGTAGCAGTGTGTGGGGGTCATTAGGTTCACATGTCAGCCCACTAAGGGAAAAAATATTTCTGCAAAAAATCTTCACTTGTCAGAGGGAGGGTGCATGTAATCTGAGAGCCATGTTTTATGCATCCAGCTCTTGAACTGGTCTCAGCTTCAGCTGGCTGCGGTGCCCTAGGAAGTTACTATGGGAAAAGTGGAAATAGTTCAGGCTCAGGAAACTGATCAGGCCAGAGGAACTGGAAGCTCAAGATCAACTCTGCTTATTTTGCTGATGGCTGGACCTAAATGCCCCAGCCACCTACTTGGGACAGGAAATGACAGGACCCTCTCAACCTTGGACTGGGGAAGGAGGGCTTCCTGCCCCTGGCAGACCCTGGGGTCCTGAGGCTACCTTAGTTGGGATCAAATGCCTGTATTGGTCTCTAGCTGTCACTCCCTCTGCTCGTTCCTCAATTTCTGCACACATCTCAGAGCTTCCTCTAGCAGCTCTCCGACCTGTTTTGTTGTTTTCTTTTCTTTCTCCTCAGGTGTGAATCAACTTCTTGGGCCTTGGCTCTGAGTTGGAAAAGGTTTTAGAAAAAGCGAAGAGCTGGAATGTGGGGGAAAATAAAAAGCTTTTTGCCCAGTGGCGTGTATGGTGTTTATTGGGGGTTGGATTGAGGTGGGGATTTTAGGGTAGGCAGGCTTACAAGTTTTGGGGGACTCTTTTCTGTTGACTCTTTAGTTTGGACACAGGTTGCCATAGGGCATAGGTTACTTGAGCTCTCCCCATGGTTAACTTGGCTTTGGTAAACACCTGTCTTGTTTTCTTCTACGAAATAAAATGGATATAATTACAGTTAGTTGGGTGGGTGGGGTGTCAGGTCATGGAAATGCTGTGACATAAATGCACCGTAACCTTGGCAAGTCTTGCAACCTGCAGCGCCTCAATTTCCGTAAGAGATTTGACCTATTGAGTTTCCCCAGCATCAACGCGCAAAGATTCCTCGCACTTGAGGGACCTCGTCCAGGCTAGATGGTTGCTAACCTCGGAGCAGTCTATTTTCCCGCTTTTTCCGCGCCCAGCAGCATCTTCCCTTGCCCCTCCCAACTTCCACCCTGCGCGCAGGCGCAGATCGCCTCTGCTGTCCGTCCACCCTCGCCCCCTCAAAGCTTCCCCTAGCAACAACCTCGGGCTGAGAGCAAAGGCGGGGCGAACGCATGCGCTGCAGCTCTGTCCACCGCCAGTCGTGGGACAGAGTGCCGGGCTCCTCCCCTTGCAAGCCTAGCCCTTCTCCCCGCCTCCTCCGGCCCGGGGTCCGCGTGGCGGGGCGCGCGCGCACTCGGGCTCGGCGGCTGCTGGTCTCCCAGGCCGCGGCAGTGAGAGGAGAGGGCGGGGCTGAGTCCTTCGCTGCCCCGCCCCCTTTGGCCCGGCGTCCCTACCGCGCCTGCGCGCTCCCGCCCGGTCTCCATCTTGGAATTGGGAGGAAGAGGGAGAGGGAGACCGGGACGAGACCTGGGCTGTGTTGCGGAGAGAGGCTGAGACGGAGAAGAGGAGAGGCAGAGAGGGCGCGGGGACCGTCAGCAGCGCCTTAGCTATAATCTTTCAGCTATTCTCGGAAGAGAGAAGGGAGAGAGAGGAGGCAGGGGCGGGAGTGGGGGCTGTCACCCTCGGACCCCGGCGTGAGAGGGGCCGTGCGGCCGGACGTCCTCGGGGTGGGCCCCCAGTCGGTGGCCGAAGACCTAGGGCTCAGGCTCCTGGGTCCCAAATTTCCAGGCTTTGCCCCTCGCTTCTCAGATACCCGGGTATCAGTTTTCATAGTCCAGATATCCGGGACTCGGGTCCCAACCTCTCTAAACCTGGGTCTCTGTTTCATAGAATTTCAAATATCGGGTTCAGGCCCCTGCGTGCACCAGTATCCGGGGTTCATTCCCCAGGCGTTCAAATATCGGATTCAGTCTCCATCCCGTTCAAATATTCGGGGTTCAGACCCCGCAATCAGAAATCCGGAATTCGGCAGCTGTCGCCCTCGAGGAGGGGGAGGACTGGACCGCGAGGTCAGATTAGGTTGTCACCCCCTCCCCTCCAGGGGAGGCTTCCCGGGCCCGCCCCTCAGGAAGGGCGAAAGCCGAGGAAGAGGTGGCAAGGGGAAAGGTCTCCTTGCCCCTCTCCCTACTTGGCAGAGCCGCTGGAGGACCCCAGGCGGAAGCGGAGGCGCTGGGGCACCATAGTGACCCCTACCAGGTGAGACACGGGGTGCAGGGGCGCGGGTCCCTGTGTCTAGCTCTGAGAAGAAAGGGTGCGCCTTTCTGAGAAGCTGGACTTGGGTAGGCCCTCTCCTCAGGATGGGGAAGCCCAGCTCAGCCAGTGGTCAGCCTCTGGCTAGCCTTGCCTTCTGTTGCCACCCCCTTCCCCTTCCTCTTCCCTTCATTGTGTCTGGTTGGTGGGGGACCTCAGGTGACAGGGTCTCTGATGTCACCGGGGTTCACACCCTAGGGCGCTTCAGCTAATCAGATGGATTTACACTTCAGTCTTCTCGCCTTCACTTTGCCCCTCACAGCCGCCTCTCCTCCTTGATATGCCCCTTTCTCCTGCCTATTCTGCGGTGTTGAATCCCATGCCTCTGATTCCCCTGGTGGGTCTGCTTATCTGCTTTTCAGGCCTGGTCTGGTTGGATTTCTTGTCCTTGCAAGGAAGTGTGTGTATATGTGTTTGTGTGTATGCGTGTGTGTATGCTTGTGTGTGTGCTTGGAGGTGCCTGGCAATGTTTTCCCCCAGCTGCAGTTCCCTTCCAGTCTCTTGCTCTGATGGTATCAATAATCTCATCTATTTGTCAAACGATCTGTCTTTTACAAAGTGCTTTGACAGCCATTCTCTCATGTGACATCCCCGCATTCACCGTGTGGCGGCCTCTTTTATTGGCATCTTCCCATTTTACAGTTGAGAACGTTGAGGCCCAGAGAGGTTGCCCAAGGTCACACAGTGGCAAAACCAGAATTTGAACTCAAGTCCTCAATCACATCTTTCCCTGATGCATGCCTGTCTCTTGCCATCTCTTTTCCTCTGAGTTTGGGCTCGGCCAGGGGTCCCCAGGAGACCAGGCTGGGATGGGGTTTAAGAATGGGGGTGAGATGAGCTTCCTTTCCAGAAGGGCTCTACTCAGAAGCTTTTCCTGATGGGAGACTCTGGTTTTTGCCACTGCCTTATGGAGTTTTCATCCACTGTGACCTTCATCTTTACTCTGATCCCAGGGTTTGGCCTGGATTCCTGAGAGGGCTGGCTCCTGACAAATGGTAGCACTACTGGCATCTTTTAACTGTTCAAGCCAAGCTGTTGGGGTAGAATGAGCCCCCAAAGGATTAAAGCTTTGTGGGGACCTTGGAGGCAGGAAAGGAAAAATCCATATGCTGAGTGTCTGCATGGTGTTCCTAAGTATGAGATCTCATTAAAATCTTACAACAGCTCCATGCTGTAATCCATTTCACTGAAGAGAAGACCAAGAACTAGAAGGAACTTATTCAAAGCCCTGTTGCTGTACATTGCAGATGGGATTTACTGGTAGCATAGCTTAGGAACAGATTGATACGGGTTTCCTCATCTGTAGAATGGAGATAACGTTGTCCATTTTGGAAGGTGGTTATGATTTAGCACTGACCTTTGTTATTGTTCAAGTGTTTGTTGTTATTATAGGGAAGGGGACCTGCATGATGTTTTGCCAGTGGGTGGCACCCCTTCCATGTGGCCTTGGGTCCTAGGTTAGCATTCTGGGACCCTGTATTGGTAAAGAGGTCAGGAAGATTCCTTTGGCAAGTTGAGAGCACCTGCCTTTGTGTGTGGGTGTGTGGTGCTGGTGAGGGGTGCTTGGCAGTATTGCTGGCAGAAGAGAGAAAAGGGCCTTACTTTGAGCAACCTGGGAGCTGCTGAGGGCTGAGCAGAGAGCAATCATCAGTCTCCCAGGCTATTCTGAGCCCTCTGCACCCTGGGGGCCCACTGGAGAGTCAGGCTCCCTCCTTGCCCTCCAGCTTCCAGTTGGACCGAGGAGACACAATTAACAACACAACAGGAAACAATGCATGACAGAATAAATTACATGCTAAAATTGTTAGGTGCTTTTAAGTAGCTAGAACTCTGCCCCAGGAGTCCAGCTCTGCTGAAGGCCCCTTTGTGCCCAAATTCTGACAAATGCTTAGGCTGGATGGAGCCTGTTTGGAATCTCCTTGAGGGTTTTGGTTCTGGTATCCTGCAGGAACTTTCTCTGGGTGTTTGGCTGGGTGCCCTAGGCACTCTTCCCAATGGCTGGAGTGGTCAGGACAGGCTTCCTGCAAGAGGGGAGCTGAACTTGGAGTGACAACTGAGAGAGTAATGGGCAGGCCTAACCAGGGAGCAGAAGGTTCTGTTTTCTGACCTTGGAGAAGTCCTTTTTCTTCTCTGTGCCTCAGAGATCTCACCTAGGAAATGGTGATCATGATTCTGCCCTGTCTGTTTTGAAGGGCTCTGAAATCATAATGATGGAGGACCAGCTTTGGACAAGGCACTTAACCTTGCTGTGCCTGTTTCTTTATCTGTAATATAGGGAAAATCATAATACTTGCTTCATAAGGTTGTGGTGAGGACTGAATAAGAGATAATGCATGTAAGGTGCTCAATAAATGTTATTTGTACCCTGCAAATGTCCTGTACCTGTGTGTGATGCTTATGCAATTGGAGAGGACAAGTAAGGTGGCCCAGACCACAGAGAGGCCCTCACAGCCAGATGCCATTTATATCCCTATTCTTCCCATTCTAGATCTCCCCCTGCCCTTTTTGAGAGTGACTCTGCGGGCCCCTCTGGGCCCGTACCCACTTCTAACAATGGACGGATTTCCACCGCCTCCGGCCTGGCCATTTCCTCTTCTCTTCCAGGGTGTGAGAGGTTGAGGGAGGAGGGGGCCTCAGCACCAAGGGGAACAGAAAGGTGCCTGGAAACAGTTGGGGTATGGGACTTATGGGACAGGACACTTGGGGCTCTGGAGTGCTGCCTGGGAGGCAGAATGTTTTATCCTTGAGGGCAGATACAGGGGCTATAGAGAAATGAGAACTTGTTGAGTGCTGAAGGGGGTGGTGAGGATGCTTAGCTTCCCAGAATCTTCCTAGCAGTTTTAGGGACTCCAGGGACCCAGCCCGCGTGATCTGGTTGCCAGGGCAACTTCATTTTTTGGAGCTTTGATGTCGTTCCTAATCTCCCCCTCCCCTTCCTCAGCAGTGCCTCCCCCTCATCAGGGAATGAGGGGAGGAGATGGCAGAAACTTGATGGGTCCCTTCCTCTCCCTGAAGGCTCAGTCCTTGCTCTAAGGGTCCCATTTCCATTCCCCAGGCCAGGCCCCACTCTCAGGGCCCCCAGGGGCCACCATGCCAGCTGGGGGCCGGGCCGGGAGCCTGAAGGACCCAGATGTGGCTGAGCTCTTCTTCAAAGATGACCCAGAGAAGCTCTTCTCTGACCTCCGGGAAATTGGCCATGGCAGCTTTGGAGCCGTATACTTTGTGAGTTGGGTCCTGGGACGGTGTAATAGGGATTGGGGACTCTTCCTACCCCTGTGGACCTCCCAACAGCCCTTGCACACTACTCCATCACACTGGTCTTTCCTGCCTTCTCCTGCTGGGCCAGAAAGTCTTCCCATGCCTGGCTCTCACTGGGGCCTTCAACACCTTCTGGTCTGGTCCTCTAGGCCCGGGATGTCCGGAATAGTGAGGTGGTGGCCATCAAGAAGATGTCCTACAGTGGGAAGCAGTCCAATGAGGTAGGCCAGGTGCAATACAGCCAGGCTGGGGACAGGGGACCCCTGTCTCAAGGTGCAGGCTGGTAACCTCTGCCTACCCTGACCCCCTAGAAATGGCAAGACATCATCAAGGAGGTGCGGTTTTTACAGAAGCTTCGGCATCCCAACACCATTCAGTACCGGGGCTGTTACCTGAGGGAGCACACGGCTTGGGTGAGCTGGTGCCAGACTCTGGCCTGATCTTTACCCCAATTCGCGCCTGTCCTTATCCTGGTCCAGTGTCTTAGGTGGGCCCTGTTCATGGTGCTGTTGTGGGATCTTGGAAAGGAGGAAGTCTCTTTTGACTGCTTTAGTCCTCAGACTTACCCACTGAGCAGAAGCCTGGCTCAGAGTGACATAGGCTGTTAGCAGGTGGGACAGGTCACTGTGGGTTGGAGGAGGCGGAGATTGAATGGGAGTTTGAAGGGATTCAGATGGGCAGTGGTGAATGTCTTGGGTCTGGACTCCGAAACTCTCCCACCACCCCCTCATTGTCTCCAGTTGCCCTTCCTCCCTGTTATCACCCCGGGGACATAGCTTGAGTGCAGGACACTCAAGGAAGCTCTGTTTTGAGTCCCTGCCCAGGAGACTCTGATCTCTGACCCTTGTCTCTTCCTTAGCTGGTGATGGAGTATTGCCTGGGCTCAGCTTCTGACCTTCTAGAAGGTAAGTGACTCATGGGCCAATAAGTGGAGAAGGGAGAAGAGCAGGGGAGTCATAGGGAAGGCTTAAGGGGAACTTATTCCAGTCCCACCCTTGCGCTCCCTCGGGTTGATGTTCTTCCTCACTCTCCAGTGCACAAGAAACCCCTTCAGGAGGTAGAGATCGCAGCCGTGACCCACGGGGCGCTTCAGGGCCTGGCATATCTGCACTCCCACAACATGATCCATAGGTACAAGCAGCACCGGCAATGCCTGGGAGGGGAGTGCTATCTGCACCACCTGTCACTTAACTGGGCTTCCCCTGCCTGGCTTTCCTGAGACACATGTCTCATTCCTGTACTTTGCCTCTGGCAGGGATGTGAAGGCTGGAAACATCCTGCTCTCAGAGCCAGGGTTAGTGAAGCTGGGGGACTTTGGTTCTGCGTCCATCATGGCACCTGCCAACTCCTTCGTGGGCACCCCATACTGGTGAGTGAGTGAGTGGTGGTGAGTGGAGAGAGCTCCCAGGATGTTGGGAGTACGAGTGTCAGGGTCTCGGCGGGTGATTTTCCTCTCTTTCCTGACCATTCTCCCAGGATGGCACCCGAGGTGATCCTGGCCATGGATGAGGGGCAGTACGATGGCAAAGTGGATGTCTGGTCCTTGGGGATAACCTGCATCGAGCTGGGTAAGAACATCCTCTCTGTTCCCTCATCTTCTTTTCCATTCTCTTCTGTTGCTTCCCAGACTACCCCATTCTCCTAGGGATAGGATCCCAGGCCTCCAAGTTCCTGTCTGTTGTGACCCTACCCTGGAGCCCCAATACAGGCAGCTGGCAAATTCTGCCAGCTCTTAGGCCTAGAGATTTTGTAGCATTCATCTCTTCCTGTCCACTATCCTGGTTCTAAATCTTTTCTTAGTGCCCATCATGTGTAGTGCCATGGACTGTGATTCTGGAGGGATAGCAGTGAATGAGTATCCTGCCCTCATGGAACTTACATTTGATTTAGGGAAACCAGGCAGGCATGTTTTCTTTCAATGTGATGAATACTGTGTGGAGAAGTTACAGGAGCGGTTCAAATGTAAAACAAGGGACTTGACCTAGTTTAAGGGCTGAAGAAGAATGTTGAAGCCTTTGTAGCAGAATGTTGAAGCCAGTCCACAAGATAAATAATAGCTGTTTGCAGAATGCAGGGAGAGCTTTCCAGGCAGAGAGAACAGCATGTGAGAGGCCTAGCGGTAAGAGCAGGCCTGGGGAACTGGGACTAGCCTCAGTTATTTGGAACCTAGCATGTAATGCAGAGAATAAGGCCAGAGGGATAAGGCCAGAGAGTTAGGCCCAAGTGAGTTCCTAAGGCCTTGAGGCCATGCCAAGGTTCTCATCTCTGTCAGCCAGCACTATTGAAACAATTCTTTAATGGGGTAGGTAACCTTTATAAAGCTTTCAACATAATGTCAGGCACAAAATAGTTGCCTAAGAAAGAGTTGCTGTTAGTTTCTCTTATCAACAACCTCCTGCAATGATCTCTCCAGTCTCTTCTCCCTTCCAGTGTGTCTTAAGTACTAATGCCGGAGAGGTCTACATAAGCTCAGTGCTGTCATTTCACTCCCTGTTTGGAGCCATGATTGGCCTCCTGTTGCCTTCAAGACTGAAACCATCCCCATCCTTCCTCGCACCAACCTAGAGGCTTTGTTTCCTAAAGGCTGGCCCTCTCCTTCATGGGCTCCACGCTCTGAGTGTGTCATGAACTTTTCCACTTCCTTGCCTTGGTTCGTGTTGGGTCCTCTGCCCGAAGTCAGAGATTTGGACAAGCCTTTTCCTCCATCTTCACAGTCTCCATTTACCATTTGATGCCAGGCCCAGATAGTTGATGAAAAATGTAAGAAACAGACCCAAGTATAAGAAAAAACTAGATCTGTCCATTTTATTTCTAGTTTTTGGAAGAGATGTGAATACTAAGAAATATTACTCTACTATTGAAAAAAAAATCAAGTCTGATTATAAATGTCAACTCATACTAAGTCAATATCAGGGAAGCAATGTGGAAGAGGCTGTGGCAAACTGGAGATTGCTGTTTCCATAGAAAGGGCAGCTAATGTTATCTTCAGACCATTGTTATGCAGTAATGTAGACTCCATTTCAACAGATCTAATTCTTAAGGAGAAACTGGAAATTTATATTATTATTTGATTGTTACTATTGGCAGTTAATTTTTAAAATCACCATTTAGGCCAAAACAACATGACATTTGTCTGGGCTACAAGGGACTCTTGGGGACTCGTAGCTTGCACTTTCCTTTCTAATCTCGGCTTTTTACAAAGCCCTTCTCTGAATTCCCTGAAGATACACTAGCTTGAAGGCCCACTGCATGCTCTCAACTTCCCAGCCACTTCCGTGTTTCCCTCTTACACCAGTTAATACTTTGATGTTATTTTTTTCAGTCCTATTTAATCTTCTTTTTTAGACTGAAAGTTCCTTCAGGGCAGGGCCTAATTCTTGTTTTTATCTTCCCCATAGCAATCATCAAGTTATCTGCTCACTTTGGCACCTAAGAAGTATTAGTTGGGTTGATAACTGAATGGCTGTCCTTCTGCCTTCATTACTGCTTTGGTGGATGTTATTTTCTTTGACCCCTATTCCACCTGTGTGCAGTGGAGAGGATGGGTGTTGTATTTTACAGAGGAAGGAATTAATTGACATGCAACAGGATGATGGGAACTTTTCAAGGTCATGTGGCAAGGAAATCAAGGAACTGGGGTTTGAACCCAAGTCGTCTCAGTTCCATTCCATTGTCCTCTACCCCCTGCCACCTCTCACCTTCTTCCCTTTCACCCTTTCCTGTAGCGGAACGGAAACCACCGCTGTTTAACATGAATGCGATGAGTGCCTTATACCACATTGCACAGAACGAATCCCCCGTGCTCCAGTCAGGACACTGGTGAGGACTGAGATTCCGAATCTGGGCCCAGGGGTTAGGCCATGGGGTACAGATGCCTGGCTCATGCCTTCCCCACCCCTCTCCCACCCCCTGTGACTTTCAGGTCTGAGTACTTCCGGAATTTTGTCGACTCTTGTCTTCAGAAAATCCCTCAAGACAGACCAACCTCAGAGGTCCTCCTGAAGGTGAGGGCCTGCTGGCCTAGCATTCTCTTGGAACTTTAGCTTGTTAAAGCCACAAGAACCCCTAGGGAAATTAGTGGTTCCTAGTTCCTCCTCCACCAAGAGCTTCGTTGATGAATTCCCACCCCATCCCCAATGCCCAGTGGACTCTGTGTTTTACGAGATTTTGTCTACCAGACTGCCTTAATTTATTAAGTAATAATCTGTTTTCCCATCTTTTATTAATCAAAGATTTATATAATTGCCAGCCAGAGCTTCTGGTCAGCGTGCGATAACCAGGGTTGCCCCACTGATCTGATGTAATGCAAGCCAAAAGCCTGTGTAGCCTTATCATGGGTAAATGTATGATTTCCCTTAGGTGTTTTTTGAATTATCAAAAATAGAGGGGCCCCATTCCCTTCACAGATCCATAGGGACCTGAGGAGCCTTAGTTGGAAACTTCAGATTATGTAGTTGGATCTACTTGTTTTATAATTGTAGGATACTGTATGAAGCCCAGAGGGGCCTCATGACATGTCCAAGGTCACATAGCCCTTTAGTAGAGGAGCTGGACAAGAATCCAGATCTCCTGACTGTTCCTACCTGTCAGCCATGCTTAGAGGAAGAAGAGTCTGGGGAGTAGGTACTGGGTGGTACAGAAAATTACTGTGGGAGAAGGGCTTGGGACAAGGCCAGCATCAACCCATGGTGGGCGTGGGCCCCAGAAGAGTGCCTCAGGCTGGAGGGAATGCCAAGGGCTGTGGGTTGTAGGGGGAAGGGGAGTTGGCAGCAGGCCTCAGTGTCCTCTTCCCCCAGCACCGCTTTGTGCTCCGGGAGCGGCCACCCACAGTCATTATGGACCTGATCCAGAGGACCAAGGATGCCGTGCGGGAGCTGGACAACCTGCAGTACCGCAAGATGAAGAAGATCCTATTCCAAGAGGCACCCAACGGCCCTGGTGCTGAGGCCCCAGAAGAGGAAGAGGTGACCCAGCTTGCCCTGACACCCCTCTTTATGCCCCATGTGTGCCTACCCCCTGCAGCTGCTTGGTCCCTTCCCCAGCCCTACTCACACCACCATCTCCCCATGCTACCTCCATGCATATGCCCCAGGGCTTCCCCTTCCCTGCCCAGCAGCCTATGTCCTATTTGCAGGAGGCTGAGCCCTACATGCACCGGGCCGGGACTCTGACCAGTCTCGAGAGTAGCCACTCAGTGCCCAGCATGTCCATCAGCGCCTCCAGCCAGAGCAGCTCTGTCAACAGCCTAGCAGATGCCTCAGACAACGAGGAAGAGGAGGAGGAGGAGGAGGAAGAGGAGGAGGAGGAGGAAGGCCCCGAAGCCCGGGAGATGGCCATGATGCAGGAGGGGGAGCACACGGTCACCTCTCACAGCTCCATTATTCACCGGCTGCCGGTACACAGCTCACCCTTGGGGGGCCCGAGCCACCTGCTCTAGAACCGCCTGGGTCCTCGCCCTCGCTCCCTAAGCACAGCACTCCTCTGAGTCTGAGTGGCTCTCCTCAGGTCACTCTCTTTGGACCCAGAGGCCTCTGAGCCTTGGGTGTTCCTTCTGTCTCCCTCTAGGGCTCTGACAATCTGTATGATGACCCCTACCAGCCAGAGATAACCCCCAGCCCTCTCCAGCCGCCTGCAGCCCCAGCTCCCACCTCCACCACCTCTTCCGCCCGCCGCCGGGCCTACTGCCGAAACCGGGACCACTTTGCCACCATCCGAACTGCCTCCCTGGTGAGTGTAGCCATCCTCACTCATCCTGCTTGCTGTCTGTTTTTTAAGTCTTTTTAAGTCTAGAAATGATTTCCTCCCTGTGGCATGGTATCGAGTCCGAATTCTACCCTCATTTTCTGTTGCTGGCTCCTGCCTGCTCCCCTTAACCCTCCAGCTTCCCTCCTCTTCCCAGTGGACTGTTTTGGTCACATGGCCCAATCTGGGTGTTTCTAGCTTGGCAAACTCTTACTCCATTTTCGTGGCCTGACCTAACTGACATCTCCTGGGTTGCCTGCCCAGGCTCCTCTGGCAAGTCAGGTGCTTCACAGTTGTGTGCTGGGGGAGCCCAGTGCGGGGGGAGCCTGTGCCTGTGGAGCCCTGTGCCGGGGGTGTCCAGTGCCGGGGGTGTCCTATGCTTGGGTGGTCCTGAACAGCATCATGATAGGTTTGCCAGATTCTGTGCCCCAGAGGGCAGGGATGGTGTTCAGGTGTCTGTCTCATGCCAGCAGTTAACTCTCAGGCTTACACACAGGCCTATGTTAACCCTCCCAGCTGCCCTGGGAGGGGGAGGGTAGGATCCCATTGGAGAAATGAGGCACCTGTGGCTCAGAGAGGCCACTTGCCCCAGTGCCTTTGGTGGCTCTCCACTCCTATAAGCAGGCCCTTAGTCCTCTCCTAAAATCAACTCATGGCAATCTTTTTCTCAGTTCACAGGTTAGGCTTATCATAAAACATAGCTTTTCGGCCGGGCGCGGTGGCTCAAGCCTGTAATCCCAGCACTTTGGGAGGCCGAGATGGGCAGATCATGAGGTCAGGAGATCGAGACCATCCTGGCTAACACAGTGAAACCCCGTCTCTACTACAAAATACAAAAAAAAAAAAAAAAAAAAAAATAGCCGGGCGAGGTGACAGGCGCCTGTAGTCCCAGCTACTCGGGAGGCTGAGGCAGGAGAATGGCGTAAACCGGGAGGCGGAGCTTGCAGTGAGCTGAGATCCGGCCACTGCACTCCAGCCTGGGCGACAGAGCGAGACTCCGTCTCAAAAAAAAACCAAAAAAAAAACCATAGCTTTTCATCCATATTTTTTTTTTTTTTTTTTTTTGAGACGGAGTCTCGCTCTGTCGCCCAGGCTGGAGTGCAGTGGCCGGATCTCAGCTCACTGCAAGCTCCGCCTCCCGGGTTCACGCCATTCTCCTGCCTCAGCCTCCCGAGTAGCTGGGACCACAGGCGCCGCCACCTCGCCCGGCTAATTTTTTGTGTTTTTAGTAGAGACGGGGTTTCGCCGTGTTAGCCAGGATGGTCTCGATCTCCTGACCTTGTGATCCACCCGTCTCGGCCTCCCAAAGTGCTGGGATTACAGGCTTGAGCCACCGCGCCCGGCCAGCTTTTCATCCATATTTTTAATAAGCCTTTAGATCACATTCCTGCTCAGCTGCATTTGAGTGTCAGCAATCCCCTTAGAGGCCACTGATTCAGTCTAGTATGTTCTTACGGCCTCTGCTTGGGGCTGGTTGTGTTCCAACAACTCTTCAGATCCCATGGTGTTTTGCGGTACTGTGCAGAGAGGTCTTGACTGCCAGGGGCTTGGCTGCCAGGACTAGTTTAAGAGCCACACATAGAGTCAATTGAGATTGAGACCTGAGACCAGACTTTGGATGAAGGTGTCCAAGCCCAGTGTTCTTGTTATTCCAGCATCTTGTGGCCCCGATCCCAGCTCAATACCTGGGGAGTGATAGGCCCACCATGTTTGCTAAAAGGGAAGGAAGCCAACACTTATTAGATAGAGTCTGAACTTACCCCACAGCCCCTATGAGGAGGTATTATTTCCCCGTTTAACAGATGAGGGAACTGGTGCTTTGAGAAGTTAACTTACTTGAGATCACATGATTGGTCAGTGGCAAAGCTGGGATTTGATCCTAGGTCTGTCTGACTCACTGTTTCAAATTAGTATGGATTGTTCCTACTTTTGTGCCAGGCCCTGTGCTTGCCACCTTTTGTCATTCAGTCACACCAACTTGTGAAGTAGATAATACTACCATTATCCAGTTGAGGAAACAGGCTAGAGAGGCTGTGTGTGAGGAAAGTGCTAAATGAGAATGAAACTTATGAGTTGAAAACCCATGTTCTTCCCCATGGAAGACCCTTTGTGTTAATTAACTAGGGGCCAGGCTGAGCCCCAGCTCTCACCCTCTCTCCTGCCCCAGGTTAGCCGTCAGATCCAGGAGCATGAGCAGGACTCTGCACTGCGGGAGCAGCTGAGTGGTTATAAGCGGATGCGACGACAGCACCAGAAGCAGCTGCTGGCCCTGGAGTCGCGTCTGAGGGGTGAACGGGAGGAGCACAGTGCACGGCTGCAGCGGGAGCTTGAGGCGCAGCGGGCTGGCTTTGGGGCGGAGGCAGAAAAGCTGGCCCGGCGGCACCAGGCCATCGGTGAGAAGGAGGCGCGAGCTGCCCAGGCCGAAGAGCGGAAGTTCCAGCAGCACATCCTTGGTCAACAGAAGAAGGAGCTGGCTGCTCTGCTGGAGGCGCAGAAGCGGACCTACAAACTTCGCAAGGAACAGCTGAAGGAGGTGAGCTAGGGCTGCTCGGGGGTGGGACCAGTGGCAGGCCAGGTGGGGCCTGACCCTGCTCCCCTCTGCCCTCGCCCAGGAGCTCCAAGAGAACCCCAGCACTCCCAAGCGGGAGAAGGCCGAGTGGCTGCTGCGGCAGAAGGAGCAGCTCCAGCAGTGCCAGGCGGAGGAGGAGGCAGGGCTGCTGCGGCGGCAGCGCCAGTACTTTGAGCTGCAGTGTCGCCAGTACAAGCGCAAGATGTTGCTGGCTCGGCACAGCCTGGACCAGGACCTGCTGCGGGAGGTAGGCATCCCAGTCTCCTTTCTCCTCCCACTCACTCATGGATCCCAGGGACCCACCCTTTTCCATTGGCCTCATTCTTGTCTTCTTTCCCCTTGGCCCTCGAGTGTTACAGTTCATCTTTACTTCAGTGCCCCTTTTTTTATTCCCAACAGATCCTGCCAGAATTTCCGTAGGCCTCTCTGTTCCCAAGACAGGCAGGAGCTTGCCTCCCCTACACCCTCATCTCCTGCCATCCCCAGCTCCCTCTGCCAAGGAGCCCTGGCCCCTCACTTTGTTGATACTGACCAGGCCCCGGGCCCTGCGTTTCTTCTGCCTCAGGACCTGAACAAGAAGCAGACCCAGAAAGACTTGGAGTGTGCACTGCTGCTTCGGCAGCACGAGGCCACGCGGGAGCTGGAGCTGCGGCAGCTCCAGGCTGTGCAGCGCACGCGGGCTGAGCTCACCCGCCTGCAGCACCAGACGGAGCTGGGCAACCAGCTGGAGTACAACAAGCGGCGTGAGCAAGAGTTGCGGCAGAAGCACGCGGCCCAGGTTCGCCAGCAGCCCAAGAGCCTCAAAGTACGTGCAGGCCAGCGCCCCCCGGGCCTCCCACTTCCCATTCCTGGGGCTCTGGACCCACCTAGCACAGGCACCCCTATAGAAGAGCAGCCCTGCTCACCTGGCCAGGAGGCAGTCCTGTACCAAAGAATGCTGGGCAAGGAGGAGGAAGCAGTTGGAGAGAGAAGGATTCTGGGAAAGGAAGGGGCCGCTTTGGAGCCCAAGCAGCAGAGGATTCTGGGGGAAGAATCAGGAGCCTCTAGTCCCAGTCCACAAAAACATGGGAGCCTGGTTGATGAGGAAGTTTGGGGTCTGCCTGAGGAGGAGATAGAGGAGCTTCGGGTGCCCTTCCTTGTACCCCAGGAGAGGAGCATTGTTGGCCAGGAGGAGGCTGGGACGTGGAGCTTGTGGGGGAAGGAGGATGGGAGTCTTCTGGATGAGGAGTTTGAGCTTGGCTGGGTCCAGGGCCCAGCACTGACTCCAGTCCCCGAGGAGGAGGAAGAAGAGGAACAGGGGGCTCCGATTGGGACCCCTAGGGATCCTGGAGATGGTTGTCCTTCCCCCGACATCCCTCCTGAACCCCCTCCAACACACCTGAGGCCCGGCCCTGCCAGCCAGCTCCCCGGACTCCTGTCCCATGGCCTCCTGGCTGGCCTCTCCTTTGCGGTGGGGTCCTCCTCTGGCCTCCTGCCCCTCCTGCTGCTGCTGCTGCTTCCATTGCTGGCAGCCCAGGGTGGGGGTGGCCTGCAGGCAGCGCTGCTGGCCCTTGAGGTGGGGCTGGTGGGGCTGGGGGCCTCCTACCTGCTCCTTTGTACAGCCCTGCACCTGCCCTCCAGTCTTTTCCTACTCCTGGCCCAGGGTACCGCACTGGGGGCCGTCCTGGGCCTGAGCTGGCGCCGAGGCCTCATGGGTGTTCCCCTGGGCCTTGGAGCTGCCTGGCTCCTAGCTTGGCCAGGCCTGGCTCTACCTCTGGTGGCTATGGCAGCAGGGGGCAGATGGGTGCGGCAGCAGGGCCCCCGGGTGCGCCGGGGCATATCTCGACTCTGGTTGCGGGTTCTATTGCGCCTGTCACCCATGGCCTTCCGGGCCCTGCAGGGCTGTGGGGCTGTGGGGGACCGGGGTCTGTTTGCACTCTACCCCAAAACCAACAAGGATGGCTTCCGCAGCCGCCTGCCCATCCCTGGGCCCCGGCGGCGTAATCCCCGCACCACCCAACACCCATTAGCCTTGTTGGCAAAGGTCTGGGCCCTGTGCAAGGGCTGGAACTGGCGTCTGGCACGGGCCAGCCGGGGTTTAGCATCCCACTTGCCCCCATGGGCCATCCACACACTGGCCAGCTGGGGCCTGCTTCGGGGTGAACGGCCCACCCGAATCCCCCGGCTACTACCACGCAGCCAGCGCCAGCTAGGGCCCCCTGCCTCCCACCAGCCACTGCCAGGGACTCTAGCCGGGCGGAGATCCCGCACCCGCCAGTCCCGGGCCCTGCCTCCCTGGAGGTAGCTGACTACAATCCTTCCAGCCCAAATCTAGAGCATTGAGCACTTTATATCCCACGACTCAGTGAAGTTTCTCCAGTCCTTAGTCCTTTCTTTTCACCCACCTTCCTCAGTTTGCTCACTCACCCCAGGCCCAGCCCTTCAGACCTATAGACAGGCAGCCTCCTCGGCCGTGGAGTCCAGCAGTCACTCTGTGCTCTCCTGGCGCTCCTCCCCTAAGTTATTGCTGTTCCCTGGCTGTGTGTGCTCATCCTCACCTTCATTGACTCAGACCTGGGGCCAGGGGTGGTGGAGGGTGGGAAGAGTCATGTTTTTTTTTCTCCTCTTTGATTTTGTTTTTCTGTCTCCCTTCCAACCTGTCCCCTTCCCCCCACCAAAAAAAGAAAAAGACAAACACAAATAAAATATCTGAGCGGAACTGTGCCTTTGGCCCAGGCTGCCTCTGTCTGCTTTGTCCTGCCGCCTAGCCTCCCCGGTATGCCCCCAGGCTGACCCTCGGCCCGGCTCCATGACCTCTTCACCCCATCTCCGTTATCTCAGCCCCTCTCACTACTCAGCCTCATGCTCTCTGCCTTCATAGCTTCATTGCACCATGACCACCACCGGCTCTGGGGTCTGGGCCCCTGTAGAACTTCACCGAACTTGTTGGTCCCTCAGAGCCCCTGTTTGCGGGTTCCTTCCATAGGTCTTAGTTTCCAGGCCCTTGGTCTCCTCATGCCCTGCATTTTCTCCCAACCCGTTCCCTCCATGGTACCCGGCTACAGGGGGCCAAATTGCTCTCCTGCATGAGGCATTACCCTAGTGGGTTGGGGGACGGGGCTGCAGACCCTCCACAGTAGGGGGTGCTGAACTGGGGGCAACCAGGCGGAGTATGAGGGCTGTGGCAGCAGGATTGGGTGTGGGCCTGGAGTGGGAGCTGAGTGTGTGAGGGGCCGGGCTGGAATGTGGATCTGGTCAGGGTGGCAGCTGCTGGCCGGTTGAACTTGTCAGGCCCTTTCTGGCCACCACCTTTGCCCCTTTCTCCTCTGTGGCCCAAAATGGGGCAGCCCCTTCTTACCCATTTCTCAGCTCGATGCTTCTTCTCCTTCCCTGCCTTCCTCCCTGAGCTGCTGGACCTGGGACTTCCTGTGTCTGTCCTTAGTTGTGTTGCTTTTTCTTCACGGGTGTTTTGTGTGACTGGTTCTTCTTGCTTGTTCTTGTGCACGTTCTCATATTTGCTCACGTGCTTCTATCTCTAGGTCACAGTCTCTCCCTCTTTGCCTGGTCAGAGCTTCCAAGATCCTCAGTTCCCTGTCCAGTAACTCCGATGTTTTCTCGTGGGTATCCCACCCACCCAACTCCGTGCACGTGCTTTGGAACCTCTTGTCTTCTCTGCATCTCTTGCCCATCGAGACCTTCCTGATCTCTCTCAACATGATCCCACCTCTCCATGTCTGTCTGTATACAGCTCCCCCCACCCCCTCTGTCTAACATGTTTTCTGTTTCTCTCCCTCTCCCTGTCTCTGCTTCTGTCTCCTCTCCTCTTCTCTCTCTTCTCCCCATTTTCCCTGGTTGTTCCTCCTCCTCCTCCTTTTCCTCCTCCTCTTCCCCGCTGCCCCCATCTCCCCTTGATCCGTCCACTGCATAGTCTAAGGAGCTGCAGATCAAGAAGCAGTTCCAGGAGACGTGTAAGATCCAGACTCGGCAGTACAAGGCTCTGCGAGCACACTTGCTGGAGACCACGCCCAAAGCTCAGCACAAGAGCCTCCTTAAGCGGCTCAAGGAAGAGCAGACCCGCAAGCTGGCGATCTTGGCCGAGCAGTATGACCAGTCCATCTCAGAGATGCTCAGCTCACAGGCGGTGAGGCCTGGGGTCCAGGGAGGGAGTGCGCTAGAGGCCGGGCTCTGTACTTCGCTTTAGAGAATTGGACGGTGCAGGGCATGCACAGAGCTAGGGCTTTTGTACTTGGGAAACTCACATACTCTCCCTCTGTTCATGTTCTCCACAATGATTTATTTCATATTCTCCTCAGTGATTTTATTCTTTCTCTTAGTATTTTCTTAAGGTCTTGACAAAGCCATGTGCCTATTCCCAAGAACCACCAAGGAAAAGAGTGGCTATTATTTTTTCCTGGCCCTGAGTTAGTTTAATGGATAAACAGGGTGCAGATTAAAGTGAGTGTGGCCCTCAAGCCCATTTACTCAGACTTCTGGAGGATTTTGAAAGTTGCTGTTCTAAAAAAATGATCACACCTAACACTGGAATGGGCCACTTAAAATGTGCAGAGAGGGTAGAGAGTGGAAACGCCCCACCCAAGGCCGTTCTCTCACCCAGTCCCACCTCTCCCGGGCAACTTGTTAATAATTAACTGTATTTTGTATTTTTTCAGTGCACATTTTGAAAAAATATATGAATTTTAAACACAGATGGAATCATACTTTACATTTACTATTCTCTAACTTCCTTTTTCCACTTAATACTTCTTGGACATCTTCCCCTGTCAGTACTCCTGTTTCATTTTTTTTACAGCGTAGAATTTTCCACAATATGGCTGCACCATAATTTATTTAACCCATCCCTTATTGGTGGACATTTAGGTTGTTTCCAGTATTTTCCTATCACAATGCTTCCGTGAACACCTCGAGCACATGTGCAAGTATACGTGGGGGATAGATTCTGCAGTGTAATTGCTGTGCCACAGGGTATGACCATCTTCCATTCTGATAGATGTTAAGACCGCTGCTTCTTGAAACCTTAGGGCCCAGCCCTACCTGGGGCAGGGGAGGATAGTGGGGGTGGGGGAGGAGATTCCTACAACTGGTTGTTCATCTTCCCCAGCTACGACTTGATGAGACCCAGGAGGCAGAGTTCCAGGCCCTTCGGCAGCAGCTTCAACAGGAGCTGGAGCTGCTCAACGCTTACCAGAGCAAGATCAAGATCCGCACAGAAAGCCAGCATGAGAGGGAACTGCGGGAGCTGGAGCAGAGGGTCGCGCTGCGGCGGGCACTGCTGGAGCAGCGGGTAAGGGGCCCAGCCTCCAGGACTGGGGAGGGAGAGTAGGCTCCCACCCCTGACTCTAACCTCTGTTCCGGATGCCCCAGGTGGAAGAGGAGCTGCTGGCACTGCAGACAGGGCGCTCTGAGCGAATCCGGAGTCTGCTTGAGCGGCAGGCCCGTGAGATCGAGGCCTTTGATGCGGAAAGCATGAGGCTGGGCTTCTCCAGCATGGCTCTGGGGGGCATCCCAGCCGAGGCTGCTGCCCAGGGCTATCCTGCTCCACCCCCTGCCCCAGCCTGGCCCTCCCGTCCCGTTCCCCGTTCCGGGGCACACTGGAGTCACGGCCCTCCTCCACCAGGCATGCCCCCTCCAGCCTGGCGTCAGCCGTCTCTGCTGGCTCCCCCAGGCCCCCCAAACTGGCTGGGGCCCCCCACACAGAGTGGGACACCCCGTGGCGGAGCCCTGCTGCTGCTAAGAAACAGCCCCCAGCCCCTGCGGCGGGCAGCCTCGGGGGGCAGTGGCAGTGAGAACGTGGGCCCCCCTGCTGCCGCGGTGCCCGGGCCTCTGAGTCGCAGCACCAGTGTCGCTTCCCACATCCTCAATGGTTCTTCCCACTTCTATTCCTGAAGTGCAGTGGGGAGGAGCAGATAAGCTGGGCAGGGCAGGGGTGGGTGGAGCCTGACACTGGAGGGCACTGAGCTGGAGGCCCCCGCGAGGGTAGAGGACAGGATGTTGGCTCCAGCTCCCCTCACACCTCATCTCATGAGCTTCTTGGGGCTGGCCAGTGGCCCAGGGCTAGCTTGAGGATAGGTGCCTCAAGGCTGCCTGGGAGCCCCGCCTCCCCACCATGGTGCCAGGGTCTCCCTCCGCCACCTGGGAAAGGAGGGAGATGTGCGTGTCAAATATTCATCTAGTCCCCTGGGGGAGGGGAAGGGTGGGTCTAGACATACTATATTCAGAGAACTATACTACCCTCACAGTGGGGCCCTCAGACCTGCCACGGGGCAGAGCAGATCTGGGGCCTGAGGTGGGGAGAATGAGAGGCCACCTTACTGGCAGGAAGGATCAGGATGGGGTCTTGGGGTCAGGATGCCTGGGTCTCCCCATTCCCCTGTTACTGTCTGACGTCCTGTGCCGTCTTGTCCTTTTTTTTTTTTTTTTTAATTGGGATCAGGGCTGGGGCGGGGAAACAAGGGAAGGACCTTGGGGAATGGTCTGCTCCTGGGCCTAGGGGCAGTCGTGGGAGCCCCTCTCAGCTGTGGGGCTGGCACAGAGCCCCAGGCAAGCTTTTAATAAACTGTTGGTTATTCTAACAGACCTCAGGATTCACCCTTTGTCTTTGGTGTGCGTGAAGGACTTGCTCAGTGGCCAGTGAATAGTACTGCTTGTACTTTTTTAAAAAAGAGAATTTATTGGGCTGTGTATCTAAACATTTCAGTGATTTTAATGACTTCAGGTGTGACCAGATCAGATCTTAAAGGTGGTCTTCAACCCCTTGACCTCTAATTCCTGTTTGCTTTGCTTTGGCTTCAAAGATTCTTAGGTTTGCTTTCCACACAGACCCCAGGCAGCTCCATGCTCACATCTTCCCGCAAGGCTCAGCAGCCAGAGTTCAGTGGAGACCTCATGTGACTGCACAGGCTCGGCCTGTAGCCAGAGGCCTAGAAGGCTGGGACTGGCCCAGGAGGTCAGGGCTTTTCCCCACCCCTTCGAGGCTAACAGCCCCTGGACAAAGTGGCTGTTTGCAGAAGAAGGGGGAAGGCTTAAGCACCGGCTGCCCTCAAGTCATTCTATCCCCCTCCCAAGTGGGCATTAGGTTATCAGGCCAGGCTAAAAGCAGAGGGGCCACTGGGCAGGCTGGCAGCACAGGAGCCACACACCCTTCTCCAATGGGTCTGGTGGCTGTTGGATGACAGGGTCTGGAGGCAGGGACTTCTTCCAGGAACCCAGGGGAAATTAAAGGGAACCACGCCAGGGGAGGTGGTGGAGGCAGTGACTCCTCAGTTTCCTGGCCCAAAATACAGGAGGTGAGAATGGGGGACCAGATTTGATGAGGTGATTACGAACACTCCTTTATTGAGTCTTAAAAAATAAACACCTTAAATGGAGAGCGTGAAGCTGAGAAGTAGCATCCCAACAGCTTGTGTCCTCGGGAACGGCAGTCTTCTCTGAAGAAAGCTGCTTCTGTTCCACAGACACCGGGCAAGGGGTGCTATGTATGCTTTGTACATGGATCAAGGGTCCTTCCTGAGGGTAGCAGAGCTCAGTTACTCTCGCCATCACTGCTGATGATGCCACGCATATGTGACCAGTCCGGGGGTGCGGGACGGGGCCGCTCTTCGTCTGAGTCCAGGGTCCGACGGTACAGCTCCCCTGGGGGTGCTGCTTCTCCTAAAGGGTTCCAGGCTGTACGTCTGCGTGGCCGGCCTAGGGGAAAGGGGAAATGAGAGATCAGATACCCGAGAATGTCCAACCTCACCTATCTGCTCCCGGGCAGTGAGAGGAAATCCCTTACCCGAGCCACTGATGATGTTCGCAACATCCAAGGAGGCTACCTCAGCTGCCTCCTCCCTCTGCTCTTTCAGGGCCCGACACTTCTCTAGGGAAGGGGTACCTGGGGCAGAAGAAGCTGGTGATCCTCTCCTCCTCAGCAGCAAGGCCCTCTACTACAGCCCCTAGGGCACGCCGGGCCTCACCTTTCATGCCTAGGGCTTCCAGTTCTGCCCGGAGGATACTTAGGCGCTCCTTGTGTGAGCAACAGGAGCCCAACAGCTTCTTGTAGTTTCGATGGGCACCACAGGCCCGAATGTAGCGCTTTAGCCTCATCACAGCTGGGTGGTCCTCTCCACGGCGACCTGAGCCAGCCTAGCAAGGAAAGACAGCAGCTGAAGGCGAAGCCTGCTGGGCCTGAGGCAGGGTCTCCCTCTTCCCTAATGGTGGCCTCCCACCCCGCCTCACCCTCACCTTCCCTCCTTTGGCCTCTGGACTTCCGTCTGAGGAGGAAGAGGAGCTCCGTGTCCTGCCTTTCCTGGAGCTCTTCTTGGAAGAGCGGTTCTTCCTCTCCCCCTGGGGGCCGCCCCCTGCCTCGATGTCACTCACTTCCCTCTCCAAGTCACTCTCCTCACCACTGGTGCTGCGCAGTGTGGCCGTCTTTCTAGAGCCTTTAACTGTGGGTTCCCCCTTCCCACTGTCTTCCTCATCCTCGCTGCTTCCACTCAACCCCTTCCCATCCTTAAGCTGGGTCCTGTCCTTGCTCCTCTTCTGCACTGGGGGTTCTCCATCTCTCCCACTGTCATCCCCACTGCCTGCTGCCTCTTTCTGCTCTTCCTCGCTGTCTGAGTCTCCCATGAGCCTCTCTGCCTGGCTTTTCGGCTTACAGCTCCTCTCCTCCCTAGCTGACTTTCTCCCGCCATTGCTCCTGGCTCTGGGTTTCCAATCCTCCTTTTCCTTCTCCCCTTCTTTCTCTTCCTCCCCTCTGTGCTCTTTCTTCCCAGCTAGGATCTCCTCTTCCTCTTCACTCAGCTGTTCACTTTCCTTCAGGCTTTTAGTTCCTTTATTTCCCTCCACCTTCTTTGCTGTCCTCTGAACGGGTTCTTCCTCGCTCTCCTCGCTTTCTTCCCTGGCCTGCTTCCTACTGACTGAGGCGTTGCCTGGTGCCTGCTTCTTTGCCACAGGTTTCTTCCTAGTCTTCCTCTTGTCCCCCTTTTCCTCCTCCTCACTGCTCTCCTCTCCCCTCTGTGCGGGCAGGTCCCTCTGCAGTTCCTCATCACTGCTCTCCTCAACTGCCTTCTTTGAGGCTCGCCTTGGATTCTCCTCCTTGGCTGGGCTGACTTCTGCTGCCACCCCATTCTTTGCTGGGGGTCCAAAGTAGTCTGGGCTGGAGGCTTCAGAGCCGGACTCTGGAATATGGAGAGGAGAGAGGGTTGAGACAGGCTCCTCCTGTCCCTTCTCCCTTCACTTCGGATAGGTTGTCTCGAGCCCTGCCCTGACAGTTGGAGAGGCAGCAGGAAACAGCTATCTGTCTTCGCTGTTCCCGGTTCCTGACTCACTGGCCTCGCTCCCTCATTTAACGCCTGGGGACATAAGAGATGCACAGTGAATGCTTCTTGAGTGAACCAACGATGCAGAAGTCCCCCATAGCAGGTAGGAAGCACTAACCCGACTCTGAATTGAAGCGGAACCTTTTTCTCTCCGGGTCGCTACAAGGGGTGGGAGGCCTCTTGCCCTTCTTGGTAAGGTCCAGTTTGTCCTCCCTGGAAGCGGCTTCATCCACCTGTGTGTGCGCCAAGAGGGCGAACTATGCACCAAGGCGGCGTTCACCGCGCCCCGTCAGCCCCTCCTCCTCGGCAGCAAGCCCCGCCTCCGCCTCCCGCGGCCCAGGCTCCGGCCCGGCACACCTGCATCTTCAGCAGCTCCTCCTCCACCAGCCGCTTCAGTGCCTGCTTCTCCTCTGGCTCCAGGTGGTCGCGGCCCGAGTGAGCCAGGTACCTCCGCCGCACGATGGAATGCGTGAGCGTGCTGCGGGGACAGGGTGTCAGGACGGAGTCCCGTCCCACCCGCGCCCTTTCCAACCCCATCTCCAACTCCCTGGGCACCTGAGGTCCGGGCGGCCTCGGAAGAAGCTACGGGTGAACTCCTGCATCTCCTTCTCCCGCGCCATTTTGCTCAACCCGGGATTGGCGGCTCCCGCCTTTTTTTCTTCTCGGCCTCCGTCAGCGCGTTTGACAGCGGTTCGCGCACGCGCAGTGCTGCGGCACCGTGGGGCTAAGGACCGTTGGCCCTTGGCCGCGGACCGCGTGGGCCGATAACTTTGCCAGACGAGACTTGTTTTCCTTGGGCAGTTGGAGGGTCTCGCGGATCCTACCCTTTCTTGGAACGAATCATTTTTAAATTTCTCGTTAGAAACCGATTCGGCGCCGGCAACCGTTGGGTGAAACGTAATCAGCCCGCGACTCTGCCTTCCTTCGTGGTCACGGGCACCAGGTAGGCCGCTATTATTTCGCAAGGCAGAAGAGAAGAGGCATCCTCGCGAGGAGACGAGGAACCTCGGGGGAAAATCCTTTTGTGGCTTCAAGTGTCTAAGCACATTAGAGTCAGGAACGGCGCCCTCCAGCGTCCGCCATTTTTGTGGCGTCACCGCGTCACTGCTGCGCCATCCCCAGACGCAGCCACTCGCCACCGCGCTCCTTTCCCAGTATTCCTCGGCAGGGCGGCCCGTGCGGTGACGCCGCCTGGGCGCCCGGTACGCCGGGAGTTGTAGTCCCGGTGGCACAGCCTTGCAGAGTCTCCGGAAGTGGAGGCGTGAGCGACGGGGTAGCGCCTGCTTGGGGTAGCGGGACTGCAGAAGCTGGGCGCCACTGCCGGGCCGGTCATGAACGGGCCGGCGGACGGTGAAGTGGACTACAAAAAGAAATACCGGAATCTGAAACGGAAGCTCAAGTTCCTCATCTACGTGAGTGCTGCCGCGGGAAGGCTGTAGAGGGGGGAGGCCTGGCGCGGACAAAATCTCAGTTTACTCAGGTGTAAAGTGGGTGGGGCGAGCGGCTGCCGGTTCCGGGGCCCTTCACGGAGGACCGTTGGCCCAGCGCACCCCTTGCCCGTGATACAGGAGCACGAGTGCTTCCAGGAGGAGCTGAGGAAAGCGCAAAGGAAATTACTGAAGGTGTCCCGGGACAAGAGGTGATGCACGTTGCAGGGGCGGAGGGCGATGTGGTTCCTAGACAGTCTACATTGGGACCCCATCCCCGAGTAGGGCCACAAGTGCATGGGCTCTTTCAAGGATCCGATGGGCCTGCTGGGAGGGTCAGGGGCCCAGGGGGACATTGCTGCGCTGGGAAATCACTGTCCGTCTCTCCTTCCCTCTCCTCAGTTTCCTCCTAGACCGACTTCTGCAATACGAGAATGTGGATGAAGACTCTTCAGGTGAGCAAGGTCTTGAAAAATTGGTGGAGGGCGTGGTTCCTGGCACTTAGCAAGCTTCCTGGACCCCTGCCTTTTAGGCAGTGGCAGCTGATGCAGCCCCCAGTGGTCCTTAAGCCTAGTTGCTTGCCTTCCACCTGCACCGTTCTTTTATTCAGGCACTTACTGAGCACCTATTGTGTTTCAGGCATTGTGCTTGGCACAGGGGATACAGCAGAGGCAGAGACAGGCAAAGCCCTTGGTCTCTTGTAATTTATGTTTTAGTTGGGAAGAATAAGTAAATGAAGACAATACACTAGAATTTTAGGTCATAGTAAGGACTTGAAGGTAATGAAAGCAGTTATGTGGTAATGATTATAGTACAACAGGGGTTGATGAATTGTTTCTGCAATGGGCCAGATGGTAAGCTTTCTGCAACATACAATCTTTGAAGCACCTATTGAACTCTGCCTTTGTAGTAGCAGCCATGCCCCATCGGCAAATAAATGAGTAGGGCTATGTTTCTATAAAACTTTATAGGCACTGAAATTTGAATTTCATGTTATTTCCATATGAAAAATTTTTCTTTAGTTTTTTTTTGTCTTCAAACATTTAAAAGTTTAAAAGCCATTCTTGGCCGGGGCACGGTGGCTCACGCCTGTAATCCCAGCACTTTGGTAGGCCGAAGTGGGTGGATCACAAGGTCAAGAGTTCAAGACCAGCCTGACCAACATGGCGAAACCCCGTCTCTACTAAAGATACAAAAATTAGCTGGATGTGGTGGCGTGCGCCTGTAATCCCAGCTACTGGGGAGGCTGAGGCAGGAGAATCATTTGAACCCTGGAGGCAGAGGTTGCAGTGAGCCGAGATCGCTGCCACTGCATTCCACAGGGCAAAACTCCATCTCAAAAAAAGAAAAAAAAAAAAGCCATTCTTAGCTTGCAGACAGCAGCAAGCAGGCAGCAGGCAACGTCTGAATAGAGTACTCAAGAAAGGCTTTTCACGGAGTGACGTTTGAGTTGGGACCAGATAAGAAACCAGGCTTCCATCCTGGGCAACATAGTGAGACCCCATCTCAATTTAAAAAAAAAAAAGCCATGTATAGTTGTGTATACATGTGGTCCCAGCTACTTGGGAGGCAGAACCAGGAGGATCCCTTGCCTGAAAGGTCAAGGCTGTAGTGAGTCATGATAGCACCACTGTGCTCCAGCCTGGGTGACAGAGCAAGACTGTCTCAAAAAAAAAAGAAAGAAACCCCATCCTGGCTAACATGGTGAAATCCCGTCTCTATTTAAAATACAAAAAATTAGCTGGGCGTGGTGGCGGGCGCCTGTAGTCCTAGCTACTCGGGAGGCTGAGGCAGGAGAATGGGCGTGAACCTGGGAGGCGGAGCTTGCAGTGAGCCGAGATTGCGCCACTGCACTTCAGCCTGGGCAACCGAGTGAGATTCCGTCCAAAAAAAAAAGAAAAACCAACCTTGTGAAGAAGTGAGCTGGAGCTGCCCCAGCAGAATAATAAATGCAGCTACCCTGAGGTAAGCACAGGCCAGGCTTGGTTGAAAAGCAGAGGGATGAAAAAGAGAGAACACTGTGTTCATCCCTTTATTTGAATATTGTCTGCAGTTAACTATGTTTTCCATCATAACCGGAGCCCCACATGCATACCTACAAAACAAAGTTTAGTGAAACATTTTTAAGATCACTGTATCCAATTCATCCTGATACTTTTTAGATTGCTTTTTTTCTCTTCCTTTAGTGCTGGTTGCACACCAGTAAATTGATTTCATGACTCACTAATGGATTGAGACCCACAGTTTGAAAAAACCCTAAGGTGGGCATTTGTGGGCCTCTTCCTGGGTGGGGCCCTCATAAGCCATGTCATGTAGAATCACCTCTCTCCAAGGTGCCTTTAAACATTGGTCTGAGGCAGGGATCGGCATGTAGCAGCCAGCCACGTTTTGGGACGTAGTGTTTTGTCAGAACGCATGATACCCATTTGCTTGCTCTTATAGGAGGATTGTAGATAAGGTTAGGGAAATAGGCAGGGGCTCACTCAGGTAGGTCATAGTAGGAGGTTTGGCTTTTATTGCAGCCTCTCATCCCCTGCCTCTTCTTTCCCTAGGGTCTTCCAGTTAACATCCTGTTTGAGGGGAATTCAGGGCAGGAGGTGGGAGAGGACCCAGCATGTTCATGGCTAGAGTGGGTTGCATCTGAGGAGCAAAGGCCAGCAATATGAGCCCCACTCCTGTCATGGAGGCCCACACCCTGGCCAGGGAGACACATGCAAATGACACTTTTCAGCACAGTGTGAGCGCAGCCATGATGAGTAAGAGTAGAGGGTTCCAGGAGAGCCTGCAGTTAATTGGGCTTGAGGGATTCTGGAAGACTTCCCAGAGGCAGTGGCATTTGATCTGCTTCTTAAAGGGTCTCTCTGAGCAGAGACATTGGTAATGGCTTCTATAGGTGTATCAGTCATTTGTTCCATGAAAGATGGCCCTTCTAGGCAGAGGCACTGAATAGGAAATACATTTCTTTTTTGACGAAATAGGTCAGTGTGCTGTAAAGAATACAGTTACGTTAGTTGATCGGAAAGGTGTGTTGAAGCCAGATTAAGCAGCACCATGAATTCGTGCAGGTAGTGGGGGATGTCATCAAGAAGGATGTGACCAGGTTTGTTTTAGCTCACTGTGGGGTTGGGGGTGGACAGTGGATGGCAGGGTGATGTGAGACTGCTTAGCAGGTGATTTTGACATGCTGGTGGCCTGACCTGTGTTAGTTGGCGTGGGGAGCAGTGGATGAAGGGGAGGACTTCAGGGGTGGATGAACAGGACCCTGGTTATGGGGTGTGGGGCAGAGGCAGGAGCTGAAGACAGCTCAGCTCAGAGGCAAGGAACCAGTGGCATCAAATAGCCAAGGAGTCAGAGTCTCAGCCTCACACCTTACTTTCTGAGCCTCGGTGACCTCATGTGACAAGTGGAGGTGCTGCCCTTCCCATCCTTCCTTGGATCTGATGGCAAGGAGAGGTGGTGAGTGGGAAGGAGCCCGGCACGCTGGCCATGCGTGGCAGGTGTGTTACGGAGGAATCAGAGCGGGAGGGGCGCTGGGGAGGCTGGAGAGGTTGTGGACCTCCCTGAGACAGCTCAGGTGTGTGGTGCATGTGCGTGCCCACTAGCTGGTGTGTCAGAATCCCCCCCGGGAGCCCTTCTTTTGGGTTTTTGGTTGGTTTTGTTTTTTTGAGGCAGGGTCTTGCTCTGTCACCCAGGCTGTTGTGCAGTGTTACAATCACAGCTCACTGCAGCCTCAATCTCCAAGCAATTCTCCTGCCTCAGCCTCCTGAGTAGCTGGGACTACAGGCACACGCCACCATGCTCGGGTAATTGCTTTTGTTTTTAATAGAGCTGAGGTCTCGCTAGGTTGTCCAGGCTGCTCTTGAACTCCTGGCCTCAAGCGATCTGGCCACCTCAGCCTCTCACAGTGCTGGGATTCCGGGCATGAGCCCCTGCACCTGGTCCTCCGGTGCCCTTCTGTAGTGTGGAGGAGGTTATACCCTTCTGGGATGGACTGGGATCCCCCACCCCCACTGACCATCTGTCCCCGTCACAGACTCAGATGCCACTGCATCATCAGATAACAGCGAGACCGAGGGGACACCCAAGTTGTCTGACACACCGGCCCCTAAGAGGTGAGAAGAAGATGCATTCCTCTCGCTGGGGAGGGTCAGGTGGGGCGCCTGGGCTCCCAGCCACCTCTGACCCCGCCCTGTCCTTTCTCCAGGAAGAGAAGCCCTCCGCTGGGGGGGGCCCCCTCTCCCTCCAGCCTCTCCCTGCCTCCTTCAACAGGGTTTCCCCTTCAGGCCTCCGGGGTTCCCTCCCCATACCTGAGCTCGGTGAGTTGGGGTCAGGGGTGGGAAGTGGTGAACTAATATGCCTGGGAGTAAGGTGGGCGTCGTTTGGGCAGAAGAGCTGGGCCTCCGGGCAAGGCCTGCCCAACTTTGGGGACATCTGTCTGGGTGTGGCCCAAGTGTCCCATGGAGGGTGTGAGTGGGGGCTGCCCCCTTCTCTCTGGTATAGGAACGGGGCCAGGCGTGACTGAGGAGAGCAAAGCCCAGGACAGCATCCTGCTGCTGCCCGGCCCTTCTGTGTTCGGGAGCCCCGGGAGCCGCACTCATCACCATCTCTTTTGTTTTTCCATCTTCCTCCTGTTTGCATTTCTTTCCCCACCCTCACCCCGGTCCACTCCGCCTCCCATCTCCATCCCCGCTCCCGCCCACAGCTGGCCTCCCCCCGCTACCCCCCATTCCCTTCTGACTACCTGGCCCTGCAGCTGCCCGAGCCCAGCCCCCTGAGGCCCAAGCGGGAGAAACGGCCCCGCCTGCCCCGGAAACTCAAGGTACCCTGACGTGGGGGCGCTAGGGAGGGGCAGGACGGCAGGAGGAGAGCCACCTGAGGGAGGCTCAAGGCGGGGGCCTGTCAGAGAATCATGAACGATTAATTTGGGGACCCAGTCAGCACTTAGCACTGAGGGGTGGATCAGAGAAATCTCAGCTCACAGGCTTGTATGGAGACAAATCAGGGCAGAACCAGCCTTGGGGGACCTGGCGTGCGGATGCCAGGGGTCCCGCCCTTTCACGGCTGCAGTGTAGCGGGGCCAGGCTCATTTTCCCAGGGTGGGGCATGTTTTGTGATGCCAGGTAGCCCCAGACCAGGGCAGGATTACTGGATCTAGTCAAGTCAAGACTGCCTATTAGAAACCACGTAGCCTTCAGCAAGTCTCTGTTACCCTCTAGGCTTCCTAGGCTTGGCACCTATAGTGCTAGTGGTCCTACTCGATATGACCAGCAAGCGCCCCTGGAGCACCTCCTGTTACACGGCAGTGCACAAAGCAGACCAGTGCCTGCCCTCACAGAGCTCACATTCTAGCAAGATACGCAGAAAACATACTAGAAAAATAGGTACTTGTGGAGAAGAACAGAGTGAGGTCCAGAGCATGGGGACGCCGGGGGGGACGAGGCTGACACTTAGGGCCCAGCAGTCGGGCATGTTCTTTGAGCAGAGACATACAGGAAGTGGCAGCAAACCGTGTGGCTCCTGGGCAGTGTTTCTGTCAGGCAGAGACCCTGGGAGGGTGTGAGCTGGGCTTGTTGGAGGGTCTGGAAGGAGTCCGTGTCGGGAAGGAAAGTAAGTGGGTCCTGGAGCAGGTCAGAGGGGAGCTCCTGAGGCGCCAGTGTGCAGGATTCGCTGTGAATGAAGCCTTGGAGAAGGCAGTTCCCTGGCGGGGCACAGGTTGCAGGCATGAAGCGGGAGTGATCTAATTGCATCTTAACAAAATTGCAGACACTGGTGGTCAGAGAACAGACTAGGTGAGCGGTGGGGTGAGTTGGGATGGGAATGAGGAGGCCACCACGGTAAACCAGGCCGAGGGCAGAGGGTCCAGAGGGGGCTGCAGACCCATTTTGGAGAATGAGGGTGGGAGTTCCAGGAGGACCCCGTGTGGGCTGTGCGGGAGAGAAGCCAGGATGCCTCCAGGGCTTTAGTCTGAGCACGAGTGGAGTCTCCCTCCCTCAAGATGGGAGGGCTGTGGGAGCACAGGCTTGGAGGGAAGCTGAGTCTGGCCGCGGATGTGTCAGGTGCCACCTGGAAAGGAAGCTAGACAGCAGCCCATGAGGGGCTGCGCATTTGGAAGCCACCAGGCTAGTGGTAGATGCGAGCCTTGGGAGAGATGGGGATGGGCTGAGGGGCAAAGTGGAATGGGGACCAGCTGGGTGGCTCCCAGGGTTCTGGAGCCAGAAGCAGAATGAGAGGCCACATTTGCGGTGGTCTGGAGTACAGGATCTGGAGCTTCAATCCCAACTCTGCCGTTTTCTCCGTGTGACCTTGGCCCTGTGAGGCTTCACCTCTTGAGCCTGAGTAGCAGAGGTGACAGTACTGGCCCTGGTCCTTAGCAGGGGGATGGCGGGCAGGGTGGGGAGTGGTGCAGCACTGGGGGGCACTTAGAGGCTTTCTGGCCTGGTGCTGACTCCTGAAGCGGAGTTGTGTCTGGGAGCAAAGTTCTAGACATTCTGGAGAGAAGATTTGGGAGGGCAGCCCAGGTCCATAGCTGTCGGGGGAGGTGGGGAGAAGCCAGGAAAGGCCTCAGCGAGGAGAACGTGTGAGCCCAGGGTGAGTGGAATTGGATATTCCTGGCTGAAGCCATGGTGGGAAGGGAGCCAGGGCCACAGTGAAAGCACTCTCTGGGCCAGAGCAGGAGTGGTAAGAAATTGGCAAGAAGAACCAGGTGGGGCGGCATCATGGAAGGCCTGGACACTGGCCTGAAGTGGGAATTTGTCTGTTACTGTCAGGGGAGCGAGGAGATGGAAGGAAGGGAGTCCAAGCAGAGAAGGGATAACTGTGAAGACAGAAGCAGGTTGGTTCTGTCAGGCCTGAGTCAGACTTGGCCGGCTTTGAATCCCAGCTCTTCCAGTACTCACCATGCGACCTCAGCGTGTCATTTCACGCTTGGAGCCACAGCTCTCTTTCTCTGTTCAGTGGCGTCCTTGTGGGGAGAATGTGAGTGAAGGGATGAAAATTGCTTAGCCCATGCCTGGCTCCTAGTAAGCCACAGAGAAACGTGAGTCGCTGCCAGTCAGGCTGAGAGGATGCCACTGAGGAAGTCCAGGCCAGGGTGGGACATGCTGCGCACAGCGGGGAAGGAGAGGGGGTGGCCAGAGAAGGGGATGGTGCTTTCCAGTCATACACACATGTCTGCTCCCGTGTGTACATGTGGGGGCCTGGTGCAGGGCGCGGGGGTGCTGTTCAGAGTTGGACCCCCTGTCTGTTATCCGTCCTACCAGTCTCCTATACCCTGAGGCCTGACCCACCCTGGCCCTCACGCCACCCCAGCAGCGGAGATGAGGGTGAGGGCTCCTTAGGAAGCAGAGAGGAGGCCACAGGGCCAAATGTGACACTCAGAAGGGCCACTGGAGACCGCGCATGGCGTTTCCTGCCAGCCCACCCAGCATCTAGCCCAGGGCCAGACTGGACACTGCCACTGCCCCGCAGGACCCAGCGGGCCTGTGCCTCAGGACCTCCATGTCCACACCAGGTTCAGCCTCCTTCGCTGGCACGTGACCTGTCTCCGCTGCCCAGTGTCCTGAGGCTGGGAGGGCATTAAACCACCTGGCACACAGCCCATGCCCAGTTTGTGCCCACAGACAAAGCATGGGGACTGCGGAGGAGACCCACAGAGCTCTCTGGGGAGGGTTTGTGAGGACCTGGCAGCTGGGGGTGCTGAAGGGTTGGGCAGGGCAGAGGCCGCTTCCCAGCCTCAGAGGACGAAGCAGGACTTCTGACAAATAGAGCAGGATGCCCAGGTGGAGGGGCCGCCTGTCATCCGGCAGGCAGCACTCCCGTCCCGAGGCCCTGAGTGGCGCGGTGACGCGCTCAGGTCTGTGTTTTAGAGCGCGCGCTCTGGCTGCAGTGCGGAGGAGCTGGATCTGGGAGAGGCTGCAGGCAGGGAGTCCAGTTAGGAGGCTGGGACCGCAGCCCAGGTGAGCTGAGAGGAGGGCTGGGCCTAGGTCACGGCTGCGGGGATACCGAGGAGGGGCCCATCCAAGACATGATAGAAGCTTCTGGGGGGCAGAGAAGCCACTGGGGCTCTTGGCTCAGGCAGCCTGCAATACCCTCCACCGAACCAGTGAGTTCCACAGAAGAGGGAGAGGAGGAGGAGGGAGAGGAAGCCAGTGGCGGCAGGTGGCACCTTCAGGGCCCAGTGGCAGGCAGGCAAGCAGTCCAGGCCGACTCCACCTCTGGCTTAACCCCTGTCTCGGGGCAGCCCAGGCACCTCCCTGGAGAGGGCAGGGCCGGGCCTTTCCCTCCCGGTTTCCTATGAGGCACCCCATCCCCTCATCTCACCTCCATCACCACCCCCAGGCACTTGCTGGTTTGAGGCTCTCGAGGGGCTGGGGGCGGGCAGGCCCTGAGTGCAGCATAGGTTGGCCTGGCTGTGCCCAGGGCCCCTTCCCCGTCCCCAGAGCTGCCCTGGGGGGCAGGGCCCGGTCTCCTGAGGCCCCAGTGCCTCCCTGACTAGTCCCCCTGTGTTTCTTCCCCTGCTGCAGATGGCGGTGGGGCCCCCTGACTGCCCTGTGGGAGGACCGCTGACCTTCCCTGGCCGGGGTTCTGGGGCTGGGGTCGGGACAGCCCTGACCCCCCTCCCACCCCCCAAGATGCCCCCCCACACGATCCTGAGCACGGTCCCTCGGCAGATGTTCAGCGACGCAGGTAGCGGGGACGATGCCCTGGATGGGGACGATGACCTGGTGATCGACATCCCAGAGTGACCGCGACATCATGCCATGCCCACCACAGCCCTGCCCGGCGCCCTCCCCGTGCCAGCACACACGAGCCCAGCTTCCTCGGAGGTGTTTATTGATGCCCAGCTGCCATGCTCCGGCCACTGACACAACCAGAAAAGGCGTAAACATGCACGGGTGTTCCCCAGGAGGGTGGCAAGGGCCCTGCCTTCAAACTCTGGCCCCCTCCAGGGGACAGTTATTTAAACGAGTGGCCGGGAGCATCTGCCCCCTGCTGGGGAGGCAGAGACCCTGCGATGGCCACCCCTTTAAAAGGGCAGCTGTACAGGGCTAGGTTTTTGCAATGAAGTTTCTGTATTAAAGGAGTGGCTCTGGGTGTGTTTTTTGTCCTTTTCTCTTTTTCTGAGGCATTCTCCTCTGAACCTCCCCTAATCCGACCTCCTCCCTGTGGGGGGAGAGGGACGGGGCAGCGTGGAGAGGCAGGAGCGAGGAGCGTGGGGGCCTGGGGCCAGGCTCTGAGCACTGCCCGGGTGTGCAGAGGAGGGGGGCTTTGCATATTTGCAGGGACTAGCGAGTCAGGCAGGAGGTTTGCATATATGAATATAGAACTCCACAGCCCCTCACGAGCAGACAGACCCAGGTCACAGAGATTCACAAAAATAAGACAGGTAGTGCAGGGTGGGGGCAGCCCACCCCGTGTAAACGTGCAACACACTCGTGCGAAGGTTGGGTACTGCACCCGGCCCGATAGGCCTGTACCAGGACACTGCTGCCCACTCAGGCTGAGGACAGAGCCCCAGCCGCGGGGGGCAGCTCGCTGGTCAGGGCGTGCCAGCGCTCCAGGGCTGCGTCTGGCTGCTGCAGGCAGTCACTCCAGTGCTTCCGAGCCTCGCCTCGGGCACCTGACCCCAGGGACACGCCACCTGGGGGAGCAAGTGGCAGGGTCAGGGCCACCTCCCTGCCACTCACCCTCCCTCAGCACCCTCAGCCAGCTCCTCCCTCACCGATGAAGTCATTGGATTTGCCAATGTCATAGTCCCAGACGGTGACTTCCAGGGTCTTGGTGGCCAGAGTGGAGAGCTCTATCTCGTAGAAAAACTCCTGAGAACAAGGCCAGCCACCCATTCGTGAGCCGGCTCCCCAGCCCCTCCTTGGCCTCCCTCTGCATCCCATCCCCACCTGGGTACCTCGTTAAATTCTGGGTTGAGAGTCTTCTTCTTCACGCATGTCTTATGCTTGGATTTCTTGTCCACATCAGGCCTCAGGTACCTAGAGGTGGGGTGGAGGGAGAGGAACTGAGGGGTCAGGGACAGGCCAGGCCCAACTCGGGCCAGGGCAGGCTCCCTGGGGAGGAGAGGGTCAGGGCGAGGGCTCACGTCTTGACGTAGGGGTCCGAGTAACCGTTGACGTCCATGGCAGCCAGATGGGCGCAGCGCAAGATGCCTACCAGCAGTCCCCGGCGCCTCGAGCTGTAGCTGAGACTCAGCAGGATGCGGCCGCGCTCCTCCAGCAGCCCCGGGCCCTGCTCCGCCTGCTCCAACTGCGGGGCACAGACGCAGGGTCAGCCTGGGCCCCTGCCGCCTCCCACCCACGTGCATCCCCATCCCTGTGAGATGCCTCACCTCCT
Organism: Macaca nemestrina; assembly: GCF_043159975.1. Classification (NCBI taxonomy): domain Eukaryota; kingdom Metazoa; phylum Chordata; class Mammalia; order Primates; family Cercopithecidae; genus Macaca; species Macaca nemestrina. The sequence continues at coordinate 27,816,668 of NC_092142.1, read as the reverse complement.
TCAGGTAACAGGAGATGCCCCTCAGCGCCGCCGACATGGAAGAGGGGGATGCCAGCTGAGGGGGCAAACAGAAGGTTCTGGAAGCCTGGCCTCCCCAGGGCCCCCTCCCCCGGTGCCCCTGCAGCCCCCCGCACACACCGGGACCTGGCGCTCGAGGCAGATGTTAAAATGTTTCTTCTGCGAAGGCTTCAGGCGGCGGAGGGGCACACGGATCTCCCCAATAAACTCATTGTGACTCAGCTTGTCCTCATCACAGACGGCAATCCTGGTGGGGAACTGCAGCGTCAGGGCCCCTGGGGTACCTGAGCCCTGTTCTGGGGTGTAGGAAGGGCCTTGAACCAGCCCAGCTCTGCCCTACACACTACGTCTCATCTGGAAGACAGGCTGGCACTTGAGAAGGACAAGCGGATTTGCCCATTCCTCTGTCCCTCCCTGTGCAGCCAACCGGCTGTCCCTGGTCCATCAGAACATGCTCGGCCATTGTGGGAAGCCCTCAGAAATCTTGGAGCACCCTGATCACTGCCTCCATTCAGGGCCTGGGGGCAGAAGCCAAACACCACAGTGGATGTGGCCATAGACACAGGCCGTGAGAGCCTTGGACAGCCAGACGAGGACCCCATGCCTCCTCGGGAACCCCGTTCTTTTCCTGCATGCAGCAGAGAGCCGGCTCCACAGGGACTCACTAAGAAATGATTGCTCTCCGGCCACCTGTCCTCCGGCAGCCCCTGCCCTGCCTCTGCAGTGACCCACTACCAGGTTGGGCATCTGTGGCATGGAGGATGGGCAGATCCCAACCCTGCAACTTCTGAGCCACCTGTGTGACCTTGGGCAAGTCACTTGATCACCCTACGCCTCAATTCCCATCTGTAAATGGAGATGGTCAAGGGAAAGAAAGAAATGTGAAAATACTAAGCCCAGGCTGGGCCCTGGTGAGCGCTCATTTTTAGGTCTCATTCTGGTTTTGGCCTCTTGGCCTCCCCTCCATTCCACCCGCACACCCGACACCAAGGTGGCCTCCCTGCCACACGGCCCTGACCAGGGAAGGTCCCAAATGCAAATCCAAGCACAAAGGCAGAGGTCTCTCCGGAGCCTGGGTCCTACTGCCCGCCACCTGACTTGAGGGAATACTCTCCTCACATCTCCATCTCCTGGGATGACGGAGCAAGTTCCCTGTCCCTGAAGACTTCACTCCTTAAGAGATTTTAGGGGAACTCAAGGCATGGAAGGGGCAGACCAAAGCTGCAGAGGTCTGACTTCAGCCAAGGGCTCTGAGAAGGAGTCTCGGTAACCCAGGAACGCTTTTGGGAGGGGGCAGAGCTTGGACTGAGCCTCAGATGAGCGGAATTTAGGCTGGCAGGAAGGAGCTTTCCAGATAGAAAACAACAAGTTAAGTTCAGGAGTTGTGGAACTGGCCAGTTGGAAGAAGGGAGTCCTCTGTTTGAGGGGCAGGAGATATTTTTGTTTTTGAGACAGAGTCTCCCTCTATCACCCAGACTGGAGTGCAGTGGTGCAATCTCGGCTCACTGCAACCTCTGTCTCTTGGGTTCAAGCGATCCTCCTGCCTCAGCCTCCCAAGTAGCTGGGATTTACAGGCGCACGCCACCATGCCCAGCTAATTTTTGTATTTTTAGTACAGATGGGGTTTCACCAAGTTGGCCAGGCTGGTCTCAAACTCCTGACCTCAAGTGATCCGCCCACCTTGGCCTCCCAAAGTGCTGGGATTACAGGCGTGAGCCACCACACTTGGCTGGCAGGAGATACTGGGGGGCAGGAATGGCAGGGAAGTATTTTGGCCTGCTGCCAAAGGGGCTAGGGAGCCGCTGATGGTTCTTGAGCATCAGAGAGGTACAGACTTAATGGGACATAGATCAACCAACCAGCAGTTACAATGTCAGCTGTCCCTGAGCTGCTGCTGGACCTGGGTGGTGGGGAGGGGAGCCCTCACCTGAGCACCTTGTGCGTGATGTCATCATCCGTGATCCCGCTGTACGTCAGGTCCTCATTCCACACGGGATTCAGTGTGTTCCTCTGAGTCTTCGTTTTTAGCTTATTAGCCTGGGGTGTGGGGATGAAAGGTTCTCAATACCTGTCCTCCAGCCCCACGGGCTGGAGGCACGGGCTGGGCCGAGCAGGGCGAGAGGAGGCTGTTACCTTACAGGCTCCAGGCAGCAGGTGCAGCTTGACGTAGGGGTCGGCGAGGCCATTGAAATCCATGGGCTTGAGGCCCTGGAGAGGAGGGCAGGGGAGAGGGCTGGAGGCTCCCGGCACCTTTCTCCCTCTTGTAGAGCTGGACCCTGGAGGAGCCCAGAAGGGGGTTGCAAGGGCAGGAGGAAGGAGCAGGCCTGGGAAGGGAAGGAGGAATGGGCCCCCTCTGGGGGCTGCACGCAAACTGGCCCGGGCTGGGGCAGCAGGGAGTGCCCACCTTGGCCCTGAGGATGCTACAATGCAGAGTGCAGGAGGCCCGGTCATAGAGAAGGTCAAACTCCAGCATGCCCAGGGCGGCTGGAGAGAGAGGAAAGGCAGCATGGATCGGTTTGGAGACAGGTGTGTGAGAGAGGCCAGCAGGTGGGCACTGGCTGTATGTGTGTGTCTCTCTCTCTCGCCAGCCGGCGAGTGTGAGTGCAAGAGGCTGAGTGGGCCCGTGCGTGTGTGCGTCTGGGTCCGTGGCTCGGCTGCAACTGGGGCTGTGTGGGTGGTGGAGTGTCTCAGCAGAAATACTGAATATTGAGCCTTGCTGAAGCTGTAATCTCCACACCGACTGCAGCTGTGGCAGCCATCCCTGCCACCTCCCCCCGCCCACTGCCCTCCTCCCCTACCTACATGCACAGCCAGCAGGGCCCGTTCCCCTCCCCCGGGACGGCAAGCCTGGAGACCCCCACCAGCGCATGGGGCCTCCAAGCCCCCAGACTCACTGGCATCATCCGAGTCATAGCTGTCCACTTCCGCACCATCCTCAGGCGTGGTGGCCCCAAGGAGGGCTGCAGGGGGGGCCAGAGCCAGGGGGGCCAGATGGGTGGGGGCCTCGCCGCCGCCGCCACCCCCTTCAGGTCCAGGTCCCCGGCGGGGGAAGTAGTCAGAGATCTGGCGGATGGGCCGGATGGGCCCGGGGCACACGTTGATGGCCATGTGCTCCTGGATGTTGATGGTCATGCGGTCGCCCCTGCGGCCCCTCATGCAGCACCCCTGGCTGGGAGAGGGCATGTGAGCCAATGAGCCCATCATACCTAGCCATTCTGGCTGAGGGCCAGGTGACAGCCTCCTCGGTCTGCAGGGCCCTCACTAGCCTCCCTTCCTAGGTGTCGAGGGAGAGGGTGGCCTGTGCCAGCCGGTGGCAGGCAGGAGGCCTGGGCCCTGCAGACCCCACGCTGGCTCCACAGGGGCTGGGCTGCCAACCCACTCCCCGCAGAAGTCGAAGTTGCACCACCCCGTCCTCACCCACCCACCTCCAGGTTGTCCCTGTATCATCTTGCCAGCTCCTTCCTCTCCTCCAGGGCTCCCCTCTGCTCTGCTCCTGAGCCTGCCTGTTCCCCAAGGGACCCTGCAGGGCCCCGCCTCTGTTTCTCGGAGGCTCTGTCCTCCTCTGCACCAGGCGCTGGTCTAGTCAAGGTGTCACCCACCCCTCTAGGCTCCCACTGCCCACTGTCCCTTCATTCAGCCCCAGGACCTGTCTGCCTGGTTCCCCCGCTCGCTCACCACAGCCCCCGGTGGAGACCCCAGCCTCAGATGCCACCCCTGGCTCCCCAGGGGAGCCAGAAATTGCAGCCGCAGGAGAGCCGAACACCCCCGTAGCGCACACAGGCTGGCACTCTCCCCAGCACCCTCACGCCCCCGCCCTGCCCAGCCCCCTGCACCTGCCTCTGCCTCCAACAGGTGCCCAGGCAATGGGGGGACGGCGGGTGCAGGCTGGGCGGCGGCGGCCGGCAAGGAGAGCGCGGAGTCCGGCTGTGCGAGCCGAGAGGGAGGGAGCGCCGAGAAAGTGCGGGGAGGAGGGGGTGAGCGAGGTGGAGGCGAGGATGCAGCCGGCGCCGGCAGCGTGGGGGGGGGGGGGCGGGGAGGGGCGCCGGGGCTGGGGAGGGGGCGGGATCTCGGACTCCCACCCGGGGCCCGCTCGGGAGCGCACGCGAGCGCACACACAGACACGTGTGCCCGCGCGCGCACACTTACGCAGGGGCACGCGGGCCGGAAAACACTCGTGTGCACACATCCAGCCGGGCACCCCTGCGCGCACACGCCCGTGCCCACGTGTGCACGCTCACACCCTTGCACACCCCCAGGCACGCGCTGGCACACTTACCCGGAGAACTTCGCACGCACACGCACTCGCAAACACGCGGGCTCCCTGCGCCACCAGCAAGCAGCCGCCAGAATTGCCGGGTGTTCCCCAAGTACTCCTGGGAGACCCGGGCCCCCGCCCCCGCCAGCGCGTGTGGCCACTACTCCTCCTTCCCTCCCGGGTCCCCAGGGCCGGACCACCAGCCTCGTTGTCATGGCGACGCCGGCTCATCTCCCCCGAACCTCGCGCGTCTTCACGCCCCTCCCCCGCAGGGAGCTGGGGCCTCCGTCCTCCCCTCCCCATGTCTGTAGGGACCCAGAGGCGGACAGGAGCAGGGGGTCTGATCCGCCTGCTGTCGCCGGCCGGGGATCTCGGGGTCCCCCGAGCCAGGCTGGGGAGCCTCACGATCTGAGGGAGGAGGCAGAGGTCTGACGCTGCGGCTTCCCGCACACCTCCTCCCTTTGGCCATTCAGGCCTCTCTCCTTGTGGCCCAACCCAAGTCCCAGGGGCCCGTGTCCCCTGACCAGGGATGGCATCTCCTTTAGGAACCACCCTCCCTCACCTTTCCCCCTGCCGTCTCCAGTTCTGCCCCGCAGGTGGGAAGGGGCGTCGGGGCTTAGCTCTGAAGGCCCCCGAGCCCTGCGTTCGTTCCCCATGTGCTGCCATTTCTCACCCAAACCCTGCCACCCCCAAGCCGCCCCCCTGCCCTGCCCTGCGCCTACCACGAAGTGTCAGTCCACCCCTGGCCTTCGGTCTTCACTCACCTGTGACCCAAACTTACCATCCCGAAAACACGAAAGGGCTTATCACCCCCGCTGCCCACCACTGACTCACCCAACCGTTTCCTGCAGTTCCCGGGACACACCTAGACGGCTCAGTCCTAAGGATCTTGGCTCACATGCGCTCCTCTACCTGGGACCGGCGTTTCCTTAGGGAGTCACCCTGGGTCCCCTCTTCCTAGGAACCTTCCTGGGGCATCCCACACTGCCCCTCAGCTCCAGCGCCGTCAGGACTCCGCTCAGCACCGTTTCGCCAGTGCCTCCCCCACCAGCAGGGAGTTCCACTGGAGCGGCTGATTCATCTGGGAGTTCCTAGTGTCCCAAACTGGGCCTGGCACGAAGTTGGCATCTCTAAGTGCTGTTATTTAAAAGAGAAATACGGTTGCACGACAAAGTGAACATACCGAACACCACCTAATCTTACCCTTAAAAATGGTAAAGATGGTACATATCGATGTGTGTATTTCACTGCAATTGTCAGAGAAATGGAGTCCAGCCTGGTGGCGGATGCCTGTAATCCCAGCTACTCCAGGGACTGCCGCCAGAGGATCGCTTGAGTGAAGCCAGACTGGGCAACACGGTGAGACACAGTCTCTTAAAAATAAAAAAATAATAATAAAATAAAAAGTAAGAGAAATGTAAAGTCAACAACACTGAGGGGGTGAGGCACACACCTATAATCCCAACGCTTTGGGAGGCCGAGGCGGGTGGATCACCTGAGGTCAGGAGTTTGAGACCAGCCTGGCCAACATGGTGAAACCCCATCTCTGCTAAAAATACAAAAAATTAGCCGAGCTTGGTGGCATGTGCCTTGGGAGACTCAGGCAGGAAGATCACTTGAACCCGGGAGGTGGAGGTTCCAGTGAGCTGAGATCATACCACTGTACTCCAACCTGGGCTATAAGAGCAAAACTCAGTCTCAAAACAAACAAAAAACCCTGAGAAATCACTTATTACCCATAAAATGGGCAAAATCAAAGTGTCTGGGCCGGTGGTGGTGGCTCACACCTGTAATCCCAGCACTTTGGGAGGCTGAGGTGGGCTGATCCCTTGAGCTCAGAAGTTCAAGACCAGCCCGGGCAACATGGTGAGGCCCTGTCTCTAAAAAAAAAAAAAAAAGCCAGGCATAGTGGTGTGTGCCTGTGGTCCCAGCTACTGAAGAGGCTGAGGTGGGAGGATCTCTCTCTTTTTTTTTTTTTTTTTTTTGAGATGGAGTCTTGCTCTGTTGCCCAGGCTGGAGTGCAGTGGCATGATCTCGGCTCACTGCAAGCTCCACCTCCTGGGTTCACACCATTCTCCTGCCTCAGCCTCCCAAGTAGCTGAGACTACAGGCGCCCACCACCATGCCCAGCTAATTTTTTTGTATTTTTAGTAGAGATGCAGTTTCACCTTGTTAGCCAGGATGGTCTTGATCTCCTCCTGACCTCGTGATGGTGGGAGGATCTCTTGAGCCCAGGAGGTCAAGTCTGTAGTAAGATACAATCACTCCACTGCACTCCAGCCTGGGTAACAGTGAGACCCTGTCTCAAAAAAAAAAAAAGTGTGTATATATATATATATATATACACATACACACACACATATCCTTAGACCCAGAAATTCCACTTTTAGAATTTTATCTTATAGATATGCTGACCCATGAGCCAAATAATAGAAGTTCAAATTCTTTTTTTTTTTTTTTTTTGAGACAGAGTTTCGCCCTTGTTGCCCAGGCTGGAGTGCAAAGGCGCAATCTTGGCTCACCGCAACCTGCACCTCCCGGGTTCAAGCAATTCTCCTACCTCAGCTTCCCAAGTAGCTGGGATTACAGGGGCGCGCGCCACCATACCTGGCTAAATTTTTGTATTTTTAGTAGACACAGCATTTCACCATCTTAGCCACACTTGTCTTGAACTCCTGACCTCATGATCCGTCTGCTTCAGCCTCCCAAAGTCCTGGGATTACAGCCGTGAGCCACCGCGCCCTGCCACGAAGTTCAAGATTCTTAAAGGTAACATGTTCCAGAAGATTGGAAACAACTGAGATACCCAGAAGTAGGGGACCAGTTAAATCAGTCATGATGTAATTCCATACAGTGAAATAGTGTGCAGCCACAAGAGGCTGTTTGGCTCTTGTTTAGAATCATCTTTTTTTTTAAACATACAAGGTCTCCAAGGTCTCACTACTTTGCCCAAGCTGGTCTCAAATTCCTGGACTCAAGCAATCCTCCCACCTCGGCCTCCCAAAGTCCTGGGATTACAGGTGTGAGCCTCTGTGCCTGGCCCTAGAATCATTTCACAGTTTCATTTTAACTTAGAAAAGCAAAGTGCAGGCTGGGCGTGGTGGCTCACACCTGTAATCCTAGCACTTTGGGAGGCCGAAGCTGGTGGATCACGAGGTCAGGAGATCAAGACCATCCTGGTTAACACGGTGAAACCCCGTCTCTACTAAAAATACAAAAAAGTAGCTGGGCATGGCAGCAGGCACCTGTTCCCAGCTACTCGGGAGGCTGAGGCAGGAGAATGGCGTGAACCCGGGAGGCGGAGCTTGCAGTGAGCCAAGATCATGCCACTGCACTCCAGCCTGGGCGACAGAGCAAGACTCCATCTCGGAAGAAAAGAGAAAAAAGAAATCAAAAAAGAAAAGCAAGTGCAGAGAAGCATGGTTGGAATACTGCCGTTTGAGAGGGAAAGAGTTTAGCCGTATTTGCTTAGTTGTTCATATATTGTTTCTGGAGGCCTGCACAAGAAAATGGTAACTGTGTCTCTTGACAAGCTGAGAGAGTGAAAAAATAAAAATAATAAAAAGTAATAATAAATACACAAAAGAAAATATAACTATGGTGACCTCTGGGGAGACAGGGCAGGAAGAGGAAAGACTTTTCAACGTACATCCTTTTGCATCTTTGGAATTTTGTGCTACATGCATAGGTTACCTGTTCCAAAGAATACATTAAAATAATAAATTTTAGTCTTTTTTTGTTTGTTTGTTTGTTCGTTTTGAAACCGAATCTCGCTCTGTCGCCCAGGCTGGAGTGCAATTGCTCGATTGAGGCTCACCGCAACCTCCGCCTCTCGGGTTCAAGTGATTCTCTCGCGTCAGCCTCCTGAGTAGCTGGGATTACAGGCACCCACCATCATGCCCGGCTAGTTTTTTTGTATTTTTGTAGAGACGGGGTTTCACCATGTTGGCCAGGTTGGTCTCGAACTCCTGACCTCAGCTGATCCGCTTGCCTCGGCCTCCCAAATTGCTGGGATTATAGGCATGAGCCACTGCGCCTGGCCAAATTTTGGTCTTTTCTTTTCTTTCTTTCTTTTTCTTTCTTTTTTCTTTTTTTTTTTTTTTGAGACAGGGTCTCACTCTGTTGCCCAGGCTGGAGTGCAGTGGCAAGATCATAGCTCCCAGCAGCTTGAACACTTCAGCTCAGGTGATCCTCCCACTTTAGCCTCCCAAGTAGCTGGGACTATAGGTATGCACCACCACGCCTGGCTAATCTGTCTTTATTTTTTTATTTTTTTGTAGAGATGGGTCTCACTATGGTGCCCAGGCTGGTTTCAAACTTCTGGCCTCAAGCCATCCTCCTACCTTGGCCTCCCAAAGTGCTGGGATTACAGGTGTGAGCCATAGACCGTGCCCAGCAAAATAATATATTTCTTTCTTTCTTTTTTTTTTTTTTTTTTTTTTGACAGAGTCTCGCTCTGTTGCCCAGGCTGGAATGCAGTGGCATGATCTTGGCTCACTGCAACTTCCACCTCCCAGGTTTAAGCCTCAGCCTCCCAAGTAGCGGGGATTACAGGTGCACACCACCATGCCTGGCTAATTTTTGTATTTTTAGTGGAGACAGGGTTTTACCATGTTGGCCAGGCTGGTCTCCAACTCCTGACCTCAAGTGATCTGCCCGCCTCAGCCTCCCAAAGTGCTGGGATTACAGGCGTGAGCCACTGCACCCGGCCAATATTTCTAAAGTAAAGGCAACCATTAGGTTTCCTTCATGTCTCTCCAGGATAAGAAAGGAGGCAGGACTAAGGGAGACGCTGTGCAGTGTGACAGTCAGTGAGTTTAGCAAGAGGGAGTCCATGACCTGGGCACAGGCGGCCTGCAGTGAAGGGAGGGGGACACTCTGGCCAAGGAGACTGCTGAGTCCTGTCTCCTGTGCTCTCTTCCCACGGTGCTTGCTCAACCCCAGCCCTGCCTGCCTCCAGAAGAACTTGCTGAAGGCAGGTGAGGATGAGGCTGGAGTTCAAGCCAATTTCAGAGGAAAATGATGGACAGTGTTGAGCCCTGCTTTGTCCAGAGTGGGGAGGCTTTTGTACCAGTCACCCAGTCATTCAGTAAATATTGACTGAATATCGACTATAGATTGTGGGATACAACCAGGACCAAGGTCAATGAGCTGTGACTTCACAGCCTCATAGAGAAGATAGACAAATATACAGACAATCCTCATCCAGGGAAACTGACATGGGGACAGGGGATGGTCAGAAAGCCATGGGAACTCAGGGTCCTATGAGGCAGGAGGAAACAAAGATTAACACCTCACTTCCCAGAAGAGGAGCTGTCTCAGCTGAAACCTGAAAGATGAGGAGGAGTTAGCCAGGTCAAGCATGGGGGCAAATGTATTCCAGGCAGAGGTGTGTGTCAAGGCTGGGAGGCAGTCCAGAGCATGGCATATTCAGGAAAGAAATCATTCTACCAGCCTGGTCAACATGAAGAAACCCTGTCTAAAAAAAAAAAAATTAACCAGGAGTGGTCGCACGCACCTGTAGTCTCAGCTACTCGGGAGGCTGAGGCAGGATGATTGCTTGAGCCCAGGAGTTTGAGGCTTCAGTGAGCAGAGATCAGGCCACTATACTCCAGCCTGAGTGACAGAATGAGACCCTGCCTCAAAAAAAAAGAAAAAGAAAAAGAGAGAAAAAGAAAGAAAAAAATCATTCTACCAAGAAGACGCCTGCACTGTGTGTTTATTGCACCACTATTCACAATAGCAAAGACACAGAATCAACCTAGGTGCCCACCAACAGTGGACTGGATAAAGAAAATGTGATACATATATGCCATGGAATAGTATGCAGTCATAAAAACGATGAAATTATATCCCTTGCAGCAACATGGATGCAGCTGGAGGCCATTATCCTAACTGAATTAACACAGAAACAGAAAATCAAATACCACATGTTCTCGCAAGTGGGAGCTAAACATTGGGTACCTATGGACATAAAGATGAGAATAATAGACACTGGGGATTCTTAATAAGGGGAAGGAGGGGAAGGGTCGAAAAACTACCTATTGCTGGCACAGTGGCTCACGCCTGTAATCCCAACACCTCAGGAGGCCGAGGTGGGAGAATTGCTTGAGGCCAGGAGTTCGAGACCAGCCTGGCCAACATGGCGAAACCCCATCTCTACTAAAAATACAAAAATAATTAGGTGGGCTTGGTGGCACGCATCTGTAATTCCAGCTACTCAGGAGGCTGACGCACAAGAATCACTTGAACCTAGGAGGCAGAGGTTGCAATGAGCTGAGATCACGCCACTGCACTCCAGCCTGGGCAACAGAGTGAAACTCCATCTCGGAAGAAAAAAAAAAAAAGAAAACAAAAGAAAATAAAATTGAGGCTGGGTGCTATAATCCCAGCACTTTGGGAGGCCAAGGCAGGAGAATCCCTTGAGCCCTGGAGTTCAAGACCAGCCTGGGCAACATAGTGAAATCCTATTTCTACCAAAAAAAACCAAAAACAAATTAGTTGGGCATGGTGACTTGATCATGCAGTCCCAGCTACTTAGGAGGCTGAGGTGAGAGGATCGCTTGAGCCTGGGAGGTTGATGCTGCACTGAGCTATGACTGCATCACTGCACTCCAGCCTAGGCAACAGAGTGAAATGCTGAAGGAAGGAAGGAAGGAAGGAAGGAAGGAAGGAAGGAAGGAAGGAAGGAAGGAAGGAAGGAAGGAAGGGAAAGAAAGAAAGAAAGAAAGAAAGAAAGAAAGGAAGAAAGAAAGAAAGAAAGAAAGAAAGAAAGAAAGAAAGAAAGAAAGAAAGAAAGAAAGAAAGAAAGAAAGAAAAGAAAAGAAAAGAAAAGAAAAGAAAAAAGAGAAAGGAAGGAAAGAAAAAGAGAGAGAGAGAGAGAAGGGAGGGAGGGAGGGAGGAAGGAAGGGAAGGAAGGGAAGAAAAGAACATTAAACCAACAGATCTTTTTATTCTTATTTTTTTACAGATGTGATTCTCTGTCACCAAGGTTGGAGTGTAGCAGCACAATTATGGCTCACTTGAACCTTGAACTCCTGGCCTCCAGTGATCCTCCCACCTTGGCTTCCCAAATTGCTGGGATTACAGGCATGAGCCCCCAAACCTGGCCTAACAGGTCTCAATTTGGGGCTCATTAGGTGAGAGATAAGGATTCAGGATGATTCCTAGGTTTCTGTGTTGAACAGACCATCTAGAGGAATGATGGGACCATCCACTGAGATGAAAAGATGGGAGCAGAGCAGGTCTGGAGTAAGACTCCATTTATGATCCATTGCCTTGGAGATGTATTTGGACATCACAAACAGACATCTCAGAGTCTGGAGCTCCGAGGAGAGGTCTGGGCTGGAAATATACATTTGTGAGTCACTGGCATATAGATGGTATTTAAAGCCACGAGTACGGATGAGATCACCTAAGCAGAGAATATAGATAGCAAGACAAGGCCCCAGGCTGAGTTGGCTGGAGAAGGAGTCCTGAGAATTGGTGAGTGTGGCTCTGGGGATCTGAGTCAGGGACAGGTGCACCTGCTGGGAAGCAGAGAGAATGGAAAGAGAGAGAACCATTTGATTTGACAGATTATGAGCTCTTTCATGGACTTGATCAAAGCGGCTTCAGTGGATTGGTGGGGACAAAGCCAGATTAGAAGAGGTCGAAGAATTGGCCGGGCGCAGTGGCTCATGCCTGTAATCCCAGCACTTTGGGAGGCAGAGGCAGGCAGATCACCTGAGGTCAGGAGTTTGAAACCAGCTTGGCCAACGTGGCAAAACCCCGTCTCTACCAAAAATACAAAAATTAGCTGGGCGTGGTGGTGGGTGCCTATAATCCCAGCTACTCAGGAAGCCAAAGTGGGAGAATCATTTGAACCGGGAGACAGAGGTTGCGGTGAGCCGAGATCACGCCACTGCACTCCAGCCTGGGTGACTGAATGAGACTCCATCTCAAAAAAATAAGAGATCGAAGAGTCCATTAAAGGTGAGGGAGTGGAGACAGCAGGTGTAGATGACCCAGAGTTGCCCATCTACTCTAGAATGATGCGCATCTATGAGTTCTCTCCCTTGTCACTCTTGAGGGCAAGGACCATACCCTGGTGATTTCTGAGCCATAAATGGAGTCCGGCCAGTGCATAGCAGGAGCTCAGCACATTTATGTCATGGATGGATAAATGGATGAATGGATAATGCATTGTTTGGGTTGAAACGGCCTTTTCTGGTAGAGAAAGTAGCTGTATGTTTTTGAAGCATTTAAGAAAACAAAAAAAAAGTCAACCCCAAAGGCCATAGGCTCTGTGTCCCTTCTCCCAGCTAACCTCAAGGAGCAGTTGCGTGTGGGCCTGGGGCACAAGCTCTGGCCCAGCATCAGGAACCAGGTTATTTATTAATTAATTAATTAATTTATTTATTTATTTATTGAGATAGAGTCTCGAGTGTCACCCAGGCTGGAGTGCAGTGGCATGATCTTGGCTCACTGCAACCTCCACCTACTGGGCTCAAGTGATTCTCCTGCCTCAGATTCCTGATTAGCTGGGACTATAGGCGCGCATCACCACGCCTGGCTAATTTTTTTTTTTTTTTTTTTTGAGACGAAGTTTCACTCTATCACCCAGGCTGGAGTGCAGTGGTGCAATTTAGGCTCACTGCAACCTCTCTCTCTTGGGTTCAAGCAGTTCTCCTGTCTCAGCCTCCCGAGTAACTGGGACTACAGGCGCATGCTACCATGCCTGGCTAATTTTTGTATTTTTAGTAGAGATGGGGTTTCACCATATTGGTCACTCTGGTCTTGAACTCCTGACCTCAGGTGATCCACCCGCCTTGGCCTCCCAAAGTGCTGGGATTATAGGTGTGAGCCACCACGCCCAGCCTTTTTTTGGATTGTTAGTAGAGTCGGGATTTCATCATGTTGGGCAGGCTGGTCTCGAACTCCTGGCCTCAAGTGATCCACCCCATCTCGGCCTCTCAAAGTGCTGGGATCATAGGCGTGAGCACCGCGCCTGACCCAAAAACCACATTACTGAGTCCCTTCTGCTGCCTCTCACATGCCCTGTGGCTTTGGATAAATCCCTTCCTCTTTCTTATAAGTGACCTGCGTGGCGGCTCACAACTGTCATCCCAGCATTTTGGGAGGCCAGAGTGGGAGGATCACTTATGCCCGGAAGTTTGAGACCAGCCTGGGCAACATAGCAAGACCCCGTCTCTACAAAGAAAAAAATAAGTAGGCTGGGCACAGTCGCTCATGCCTGTAATCCCAGCACTCTAGGAGACCAGGGAGGGCAGATCATTTGAGGTCAGGAGTTTGAGACCAGACTGGCCAACATGATGAAACCCCGTCTCTACTAAAAAAACTACAAAAATTAGCCAGGTATGGTGGCACGTGCTTTTAATCCCAGCTACTCGGGAGACTGAGGCAGGAGAATCGCTTGAACTAAGAAGGCGGAAGTTGCAGTGAGCCAAGATCACGCCACTGCACTCCAGGATGGCCGACAGAGCGAAACTCCATCTCAAAAAAACAAAACAAAACAAAAAATAAGCAGGTGTGGTGGTGCACGCCCGTCGTGCCAGCTACTTGGGAGGCTGAGGTGAGAGGATCGCTTGAGCCCAGGAGGTCGAGGCTGCACTCCAGCCTGGGTGACAGACAGAGCAATATCTTGTCTCAAAAAAAAAAAAAAAAAAAAAAAAAAAAAAAAAAAAGGAAGCCATCAGCGCAGCACAGGGGAAGCAGCCCACGTGAGCCAGTCCCATAGATATTGGTTTCCCTCCTTCCCCACCCCTGCCCCGCCGCCCCCCTTTTTTTTTTGTCTCTCTGGGCTTTTTACTTGTTTAGGAACTCGAAGCGGTTCATGGCAAGTACCCCGAGTCCTAGCCCTCCTGTTCTCTGCATAGAGTTGCTGCAGAGCACCTCACACGCGCACAGATACACGCCTGGCTTTGGGCGAAGTCGCGACACTGGGTCTGCAGAGTCCTATGAGCACGCATCTTCGTCGTGAAACTAAGGAGACCCTGGAGTGTTCTTGGGCTTGGGCGGGATGGAACATGCCCGTGACAGACAGGCCCACCTGCCAATCAGAAGGGAGCTCTCCTTAGCTGGTGTGGGACCGCAGGAGTGGAAATGGCTGTTGGGAGGTGGCAGAGACGGGCGATGGGGTGGCCACAGGGGAGCCGCCGGCCACAGAAGAGGAAACGGAGGTGCAGAGAGCGGAGTCTGCGAAGGATGCGTGAATGGCCAAGAGATGTGCCTCGGAAAGGGCCTAGGGACTTCCTCTGACCAACCCCCGACGGCCATTCCCAGCCATCCGTTTTCCTGCAGCCTCAGATGCAACCTGTGGAAGATGCGAGAGGAGGCCCGGGAGTCCGCCCGGCAGCGCCTTCCCTAGGGTGGGAGCGGGGACTCAGGCGCGGACGCTGCTGCCACCTAGTGGGAGAAGCCTGCTACTCCTCTCGGTTCCTAACCCCAGGGTAGTTCCCAGCTGAGCACTGAGGCAGGGTCGGGGGAGGATGGGGAGAGCCCTGTGCCCCTGGATCTGCGGACACGATGCGAGGGGGAGCCTCAGAGAGGAACCCCCAGCCCCCAGGAAGTGCGCATTGCCCACACTACATTTCCCCTCTGTGCCATGATTTCCTCCGGTGTATAAGGGAGGCAAGAGTACCTGATTCTGGGCTGGGCTTAGTGGCTCATGCCTGTAATCCCAACACTTTGGGAGGCCGAAGCGGACGGATCTTCTGAGTTCAGGAGTTCAAGACCAGCCTGGCCAACATGGTGAAACCCCATCTCTACTAAAAATACAAAAATTGGCCGGACAGTGGTGGTGCGTGTCTGTAATCCCACTATTCAGGAGTCTGAGGCAGGAGAATCGCTTGAACCCAGGAGATGGAGGTTGCAGTGAGCTGAGATTGTGCCTCTGCCCTCCAGTCTGGCCAACAGAGTGAAACTTCATCTCAAAAAAAAAAAAAAAAAAGGCCGGGCGCAGGCGCAGTGGTTCACGCCTGTAATCTCAGCACTTTGGGAGGTCGAGGCGGGCAGATCACGATGTCAGGAGATAGAGACCATCCTGGCTAACACCGTGAAACGCCGTCTCTACTAAAAATACAAAAAAATTAGCCAGGCGTTTTGGTGGGCGCCTGTAGTCTCAGCTACTCGGGAGGCTGAGGCAGGAGAATGGTGTGAACCCGGGAGGCAGAGTTTGCAGTGAGCCGAGATCGTGCCACTGCACTCTAGCCTGGGCGATTGAGCAAGACCCCGTCTCAAAAACAAAAAAAAACAAAAACAGAGTACCTGCCTCTGAGGGTCAGTGCAAGGGTAAATGAACCAATTTGTGCAAGGAACTTGGCCATAAATGGAGTCCAGCCAGCATAGTAATAGGTGTCAAATAAATGCTACCCACTGGGCATGGTGGCTCACGCCTGTAATCCCAGCACTTTGGGAGGCTGAAGCTGGAGGATCATCTGAGGCCAGGAGTTCGACACCAGCCTGGACAACATAACAAGACCTCGGCCGGGCGAGGTGGCTCAAGCCTGTAATCCCAGCACTTTGGGAGGCCGAGACGGGCGAATCACGAGGTCAGGAGATCGAGACCATCCTGGCTAACACGGTGAAACCCCGTCTCTACTAAAAAATACAAAAAACTAGCCGGGCGAGGTGGTGGGCACCTGTAGTCCCAGCTACTTGGGATGCTGAGGCAGGAGAATGGCGTAAACCCGGGAGGCGGAGCTTGCAGTGAGCTGAGATCTGGCCACTGCACTCCAGCCTGGGCGACACAGCGAGATTCCGTCTCAAAAAAAACAAAAAACAAAAAACAAAAAAACATAACAAGACCTCATCTCTACAAAAAATGCAAAGATTAGCCAGGCATGGTGGCACATGATTGTGGTCCCAGCTACTCAGGAGGCTGACTTGGGAGGATCACTTGAGGCCAAGAGTTCCAGGCTGCAGTGATCATACCACTGTACTCCAGCCTGGGTGACAGAGTGAGACCCTGTCTCTGAAAAGACATAAAATAGGCCGGGCACTTTGGGAGGCCGAGGCAAGCAGATCACCTGAGGTGAGTAGTTCGAGACCAGCCTGACCAACACAGTGAAACCCTGTCTCTACTAAAAATACAAAAATTAGCCGGGTGTGGTGGCAGGCAGCTGTAATCCTAGCTACTCAGGAGGCTGAGGCAGGAGAATCACTTGAACCTGGGAGGCGGAGGCTGTAGTGAGCCAAGATCGTGCCACTGCACTCCTGCCTGGGTGACAGAGACCCTGTCTCCAAAAAAATGAAAATAAATAAAACAAATGCTACCTGTGGTTGATCCAAGGGGTAACTGGAGGTGTGTGGCCCGGTGCCACCACCCCAAATTGTGCCTGTTGTCTAAACACAGCTTCCTTTAGTTCTGGCTTTCAGCAAGATGGCCCTGCCGCAGCCCTCCTCTTTGTAAACGCTGGGGCTGCCACCATTATGGCTTTATCATCAGCAACATTCCAGAGGATGAAGACTGGTCCCAATCTCTCCTCTCCTCTCCTCTTCTGATGAGGGTGAGGGATGGGGAAGGGGTCCCAGCTCCTAGCACTTCCTCCCCTCACCCCAGAGTGCCATCAGAACAGCTCTGGGCTGTGACATCACAGAGCCCCCACCTCATGATAGCAGTCATGAGGTTGTGGCCATGGGTGCTGGTGTGGGTGTGGCTGGCTGCAATAGGGGCCATAGACACTGGTGAGAAGCTGTCTTGGGAGCAGTGGGAAGGCAGGCAGCTCTGGGGGCATAAAGGGTGATGCCCACTTAGGGACTGGGAAGCCAACCCTGCACCTTCTCCTTTTCTCTCCACTCTTCTCTCCCATCCTGCTGGTCCCACCCACCCCCCGACAACCATGGGCCTTGTCGTGGTGCACCCAGCTGACCCTGAGGGAAATCAAGACCTTCCACAGCCTCCACAATAAGGCTGGGTGGTCTCATAGGGTCCCAAGCCAGCTTCAGCCTTCAGAGATAAAGGCAGGGGTCAGCTTGGCTGTTGTCACAGACTTTGCTTGAATCCTAGTACCCAGACCCAAGCGTGCCACGGCGTCAGCCCTGGGGACAGAGTCTCCGCGCTTCTTAGACAGGCCTGACTTCTTCGATTATCCAGACTCAGACCAAGCCAGGCTCCTGGCTGTGGCCCAGTTTATTGGAGAGAAACCCATCATGTTTGTTAACTCAGGTATGAACCAGCTAGAGAAGGGACCTCCCTCCCCACCAGGGCCTGGAGGAGAGCAGCCCCCGACCCTTCCATTGGGCCATCAGAGGGGAATTAAGGGTCCTGCTTGTTTAGCAGGTTCCAGCCCCGGGCTCTTCCATCACATCCTGGTAGGCTTCCTGGTGGTGGTCGTCTTCTTTCTCCTTTTCCAGTTCTGCACCCACATGTAAGGCCTGCCCCCTTTCTCCAACCCCACCCACCACCACCTTCCTTGGGAGCAGCTGAAGAGCCCAGTTCTAGTGGGGCAGGGTGTGACCTCTCCCCTCTGATCTCCATGCCCCACAGAAACTTCCAGAAAGGGGCCTAAAGAGCCGGACAGGGGCCCCGGACTCAACCTGAGCACCCACACCCACCTCCTCTCCTGTCGATGAGCAAAAGTTCCCCACCTTTCTCCTCCCTGACTGCCCAGTGAGGAGCTGGGTATCCCACTCCCTGTGCGTTTCCCACAGCCCAAGCCCCCCACCTCCTCCCTTCCCAGCCCCAAAGAACTTGATGGTGAGGGCCTTGGTGGCGTTCACGCAGATCGTCTTTTATTAGCGGTCTGTAAAGCACCTCCCAGGGTCCCCCGACCCCAGATTGGAGGAAGCCTTGAGAGGTCAGTAGCACCAGGGACATGGCAGGGCCCGAGGACGCGATGTGCAGCCGATGGTGAGGGACTGGGCGCCCTCGCCTGCCCCCGGGGTTGTCAGCACTGGGAAGGCTTGGGGGTAGCAGCCACCTCTCTCCCTCAACCCCTCAACCCAACAGACTAGTTCAAATTTGGGTAAATAAATAAAATAAATAAGATTCCTCAAGCTGGCCTACCCTGGAGAGGAGCCGTGGTTGCAGCCGGCCGCTCGGGAGGCCCGAGGGCCAGCCGAGTTAGTTGGGGCGTCCTCTCCTCTCGGGTGATGGGGAGCCCTGGGGGGTGGCAGCAGAGGGGCTGGGATGGCCTTGGCAGAGGCGCCTCCCCACATTCTGACTCCTGGTCCCCTTGAAACCCTGTCGGTCTCCCTCCCCACAAGCCCTCCTGCCCTCAGTGGGTGGGAGGTGGTGCCCCCTCCCCTCCTCCCGCGCAGGGGTGTGCAGGAAGGGGGCACAGTAAGGAGAAGAGGTTCCCTCTCTCCCCTCATTCAGTCCCCGAGGCGTGGGGCCTCTTCCCTTTCAGGGTCATCGTCAGTCCTGGGGTTGTCCGGGCAAGAGGACCCTGGCTCCCACCCCCAGCCATCAGCCCCAGAGCCCTGTCTCCACAGGGGTGGGGGTGGGGAGGGGGAGGGTCCTGGTCCCCGGCCTCAGTCCTGGGCCTGGCAGGCCGGGGGTGGCCGGGAGCGGGGCCAGAAGAGGCGGCAGGCCCCGCGGCAGATGAGGAAGAACCAGTAGAGCTGAGGGGCCAGGAGCAGCGCAGCGCCCAGGTTGACGTGGGCGGGGATGGCCAGGGGCACGGCCAGCAGAGGCAGGCCGGCGTGGCGCCCGTAGGCCCAGTACAGGTAGGGGAAGAGCAGCACCCGGCAGCACAGGAAGCTGAGCAGCATCAGGGCCCCGTTCACCTTGTGCAGCAGCGTGTGCTGCTGCTTGTACTAAGGGAACACGGACACCGTGGCCGCCGCGGCAGAAGGGCTTGGCCCCCCTTGGCCCTCTCCCTGCCTCCCTGCAACCCTAGCAGGCAGCTCCTCCCAGACCGGACACTTTGCCAGGACACAAGCACGAGCTCAAAAGGCAAGGGGTGAGGGGGGGAATGACGAAGGGGCCAGAGCCCTTGGCAGCAACCCTGAAGGTCCCTCCCTTACCCGTGCCCCCCCCCATCGGGCTCCCGCACCCTCCCGTGCTCACTCACCTGGATGAGGATCTTGCCAAGGCAGACGAAGGGTGTGCTGACCTCTGCCATCAACATGCAACCCAGAAAGAAGTCTCCCTTCCCCTGTCGCCACACCTGAGCACACAGGCAGGAAGGTGAGGAGCTGGGGCTCCCCCTGGGTTCTTAGGCAGCCCCCACCCTTCCTCTTTCCCCTCTGTCACTTTTGGAGATGCTTGACTCTGAATGTCAAAACACCTGGGTGCAGGGCTGGGCGCGGTGGTTCACGCCTGTAATCCCAGCACTTCGGGAGGCCGAGGTAGGTGGATCACGAGGTGAGGAGTTTGAGACCAGCCTGACCAACAGTAGAAACCCCGTCTCTACTAAAAATAGCAAAAAAATTAGCCAGGCATGTTGGCGGGCACCTGTAATCCCCACTACTGGGGAGGCTGAGGTGGGAGAATCACTTGAACTCAGGAGGCGGAGGTTGCAGTGAGCCGAGATCACACCACTGCACTCCAGCCTGAGTGACACAGAGAGACTCCGGCTTGGAAAGAGAAAAAAGAGAAAGAACACCTGGGTGCGGGAGCAGGTGCATGACTTGGCTGCATCCCTCTTACAGTCCTGCAGAAAGACCGTGTTCCTTATGTAACAGGTGAGGAAACTGAGGCTCAGAGATGTGCAACCACAGATCCAAAGTGCTGCAGCCGGGCATTGTCCAGCCCGGGGCCAGGCTGCCCCCACACCCTGGTGCCCCTGGGCTGGTGCTCAGTGAACCCTGCCTGTCCACAACTTTCCCTGGAAACGTGCTGGGTCTGCTTGGCTGCCAGTACCCAGACCCAGGGCTTCCCAGGTTCCTGCCAGCACCAGTGGGACCAAGGAGCAGGCCACCCACACCCCACCCGCCCAGCTCCCCGGGACTCACCACCGACAGCGGGAAGCACACCAGCACCATGGCGGCATGGTGGAGCACCATGAGGAACTCCTTGTGCAGGTAGCCACGCGCTATGGCCCACGTGCTGCCCGGGGCTCTGGCCACTCCGTCATCCCCTCCATGCCCTTTGACCTGGTGCTTGTGCCAGTGACAGAGAAACATGGCATAGATGTCGTAGATGAAGTAGGGCACAGCAAACTGCGTGTAGGCAGAGGACAGCCAGTGTCTGTTGGGCAGAGAGACAGGAGGGGGGAGGGGGTGGGTGGGTGTGGGGAGCAAGGAGGAAAGGGGACACCAGTGGGCGGGGGCAGATCTCAGGGGTTGGCACGGCAGCCCTGGACAGCAGTGGAGTCTCAGGTACAGATGAGGGATCCAGAGGGTAGAGGGTGAGAAACTTGCCCAAGCTCACGCAGTCACGCAGCTAGTAAGCGACGGTGCTGGCATTCAAATCTGTGGCCTCAGAACCCACCCATGTTCCTCTCTCTGCAGTAAAGTGGGGGGAAAAGAAAAGAACAGAAGATGCCCACAGACCAAATGGCACAGATAGAGTGCCAAAATAAGCCCAGGCCAGGCAGGTGGGACCTTCCTTGCCGTGGTTATTTGTCCTAACCTTACCATGAGGTTAGGACCAGCAACAGCTGAATGGGTGAGAGTGCTGGAGAGAGAGGTCACAGGGGTGGACCCCCATTCCTGCCTCCTGAGGCAGGCGCTCTTCCAAACTTCCCGTGCATGCACTTATTTACCCCTCCCAAAACCCTGTAAAAGGTAGGTGTGGCCATAACCCCCACCGTACAGGTGAGGAAGTGAGTCACAGACGGGCTAGGTAACCTGGCCAAGGAAGGGACATGGGCAGTGGCTCCACAGCCCTCACTGCCATCTCCACTGTCCCCAGAAGGTCCAAGAGGCATCAGAGACAGGCCCTGTTGGCAAGTGAGGGGTCTTGTCAGCGCTGTTTGCCCTGCCCCAAAGTGACCCCATCTCTTTTCTGTTTTGTGTTGTTTCTCAGGGACAGCCAGGCATTAAGGGGAAAATGCAGAACAAAAGGAGCCAAGGACAGAGAAAGTTCCATGTACTTGGAGAGTAAACAAAAATGAGAAATGGATGAATAGACAAGACAGCATTTTTCTTCTGGAGTCAGCACATTGCCAGTTTCTCTTAAATCCTGTAGTCCCGAGACTGGTCTGGGGTGGGGGCGGAAGGTCAGAGAGGTAGGCCCCGGGGAGCTCGCCCCACATGGGGGAGGAGGGATGAAAGCAGAGTCAGCCAGAAGTTATCACCAAACATGAGGCATGTGGAGGGAGCTGTGGAGAAGTTGGGGCTGAGGTCTCTGAGGATGGGGAGCCTAAGGCAGGCAGCCTGTGAGTGGAGCCAGCCCATTCTCCAGCAGGGACGGTACCAGGGAAAAGGGAACCTGAGACTGTGATGCAGTGGTGTGGAGCTGCAGCCCAGAGGCAGGGGAAGATGAGAGGGGAGGAGCAGCTGCAGAGAATGCGAGGCAAGAACACAGGGAGAAAAGGTCCAAGTGGCCTGGAGGAGTCAGGGAAGGAAGCTGCCCACAATGCAGGCCCAGCAGAGGTGATGGGAGATGGGGCCCGCTGGGCTGGTGCAGGAGACCAGGAGGGGCCACCAGGCCCTGGGCTGTCATGTGAGGTGTTAAATCCCATCCCCACCCTCTTGGCAATTAGGTGCTCAGAAGTAGGAACAGCTGCTGCCCTGGATTAACCCGGATCCTCCCCACCTACCTGAGGATTAAAGCAGGGAGGAAGGACAGGAACAGACACAGGGGGCCTGGGGAGCAGGGGGGGTGCAGAAACCAAAAGGTGACCTCTGCATGTGAAGGCTGGGGAGGAAGTGCTGGATCCCAGGCTCGGCTTGGAGAAGGGGTGGGGAGGGGCGGGCAGAGGCCAAGAAGCAGCCAAGTCCCTGGGCAGGGTGTGAAGAAAGAGTTAAGCCAAGAACTGTCCTCTGCAGCTGCCACTTAACTCAATTCCTCTCGATGAAGCCCTTCCAGGAAGGGCGGCTGCCTCACCACAGAAGAGGCAACTCATCTTCGGAAAAAGAGGAGGCAAACAGAAACAGGGCACCCCCCGTCAGAAGCGTCCAGAGAATGTCCCCTGGGACTCAGGGGCTGCCACAGAAGGGAAGTGGCGCTGAAAGCTACGAAGCGGGTGTTGTGGGCACCTCCAAGGCAACTTGCAATGGGCCACCCATGAGTCACCTAGGGCGGTCGTCAGCACCACGGACAGGGCCCCTCTCCTCTCCGTCCTCCGCCTCCTGCCCGCACACCTCTGGGCCTTTTTGGCAAGCACCAGACTCTGCAGCAGCTGCCTGGCCACATTTTGGCCTCTTCGCCCTCATCCCCTCCTGCACTGCCTGGCCGTGTGTGGCCTTGTGCGTGTCATCTTTCTCCTCTCCTCTCCCTCACGCATGGAGTGGGTGCCAGATGCCTGGATTCTGGGAGGGCCTGAGGGGTGAGCCCGGCATGAGGAGGGGGCACCCCATCTGGGTGCTGGAGGGAAATGGGATCTGCCTCCTGGGGTGGAAGGCAGGGAAGAGGTGGGGAACCCACGACAACACAGGAGACCTGGAAGCCAACTAGGAAGCGCTTTGAGGATCCTCTGTGATCCCCGCTCCTTCTCCCCCTGGTTCTGACCTTTAAGGACAGGACGGGATAAATTTATCCCTGGGTGTTGAGTTGCAGTTATTGCAGTGAACTTGCTCAGGTCTAAGTTAAGGGCTTGGGGACCACGGACAGAGTTCCCTCCAAGATGTGGGGTCTTCCAGGGTTATGTGTACACACCAACCACTGGCACCTGGGCAGGGGGGTTCTCGCGGCACTTACTGGTCATCGATGATGTGCTTGCAGGAGGTGGAGACGATGTAGCCGGCAGTGGAGGCCATGATGGCCTGGACAGAGGACACCAGCCTGGGGGAGAGAGGGAGGCGTGCTAGAAGGGCAGAAGGGAAGAGGCGTGTGCCTTGATTTCTCCTCGTTGCTAGTCTAGCGACTGCACTTTGCATTCAGCCACTTCTCGGACCAGTCCTTGCCCGCCTTCTCCCAAGGCTGGGCTGCCTGAAATGTGCCCCACCACAGGCACCTCACGGCTCTCTGGTCTGCTCGGCTGCTGTTCCTCGGTCCACCCCACTCCTTGCCACCTTCTCCCTTCCCCATTTGTGGAAACTGAGTCTCCCTCTTCTCGGGGCGGCAGGGTGTCCGTCCTGAGGTGAGACCCCACTAAGAGTGAGCTGCTGATCCAGACCTCTCCCCACGAGGGGAGCCTGGGCCAGTTCTTGCCCCATTCAGCTGCCCAGTCATGACGCGGGCCTCACTCTGGACCCTTTGTGACCCCCGAGCTCCCCAATCACTCTCCCACTGTCTCCTGACTGCCACTAGCCTCCACTCTGCACTCTGGCCCTGTTCTAGGGGTATACAGTTGCACCATCCACTCCTCCATCCCTGGCCCCCAAACACTCGCCCTGAATGACACCTAGCTGTCTGGCCCTGGCCTCGTTCCCTAATGTCTTACAGGAATGTCTTCACTGCATGCCGGCCCTGTTTTGGAGGGTGGGAGGGTGTACCGGGAAGAAGAGAGAGGCAGGCTGAACACTAGTAGACCAGATGGCAGGGCTGGACGAGGTCTCCCAGGACAGTGAGCAAGGCAGGCAGTGAGGAGAGAGGAAGCCTGGGGGTAAAGCCCCCAACCCCCATAGGAACTCCCAATACCCAGCCACTGAGGGTCCAGAGAAGTGCCAGGTCCTTTCCATTCCCTGAGAAGCCCAAGAAGCAGAGAGGAGCTGAGGGGAAGGAAAGTGGTTTACCTGGCTGAGACAATGACCGCGTCGGCCTCCTCCCAGCGCAGCTGGGGCAGCCGCTGGAGCGTATTCTTGGAGAGGAGGAAGAGTCCGGGGAACACCACCCCCCCGGCCACCATCGGGGTCAGCATGGTGGCTGAGGACTTGGGCAGGGAGGCAGGCGGGCCGTGAAGGGTCAGGGAGGCTGAGCGGAAGGAGTTAGGGGTGGAGAAGGGACGCCAAGCCCGGGAAGGAGGGAGAAAACGATGGGAAGGGGCACAAAGGGGACAGGGCGGCGACGGGATGGGGCCAGAGAGTCCAATGAAACTGGGGAGTCAGGAGGGGGCCAGTTGGGCAGAGACGGGGGAGGGGAGGATGGGAGAAGGGGAGCAGGAGCAGGCCAGTGAGGGATGGGGAGAGGCGAGGAGGGGATGGCTTGGTGAAGGACAGAGAGGAAGAGGGGACAGGAGGAGGATGCAAATGGGGGAGGGGAGGGAGCCACCAGGCAGGTGGGGAGGGGAGGCTTACGTGAGAGGCTGGGAGGGCTCGAGGAGGCGGGGAGGGGGTGGGGGTGGGTCTGGGTGCCAGCCCCAAAGGAAGGAGGCAGGCAGGAGGGAGCGGAGGAGCAGGCAGCAGGGAGCGGAGGAGTAGCCGGGCAAGCGGTCAGCGGTCACCACCGCTCTCCCAGCTCCACTGCCTCCTCTCGCTGCCGCCCCGGTCCCCGCCACCCGGCACAGACACCGCACATGGCATCATAGAGACTCCGTGCCCAGCCCCCTGCCCCCTCGGTGGGGAGGGGGAGGGGGAGGGGAAGTGACCAGCTTGGGGAGGGCGGGGGAGGGGCAGGGAAATGATGGCACCGACCAGACACCGAGAAACCGGACCTGCAGCGGCGTCTCCCCATGCAGCTCTGAGCCACAGCCTCGGCTGCGACAGAGATGGGGGGAGCAGAGAAAGAGGGAGGGGGAGGCCCTTAAAGGAACAGCAGCTGCGGCGGCACAGGGGGCTGCTGGGGACAGGGGCCAGCTCTTCTCTTGGGGAGGAAGGGGGCTTAGGGCTCCTTGGCCAGCTGGGAGGGGGCCCTGAGCCCCCACAGGGGCCTGACCCTGTTTCCCATCAGCACTTTGCAAATGCCTGGCATCTCCTCCCTCGCCAAGCCATCCCTCTGGGGCCTGCCCCGGGTCCCAGCTTTGGGTGCCCACTCCTGCGAAAGACAGGCTTCCCCAGGAGAGGGAGCGGGAGCAAGTGGTGCTTTCTCAGAAGGAAGACTGAAGGAGGGGATGGGAGGAAAAATATCTCAACACAGTATCCTCAGACCCAGAGGCTCCCTCACCCTATGGTCGGGAAGGAAGCTGACATTGGCCAGAGGGGGCACCTGACTGTGCCGCAGGGCTGCCCATGTCCCGTCTGCTGCAGGAGCTCCGAGGGCGCTGTGCCTGTCCTTCCCACAGGGCCAGCAACGATCCTGAGGCTCCCTGAGGTCACCCAGTTCAGAAGTGGCAGAGCCCTCTCATTGCAGGTGTCGGAGGGGCAGGGAGTGGAAGAAGGGGGGAGTGGGGGGGCGGGGGGCCACTGCCTCTCAGGAAGCCCCAGGGAGCCCTAGGATGCCCAGGCCCTATTCTTCAGACAGCCAGCCCCTCCTGACCGCCCCTAAATTCCTACCGCTCTCTAGGAGCTCCTAACTTCCCTTCCTCTGCAACTTCCACAAACAGCCTAGTTTCAGAGTGGGAAAGTACTGCGGGGTGGGCTGGTGCAAGCTCCTCACTGGCCCATAAAGAAAGTGAGGCCTGGGGACTGGGCCAGGGTCGCGCTGTGGGACTGGAGCCAGAGGCACTGCCTCCTTTGACTTCTGCCCTCCCACCTGATCCCAACTGTCCTGTGGACTTCAGCATGACAAGGGCCTGTTATGCAAACTCCTTTGGTCTCCAAGCTCAATAATCAACCCTGTGGTTTGCCTTTCTCTGCCAGAGCCCACTCCTCGCCTCCCCAGAAGAAAAGCCGGGGACTGGGATTTGCTGTTTTGTGCCGCCCTCTAGCGGCGATCTGTAGGAAAGCACCCAGGAAGTCAGGCCGATTTGGAGCCGGTTTTAGAGACAATAGCGGACCTAGCTCCTGCCCTCAGCCCTTCACTGGAGGGGGAAAGGGGATCCAGCTCTCTGAGTTTCTACTACATGCTGGGCATAGTACCAGGTGATTTCTACTGATTCTTATTTGGTATCCCTGTTTTATAGAAGAAACAGGTTTAGAAATCTTGTGGGTTTTGTTTTGTTTTGTTTTTTTGAGATAGGGTCTCATTCTCTCCCCCAGGCTGGAGTACAGTGGCACGATCATGGCTCACTGCAACCTCAACCTCCCCAGGCTCAAATGATCCTCATGCCTCAGCCTCCCGAGTAGCTGGGACTACGGACGCACACCACCATGCCCAGGTAATTTTTGTATTTTTTGTAGAGATGAAGTTTCGCCATGTTGGCCAGGCTGGTCTCAAATTCCTGGGCTCAAGCAATCCACCCACCTCTGCCTCCCAACATGCTGATATTACAGGTGGGAGCCACCATGCCCAGAGGAAAGCTGGGTTTCTTTTTTTTTTTTTTTTTTTTGAGACGGAGTCTTGCTCTGTTGCCCAGGCCGGAGTGCAGTGGCGAGATCTCAGCTTACTGCAAGCCCCACCTCCCGGGTTTATGCCATTCTCCTGCCTCAGGCTCCCCAGTAGCTGGGACTACAGGCGCCCGCCACCTCACCCGGCTAGTTTTTTTGTATTTTTTAGTAGAGACGGGGTTTCACCGTGTTAGCCAGGATGGTCTCGATCTCCTGACCTCGTGATCCGCCCATCTCAGCCTCCCAAAGTGCTGGGATTACAGGCGTGAGCCACCGCGCCCGGCCAAGAAAGCTGGGTTTCAAACCCATGGTTGTGGCTGGGCGCGGTGTCTCACTCCTGTAATCCCAGCACTTTGGGAGGCCAAGGCTGACGGAGCATGAGATCAGGAGATCGAGACCATCCTGGCTAACACGGTGAAACCCCATCTCTTCTAAAAATACAAAAATTAGTCAGGTGTGGTGGCGGGCGCCTGTAGTCCCAGCTACTTGGGAGGCTGAGGCAGGAGAATCGCTTGAACCCAAGAGGCGGAGGTTGCAGTGAGCTGAGATCGCGCCATTGCACTCCAGCCTGGGCAACAGAGTGAGACTCCATCTCAAAAGAAAACAAAAAACAAAAAAATCATAGTTGCATAACCCCAAAGCCACACATGAGCAAAACTGCAAAAAGGACTGAGGTTGAGGAGGCTGGGTGATGGGCGGCCACCGTAACTACTCGAGATTGAGGACTACAAGGCTGGTCATGGAACTGTGGTTTCACTTCAGATGAGTAGAGACAGGCTTTTTTGTCTGCCAGGAAATCCATGTAGACACCCTAGTAAAATCTGTGTTCCATGTACCGCCTCCCGCTCCTATGGTTTGCTGATAGTGCGCTTTTATGGTAAGCTTTGTCACACAGGTCATAGATCTGCAGCCCAAGGGCCCAACCCAGCCCACAGACATGTTTTGTTTGGCCAGTATGCAGTTGTCAGTATAGTAGTTCTTAAATAAGTTCTTAGTTACTTATCAGTATTCAAGAATTGGGAGAGGCTGAGCGTGGTGGCTCATGCCTATAATCCTAGCACTTTGGGAGGCCGAGGTGGGCAGATCACCTGAGATCAGGAGTTTGAGACCAGCCTGGCCAACATGGTGAAACCCCATCTCTACTAAAAATACAAAAATTAGCCAGATGTAGTGGCGCACACCTGTAATACCAGCTACTCGGGAGGCTGAAGCAGGAATGTTGCTTGAACTTGGGAGGTGGAGGTTACAGTGAGCCACGATTGAGCCACTGAACTCCAGCCTGGGCAACAGAGTGAGATTCTGTCTCAAAAAAAAGAATAAAAAGAACTGGGAGGAAGCCCACCACAATGACATGCACCTGTAGTCTCAGCTACCCAGGAGGCCGAGGCAGGAGGATCACTTGAGCCCAGGAGTTCAAGACCAGCCTGGGCAACATGGAGAAACCCCGTCTCTACTAAAAGTACAAAAATTAGCCAGGCATGGTGGTGCACATCTGTAGTCCCAGCAACTTGGGAGTCAGCCTGATTCTCAGGGTGAATCACTTGTCAGGGAGGTCAAGGCTGCAGTGAGTCATGGTGGTGTCACTGTACTTCAGCCTGGGTGACAGAGTGAGACCCTGTCTCAAAACAAAAGAAGAAGAGGCCGGGTACAGTGGCTCATGCCTGTTATCCCAGCACTTCGGAGGCTGAGAAGGGAGGATCCTGTGAGCCCAGGAGTTCAAGACCAGCTTGGGCAACATAGTGAGACCCTGTTTCTACCAAAAAAAAAAAAAATTAGCCAGGTGTGGTGGCGCATTTCCTGTTGTCCCAGCTATGGCAGGAGGATTGGTTGAGCCTGGAAGTTCAAGGCTGCAGTGAGCCATGATAGTGCCACTACACTCCAGCCTAGGCAACAGAGCAAGACCTGTCTCAACAACAACAATGACA
The DNA here is from genome assembly GCF_043159975.1 of Macaca nemestrina. Taxonomy (NCBI): domain Eukaryota; kingdom Metazoa; phylum Chordata; class Mammalia; order Primates; family Cercopithecidae; genus Macaca; species Macaca nemestrina. The sequence goes on along the minus strand of NC_092142.1, from coordinate 27,788,174 downwards.
AAGAATCATAACTGAAAACATTGGCCCACGTTCTAATTGTATAACTTTATCAGTGGCTGGAGCCGAGCAGCACAGGCCCTCAGCAGAGAAGGTGAGTCCTCCTGCCCACATCCTCCCCGCAGAGCCCACATCCCTCATATTATCTGCAGGAGTTTGCAGCCCCTGCTCTACAGGCACAGATTCACATGATCTTCATACAACATCTCCATGAAGGAGAGTGGGGGTTATTATCAAGCCCATTTACCAGTGAGGGATCTGAAGTTCAGAGAAATTAAATGACTCACAAAAGACACCACTGTTGGTGTCTTTTTTTTTTTTTTTTTTTAAGACAGAGTATCACTCTGTCGCCTACGCTGGAGTACAGTGGCATGATCTCAGCTCACTGCAACCTCCACCTCCCGAGTTCAAGTGATTCTTCCGTCTCAGCCTCCAGAGCAGCTGGGATTACAGGCACCTGCCACCATACCTGGCTAATTTTTGTATTTTTAGTTCAGACGGGGTTTCACCATGTTGGCCAGGCTGGTCTTGAACTGCTGACCTCAGGTGATCCACCTGCTTCAGCCTCCCAAAGTGCTGGAATTACAGGCGTGAGCCACCGTGCCCAGCCTGCTGGTGTCTTTTGACTCCAAATCCCAGCTCCACCCCACACTCTGCTTCTGTTTTCACCACGGACTCATTCTGAAAGTAAGAGGTCAGTTCCACCAGCCGTGGCCCCAGGAAGGACACCCGCACCCTGGTCCTCTTACTTGGATGCTACCAGGACAGCCTCTTGTTTTTCCATCTGCAGGCTGGCGTGGTTCTGCAAGCCCCAGCGCAGGACAGTGAAGCACAACGGGAAGAAGACGCAACCCCCTGCGAATAGCAGGGCCATGCCTGCCTGCAGCCAAGAAGGCAGAAAAAGACGGCCATGAGAACACCTCAACACAACACCCTCAGACCCCCCGGCAGCCTTCTTCACCCCCAATGAGGCAAGGCCCAAGAGACCCATCCATCTGTGGCCATCCAAAGCCACCAGGCAAACCTCTTCTGTAAGCTCTTTTGCATCCTTATTACTCTTTTAATATTCATCATCCGGGGCAATTTGACATCCTAATTATCCTAATTTTTTGTTTTACACACCCAATTTAGACAATTTCTTTTCTTCTTCTTCTTCTTTGTTTTTTTTTTTTTTTTTTTTGAGATGCAGTCTTGCTCTTGTTACCCAGGCTGGAGTGTGGTGGCATGATCTTGGCTCACTGCAACCTCCACCTCCCGGGTTCAAGCAATTCTCGTGTCTCAGGCTCCTGAGTAGATGGGATTACAGGTGCCCGCCACCGTGCCCGGCTAATATTTGTGTTTTTAAGAGAGACAGGACTTTACTATGTTGGTCAGGATGATCTCGAATTCCTGACCTTAGGTGATCTGCCTGCCTTGGCCTCCCAAAGTGCTGGGATTACAGGCATGAGCCACTGCACCCAGCCCCTCCTACTCTTAAACTCCACCCTTTTCCATCTTCTGCATGCCCCCCCCGCCGCCCACCTTATGTCACCTCTCCCTTCTCCCCAGGCCTCACCTCTAAGGGACAGGTTGGAAGACAGAAAGGAAGGTTGATGTTTCTCCTCAGCACCGAAAACTTGGAAAAAGGAAGGGAGGGGGTTGTCAAGATAGTTGGAACTTTAAAATGACATTCCTTGAAAAAACAAAATAAAGCCAAAGCGATTGTTGTTCCATTAAAAAAGAAAACAAAAGAAATAACAGGCGCAAGGCTGAAACTACATATATTTACATAGATATCATTTTTGTTTAGAAAGACCTCCCCTCCCATCTACTCTGGGGAGCAGAGGTTTGGGGCAGGCACAGGCAGGATGAAGGGAATCAGGCCCTGTCATCCTGCCTTCCTGAAGTGGCTTCCAAGGGACCTTCTTGGGACAAAAGGAAGGTGTCAAACTGCAAAGGCACGAGGCTACTCTGCAGAGGCAGTTAGGGAGGGCAGGAGTATGCTCTCCCGTTGGTGGACTGGCTAGAAGATGCCATCCTCCCATTGGCCAGCCAGTTGATACATGTGCCCTATCATTTGCTTCCTATGGGGGCTGGGGGGCGGTTCCAGCAAGCCTTGCCTAGAATTGGCCAGTTAGAATCCATTGGTGACTTGATGGACAGCTACGTTTCAGGGACGTGTACAAAGAAGGAAAAGGAGGGAGGGGGAAATCAGAGCAGCTGCACAGCCCGGCGTGGTGGCTCACGCCTGTAATCCCAGCACTTCGGGAGGCCAAGGCGGGTGGATCATCTGAGGTCAGGAGTTCAAGACCATGCTGGCCAACATGGGGAACCCCGTCTCTAATAAAAATACAAAAATTAACCAGGCGTGATGGCGGGTACCTGTAATCCCAGCTACTCGGGAGACTGAGGCAGGAGAATCACTTGAATCCGGGAGGCAGAGGTTGCAGTGAGCCGAGATCTCCTCACTGCACTCCAGCCTGGGCGACAGAGAGAGACTCTGTTTCAAAAAAAAACAAAAACAAACAACAACAACAACAACAAAAAAAACACCAGCAGGTGCGGTGGCTCAGGCCTGAAATCCCAGCACTTCGGGAGGCCAAGGTGGGAGGATCACTTGAGGTCAGGAGTTCAAGACCAGTTTGGGCAATATAGTGGAACCCCTGTCTCTACAAAAAATAAGAATAGTAGGCCAGGCGCGGTGGCTCATGCCTGTAATCCCAGCACTTTGGGAGGCCGAGGCGGGCAGATCACGAAGTCAGGAGATCGAGACCATCCTGGCTAACACGGTGAAACCCCGTCTCTACTAAAAATACAAAAAATTAGCCGGGCGTGGTGGCGGGCATCTGTAGTCCCAGCTACTGGGAAGGCTGAGGCAGGAGAATGGCGTGAACCCAGGAGGCGGAGCTTGCAGTGAGCCGAGATCCCGCCACTGCACTCCAGCCTGGGGCGACAGAGCGAGATTGTGTCTCAAAAATAATAATAATAAAATAGTCCAGTGCAATGACACATACCTGTGGTCCCAGGTACTTGAAAGGATGAAGCGAAAGAATGGAAAGAATTGCTTGAGCCCAGGAGTTCAAGGCTGTAATGAGCTATGATCATACCACTGCACTCCATCCTGGGCAACAGAGCAAGACTCTGCCCCCCCAAAAAAGCAGTCCTAAGTAGTTATTGTAGGCAGTGTAGGATAAAAGGTAAAGAAGGTCATTTCGGCCGGGCGCGGTGGCTCACGCCTGTAATCCCAGCACTTTGGGAGGCCAAGGTGGGTGGATCACGAGGTCAGGAGTTTGAGACCAGCCTGACCAACATAGTGAAACCCCATCTCTACTAAAAATAGTGGCGCACACCTGTAATCCCAGCTACTCAGGAGGCTGAGGCAGAAGAATTGCTTGAATCCAGGAGGCAGAGGTTGCAGTGAGCCAAGATTGTACCACTGCACTCTAGTCTGAGCAACAGAGCGAGACTCTGTCTCAAAAACAAAAAAAAGAAAGAAAAAGAAGGCCATTTCTACCGTGGAAGTACATGGACTTCAAATTCAGAGTCCACAGATAATCAAAGAAACATTTCATTTCCCTATTGCTGAAATAAAGAAACAAATAAAGAAACACACTGAATGGCTCTGTTTACATCAAATTCAGAAAAGCAAAACATCTATCATGAAAAATCAGAACAGTGTTTAACTTGGGGAAGATATTGACTGGGAGGAGACCCCAGGGAACCTTCCGAAGTGTTGGAAATGCCCTTATATTGATCACCAGCGTATACATATGTAAACGTTCTCGAGGCATCCTCTTAAAATGTGTGCCCCTAAAGTGAAGCTGCAGTTTTTAAAATGCTAAATTTAGGCTCTTCCTTTCTCTGAATGATCGTGGGCAAAGCCTTTATGAGCCTCAATTTCTTCATCTGTGATGTTGGGTTAATAATAGTGTCAGATCATTAAATGCTGCTTATACTACAGGTATAAGCATTGATCTACATTTTCAGTCTCTAAAATAAAAAAAAAAAGTCCAGTGTGGTGGTGCACACCTGTAGTACCAGCACTTTGGGAGGCCAAGGCAGGAGGATCACTTGAGGACAGGAGGCTGAGGCTGCAGTGAGCTTTGATCATGAGACTGCACTCCAGCCTTGGGCCACAGAGTGCAACTCCGTCTCTAAAAAAATTAATTAAAAATATCAAGTCATGGCCGGGCGCGGTGGCTCAAGCCTGTAATCCTAGCACTTTGGGAGGCGATCACAAGGTCAGGAGATCAAGACCATCCTGGCTAACACGGTAAAATCCCATCTCTACTAAAAAATACAAAAAATTAGCCGGGCGAGGTGGCAGGCGCCCGTAGTCCCAGGTACTCGGGAGGCTGAGGCAGGAGAATGGCGGAAACCCGGGAGGCGGAGCTTGCAGTGAGCTGAGATCCGGCCACTGCACTCCAGCCTGGGCGACAGAGCGAGACTCCGTTTCAAAAAAAAAAAAAAAATCAAGTCATTTATCCAAAGCAACCTTGTGGGTAGGGATTATTATTGTACCTCTATTTTACAGATCAGAAAACAGAGGCACGGAGAGGTTTGGTACCTTGTCCGAGGTTAAACAGTCAGGAAGTGAATAAAAATGTTTAAATCATATTTTCTGAATTTGTTTGTCTGTATAATGTTAAGCAGATATAGAAAACATAAACTCATTTTCCTAAGGAACTGAAAGGCTTTTTTTTTTTTTTTTTTTTTCCTGAGACGGAGTTTCGCTCTTGTTGCCCAGGCTGGCCTGCGATGGCATGAACTTGGCTCACCGCAACCTCCGCCTCCCAGGTTCAAGTGATTCTCCTGCCTCAGCCTCCCAAGTACCTGGGATTACAGGCATGTGCCACCACACCCGGCTAATTTTGCATTTTTAGTAGAGACGGGGTTTCTCCATGTTGGTCAGGCTGGTCTCAAACTCCCGACCTCAGGTGATCCGCCCACCTCGGCCTCCCAAAGTGCTGGGATTATAGGCGTGAGCCACCGTGCCCGGCCCAAAGGCTTTTTTTTAAAAAGGGGGGAAAATCACCACTGAATACAATTTAGACCATCCTCATTCATATTTTCAGAACTTATCCTTCTCCTCTTCCTCCTTCTTCCTCTTATTCTTTTTTTTTTTTAGATGGAGGTTCGCTCTTGTTATCCAGGCTGGAGTGCAATGGCACAATCTCAGCTCACCGCAACCTTTGCCTTCCAGGTTCAAGCGATTCTCCTGCCTTAGCCTCCCGAGTAGCTGGGATTACAGCCATGTGCCACCACACCCGGCTAATTTTGTATTTTTAGTAGAGATGGGGTTTCTCCATGTTGGTCAGCTGTCTTGAACTCCTGACCTCAGGTGATCTGCCCACCTCGGCCTCCCAAAGTGCTGGGATTACAGGCGTGAGCCACTGCGCCAGGCTTCTTCCTCTTATTCTTTTGAGACAAGGTCTCACTCTGTTGTCCAGGCTGGAATGCAATGGCGTGATACTACCTCATTGCAGACTCAAACTTCTGGACTCAAGCAATGCTCCTCAGCCTCTGCCTCAGCCTCCAAAGTAGCTGGGACTACAGGTGTGCACACCACACTCAGCTAATTTTTGTATTTAAAAAAAAAATTAGCTATGTTCTATGGAAAGGAATCTTTTTACTTTCTATAGAGATGGGGTCTTGCTATGTTGCCCAGGCTGGTCTTGAACTCCTGACCTCAAGCAATCCCCCTGCCTTGGCCTCCTAAAGTGCTGGGATTACAGGCATGAGCCACCATGCTCGGCCAGTGTTTGCTTCTTTAGCTACTTTATTTTCTTCCCTCTGGATGGGCCTCTGAAAATTAAAACTTAAACCAAGAGCGGCTAGGCATGGTGGCTCATGACTGTGATCCCAGCACTTTGGGAGGCGAAGCGGGGGGGTGGATCAACTGAGGTCAGGAGTTCGAGACCAGCCTGGCCAACATGGCGAAACCCCATCCCTACTAAAAATACAAAAATTAGCCAGGTGTAGTGGTGCATGTCTGTAATCCCAGTTACTCAGGAGGCTGAGGCAGGAGAATCGCTTGAAATCAGTAGGCGGAGGTTGCAGTGATCCGAGATGGTGCCACTGCACTCCAGCCTGGGCAACAGAGCGAGACTTTCTCTCAAAAACAAAAACAAAAACAAAACACACAAACAAAAAAAAAACAACGAAAAGATCCTGAGCTGGGATCTGAAACCGGGCAGCCTGCCCTGCTATTTTCCCAGCTCCTGCATAGCTCATTGTGAGGACTAAATCGTGCCTATGCATAGAAGCTACAGTACTTTACACGGTAGCCGGTAGCCAGCTACTGTCATTACAAGTCAGCTACTGTCATTCTCAGCACCCACCGCATGCCAGGCACCGGGCTGAAACACTTTATATACATGCTCCCATTTAATCATCTATGCCACCTTACAAATAACTTCCCCATTTTACTGCTGAGAAATCTGAGTCTGAGAAAAGTTGAATGACATGCTTCAGACCATACAGTACATGACAAACTCAGTCAATGTGACTGCTGCCTTCCAAGTCTGATGAAAAGGAGATGAAGAGAGGGGAAGGCGGGAGGGGAGGAGAGAAGATGGGAGAAGGAAAAAGGGGAAGAGAACAGATGAGAGGAGGAGAGGCAAAAGGAGTGAGGAGGAGTAGCACTCCTCCAGGGTTATTTTCTTTTCCTTTTTTTTTTTTATTTATTTTTATTTTTTTTTATTTAAGACAAGGTCTCACTCTGTTGCCCAGACTGGAGTACAGTGACACAATCACAGCTCACTGCAGCCTCCACCTCCCGGATCAAGTGATCCTTCTACCTCAGCCTCCTGAGTAGCTGGGACAACAGGCGTGCGCCACCACACCTGGCTAATTTGGGGAGGTTTTTTTTTTTTTTTCTAGAGATGGGGTCTTGCTATGTTGCCTAGGCTGGTCTTCAACTCCTGGGCTCAAGCGATCTTCCTGCTTCAGTCTCCCAAAATGCTGGGATTACAGGCGTGAGCCACTGTGTGTGACCAGGGATGGTCATTTTCCTCTGCACCTGTGCTTACCCTGGACAAGAAAATGTAGAAGGGAGGAAAGTTTCCAGGCCATGAGCTGGTTAGAGTCAGGCCCGAGTCTCACTGGAATCTGGACTCTCTCCTACATTTCTTCCTTTCCTTGTAGATTTCTTCTTGTTTAGGGCAAAACAGTCCAAGGCTGCACAGGCTTGTCTGAGAGAGAAAATATGAGAGGAGAAAATTGTGGTTTTGAGCAATGGCTTTAAATTTTTTTTAAATAGTGACCCACAAGAGATATATTTTATTTTGTTTCTTTATGTATTTATGTGTTTATTTGTTTATTTTTGAGACAGCATCTCAATCTGTTGCCCAGGCTGGAGTGCAGTGGCACGATCTCGGCTCCCTGCAACCTCTGCCTCCCGGGTAAGTGATTATCCTACCTCAGCCTCCCGAGTAGCTGGAATTACAGGCACATGCCACCATGCCCGGCTAATTTCTGTATTCTTAGTAGAGACACCATATTGGCCAGGCTGGTCTGAACTCCTGACCTCAAGTGAGCCGCTCGCCTCAGCCTCCCAAAGTGTTGGGATTACAGAGGTGAGCCACTGCACCCAGCCGAGATATCTTTTATTTTGTGACCGCAGTTCACGTACCCACATGTTGAATGGAAAACCTTTGCACAACACATTCTGACTCATTATATGCAGTGCCCTGTGGAATTTTCTACATCATTTTTCCAGGAAATACTGATCACGACCCATTAAGCCAATTTCACTGCCCACTAGTGGCTAAACAAGCGAAGCGAGAGAAACCTTGGTTTGGAGAGCAGCGTTTCCCAACTTTTCTTTCATTATTGTTCCCCTGAGGAGCCCTTTTCAGACTTTTTTTTCTAATCGTTGCCTATCATGAAAGTTTAATAACACAGATATACTGTATGTCTATTCACGCATATCTTTTCCATATTAAAAAAAGTAAGCTTTTTTTGTCCCCTTGGGGGCGATATTATCCCAGTTGAGAAGGCATCATTGTCCTAATGCTCATTTTCTGAGCCACCTTTATTTATGTATTTATTCACTTATTTACTTATTTATTTTATTTTTTTATTTTTTTCAGATGGCGCTTTACTCTTTTGCACAGGCTGGTGTGCAGTGGCACGATCTTGGCTCACTGCAATCTCCGCCCCCCAGGTTCAAGCGATTCTCCTGCCTCAGCCTCCCAAGTAGCTGGGATTATAGGTGCCCGTCACCACACCCAGCTAATTTTTGTATTTTTAGTACAGATAGGGTTTCACCATGTTGGCTAGGCTGGTCTCAAACTCTTGACCTCAAGCGATCCACCCGCTTTGGCCTCCCAAAGTGTTGGAATTACAGGCATGAACCACTGTGCCCAGCCTCTGACCCGCCTTTATACACACCAATCCCAACATTCAATGAGATAGGATTAGTCCCATTTTGCAGGTGATTAAGTGGAAGTTGAGAGATTATATTAATTACTGAAGATTGAAATGGCTGGCAATTAGACTGGGAATCCAGAAACTTACCAAGATCCTAACTCAGCCTCTAGCTTCTCCAAACCTTTGTTTTTTTTTTTTTTTTTTTTTTTTTTTTTTTTTTTTTTGAGACGGAGTCTCGCTCTGCCGCCCAGGCTGGAGTGCAGTGGCCGGATCTCAGCTCACTGCAGGCTCCGCCTCCCGGGTTCACGCCATTCTCCTGCCTCAGCCTCCCCAGTAGCTGGGACTACAGGCGCCCGCCACCTCGCCCGGCTAGTTTTTTGTATTTTTTTTTTTAGTAGAGACGGGGTTTCACCGTGTCAGCCAGGATGGTCTCGATCTCCTGACCTCGTGATCCGCCCGCCTCGGCCTCCCAAAGTGCTGGGATTACAGGCTTGAGCCACCGCGCCCGGCCTCCAAACCTTTGTTTCCCCATGTAAAGAAAACCCTCAGTTATGGTCAGTTATGGTTTTTTGTTATTGTTGTTGTTTATCTCTATTTGACCTAATAAGAGCAAACATTAAGCCAGGCACAGTGGCTCATGTCTGGAATCTCAACACTTTGGGAGGCTGAGGTGGGTGGATCATGAGGTCAGGAGTTTGAGATCAGCCTGACCAACATGGTGAAACCCTTTCTCTACTAAAAAATACAAAAAAAAAAAAAAAAAAAACTAGCCGGGAGATGTGGCGGGTGCCTGTAGTCCCAGCTACTCGGGAGGCTAAGGCAGGAGAATGGTGTAAACCCGGAGGCGGAGCTTGCAGTGAGCTGAGATCCAGCCACTCACTCCAGCCCGGGCGACAGAGCGAGACTCCGTCTCAAAAAAAAAAAAAATAAATTAGCTGGGCACGGTGGCATGCGCCTGTAATCCCAGCTACTTGGGAGGCTGAGGCAGGAGAATTCTTTGAAACTGAAAGGCGGAGGTTGCAGTGAGCCGAGATCAGGCCACTGCGCTCCAGCCTGGTGACAGAGTAAAACTCTCTCTCCAAAAGGAAAAAAAAAAAGCAAACATTTATAGAGCATTTACTAAATATCCGGCAGCAATCTAAGCCCTTTACATATATTAACTAATTCAATCTCCACAATAATCTTAAGACGGACATACTGGGATTTTTGTTTTGTTTTGATTTTTGAGACGGGTCTCTCATTTTGTCTCCCTTGATGGAGTACACTGGCATCATTAGTTCACTGTAACTCAAACTCCTGTGCTCAGGGGATCCTCCTGCCTCAGCCTCCCAAGTGGCTGGGACTACAGGCTCTCAGACTCATCACTGCCAGCTTATTTTTAAAATTTTTTCTACAGATGGGGGTCTCGATTTGTTGCCTAGGTTGGTCTCAAACTCCTGGCCTCAAGCATTCTCCTACGTTGGCCTCCCAAAGTGCTGGGATTATAGGCACAAGTCACTGTGTCAGGTGAGACACACTCTCAGTCACTGTTCAGAGGAGGAAATTGAGGCACAGAGAGGTTGTGTGACTTGCTCAAGGTCATGCAGGTAGAAAGTGGCACAAGTAGGGATTTGAACCAAGTCATGTGATTTTCAGAGCACTGGCTGTGGGTTTTTTTTTTTTTTTGTCATCATGTATTATTTTTTGAGATGGGGTTGTCACTCCGTTGTCCAGGCTGGAAAGCAGTGGTGCCATCTCAGCTCCCTGCAACCTCTGTTTGCCAGGCTCAAACGATCCTCCTGCCTCAGCCTCCAGAGTAGCCTCCCAAGTAGTGTGGCTGGGACCACAGGCACGCCACCATCATGCATGGCTAATTTTTTGTATTTTTGGTGGAGACAGGGTTTCGCCATGTTGCTCATGCTTGTCTCAAACTCCTGAGCTCCATCCAGCAATACGCCTGATCCTCCCACCTTGGCCTCCAAAAGTGCTGGGATTACAGGCGTGAGCCACCATGGTTAGCATGACCTAACCATGTCCTTTTTTTTTTTTTTTTTTAACTCTGTCTGCCAGGCTAAAGTGCAGTAGTGCAATCTCAGCTCACTGCAGCCTCCGCCTCCCAGGTTCAAGCAATTCTCCTGCCTCAGCCTCTCGAGTAGCTGGGATTACAGGTGTGTGCCACCACACCTGGCTAATTTTTATATTTTTAGTGGAGACGGGGTTTCACCATGTTGGCCAGGGTGGTCTCGAACTCCTGACCTCAAGTGATCTGCCTGCCTCGCCTCCCAGAGTGCTAGGATTACAGGCATGAGCCACTGTGCTAAACTAACCATGTACTTTATTTTCTTTCATTTGAGACGAAGTTTCGCTCTTGTTGCCCAGGCTGGAGGGCAATGGTGCTATCTTGGCTCACTGCAACCTCCGCCTCCTGGGTTCAAGCGATTCTCCTGCCTCAGCCTTCCGAGTAGCTGGGATTACAGGTGCCCGCCACCACACACTTGGCTAATTGTTTGTATTTTTTTAGTAAAGACAGGGTTTCATCATGTTGCCCAGGCTCGTCTCAAACTCCTGACCTCAGGTGATCTGCGTGCCTTGGCCTCCCGAAGTGCGGGGATTACAGGAGAGAGCGACTGCCGCTATCATGTACTTCAAAAGGAAACTTTTTATCACTCTGGAAAATAGAAAACCAGTACCACCTGTGATAAACAGAAGGTAACAAAAAATACAAAAATGAAAACACATTTTAAAACATTCTAGCTAGATACTATCGGCAGCTGCTCATTCTGAACTCAAGGCTGGCTTTCTCGTTAAAAAAAGAAAGATCAGGTCCGGCACAGTGGCTCATGTCTGTAATCCCAGCACTCTGGGAGGCTGAGGGGGACAGATAAACTAAGGTCGAGGGTTCGAGACCAGCCTGGCCAATATGGTGAAACCCCATCTCCATTAAAAATATAAAAATTAACCAGGCATGGTGGCGTGTACCTGTAGTCCCAGCTACTCGGGAGGTCGAGTCAGAAGAATCAGTTCAACCCAGGAGGTGGAGATTGCAGTGAGCCGAGATTGCCCCATTGTATTCCAGCCTGGGTGACAAAGCAAGACTCCATCTCAAAAAAAAAAAAAAAGAAGAAAGAACAAAAAGATAAGCATAGATAGGTGTTAAAGGATTTCTGCCAGCAAATTGAGACTTTCTCCTGCAGTAATCAGAAATGCTGAAAGGGAATTGGAAAGAGAAAGAGAGTAGCTTGTTCAGGGTGTGTGTGTGTGGTGTGTGTGTGGTGGGGTGTGTGGGGGTGGTTGTATGGGGTGTGTGTGTGGTGTGTGTGTGGTGTGTTTGTGTGGTGTGTGTGTGCTGTGTGTGTGGGGTGTTTGTGTGGTGTGTGTGTGCTGTGTGTGGTGTGTGTGTGGTGGGGTGTGTGTGGGTGGGTGTATGGGTGTGTGTGTGTGGTGTGTTTGTGTGGTGTGTGGTGTGTGTGGTGGGGTGTGGGGGGGTGGGTGTATAGGGTGTGTGTGTGCTGTGTGTGTGGTGTGTGGTGTGTGTGTGCTGTGTGTGGTGTGTGGTGTGTGTGTGCTGTGTGTGGTGTGTGTGTGGTGTGTGTGTGGTGGGGTGTGTGGGGGTGGGTGTATGGTGTGTGTGTGTGTGGTGCATGTGGTGTATGTGTGGTGTGTTTGTGTGGTGTGCGTGGTGTGTGTGGTGCGTGTGGCGTGTGGTGTGTGTGGTGTTTGTGTGGTGTGTGTGGTGTGTGTGTGTGGTGTGTGTGTGGTGTATGTGTGGTGTGTGTGTGTGTGTGGTGTGTGTGTGTGTGGTGTTTGTGTGTGGTGTGGTTTATGTGTGGTGTGTGTGTGTGGTATGTGTATGGTGTGTGTGTATTTGTGTGTGTGGTGTGTGTGTTTGTGTGAGTGTTGATGTATGTGGTGTGTGTGTGAGGTGTGTGTATGTATTTGTGTGTGTTGTTTGTGTGGTGTGTGTGGTGTGTGAGTGTTGGTGTGTGTGGTGTCTGTGATGTGTGGTGCATGTGTGGTGTGTGTGTATTTGTGTGTGGTGTGTGTTTGGTATGTGTATGGTGTGTGTTGGTGTGTGTGGTGTGCGTGTTTTTTGTGTGGCGTGTGTGTATTTTTGTGTGTGTTGTGTGTGTTTGAGTTGTGTGTGTTGGTGTGGTATGTGTGTTTGTGTGAGGTGTGTGTGTATTTGTGTGTGTGGTGTGTTTGTTGGTGTGTGTGGTGCGTGTGTGTTTGTGTGTGGTGTGTGTGCTATGTGGGTGTGTGTGGTGTGTGTGTGGTGTGTGTGGTGTGTGTGTGGTGGGGTGTGTGGGGTGGGTGTATGGGGTGTGTGTGGAGTGGGGGTGTGTGTGGTGTGTTTGTGTGTGTGGTGTGTGTGGTGTGTGGGGGTGGGTGTATGGGGTGTGTGTGTGGTGTGTGATGTGTGTGTGGTGTGTGTATTGGTGTGTGTGGTGTGTGTGTGGTGCGTGTGTGTTTGTGTGTGGTGCGTGTGGTGTGTGGGGTGTGTGTGGTGTGTGTGTGGTGTGTGTGTTTGTGTGTGGTGTGTGTGGTGTGTGGGTTTGTGTGGTGTGTGGGGTGTGTGTGTGGTGTGTGTGGTGTGTGGTGTGTGGTGTGTGGTGTGTGTGGTGTGTGTGTGGGGTATGTGTGTGGTGGGGTGTGGGGGGTGGGTGTATGGGGTGTGTGTGTCGTGTTTGTGTGTGGTGTGTGTTGGTGTGTGTGGTGTGTGTGTGGTGCGTGTGTGTTTGTGTGTGGTGTGTGGGGTGTGTGTGGTGTGTGGGTTTGTGTGGTGTGTGTGGGGTGTGTGTGGTGTGTGGGTTTGTGTGGTGTGTGGGGTGTGTGTGTGGTGTGTGTGTGGTGTGTGTGTGGTGGGGTGTGTGGGGGTGTGTGTATGGGGTGTGTGTGTGGTGTGTGGTGTGTGGTGTGTTTGTGTGGGGTGTGTGGTGTGTTTGTGTGGGATGTGTGTGGTGTGTGGTGTGTGTGTTGGTGTGTGTGGTGCGTGTGTGGTGCGTGTGTGTTTGTGTGTGGTGTGTGGGTGTGTGTGGTGTGTGTGTGGTGTGTGTGTGGTGTGTGGGGTGTGTGTGCGTGGTGTGTGTGTGTGGTGTGTGTGGGGGGGTGGGGTGTGTGTGGTGTGTGTGTGCATGTGTGTGTGGTGTGTGTGTGGTGGGGTGTGTGGGGGTGGGTGTATGGGGTGTGTGTGTTGTGTGTGTGTGTGTGTGGTGTGTGGTGTGTGTGGTGTGTGTGTGCGTGGTGTGTGTGTGTGTGGTGTCTGTGTGGTGTGTGTGGTGGGGTGTGTGTGTGGTGTGTGTGGTGTGTGTGTGTGTGGTGTGTGTGTGGTGGAGTGTGTGGGGGTGGGTGTATGGGGGGTGTGTGTGGTGTGTTTGTGTGTGGTGTGTGTGGTGTGTGTGTGGTGGGGTATGTGGGGGTGGGTGTATGGGGTGTGTGTGGTGTGTCTATGTGGTGTGTGGGGTGTGTGTGTGTGGTGGAGTGTGTGGGGGTGGGTGTATGGGGTGTATGTGTGGTGTTTGTGTGTGTTGTGTGTGGTGTGTGTGATGTGTGTGTGCATAGTGTGTGTGGTGTGTGGGGTGTGTGTGTGGTAGGGTGTGTGGGGTTGGGTGTATGGGGTGTGTGTGTGGTGTGTGGGGTGTGTGTGTGGTGGGGTGTGTGGGAGTGGGTGTATGGGGTGTGTGTGTGGTGTTTGTGTGTGGTGTGTGTGTGTGGTGTGTGTGTGTAGTGTGTGGTGTGTGTGTGGTGGAGTGTGTGGGGTGTATGTGTGGTGTGTGTGTGCGTAGTGTGTGTGTGGTGTGTGTGTGGTGGGGTGTGTGGGGGTGGGTGTATGGGGTGTGTGTGTGGTGTTTGTGTGTGGTGTGTGGTTTGTGTGTGGTGTGTGGTTTGTGTGTGGTGTGTGGTGTGTTTGTGTGGTGTGTGTGGTGTGTGGTGTGTGGTGTGTGTGTGGCATGTGTGTGGTGGGGTGTGTGGGGGTGGGTGTATGGGGTGTATGTGTGGTGTTTGTGTGTGTGTGGTGTGTGTGTATTTGCGTGTGGTGTGTTTGGTGTGTGTATGGTGTGTGAGTGTTGGTGTGTGTGGTGTGTGTGTGTGAGCTGTGTGTGTATTTGTGTGTGTGGTGTGTGTTTGTGTGGTGTGTGTATGGTGTGTGTGTTGGTGTGTGTGGTATGTGTATGGTGTGTATTTGTGTGTGGTGTGTTTGTGTGGTGTGTGTATGGTGTGTGAGTGTTGGGGTGTGTGTGAGCTGTGTGTGTATTTGTGTGTGTGGTGTGTGTGGTGTGTGAGTGTTGCTGTGTGTATGTGTGTTTGTGTGAGGTGTGTGTATTTGTGTGTGGTGTGTGTGATGTGTGTGGTGTGTGTTGGTGTGTGGTGTGTATGAGGTATGTGTTTGTGTGGTGCATGTGTGGTGTGTATTTGTGTATGGTGTGTGTTTGTGTGGTATGTGTATGATGTGTTTGTTGGTGTGTGTGGTGTGTGTGGTGTGTGGTGTATGTGTTTATGTGGTGTGTGTATGGTGTGTTTGTGTGGTGTGTGTATGGTGTGTGAGTGTTGGTGTGTGTGGTGTGTTTGTGTGGTGTGTGGTGTGTTTGTGTGGTGTATGGTGTGTGTGTGTGTTGGTGTGTGTGGTGTGCATGTTTGTGTGAGGTGTGTGTGTATTTGTGTGTGTGGTGTATGTGTTTGTGTGGTGTGTGTATGGTGTGTGTGTTGGTGTGTGTGTGGTGTGTGTGTTTGTGTGAGGTGTGTGTGAATTTGTGTGTGTGGTGTATGTGTTTGTGTGGTATGTGTATGGTGTGTGTGTGGGTCTGTGTGGTGTATGTGTTTGTGTGGTATGTGTATGGTGTGTGTGTGTTGGTGTGTGTGTGGTGTGTGTTTGCGTGTGGTATGTGTGTTTGTGTGTGTGTTTTCTTGCTGCCATGCCACCCAAAATAAACCCAAGATGGGATGCACCCCACCCTCTGAACCCTTGTTGGGTGGTCCGTGGGTGTTCAGGACATCCCAGCCCAGGAAGGGAGACACACCAGCCTGTCCCGGTCTGGGTGGGCAGCCAGAAAGCACTGGGCCAGCCTGGGCAACACAGTGAGACCTCCTCTCTACAAAAAGTCAAAAAAATTAGCTGGGTGTGGTGCTGTGTGCCTGTAGTCCTAGCTACTTAGGAGGCTGAGGTGAGAGGATCGCTTGAGCTAGGGAGGTGGAGGCCACAGTGAGCCATGATCACGCCACCGCACTCCAGCCTGGGTGACAGAAGGAGACCCTGTCTCAAAAACAAAACAAAAACAAACAAAACAGAAAGCATTAGGCAGTCCACGCGTGGAGCAGCAGTGCAGGGCAGGGGTATAGGAGGGCCCATCCAGGCCTCTGTGACTTTAGCCACCGTCTTTCCTTCCCCTAGCCTGTCTCCCCAGGCGAGTCTCACCCCCACGCAGTCCTCAGAGACCCGCCACCCAATTTACCCTTGGCCTTGAGTTTACCGTTCTCTGTTCTTCCAGGCTCTGCTGCCCACAGGCTATTTCACTCATCCTCTCCACCGGGTTCCTTGCGGAGGTGTGCAGGTGTGATATCATCGAAGGCTGTGAATAAGTAAACAATAAGCGGCCAGAAGTGGCCTGTTTCCCACGTGATACCCAGGGAAGGGTCCGATTCCCCCCGCCTGGGCTCTGGGGTGAGACCTGGCTGGGGTGCCAGACCATTTATTATTTAGTACTTTTACTTACCTGTCCCAGGTTAGGGACTGTCCCAGGCAATGCCAGTCCCACCCTCTATCTGCACACCAGAAAAAGCTGAGGGCGCAGCAGATGAGTTGCAGCCAGACAGCTAAGGGTCCAATCCCTTTCTTCTCACATCGACTGGCTGTTGAGACATTGGCCAAATTTCACAACCTCTCTGAGCTTCCACTGAGCACACACCAAGTCCCATTGCCAGGCCTAAGTCCTGCTTCTGCCAGTCACTAGCCTGGCGTTCTTGTGCAAGGGATTCAACCCCTCTGAGCCTTGGGCGCCTCATCTATGAAACAGCAGCACCTCTCATTAATCAAAATGAGATCCGTGTAAAGCACAGTTGCTATACACATATGTATTGTGATATTCATTAATAGTCATTAAAAATGTATGTATTTAGAGATGAGATCTCTCTCTGTCATCCAGGCTGGAGTGCAGTGTCATGATCATGGCTCCCTGTAGCCTTGAACTCCCGGGTTCAACTGATCCTCCCTCTTCAGCCTCCTAAGTAGCTGGGATTGCAAGCGTGAGCACCAAACCTGGCCTGTTGTATCATTTATCTATCTGTCTATCCATCTGTCTGTCTATCCATCTGTCTATCGATCGATCAATCACAATCTCGGCTCATTGCAACCTCCGCCCCCAGGGGTCAAGTAATCTTCCCACCTCAGCCTCCTGAGTAGCTGGGGCTACAGGCATGTGCCACCATGCCTGGCTAATTTTTGCTTTTTGGTTTTGGTTTTTTGTTTGTTTGTTTGTTTTTGAGACAGAGTCTTGCTCTGTCACCCAGGCTGGAGTCCAGTGGTAAAATCTCAGCTCACTGAAACCTCTGCCTCCCAGGTTCAAGCAATTCTCCTGCCTCAGCTTCCTGAGTATCTGGGATTGCAGATACATGTCACCACGCTTGGCTAATTTGTGTATTTTTACTAGAGACAGGGTTTTACCATGTTGGCCAGGCTGGTCACAAACTCCTGACCTCAAGTGATCCACCTGCCTCGGCCTCCCAAAGTGCTGGGATTACAGGTGAGAGCCACCACACCCAGCCTAATTTTGTATTTTTTGTAGAGACTGGGTTTCACCATGTTGGCCAGGCTGGTCTCAAACTACTGACCTCAGGTGATCCACCCACCTCGGCCTCCCAAAATGCAGGGATTACAGGTGTGAGCCACCATGCATGGCCTATAATTTTTTGTTTGTTTGTTTGTTTGGGTTTTTTGTTTTTTGTTTTTTGTTTTTTTTTTTGAGACAGTGTCTCACTCTGTTGCCTAGGCTGGAGTGGAGTGGTGCAATCATAGCTCACTGTAGTCTCAAACTCTTGGGCTTGGGCCTGGCACGGTGGCTCATGCCTGTAATCCCAGACCTTTGGGAGGCCGAGATGGGTGGATTACCTGAGGTCAGAAATTCAAGACCAGCCTGGTCAACATGGTGAAACCCCGTCTCTACTAAATATACAAAAATTAGCCAGGCGTGGTGTCAGGTGCCTGTAATCCCAGCTACTCAGGAGACAGAGGCAGGAGAATCACTTGAACCCAGGAGGCAGAGGTTGCAGTGAGGTGAGATCACACGACTGCACTCCAGCTCGGGCAACAAGAGTGAAACTGTGTCTCCAAAAGAAAAGAAAAAAAAAAAAAACCCACCACCACCACCACCAACAAACAAACAAAAAAACTCCTGGGCTCAAGAGATTCTCCCACCTCAGCTTCCCAAGTAGTTGGGCCATAAATGCACACAAAAATTAGACAACATGTCTGGCTAATTTTTCTTATTTTTTTGTAGAGATGGGGTTCACTATATTTCTGAGGCTGGTGTTGAACTCCTGGGCTCAACTGATCCTTCCACGTCAGCTTCCCAAAGTGCTGGGGGATTGCAGGCATGAACCACTGCACCTGGCTATATATTTTAATGAGCCTTCGTTCTATGCCATGTACTTTGCATACATTTTCTCAAATAATCACAGGAAGCCCTGCCAGTCCCTGAGGGTCATCCCCACTTTCCACATGAGGACAACTGAGGCTCAGTGAGGTCAGTTGACTTGGCCAGGGTTGCACAGATACGCTGTGGCAGAACTAGAATTCAAATCCAGATCTTTCCTGGTTCTAAAGCCTTTTATTTTTTTCTCGCCCAGGCTGCAGTTCAGTGACTCCATCTCAGCTCACTGCACCCTCTGCCCTCTACCTCCCGAGTTTGAGAGATTCTCCTGCCTCAGCCTCCAGAGTAGCTGAGATTATAGGCACGCACCACCATGCCCAGCTATTTTTTTATTTGTTTGTTTTTGTTTTTGTTTTGTATTTTTAGTAGAGACGGGGTTTCACCATGTTCGCCAGGATCGTCTCGATCTCCTCGCCTCGTGATCCACCAGCCTCGGCCTCCCAGTGTTGGGATTACAGGCGTGAGCCACCGCGCCCCGCCTTTGTTTTTTTTTTTTTTTAGAGGCAGAGTCTCTCTCTGTCACCCAGGCTGGAGTGCAGTGGTGCGATCTCGGCTCACTGCAACCTTTGCTTTGTGGGTTCCAGCAATTCTCCTGTCTCAGCCTCCCAAGTAGCTGGGATTATAGGTACCCACCACCATGCCCAGCTAATTTTTGTATTTTTAGTAGAGATGGGGTTTTGCTATGCTGGCCAAGCTGATCTCAAACTCCTGACTTCAGGTGATCCACCTGCCTTGGCCTCCCAAAGTGCTGGGATTACAGGCGTGAGACACTGCACCCGGCCTAAAGGTTTGTTTCATTTTGTTTCCAACTGGGCCATTATTTCCAACCTACAAAATGGAAGTAATTGTTTCTGCCACTCATGCCTCCTGTAAGGATTAAGTAAGATAAAGTCTATTGACACCAGCTCTAGCTCGGCACAGCTTCATTCCCCCAGGGTAATTACCTAAACACAAACCTTTCATTTTCATACTAAGGAGGCTGCTGAACCTCTTCTTAATCTCTGGGAGATGATATCATTGGATGTCCATTGGAGGCAGCTGAAATTATTAGATCAGAATCAGAACTGCCAGGTCCCTTCCCATGCCCAAGCCCACTGAAGCTTCTTTCATCTTCTGGGATTCTCTGCATCTCTGATCTCCCACCCACCCCACCATGATTGGAAGTATACAGTCCTGTCTGCCTTTTCCCAGGGGAAATGCGGAACTACATATGATACTATCTGACCTCTCCAGCTTCCAGCTTCAAGGAGAGGAGACCTTGTGGTTACCTGGCTATTGTGAAGTCAGTTTCTCTCTGCCCCCAGCAAATGGTGTGATGTGGATAGAAGTGGGGCCTTGGCACAGCCAGGCACCGTGGCTCACACCTGTAATCCCAGCACTTTGGGAGGCCGACGTGGAAAAATCACGAGGTTAGGAGTTTGAGACTAGCCTGGCCAACATGGTGAAACCCTGTCTCTACTAAAAATACAAAAATTAGCTGGGCATGGTGGCGTGTGTCTGTAATCACAGCTACTCGGGAGGCTGATATAGGAGAATTACTCAACTTGGCAGGCGGAGGTTGCAGTGAGCTGAGATCACGCCACCGTACTCTAGTGTGGGCAACAGAGCAAGACTCCATCTCAAAAAAAAAAAAAAGAAAGAAAGAAAGAAATGGGGCCTTGGCAAAGTGGGGTATATACATCATCTCTTGTCTTGGCTTGCCTGGCAACACAGGCCTGGGGCACTGCCCATACTCCTGCATAATGTATGAGCCCATGGTAGGAACAAAACACCAGCACCAGCGGGTCTGGGCACTGCAGGCCACGGACGTGTCCAGGAGCCTTGCCAAGGCTGACGTCTCTCTGTTGGCAGAATATGCAGAATATGTGTTCCTGGAGGCCTTTTCTAGGGCTGAGGTGGGAACTGGCCTCATCTTGGTCCTCAGGATTCCATCAGACAATAAGACAGCCCAAGGCCTGTGACAGCCCAAGGCCTGTTACAAGCGTGAACAGTGGTTCACACTTGTTATCCCAGCACTTCGGGAGGCTGAGGCAGGAGGATCGCCTGAGCCCAAGAGTTCAAGAACAGCCCGAGCAATATAGTGAGACCTCGTCTCTACAAAAAATTTAAAAATTAGCTGGGTGTGGTAGCATGCACCTGTAGTCTCACCTATTTGGGAGACTGAGGTGGAAGGATCCCTTGAGCCAGGAGGTCGAAGCTGTTGTGGTGAGCCATGATTATGCCATTGCATTCCAGCCTGGGCTACCGAGTGAGACTGTGTCTCAAAAAAAAAAAAAACCAAAAAACAGAAGACAGCCTAAGAAGGCAATCTTCTTTAGGATCAATAATGGTGACATTAAAGACAGCTAGATTTCTGTTTTCTGGGCTTGAAATGCCCTCTGAAACGCCAGGGGTAGCCAAGAGGGTGGCTGAGACCATCTCAGTATGGTTGACAGTGGGAGGGAAGATTTGGGATCCAGGGACACAGCCCCTGGCGATTTCCGTGGCTGCCTCATGGTGTAGGAAACCTCGGGGGCAGCAGCTGTGGTGAGGTATGTTGGAGTGGAGAATGTGGACAAAAATAGGTATATGGTGGCATTGTTTTTAGGGGAAAATGCCAGGATTCAGCCATCGTGTAGGAAGTTGGAGGCCTCCATGGAGAGGGGTGCTTGTGTGAGCATGCATGTGTGGGTGTGTGCAAGTGTGTGTGTGTGATCTAAAAAGGTTAGGAATGAAACGGGGAGGGCTGAGTGCCTTGAAAGTCAAGGGAATTAGGACATGTGGAAATCAATGCTTCATTCATGGATAGTGTTTGGTTTCAATTCATTCAGAGAATCAGTGAGTATCGGCTGAGTGCAGTGGCTCTGGCCTGTAATACCAGCAACTTGGGAGGCCAAGGTGGGAGGATCATTTGAGGCAGGAGTTGGGAGACCAGCCTAGTCAACATAGCGAGACCCCATGTCTACTTTTTTAAAAGAAAAAAAATAGGCCGGGTGCAGTGGCTCACGCCTGTAATCCCAGCACTTTGGGAGGCCAAGGCGGGCGGATCACCTAAGGTCGGGAGTTCGAGCAGCCTGACCAACATGGAGAAACCCCATCTCTACTAAAAATACAAAATTAGCTGGGCATGGTGGCACATGCCTGTAATCCCAGCTACTCCAGAGGCTGAGGCAGGCAGAAGAATTTCTTGAATCCAGGGGGCGGAGGTTGCAGTGAGCCGAGATCGCACCACTGCACTCCAGCCTGGGCGACAAGAGCAAAGCTTCGTCTCAAAAAAAAAAGAAAAGAAAAAAGAAAGAAAGAAAGAAAGAAAGAAAGAAAAAGAACCAGTGAATATTCACCAAGGCTCCCAGGGCTAGGCCAAGCACTAGAGCTCAGGATAAGGAGATGACTCAGACCAGGCCCCAGACACTTGCAGTCTAATTGTGGAGCCAGACACGGAAGTGAGGAATTCAAGTATCTTGTGAGAAGTGCTAGAACAATAGTATCTGTATGATGCTCTGGGAATTCACAGCCCAAAGCAGCCACCTCTGCCTGAGGTTGGTAGGGAGGCCTCACAGAGGCGAAACTGAGCACATGCTTGAGGGATGAGGAAGAGGTTTGAGGGGAAGACAGAGGGTGTCCCAAGCAGAGGGATCAGCATCTGCAAAGCTGTGGAAATGTGAGACCCTACACACTGGTTCAGGAAGCTTCAGCAAATCCTATTGAAAGAACCAATGGGAAGTCAGGCATGGTGGCTCATGCCTGTAATCTCAGCTACCTGGGAGGCTGAGGCTAGAGGATCGCTTGAGCCCAGGAGTTCAAGACCAGCCTGAGCAACAAAGCAAGACCACATCTCTAAAAATTCAGAAAAAAAAGGCTGGGCATGGTGGCTCATGCCAGTAATCCCAGCACTTTGGGAGGCCAAGGCAGGCGGGATTGCCTGAGGTTAGGAGTTCGAGACTAGCCTGGCCAACATGGTGAAACCCTGTCTCTACTAAAAACACAAAAATTAGGTGTGTGTGGTGGCAGTTGCCTGTAATCTCAGCTACTCAGGAGGCTGAGGCAGGAGAATCACTTGAACCCGGGAGGCAGAGGTTGTAGTGAGCCAAGATCGCACCATTGCACTCCAGCCTGGGAGACAAGAGCGAAACTCCATCTCAAAAAATAAAAATAAAAAATAAATCAGAAAAAAAGAACCAAGGGGGTACAAAATTTAATTTGTTTACATATATTTAATACCTGATCTCCCTCCTCTGGTAAAATGTCAGCAACATGAGGGCAGGAAGTTTGCCTTATTCTCTGCTAGATACTACAGCAGTGCCTGTTACCCACTGAATATGTTGTGAATGAATAAAAGGAAGGTAGGCAGGGCACACAGTGGATGGTGTTGACAGTCTGCTAAAGCATTTGAGCTTTCTCCTGGAGTAAGTGGGAAGCCTTTGGAAGTTTTAAAGTGGAAAAGAAGCAAGATTTGATGTGGGTGGTAGGAAATCACTTTGATAGTGATGTGAAGGCTGTCAAAATGGAGTAAAAATGGAGCAGTGGGAGCAGATTGAAAAAAATATTGATAATTCCACACAATTAACAAGTAGCTTTGGTGGGGCATGGTGGCTCACACCTGTAATCCTAGCACTTTGGGAGGCTGAGGATGGAGGATTGCTTGAGGCCAGGAGTCCAAGATGGCCTGGGCAACATAGTGAGACCTCCTCTACAAAAAATGTAAAAAAAAAAAAAAAAAAAAAAAAATTAGCCAGGCACAGTGGCACGCATCTGTGGTCCTAGCTACTTGAGAGGCTGAGGAAGGAGGCTCACTTAAGGCCAGGAGTTTGAGACCAGCCTGGGCAACATAGCGCAACACCGTCACTACTTTTTTATTTTTAGTTTTTTGTTTTTTGTTTTTTTGTTTTTTTTTTGAGACGGAGTCTCGCTCTGTCGCCCAGGCTGGAGTGCAGTGGCCGGATCTCAGCTCACTGCAAGCTCCGCCTCCTGGGTTCACGCCATTCTCCTGCCTCAGCCTCCTGAGTAGCTGGGACTACAGACGCCCGCCACCTCGCCCGGCTAGTTTTTTGTATTTTTTTTAGTAGAGACGGGGTTTCACCGTGTTAGCCAGGATGGTCTCGATCTCCTGACCTCGTGATCCGCCCGTCTCGGCCTCCCAAAGTGCTGGGATTACAGGCTTGAGCCACTGCGCCCGGCCTATTTTTAGTTTTTATTTATATATTTTTTGAGACAAAGTCTCACTCTGTCGCCCAGGTTGGAGTACAGTGGCACGATCTTAGCTCACTGCAACCTCCGCCTCCACGGTTCAAGCAATTCTCCTGCCTCAGCCTCCCAAGTAGCGGGGACTACAGACGCCCGCCACCACAACCGGCTAATTTTTGTACTTTTTTACTAGAGACAGGGTTTTGCCATGTTGGCCAGGCGGGTCTCGAACGCCAGACCTCGGGTGATCTGCTTCCAAAGTGCTAGGATTACAGGTGTGAGACACTGTGTCCGGCATTCAAGGCTACTTTTTTTTTTTTTGAGACGGAGACTCGCTTTGTTGCTCAGGCTGGAGTGCAGTGGTAGATCTCGGCTCACTGCAAGCTCAGCCTCCCGGATTCACACCATTCTCCAGCCTCAGCCTCCCAAGTGGCTGGGACTACAGGTGCCCGCCCCCACGCCCGGCTTTTTTTTTTTTTTTTTTTTTTGTATTTTTAGTAGAGACGGGGTTTCACCGTGTTAGCCAGATTGGTCTCAATCTCCTGACCTCGTGATCTACCAGCCTTGGCCTCCCAAAGTATTGGAATTTACAGGCGTGAGCCACCGCGCCCGGCCCAAAGCTACATTTTAAAAAATAAAAATAGGCTGGGTGCGGCGGCTCACGCCTGTAATCCCACCACTTTGGGAGGCCGAAGCGGGCAGATCACCTGAGGTCAGGAGTTCGAGACCAGCCTGGTCAACATTGCGAAATCCCGTCTTTACTAAAAATACAAAAATTAGCCGGGTGTGGTGGTGCGCGCCTGTAATCCCAGCTACTCGGGAGGCTGAGGCAGGTGAATCGCTTGAACCCGGGAGGCGGAGGTTGCAGTGAGCCGAAATCGCACCACTGCACTGCAGTCTGGGCGACAGAGCGAGACTCGGTCTCAAAAATAAATAAATAAATAAAAATAAAATATAAAAAGTAGCTTTGATTTTTACAATATCCCCGAGCAGCAGGCTTTTCTCCCTTTTGCAGATGCGCAATGGCTTGGCCGGAGATACATCCAAGTCTTCGGTGTAGCCTGGAGGTTCAATCCTCCTGTGGCGCCCCACAACCCGGTGCCTCCTCCAACGTCCAGCATCTGATGAGGATCCGACCTAGGCTGGCGGTGGCGGGATTCGCTCTTCCCCTTGGGTCCCCTCGAAAAAGCCCCTAGGGCCGCAGCGGCGCAAAGCTGGTATCAGCGGAAGCTCAGGCGGGAGGCCGGAGGCGCGAGGCGGGAGGCGCGAGGCGGGAGGCGGGAGGCGCGAGGCGGGAGGCGCGAGGCGGGAGGCGCGAGGCGGGAGGCGCGAGGCGGCAGGAGGGAGTTTGGGCCTCGGCGGCCGCCGTAAAAAAACGCCGCTCTGGTCACCATGGCAACAGCTGGATGCCGCGAACGGCTTCTGGGCGGAGCCGGTGCCTCGGCCTATTGGACCCAGCTCGGCGCGGAATCCGTGAATTGCCCGCGGCCCGAGGGTGCAGGTGATGGGGGCGGACCGACCGGGGAAGCCCGGGGTGTAGGGACTGAAGAGGGGAGTGGTCTGGGGCAAGCTGGAGCCTGCGAGGAAGGCGCCGCCTCGGATCCCCCGCCTCCCATTCCCTTTCCCGAATTCCACCCTCTGGCCCAGCGATGGCCTCAGTTTCCCCAAACAGGAAAGGGAAGGAGGGTGGGCACCCCGGTCTAACGGTGCCTCTCAGCCCCTGAGACCCAGAACCTTCCTTCTGCAGCTCCCGGATTGACTGGCTCTGCCCTGCCCCATGGACGTAAGTCCGGGCCCCTTCCCCTCTCTGAGCCCCCTCAGCGCCCTGTCCTCACCCCGACTGAGCCTGCCTTCCAGCACGGACTGGGGAGGGGGCTTCTACCCAACAGAGACTACACCCTGCCAGCTCAGGACGAGAACTGTGAGGAAGAGTGCCAGGAATGGACTTCCCACGGGAGAGCACATTTCTGGTATTCCTGGCAAGATGAGGAGGTTGACCAAGTAATCCAGGAGAAAAGGCATTTCCGGCAGAGGAAACAGCCTGGGGGTGAGAGGGAGGCTGCAGCATTTGGGGAATTGCTAGGGCTATCATGTGTTTGGAAGAGAAGGAGGGAGAGAGGTAGGCAGGACTAAACTGGGAATTTTGTCACTGACATAAGTTTTAAGTGCCAGGTGTGGTGGCTGTCGCCTGTAATTCCAGCTACTGAGGAGGCTGAGGTGGGAGGATCGTTTAAGCCCAGGAGCTCGAGGCTGCAGCGAGCCATGATCTTGCCGCTGCATTCCGGCCTGGGTGACAGAGTGAGACACTGTCTCTAAGAAAAATAGCCAGGTGCGGTGGCTCATGCTTGGAATCCCAGCACTTTGGGAGGCCGAGGTGGGTGGATCACCTGAGATTAGGAGTTCAAGACCAGCCTGGCCAACATGACGAAACCCCCTCTGTACTAAAAATACAAACATTAGCTGGGTGTGGTGGCGCGCGCCTTTTATCCCAGCTACTTGGGAGGCTGAAGTAGGAGAATCCCTTGAACCCGGATGGCAGAGGTTGCATGAGCCGAGATCGCCCCACTGCACTCCAGCTTGGGTGACAGAGTGAGACTCCATCTCAATAATAATAATAAAATAAATAAATAAAAGAAAAAGTTTTAAGTGAGTTACTGGGAGCCATTGATGGATTGTAAGGGAGGGAGGGATACACAAGGACATCTGGTATGGAAAAGGGGAAAAATTGCAGGTTGGATGACAGGGGCCGGTAATGTGAGCTGAGGGATGGTAAAGGAGTGGCAGGGGAGTCAGAGACAAGAGATCTCTTTGGAGAGGCATTCCAGAAGGAAAATCAGTAAGCCCTAGAAGGCTCTAGAATGCAGAAGTGCTTGATGGTGCTAAACTGGAAATGATAGGGAAAAAGGCAGGCTCAGGGCACAAGATAATGAGTCAGGGTGTAGTCCCATTGATGCTCTCCCCACCATCTGGTGGCCGTTCCTCTCCCACCCGCCTCCGCGTCCCTCATGGTATTCCCGTGTTCCTGCAACCCCTCTCCACCTCCTTGTCATCCCTTCCCCCTGTGCTCGTCCAGGCCTCCTCTAGTCCATGGAATCCAACCCCGGCTCCTGTCAGCAGCCCTCCCCTGCTGCTCCCCATCCCTGCCATCGTCTTCATCGCTGTGGGCATCTATTTGTTGCTGCTGGGTCTAGTCCTGCTGACTAGGCACTGCCTGCTGGTGAGGGGTCTGGTGGGGGATAAAGGGTGGGCTCTGGGGAAGAGGAATCCCGTTAACCTGTCCCTTCATCTGCAGGCTCTTACCCTGAGACACTTGACATTTAGCCCTTGCATCTATCCGTTTTGTAGTACCAGGGGGTCCCTCCTCTCCTGTCCCCAGCCAAACCTTTTCCTGCCCCCTCGGGAAAGCTGGCTTGGCTGTCACTATCTGCTGCCTGTTCCACATCCTGAACCCTGTGATCTAGGCCCAGGGCTGCTGCGCGGACGGTAGCTCCCCCTGCAGGAAGCAAGGTGCCTCAGGGCCCCCAGACTGCTGCTGGACCTGTGCAGAAGCCTGCGACTTTCCTCTGCCTAGCCGGGCCCACTTCCTGGATGCCTGCTGCCCCCAGCCTACCGGAGCTGTGAGTTCCATTCCTACCCCCTGCCCCGCTAAGCCC
Source organism: Macaca nemestrina (assembly GCF_043159975.1). Taxonomy (NCBI): domain Eukaryota; kingdom Metazoa; phylum Chordata; class Mammalia; order Primates; family Cercopithecidae; genus Macaca; species Macaca nemestrina. The sequence continues at coordinate 27,761,389 of NC_092142.1, read as the reverse complement.
TGATCTAGGAATGATCGGTGCATTCATTTTTTTGCTCAACAACATTTATTACTGAGCACCTTCTCAAGGCCAGGCACGGTTCCGGGGTGTGAGTCACGTGGAGACAGGTAAAAACAACCTATCAGATAATGTCTGGTGAAAGTTACTTGAAGAAAATAAAATAGGGTGTCAGCCGGAGAAAGGTGATGTGGGTAACAAAAAACAGCTCACACAGCTCCTTTCCGTTCACCGAATGAACTATGTTCCAGGTATAGGACCTCTTTACTGACCTCATTGTTTTTCCCAACAACCCTGAGAACTGAGAACTGAGTTTCTTTTTTTTTTTTACTTTCCTCCTTCCAGAGCTGGGTTTTTTTTTTTCTTTCTTTCTTTCTTTTTTTTTTGTTGTTGTTGTTTGAGACAGGGCCTCACTCTCTCACCCAGGCTGGAGCGCTGTAGCGCAATCTTGGCTCACCACAACCTCCACCTCCCAGGCTCAAGCAATTCTCCTGCCTCAGCCTCCTGAGTAGTTGGGATTACAGGTGCACACAACTACCATACAGCTAATTTTTGTATTTTTAGTATAGATGGGGTTTCACCATGTTGGTCAGGCTGGTCTCAAACTCCTGACCTCAAATGATCCACCCGCCTTGGCTGCCCAAAGTGCTGGGATTACAGGTGTGAGCCACCATGGCCCAGCCATGGTTTTTTTTTTTGTTTTTTTTTTTTTGAGTCGGAGTCTAGCTCTGTTGCCCAGGCTGGAGTGCAATGGCGTAATCTCAGCTCACTGCAACTTCCACCTCCTGGGTTCAAGCAGTTCTCCTGCCTCAGCCTCCTGAGTAGCTAAGATTACAGGCGTGTGCCACCACGCCCAGCTAATTTTTGTTATTTTTAGTAGAGATGTGGTTTCACCATGTTGGCCAGGCTGGTCTTGAACTCCTGACCTGGTGATCTGCCCGCCTCAGCCTCCCAAAGCAAAGTGCTAAGATTATAGGCTGAGCCACTGAGCCTGGCCGTCTTTTTTTTTTTTTTTTTTTTTTTTCCAGAGATAGAGTTTTGGTCTGTCACCCAGGCTAGAGTGCAGTGGCACAATCACAGCTCACTGCAGCCTTGAACTCCTGGAGACCTGGGTATTTTTTAAAACCTATATGTTTTTTCTGATTACAGAAAATACTACTTACAAAGTATACCTATAGAAATACACAGAAAGTACTAATCACTTTACAAACCCGCTCTCTATCCCAAAGTTGCTGTTTTATATGTATCTCTCATATACTAATATACAGTACTATCACTGCTGTATTTTACTATTATTTGGCAAAAATTGGGTGCTATCACGTAGGTTATTTCATCATACCTGCTACTGTTCCTCTATCCCCCACCTTTTTTGAGATAGGATCTTGCTTTGTCACCCAGGCTGGAGTCCGGTAGTGCAATCATAGCTCACTGCAGCCTCTACCTCCTGGGCTCAAGCAATCCTTCCACCTCAGCCTCAGCCTCCTGAGTAGCTGAGACTACAGGTACATGCCACCACACCCAGTTAATGTTTGTATCTTTCGCAGAGACGGGGTTTCATGATGTTTCCCAGGCTGGTGTTGAACTTCTGGGCTCAAGTGATCCGCCATCCTCAGCCTCCCAAAGTACTGGGATTACAGGTGTAAGCCACCATGCCCATGCCCAGCCTCTACTTGCCCTTTTTTTTTTTTTTTTTTGAGACAAGTCTTGCTCTTGTTGCCCAGGCTTGAGTGCAATGGTGCCATCTCGGCTCACTGCAATCTCCGCCTGCTGGGTTCAAGTGATTCTCCTGCCTCAGCCTCCCGAGTAGCTGGGATTACAGCGATGCGCCACCACGCCTGGCTAATTTTGTATTGTTAGTAGAGACGGAGTTTCTCCATGTTGGTCAGGCTGGTCTCCAACTCCTGACCTCAGGTGATCTGCCTGCCTCGGCCTCCTAAAGTGCTGGAATTACAAATGTGAGCCACCGGGCTCAGCCTCTACTTGCCCTTTTTAACCTGACATCACACTTGGCCACCTATCTGTGCCTGTGCGTGCAGACATGCAGGGGTTACTGTCCTCCTCCTGCAGCGGGGAGTAAGCTGGCTTAGGGAAGTTTAGTGGCTTCTCCAGAGTATTATGCAGGAGAATCTTGCATCACAAATAGCTCCACAGTGTTAGCTGAAGTAGAATCCTCAGGGCAGAAGCCTGGCTTGCAGACAGGCCTGTTTGCATTTGTGGGTTTAAAGATGTTAAATGTAATTGACCACCTTCCTGAGGAATGATTATTTTGGGCTCAGAGATTCAGACAGCAAAGTGCCTGCCCTTGGAGTGGTGACCTTCCTTCCCTAGGATGGAAGGGGAGGATAAAAGCAAATTCATAACCTAGGTACATGATGATTGGTGCTAATCCCTGGCGTGTTTTCAGTTTTGAAGTAAATTGTGGAGCAAGGAGCGCTTTTTCAGACAATCGGCTTCTGGTTTCCTAGGGGCAGTCAGGAGAGGGGTCCCAGGGTTGGAGCTGAGGGGCAGAAGGGCAAAAGGAGGAGACCTTGGGTTCTGAAAACTCCTGTCTTGGCATGGTGGTACTCGCCTGTAATCCCAGCTACTGGAAAGGCTGAGGCAGGAGAATTGCTTGAACCCGGGAGGTAGAGATTGCAGTGAGCTGAGATTGTGCCACTGCACTCCAGCCTGGGTGACAGAGTGAGACTCCGTCTCAAAAACAAAACAAAACAAAACAAAACAACCTCCTGTCTTATAGGAGATACTCCATTATAAAATGATTTCTGGCCCCCTGTCCTGGGGATGCCACCTCCTACTCCTTCTGTCTACTTGAAGTGAATAGCCAGGGACTCATCGCCTCGTTGGGCGAGAGGATGGGTGAGGTGCATTGTAAGGATGGACTGGGCCCTCCCACCTTCCCCAGGAACTTTAAAACCTGGAGACATCAGGGCCTGATCCTCTCCGGTTTCCGCTGGAGCTCGGAAGGGATTTAGCAGGGTGGAGGGCGGGGCAGATTCTTTCTGTCCTTGAGCTGCCTTTCCACAAAGTACATTTAAGTCCCTCCCTCTTCAGTTTCCCTGTAATAACAGCCAGGAAGGTTACAAATGTCTTGCCACGTGGCAGCTGTAGACACTGAGGCTTATGGAGGCTGGAGTGACTTGGAGGTTATATGACTGGACCAGCCGGAACAGAAACCCAGGTTTTTCTTCGTTACTGAGGGAGAAACCTGCCGGCTCGCCTGCTCTGCTTCTGTGGGTTTTTTTCTTTTTGAGACAGAGTCTCGTTCTGTCACCCACGCTGCAGTGCAGTGGTGCGATCTCGGCTCACTTCAACCTCCGCCTCCTGGGTTCAAGCGATTCTCCTGTCTCAGCCTCCTGAGTAGCTAGGATTACAGGCGCGTGCCACCACACCTGGCTAATTTTTTGTATTTTTAGTAGAGATGAGTTTTCATCGTGTTAGCCAGGATGGTCTTGATGTCCTGACCTCGTGATCCACCCGCCTTGGCCTCACAAAGTGCTGGGATTACAGGCGTGAGCCACCATGCCTGGCCTGCTCTGCTTCTTTCATGTACATGTTGCAAGGTTCTCATTCATTCGTTCGTTCATTGACTCACTCACCAAAGATTTATGGAGTTACTGTTGACGCACTGTCTAGGGCCCTGGGGACTCAGCAGAAACAAGATAGAGAAGGTCCCCATCCTCGCAGGGCTTCCATTCTGGTGATGGAGAGAGAGAAATAACTAGGCCATTACAACAGAGGGTGAGAAATGGCGTGCTCTGGAGCAGCGGTTGCTTCGCCCTGCATGCGGTCAGAAACAGGTATGGGACTTAAAAGCCAGGCATCTAGGCCCCACACTCAGGTCTGGGCTGGGGCTAGAGTTTGTGAATCTTCTACGAGTTCTCACATGATTCTGATGCACATCAGCTTAAGAACCACTGCTGAGGGAAGAAGCTATGATAAGAATAGCTCTCATTCTTTTTCTTTTTTTTTTTTTTTTTTTTCCAGACAGGGTCTCCCTCTGTCACCCAGGCTGGAGTGCAGTGCTCCCTCTGTTGCCCAGGCTGGAATGCAGTGGTGCGATCTTGGCTCACTGCAACCTTTGCCTCCCAGGTTCAAGTGATTCTCCTGACTCAGCCTCCCAAGTAGCTGAGATTACAGGCACCTGCCACCATGCCCGGCTAAATTTTGTATTTTTAGTAGAGACAGGGTTTCACCATGTTGGCCAGGTTGGTCTTGAACTCCTGACCTCAGGCGATCCCCCTGCCTTGGCCTTACAAAGTGCTGGGATTACGGGTGTGAGCCACCGCGCCCGGCCAAGAACAGCTCTCTTTCGTCCAGCACTCACTACTTATCAGGCATCATGCTTAGTTCTTTCCACCAATTCCCCAAAATGACCTTATGAAGTAGGTGTTATATTTGTTCATTTTATTTTATTTTATTCTTTTTTTTTTTGTCTTTTTTTTTTTTTCCTTTTTGTGGAGAATGGGGTCTCGCTATATTACCCAGGCAGGTCTCGAACTCCTGGGCTCAAGCTATCCTCCCGCCTCTGCCTCCCTGAGAGCTGGGATTACAGGCGTGAGCCACCGCGCCCGGCTATTCTTTTTTTTTTTTTTTTTTTTTTTGAGAGAGTCTCGCTCTGTCACCCAGGCTGGAGTGCAGTGGAGAGATCTCGGCTCACTGCAAGCTCTGCCTCCCGGGTTCACGCCATTCTCCTGCCTCAGCCTCCCCAGTAGCTGGGACTACAGGTGCCCGCCACCACGCCCAACTAATTTTTTGTATTTTTAGTAGAGACAGGGTTTCACCGTGTTAGCCAGGATGCTCTCGATCTGATATTGTGATCTGCCTCCCTCAGCCTCCCAAAGTGCTGGAATTACAGGTGTGAGCCACTGCACCCAGCCTATTTTATTCTTTTGAGATGGAGTCTCACTCTGTTGCCCAGGCTGGAGTGCAGTAAAACAATCTCGGCTCACTGCAATCTCCACCTCCCAGGTTTAAGCAAGTCTCCCACCTCAGCCTCCTGAGTAGCTGGGACCACAGGCATGTGCTACCATGCCCAGCTAATTTTTGTTTGTTTGTTTGTTTTTTAGACAGTATCGTTCTGTCACCAGGCTGCAGTGCAGTGACATGATCTCTGCTCACTGCAACCTCTGCCTCCTGGGTTCAAGCAAGTCTCTTGCCTTAGCTTCCTGAGTAGCTGGGATTACAGGTGTCCACCACCACACCCGGCTAATTTTTTGTATTTTTAGTAGAGACGAGGTTTTGCCATGTTGCCCAGGCTGGTTTCGAACCCCTGAGCTCAGGCAATCCACCCGCCTCGGCCTCCCAAAGTGCTGGGATTACAGGCGTGAGCCACTGCACCCGGAAATTTTTGTATTTTTTTTTTTGGGACGGAGTCTCGCTCTGTCACCCAGGCTGGAGTGCAGTGGCGGGATCTCGGCTCACTGCAAGCTCTGCCTCCCGGGTTCACGCCATTCTCCTGCCTCAGCCTCCTGAGTAGCTGGGACTATAGGCGCCCGCCACTGCGCCCGGCTAATTTTTTGTATTTTTAGTAGAGACGGGTTTCACCGTGGTCTCGATCTCCTGACCTTGTGATCCGCCCGCCTCGGCCTCCCAAAGAATTTTTGTATTTTTAATAGAGATGAGGTTTCACCATGTTGGCCAGGCTAGTCTTGAACTCCTGATCTCAGGTGGTCCGCCCACCTTGACCTCCCAAAGTGCTGGGATTACAGGTGTGAGCCACCCAGCCTTAGATGTTATATTTGTTGCAGAAATGAGGAAACTGAGGGCTGAAAACATGAATTAGCCAAGCTGAGGTTCAAACCCAGGCCTTACTGACTCTAGGGCCTGAGCTTTAACCATCTCTACGATGATGGCTGTCAGTGTCAACAGGAAAAATTCAAGTGAAAAACTCTCCTGAGAGCCAAGAGAGACACAAGGGTTAACAGTCTTGCAGAGTCCTTGTTTAATGTACTTAAACAGCAGATTCCTTCCAGAAGCCACATGGCTGCTTGTAACAGTTGAGAAATCCATTAGCCAGTTATTAATGACAAGATCTAAACCCTTTCAAGGGAGAGAGCCAAGAAATGCTTTTAATACCCTCTTTTCTGAGGTAATGGCAGCAGAGCCTCTCTCAGCCACGGGTTCTGTGCACGGAATGATGGTGTGGTCCTTCAAAAACCCGCAGAAGCGATTTCATCCCCACACTGGGACTCCCTAGAGACACCCTAAATCACACCCTCATCAAACACAGGAAAATCATTTCTCTCTCCCTTCCACCATGACAGTTCTAGCCTCCCACCAGGAGGCAGTTCTGTTGACAGTAACACAGCCCAATTCAGACCCCTGTCCCTGCAGGTGGCAGGTCCCCTCCCCTCACTGCAGCCCCTAGTGATATCTGATCTCACCAGCCATCTGACACTGCACCCCGAAACCTCAGCTACTGGAAAGGTCATTCCCCTATTCCTGGCTTGGCCAAGTTTCTGATTGAACTGTACAACTGTGACTGTCACTACCTCTGCCTCTGGCCTCAAGGAGCCAGTATTCTGTCACACAGCCATCCTGGGCCACTTCAGCCATTTGGCCTGACTCCAGCCCATGCCTAAGGCAGCTGCAGGTCATCCCTGTCCCAGGGGAGGACAGCAGTGCACTGGATAGACCAGTTCTCCCTTCTTGCCTCTAAGTACATGCTGTTCCTATTCTCTAAGAGACAGACCTTGTTTCCTTCAGAAGCTGAGAAGCCCTCTTCTTTCTTCTTTGCCTAAAGAAGACAAATGATATGCTTAGATTCATCCATTCATTCAGCATTCATTTATATCTCAGACGCCTGCTGAGCATGAGTCCTGTGCTAGCTCAGTGGAGAATATGGGATGAGCTGCCCCCGCCCTGGCAGACCCAGAGAGAGGCTGATGCTCCTAGTGCTGGGAGGCAGAGGGCTCAAAGGGGATTGCAGGCAGGACTGTACATCCCAGCTCCATTCTCATCACTTAACTCTCTGTCTATGCCTCTATTTCCTTTTTTTTTTCTTCTGAGACCAAGTCTCGCTCTGTCGCCCAATTGCTTGGGTTCAAGCAATTCTCCTGTCTCGCTCTCCCGAGTAGCTGGGACTACAGGCGCAGGCCACCACACCCGGCTGATTCTTTTTTATTTTTAGTAGAGACGGGGTTTCACCATGTTAGCCAGGATGGTCTCGATCTACTGACCTCGTGATCCACCCACCTCAGCCTCCCAAAGTGCTGGGATTACAGGAGTGAGCCACCACGCCCAGCTTCTTTTTTTTTTTTTTTTGAGGCAGAGTCTTGTTCTGTTGCCCAGGCTGGAGTGCAGTGGGTCGATCTCAGCTCACTGCAGCCTCTGCCTCCCAAGCTCAAGCGATTCTCCTGCTTCAGGCTTCTGAGTAGCTGGGATTACAAGTGCACGCTACCACGCCCAGCTAATTTTTGTGTTTTTAGTTGAGAAGAGGTTTCGCCATGTTAGCCCAGCTGGTCTTGAATTCCTGACCTCAAGTGATCCGCCCACCTTGGCCTCCCAAGTTGTTGGGATTACAGGCGTGAGCCACCTTGTCCAGCCATCCATTTTCTCTTTTGTAAAGAAGCCCATTACTCAGGATTCTGATAATTAAAAGATATAAGGCTGGGCGCAGTGGCTCACACCTGTAATCCCAGCACTTTGGGAGGCCAAGGTGGGTGGATCACCTGAGGTCAGGAATTCAAGACCAGCCTGACTAATATGGTGAAACTCCGTCTCTACTAAAAATACAAAAATTAGCCGGGTGTACTGGTGGGCACCTGTAATTCCAGCTACTCAGGAGGCTGAGACAGGAGAATCACTTGAACCCGGGAGGCAGAGGTTGCAGTGAGCCGAGATCCTGCCATTGCACTCCAGCATGGGTGACAGAGCAAGACTCTGTCTCAAAAAAAAAAAAAAAAAAACAGATCTAATTCTTTTGAAAACATTAAAATTGGTTGGGTGCAGTGGCACATGCCTGTAATCCCAGCACGTTGGAAGACCAAGGTGGGTTTAGCCTAGGAGTTTGAAACTAGCCTGGGCAACATGATGAAACCCTGTCTCTACAAAAAAATACAAAAAATGGGCCAAGCATGGTGGTTCATGCCTGTAATCCCAGCACTTTGGGAGGCCGAGGCGGGCAGATCACCTGAGGTCAGGAGTTCAAGACTAGCCTGGTCAACATGGCGAAACCCTGTCTCTACTAAAAATACAAAATTAGCCAGCTGTGGTGGCGCATGCCTGTAATCCTACCTACTTGAGAGACTGAGGCAGGAGAACCACTTGAACCTGGAGGTGGAGGTTGCAGTGAGCCAAGATCGCGCCATTGAGCTCCAGCCTGGGCAACAGGAGCAAAACTCCATTTCGATATATATATATATGGCAGGGCACAGTTGCTCACTCCTGTAATCCCAACACTTTGGGAGGCCAAGGCAGGTGGATCACCTGAGGTCAGGAGTTGGAGACCAGCCTGACTAACATGGTGAAACCCCCATCTCTACTACAAATACAAAAATTAGCTGGGTGTGGTAGCTCACACCTGTAGTTCCAGCTACTTGGGAGGCTGAGGCAGAAGAATTGCTTGAACCCAGGAGGCGGAGGTTGCAGTGAGCTAAGATCGCATCATTGCACTCCACCCTGGGCGACAGAGTGAGACCCTGTCTCAAAAAAAAAAAAAAGAAAAGAAAAGAAAAGAAAAATATGTAAATTGCCATTTTCAAAGATACCTGGAAAGATTTTTTTTTTTTTTTTTTTTTTTTTGAGACGGAGTCTTGCTCTGTGCCCCAGGCTGGAGTGCAGTGGCGCGATCTCGGCTCACTGCAAGCTCCGCCTCCCGGGTTCACGCCATTCTCCTGCCTCAGCCTCCCGAGTAGCTGGGACTACAGGCGCCCGCCACCACGCCCGGCTAATTTTCTTGTATTTTTAGTAGAGATGGGGTTTCACCGTGTTAGCCAGGATGGTCTCGATCTCCTGACCTCGTGATCCGCCCGTCTCGGCCTCCCAAAGTGCTGGGATTACAGGCTTGAGCCACCGCGCCCGGCCAAGAAAGATTTTTTAAATCATTCACGAATGCGGTCTGTTCCTTGCAGAGAGCAGTTGCACAAAAATAGTGAGAATGAGACCCTATAGTTTGGTCTCATGCTGAAGAAGTCCATAAAGCCCACAAGTCATTTTCATGATGGACAGAAAAATGTATGTGCTTTCTCTGTCTACTGCCTCAACTGCACAGACCCCGGGACTGTAGCAGAGCCATCTTTTGAGCTTAACACTGGGAGGCCCAAATTCTAGCATGGGACCCAGGGCCAGTTGCTCTCTGGTCCTCAGTCTTCTCACCCATAAAATAGGAAGGAGAGAACCCCGAATCGTTGCTTCTAGCTCCTGAACTCAGTTGTTCAGAACAAGGACTCATTGCTGATTTTTCAACAGCACAGAGAATTGCTCTTGTTTCTGGGAATGATGGACAGTACCCTCTGTTCCACTGGGCAAGTGGAACTTCCCAGTCCTCTTTGTTCCCTTCTCCCCTTAGAGAGCAACAGGCTTGGCCCCATCCCACCTACCTCACCCCTCTCTCTCCTCCCTCAGGACTGGGCACCTCGCTGCCCCCGCTGCTGCCCACTCTGCGACTGTGCCTGTACGTGCCAGCTCCCCGACTGCCAGAGCCTCAACTGTCTCTGCTTCGAAATCAAGCTCCGATGAGAACCCAGGGCCCCTGCCCTCTGGAGAGTGGCCAGCCCCCAGGGCCCATGGGCCCTCCTCCCTGAAGAGCCTTTCTCCAGGCCACTGGAACCACAAATGGCCTGCCCAGCACCCAGGCCTGGGAACTGGAAGTGGCAGTGCGGGGCCTGGCTCCCTGCAGGGCGGGACTCTTGGCCGACTGGACGGCAGCTCCTCTGGAGGGCCAGAAGAGAGAGGGGCTACTGCTGGGGCAGGTGTCCTGGCTCCCTTTCCCCTCCCCACGTCAACGATTCTATTTGAAGGTGGGCAGGGGGGTGGCGCTGCTCACCACACACAAGTGTTATAGGAGGAGCCTGGCCCTTGAGTACCGGGTACACAAGGGTGCCCGACCACACTCCGTCCACGGACTCTCGGTTATTTTAGGAGGTGAGTGTAGTGCCAGTATCTGCTCTCCTTCCTAAAAAAAACCAGGGCTCCAGAGAATCAGAACAGCCACCATCACGGCAGGGAGTCTGGGGAGGAGAGAGATTAGAGGAGTCTGGGAGGGTGGCAGGGAGGCCACGTGATCTGAGTCCCCTCATCCCTTTCCCTCCCACAGGTCCCTGGCCAAAGATTTATTTCTCTTGACAATCAAGGGCCTCCGTCTGGATTTCCAAAGAAGAAATTTCCTCTGAAGCACCGGTGAGTGGGCAAGGGCTCCCTCCCCGTCAACAGGGCCGACCCAAGGCTTCCTCCCCCTTCCTCCATGCCGGGCCCCAGGCTGGTGTGAATGTCAGGGGCTTCAGGTTTCCCTAAATATAGGTCCCTGCCAGAGGATCCGTGGCGGGAAAAGGGCAGGGGTCATCGGAGAAGGTCGGGGACACGTGTGGGGCGGGCAGGAGCCGCCTTATAACCCAGCCCGGGCACCCCTGGCTCACTCGCTGCTGACCAGGCTCTGCCGGCTCCTTCAGCCTTGCCGCAGGTGGGCCCCTTGCAGGACCGGGCCGGGGTGGGGATGGGGTTGGGCCGACAGGGTCCAGATGGGTCCGGGTGAGGAGGGGAGACTTGGACGGTAGGAGCAGGGGGCTAAGCATCTGGGAGACAGATCAGTTCGGGGACGGATTTTATTTTGGAGATGGAAGTCAGGCGCAAGGAGGGCGTTTGGCAGGAACTGTGGCCCCGCATGCCCGAGGCCGAGCAGCGGCCGGTCCATAGCCGCGCATTCTGGTTTTCGGTGGCGCAGAAGACTACCAGCCTGGCTGCGGCGGCCCAGGCAGAGAGCGCGCACGCATGCGCGACCCAGCCCGGCCAGCCCGCCGGGAGCTCGCACCCGGAGGCCTCGCCTCCGCGCTGCGCCAGCTCTGCTGCCCTCTCGCGCTGCCTGCGCGTCCTCTCGCTGCCCTTTCCTCCGCCTCTGTTACGCCTGGGCCAGTGACTGGGGATCGGCTCCGCGCGGATCCAGCCCGCGGGCGAGGCAGGCTGAGGCACGACTGCGCGATGTGGCCCCGATGGTGACACGCGCCGCAGCCGCGAAGCCCGAAGCTGGGGCGGTCCCGGGCCGCGGGCCCGGCCTGGGCGACGAAACTCAGCCTCCTTCGTTTCCGACTCTTCTATCCGCATCCCCCACTTCCCGGTCTCCCCCTTCTCCAGTGCCAACATTCTGGCTGAGTCACGGCGCCCCAGAGCGCACCAGGCTGGGGGGAAAGGAGCGGAGGGGCGGGAGCTTGCGACCCGCGGGATGTGGCCCGAGTCACGTCCGAGGGGGGTGGGGAGGGATCGTGTTCTCGGCGCCCGCCCCTTCCTAGCGCGGCCTCTGGGCTGCGCCTCTCAGGGGCGGTCCGTAGCCCAGTCTATCGCCTGCAATTGGACGCCGCCCGCTCCTCGTAAAGGAAAATGCTCGGCGGAGGGCGGAGTGGTGCCTTTAAAAGGCCAGGCGCTGCCTTCCTCTTTCCCGCCCCCTGCGCCGCCCCCTCCGAGGCTGAATCGGCTGCGTTCCTCTCGGAACGCGCCGCAGAAGGGGTCCTGGTGACGAGTGCCGCGTTCGCTCACTGAGTCCACTCGCCAGCCCGCCGCCCTCTGCCGCCGCACCCTGCACACCCGCCCCTCTTCTGTGCCAGGTGAGCGCCCCTCTTCACGTGCAGGGACCAGGGACCTTGGAGAGGGATCTTGGGGGCAGTGGCGGGTTGGGCGTCCTCGTGGAGCACCCCACCCCATGCCAGCGTCTCCCTACTACCAGCCACACACAGGCTCTCCGGCTCCTCCAGCCTGAGGTCCCATAACTGCGCAATGCAGCGGCAGCGCGTGCTGAGTCATGGCGGGGGAGGAAGCCGGATGAGATGAAGGACCATTCCCCTCCCCTTTTCTTGCAGGGACCCCTGTGGCAAAGGATTAGGGCCCCTTAGCCCTGGCGGGGATCCTAAGAGCCACTGAGGGGTGGGGGTCGGCCCGTGTACAGCCCCAGGGTTCTCGCAAGCGGGAGGTTGGTTTCTGCCCTGGGAAACGGGCCGCCCCTCGTGAGGAGGGGAAACCCCTTGGCGGTGCTTGATGCCCCATTAACGCTTTCCCTGTCTCTCCTTATCGGGCGACCTTGATTCTGAGCCCGGAAGAGCTGCAGCCGTGCGAAGCGACAGGAGCATTTTTCAGGGGAAGGCGCTTGCCCCGTAGGAACAGTGACGACGGCAAAGCTTACCGCTTTCCTTGCCTCGGGCTAGGGCTTGTTCCGCCGCCCTTTCCTGGGCTTCTCGTTGCTCTCTTATCTTTTTCCTAATACCCCTTTCCTACCACCCACCCCCTCCCTTGTGGGGAAAAGCCTGACCTTGGGATGTCCTTGAAGACTTGGAGCCCGGGCCAGTCCTGGGATCTTGGGTGGATTGGAAGGAACACCCCAGTGGCAGTCAGAAGAGCTGGGTTCTAATCTCAGATCTGGCTCCGGGGTTGCTGTGTGGCTTGAAGCACAGACTTTACCCTTATCTGGGCCCTTTCCCACGAGGGTGTTGGGCCCTCTGCTCGATTCAATCTTTACATTCTAAAATACTCCGGTTCGGTTTTGTTTTCAGGCAAGGTGACCCCATGGCAAGGCGCAAGCCAGAAGGGTCCAGCTTCAACATGACCCACCTGTCTATGGCTATGGCCTTTTCCTTTCCCCCAGTTGCCAGTGCGCAACTCCACCCTCAGCTGGGCAACACCCAGCACCAGACAGAGTTAGGAAAGGTACAGGGGCAGGCCTAGTATAGGGAAGTTGGGCCTACGGGAGAGCTGGGGACCAGAAGCGCCCCAGGGCCTGCTGGGTGTGGGGCAGGGGAGGTAGGGAACGTTTCCCTGACCTCCAGGCGAGGAGCCCTGCTCATTGGGAGATGATGGGAAACCCCAGCTAACTAGTCCTTCCCCTGCTTCCTGTACCCAGGAACTTGCTACCACCAGCACCATGCCCTACCAATATCCAGCGCTGACCCCGGAGCAGAAGAAGGAGCTGTCTGACATCGCTCACCGCATCGTGGCACCCGGCAAGGGCATCCTGGCTGCAGATGAGTCCACTGGTGCGGGCAGGAGACAGAATGGGTGGAGGGTGCAGGGTTAGGAGTGGCAGGCTGGTCCCCTAATTCCCATGTGACACTCCCAGGGAGCATTGCCAAGAGGCTGCAGTCCATTGGCACCGAGAACACCGAGGAGAACCGGCGCTTCTACCGCCAGCTGCTGCTGACAGCTGACGACCGCGTGAACCCCTGCATTGGGGGTGTCATCCTCTTCCACGAGACACTCTACCAGAAGGCGGATGATGGTCGTCCCTTCCCCCAAGTTATAAAATCCAAGGGCGGTGTTGTGGGCATCAAGGTGAGGGGCAGGGCCTCAGGATGTGAGGTTTGAGATGGAAATGGAGGAAGGAAATCCAGGTTAGTGAGGCAGGGAATGAATGCTGGATTGGAGGCCTAGAGACTTGCATGGAGCCTGCTTCAGGTTTAGGGCATTTACTCGACATTTTTAATCCTCACAATTCTTTTTTTTTTTTTTTTTTTTTTTTTGAGACAGAGTCTCGCTCTGCCACCCAGGCTGGAGTGCAGTGGCCGGATCTCAGCTCACTGCAAGCTCCGCCTCCCGGGTTCACGCCATTCTCCTGCCTCAGCCTCCCGAGTAGCTGGGACTACAGGCGCCTGCCACCTCGCCCGGCTAGTTTTTTGTAGTTTTTAGTAGAGACGGGGTTTCACAGTGTCAGCCAGGATGGTCTCGATCTCCTGACCTCGTGATCCGCCCGTCTCGGCCTCCCAAAGTGCTGGGATTACAGGCTTGAGCCACCGCGCCCGGCCGTATTTTTTTTTTTTAGTAGAGACAGGGTTTCACCTTGTCAGCCAGGATGGTCTTGATCTCCTGACCTCGTGATCCGCCCGTCTCGGCCTCCCAAAGTGCTGGGATTACAGGCTTGAGCCACCGCGCCCGGCCTAATCCTCACAATTCTAAGAGAACAGTATTATTCCCCCTTTACAGATGAAAATCTCAGAAGCTCAGGGAAGTGAAGTGTTTTGCTCAGAGTAAGTGGCAGAGCCCCAGTCTCCTGACACCCAATTCACTCAACATATCTGTTGTCAAATATCCCAGTGTATCCTGTCTCAGAGGATTGTTACTAAGTGAACTAAGTGAAAATATTTTAATTTAATTGTAACTAAGTATTTTAGCAACTAAATATTAAGTAGTTTTTTTTTTGTTTTTTTTTTTTTTTTTTGAGACAGAGCCTGGCTCTGTTGCCCAGGCTGGAGTGCAGTGGTGCGATCTCAGCTCACTGCGAGCTCCACCTCCCGGGTTCACACCATTCTTCTGCCTCAGCCTCCCGAGTAGCTGGGACTACAGGCGCCCGCCACAACACCCAGCTAATTTTTTTTTTTTGTATTTTTAGTAGAGATGGGGTTTCACCATGTTAGCTAGGATGGTCTCAATCTCCTGATCTCGTGATCCGCTCTTCTTGGCCTCTCAAAGTGTTGGGATTACAGGCATGAGCCACTGCGCCTGGCTTAAGTAACTAAATAATTGTAACTAAGTGAAAATATTTGCCAGCCTTGAGATGCAATTTAAGAGATTAAGTAAATTTGGGGGAAGACTGGGGCTAAAGAAGAGGAAAGAGGTTCACGCCCAGCTACTTAGGCTGAGGCAGGAGGATCACTTGAGCCCAGGAAGTGGAGGCTTCAGTGAGCTGAGATCCCACCACCGTACTCCAGCCGGGGCAACAGTGGGAAGGGTACTAGAGGTCATTTCCTGTGTATTAATGCTGTTACCTCGACCCCAACAGGTAGACAAGGGCGTGGTTCCCCTGGCAGGGACAAATGGCGAGACTACCACCCAAGGTGAGAACTGTTTGATTCTCTGTCCTACGAACCCAACCAGAGTAGGTTTGGGTGCTGAGAGGAGTGGAAACCACATGCCCCTCCCCACTATGCTCTGACCCCTCCGTCTTCTTTTAGGGTTGGATGGGCTGTCTGAGCGCTGTGCCCAGTACAAGAAGGATGGAGCTGACTTTGCCAAGTGGCGTTGTGTGCTGAAAATTGGGGAACACACCCCCTCAGCCCTCGCCATCATGGAAAATGCCAATGTCCTGGCCCGTTATGCCAGCATCTGCCAGCAGGTGGGCCTGCAGGTCCCCAATAGGCCACCTCCCACCTCATTTGGTTCCAGTGTCGTTAACTTGCCAGTCACCCGCCATGATGCCTATCTCCCCCAAAGCAAGCATCAGCTTTGGCCGGTGGAGAGCACTCAAGGGCTGTTTGAGGCAGAGGGGCTAAGGAGGGATTGTGGGTGGATCTGAGGAGGCGCCTGTCTCCTGTCATCTGCTGAGGGCTTTGAAGCCTGAGTCCCTGGCATCATCAAGATATGGTCTTAACCAGTGGCTATGGAGAGCGGTAGGTGGGACTCCAGGTTAGGAGGCCTCAGTGACCCTGTCCCTCACCCTGCAGAATGGCATTGTGCCCATCGTGGAGCCTGAGATCCTCCCTGATGGGGACCATGACTTGAAGCGCTGCCAGTATGTGACCGAGAAGGTAAGTGACTGCCTGCCTGACCAGTGCAAGGTGACTGGGCGGGGACCCTGGGGCTAACCCCTATCCTCCCCTCCACCCCACTACCCCACCATGCCCCTGCTCTGCTCCAGGTGCTGGCTGCTGTCTACAAGGCTCTGAGCGACCACCACATCTACCTGGAAGGCACCTTGCTGAAGCCCAATATGGTCACCCCAGGCCACGCTTGCACCCAGAAGTTTTCTCATGAGGAGATTGCCATGGCGACCGTCACAGCGCTGCGCCGCACAGTCCCCCCGGCTGTCACTGGTGAGGCCCACACTGTCATCTTGACCTCTAGGCAGTAGATGAGCTCTACCCACAACCCTATGCCCATTTGGACGGATTTCCATGGCAGCTTCCACCAGCTCCTGCAGCTTCCTGGGTCTCTGACCACAGCCTCTCGCCCCTGCTCTACAGGGATCACCTTCCTGTCTGGAGGCCAGAGTGAGGAGGAGGCATCCATCAACCTCAATGCCATTAACAAGTGCCCCCTGCTGAAGCCCTGGGCCCTGACCTTCTCTTATGGCCGAGCCCTGCAGGCCTCTGCCCTGAAGGCCTGGGGTGGGAAGAAGGAGAACCTGAAGGCTGCACAGGAGGAGTACGTCAAGCGAGCCCTGGTAAGGATAGGCAGGAGGTGGGCAGGGTCCCTGGGTGGACGGGACTTAGAAGAACCCTTCTCACTCCACCCCTCTCCCCACTTAGGCCAACAGCCTTGCCTGTCAAGGAAAGTACACCCCGAGCGGTCATGCCGGAGCTGCTGCTAGCGAGTCCCTCTTCGTCTCTAACCACGCCTATTAAGCGGAGGTGTTCCCAGGCTGCCCCCAACACTCCAGGCCCCGCCCCCTCCCACTCTTGAAGAGGGGGCCTCCTCCTCGGGGCTCCAGACTGGCTTGCCCGCGCTCTTGCCTCCCTCGTGACAGTGGTGTATGGTGTCGTCTGTGAATGCTAAGTCCATCACCCTTTCCAGCACACTGCCAAATAAACAGCTATTTAAGGGGGAGTCGGCCATCCGTGTCTTTTGTCTAATGCAGGGGAGGGCCTGGGGAGGCAACAGAGCCCAGAAGAAGAAAGAGCCCCTGTTCTCTGTTCTTCCTTTCGGGGCAGTAAAGGGGTGAAAGGGGAAAGGACTTTCCTGCTCTGTTTTATACTTGGCCAGGGCTTTGAGAGAGGCTGAGAGCTTGTGACATTTTCTTCCAGCCACTACAGGCTTTGCCCCTTCACCTAACAGCATCAGATAGGGCTCACAGCTGGGGAGTATGGTTGTAACCGCTCATGTCTTAGGAGGCTGCAGCCTCAGCCTCACTTTTAGGCCCAGAACTCAAGGGGGGCAGAAGACCCCTGTGACAGAAACCCACTAATTAGCTCACTTTTCCTGAGTGACATGAGCTAGGCAACATAATGGGTGTTCTATGAGTAGATGCTGTTATTTTCAACTTACATCTAAGGCTCTTTTGCCCAAGATTGAACTGTTTCTTGGTGGAAAGGATGCGCATGCATATCTCTTGGTGTTTTTTTTGTTTTTGTTTTTGTTTTGAGACAGTCTCACTCTGTCACCCAGACTGGAATGCAGTGCCACGATCTTGGCTCACTGCAACGTCTGCCTCCCAGGCTCAAGCAGTTGTCCTGCCTCAGCCTCCTGAGTAGCTGGGATTACAGGCACATGCCACTGTACCTGGCTAATCTTTGTATTTTTTAGTAGAGGCGGGGTTTCACCATGTTGGCCAGACTAGTCTCTTAACTCCTGACATCACATGGTTCTCCACCTCAGCCTCCCAAAGTGCTGGGACTATAGGCGCCCGCCACCACACCCGGCTAATTTTTTTGTAGTTTCAGTAGAGACGGGGTTTCACCTTGTTAGCCAGGATGGTCTCGATCTCCTGACCTTGTGATCCGCCCACCTCGGCCTCCCAAAATGCTGGGATTACAGGTGTGAGCCACTGCACCTGGCCATCTTTTTTCTTTTTGAGACAGAGTTTCGCTCTTGTCGCCCAGGCTGGAGTGCAATGACACGGTCGATGCTCACTGCAACCTCCCCCTCCCGGGTTCAAGTGATTCTCCTGCCTCGGCCTACATAGTAGCTGGGATTACAGGCGCACGCCACCATGCCCAGCTAATTTTTGTGTTTTTAGTAGAGACGAGGTTTCGCCATGTTGGTCAGGCTGGTCTTGAACTCCTGACCTCAGGTAATCCGCCAGCCTCGGCCTTCCCAATTTGCTGGGATGATAGGCTTGAGCCACCGTGCACGGCCTGTTTTCCCATTTTAACAGGAGATGGAATTAGAGAGGGCTTCTTAGTCTCCTTTGGGCAATGGAATCCCGTAAAAACCTTGAATTGTTTCCAGCACCCCCTTGATAATGCAGATACAGAAGTTCAGCTATAGAGCTCAGGCTCCAGGTCAAGAACTGAGCCTTTGCAGCTGCTGCTTTCCACGAAGCTAGAATGAGCGTGCTGTGCCCTTACTTTGGGCCCTTCCCCAATGACCCAGGCTGGGGTATACAGTAACTACATCAGCCCTCTGGACCTAGAGAATATCTGCAGTGATTGAGGTAGAACGGACTTACCTAGAACCTTCTAGGAGCACAAAAACTTGATCCTAGGCTGGGCGCAGTGGTTCATGCCTATAATCCCACCATTTTGGGAGACCAAGGTGGGTGGATCACGAGGTCAGGAGTTTGAGAACAGCCTGGCCAACATAGTGAAACCTCGTCTCTACTAAAAATACAAAAATCATCCAGGCCTAGTGGTGTGCACCTGTAGTTCCAACTACTCGGGAGGCTGAGGCAGGAGAATTGCTTGAACCCAGGAGGCGGAGGTAATGGTGAGCTGAGATTGTGCCACTGCACTCAGCCTAGGCAACAGAGCCAGACTCTGTCTCAAAAAATAAAAATTAAAATTAAACCTGGTCCTTCCCTTTTCTGCATATTTTGTTTCTATTGCCTACATCTAAAACAAAACCAATCACTATTATTCCCCCAAACTTTGGATTTATTTGTCTGCCTAGCCTCATTCAACTCTGGGAAACACACTGAAGTGAATCAAATAAAAATTGAAGGTCAGTAGAAGACGGCAAAGGGGACATTCCAAAAGGGAACGTGCAGAGGCTGAGAGGCTGGAGAGATTGTTTAAAGATCAATAGTTTCAGCTGGGTGCGGTGGCTCACACCTGCAATCCTAGCACTTTGGGAGGCCAAGGCGGGTGGATCGCGAGGTCAGGAGTTCAAGACCAGCCTGGCCAATACGGTGAAACCCCCGTCTCCACTAATAATATAAAAATTAGCTGGGTGTGGTGGTGCACGCCCGTAGTCCCAGCTACTCGGGAGACTGAGGTAGAAGAATCGCTTGAACCCAGGAGGTGCAGGTTGCGGTGAGCTGAGATTGCACCACGGCACTCCAGCCTGGGCGACAGAGTGAGACTCCGTCTCAAAAAAAAAAAAAAAGACTAGAGAAGCAGAGAACATCGTATACCAGTTTGGGAGTTTTGGACTTTATTTATATTTTTTGAGACGAAGTCTCGCTCTATAGCCCAGGTTGGAGGGCAGTGGTGTGATCTGGGCTCACTGCAACCTCTGCCTCCCAGGTTCAAGTGATTGTCCTGCCTCAGCCTCTCCAGAGTAGCTGGGATTACAGGCGTGTGCCACTGCACCTGGGTAATTTTTTGTATTTTTCTTCTTTTTTTTTGGTAGAGATGGGGTTTCACCATGTTGGCCAGGCTGGTCTTGAACTGCTGACCTCAGGTAATCTGCCCACCTTGGCCTCCCAAAGTGCTAGGATTACAGGCATGAGCCACCACGCCCGTCCTGGACCTCTTAATTTTATGATAATCTGAGTTCCCAAAAGAGTAATTGATAGAAAAAAAACTAGACCTGAGGACACAACTTTCTAAGTTCAAATTTCTTTTATTTTTTTGAGAGGGCCAGGCTGGAGTGCAGTGTCACAATTTCAGCTCACTGCAACTTCCGCCTCCCGGGTTCAAGCAATTCACCTGCCTCAGCCTCCCAGGTAGCTGGGACTACAAGCGCACCACCAAGCCCAGCTTTTTTTTTTTTTTTTTTTAAATAGTAGAGACGGGGTTTCACCATGTTGGTCAGGCTGATCTCGAACTCCTGACCTCAGGTGATCCACCTGCCTTGGCCTCCCAAAGTGCTGGGATTACAGGCTTGAGCCACCACACCCAGCCGGGTTCAAATTTCTTATTCTTTGTGTTTACAGACAGGGTCTCACTCTGTTTCCCAGCCTGGTCTTGAACTACTGGGCTCAAGTGATTCACCTCGGCCTCCCAAAGTGCTGAGATTACGTGCTTGAGCCACCACACCTGGCCCCGGATTCAAATTTCAGTGTAAAATCCCCCATCCACAGTTATACAAGCAATGAACGAGTTATTTAACCTCTCTGAGCCAGTTTCCTCCTCTTAAAAAAGGCATAAACTTTCACTCAATAGTAAGCAACTAAGAAGCCGGGCACGGTGGCTCAAGCATGTAATCCCAGCACTTTCGGAGGCTGAGGCAGGTGGATCACCTGAGGTCAGGAGTTTGAGATCAGCCTGACCAACATGGTGAAAGCCCGTCTCTATTAAAAATGCAAAAATTAGCTGGGTGTGGTGGCGGGTGCTTGTAATCCCAGCTACTCAGGACGCTGAGGCAGGAGAGTTGCTTGAACCCCGGAGGCAGAAGTTGCGGTGAGCCAAAATTGCTCCATTGCACTCCAGCCTGGGCGACAAGAGCAAAGATCTGTCTTAAAAAAATAAACAAATGAAAATACAAAAATTAGCCAGGCGTGGTGGCGCCCAGTACTTGGGAGGCTGAGGCAGGAGAATAATCGTTTGAACCTGGAAGGTGGAGGTTGCAGTGAGCCAAGATTGCACCACTGCACTCCAGTCTGGGCAAGAAACCAAGCCTTCGCCTCAAAAAAAAAAAAAAAAAAAAAAAAAAGAGGAGGCCGGGAGAGGAGGCTCACGCCTGTAATCCCAGCACTTCAGGAGACCAAGTCGGGTGGATCACGAGGTCAGGAAATTGAGACCATCCTAGCTAACATGATGAAACCCCGTCTCTACTAAAAATACAAAAAATAAAATAATTGGCCAGGTGCGGTGGCTCACGCCGCTAATCCCAGCACTTTGGGAGGCCGAGGCGGGCGGATCACAAGGTCAGGAGATCGAGACCATCCTGGCTAACACGGGGAAACCCTGTCTCTACTAAAAAATACAAAAAAATTTAGCCGGGCGTGGTGGTGGGCGCCTGCAGTCCCAGCTACTCAGGAGGCTGAGGCAGGAGAATGGCATGAACCCGGGAGGCGGAGCTTGCAGTGAGCCGAGATCGCGCCACTGCACTCCAGCCTGGGCGACAGAGCAAGAGAGCGAGACTCTGTCTCAAAAAAGAAAAAGTAGAGGAAGAAAAAAAGCAACTAAGAAATGTCAAGGGGACCATTTTGGAATCAGAGAAGTCATGCTGACTGAGGCACAGGCTTGGCGTGGGAAAAGTGGATTCCAATATGGTAACTTCTGAAGTTGTCCATGGCAAATATTTCTCTGACGGCAAAGGAAGAGATCCGAACCGGGATTCCCTCATCCATTGAAAAAGTATTAACAAGTATTTATGTATGCCTACGGTGCCAAGCCTTATTCTAACCACTGGGGCTGCAATACTTAAAAAGACAAAGTTGGATCCTCCAAGGATTGTGGTGGGGAAGGCTAACAAAATAACAAAAATATGTAACATTTTTTAAAAAGTGCAATAAAGTTACAAAGCCTAGCCCCAGCTCTGCTTGTTTCCCTAGCTGAAATGGAGGATGGCCGGGTGCGGTGGCTCACACCTGTAATCCCAGCACTTTGGGAGGCCCGAGGCAGGAGGATGGTTTGAGCCCAGGGGTTCGAAGTGACAGTGAGTTATGATAGCCCCACTGACTCCAGCCTGAGCGACAGAGAGAGACCCTGTCTCTAATTTAGGAAAAAGAAAGTTGCCGGGCGCGGTGGCTCAAGCCTGTAATCCCAGCACTTTGGGAGGCCGAGACGGGTGGATCACGAGGTCAGGAGATCGAGACCATCCTGGCTAACACGGTGAAACCCCCGTCTCTACTAAAAAATGCAAAAAACTAGCCGGGCGAGGTGGTGGGCGCCTGTAGTCCCAGCTACTCGGGAGGCTGAGGCCGGAGAATGGCGTGAACCCGGAAGGCGGAGCTTGCAGTGAGCTGAGATCCGGCCACTGCACTCCAGCCTGGGCGACAGAGGAGACTCTGTCTCAAAAAAAAAAAAAAAAAAGAAAGTTGTGGCCGGGCGCGGTGCCTAACGGCTGTAATCCCAGAACTTTGGGAGGCGAAGGGGGGGCGGGGGCGGATCACCTGAGGTACGCAGTTCGAGACCAGTCTGACCAACATGGAGAAACCACGTCTCTGTTAAAAATACAAAATTAGCCCGGCGTGGTGGCGCATGCCTGTAACCCCAGCTACTAAGGAGGTTGAGGCAGGAGGATTGCTTGAACCCGGGAGGTGGAGGTTGCGGTGAGCCGAGATCGTGCCACTGCACTCCCGCCTGGGCAAGAGCAAAACTCCGCCTCAAAAAGAAAGAAAGAAAGCTGTTAAAACATTTGTATAAAATGAAAGGGGAGGTGACTGTTCTAGGGTTTCTAACAGCCTCCACATCGCCCAGCAACAGAGCCCACAAAACTGCCCCTGGCCTCCACCGGGATCCTCCTGCTTCTTCCCCATCTGCGGTTGGGGAAGTGGTGCAGGGGTCGCTGCGAAGGAGGGAGAGGAGCGTGTATGACGCCACATCCGGCGCGCGGCGGAACTGGCCTCCCTTTGCTTCCGCGGCGGGGCCGGAAGTAGAAGCGGCGGCGGCGGTGGCTGCGGCCCAAAGCGGAGTGAAAGAGGGAGGCAGGGAGCCGGAGAGCCGGAACCGGAGTCGCAGCGGCGGTAATATTGCCAGACTCCTCTAAGTCACCGTCCTTAGCGCGGGACCGCGGGGTTCGACGGGAGTTAGCGGGGTTGCGGCCGGGCCGTGGGACGCTGGGGGGTCCTGAGGCCGATGTGAGGGGAGGCGGGGGTGGGGGAGCCGGGCCGGCTCTAGAATCGAGTTGTCCGCCCCGCGCCCCGCACGGACACTCTGATCCGCGGGCTCGTCTTGGCCTTTCCCAGGAGACCCCTGTGCGGTACGGAGGGGGCGGCGGCCCCGACTCTGACCCGCGCCGGGGGTGGGCCATGGCGGAGATCAGCGACCTGGACCGGCAGATCGAGCAGCTGCGTCGCTGCGAGCTCATCAAGGAGAGCGAAGTCAAGGCCCTGTGCGCTAAAGCCAGGTGAGCCCATTGGCCCTGGGGAAGGGAGGCCAAGCCGCCGCCCACGGGTTCTGTCCTGGGGCAAACCCAACTGAGAACTTTGGGCTTGCCTCGCCCTGGAAGCTTTCCCAGAGAGGAGCAGGATGGAACCGCTGCCCTCGAGGAAAAGCTAGCCTGCTCGGGGAAGACAGAGCGGATAAAGACACTTAAAGTATTAGACGATGTGTTTCTAGTAGAGTAAGAATGTTACGTAAAGTACTTAGGAAACTCAAGGAAACAAGTCCATCTGTCGGGGGTCGGAAGCTTGTTGGAGGGGGGCCGAACTGTGGGACAGTCCTCGAATAAGGAGGTGGTAAAAGAGCCAAAAATCAAAGATTTAAGACAGGAAAGTTAAAGACCCTGTGATTTATAAAAGTCCTTTAATTACAACAACCCTTAAAGGTTGGTGGTATTGTACTCATTTTACAGGTGAGAACTTTCATGTTAAAAGTTACCCACAAGTAGGGAATGAGGATCGGAAGCCAGCTCTTAGTGTCCCGTCCTTTTTCAGGCCATAATGCAAAAAGGTGTGGAGTTGGATTACTCACGTTCAGGGTGGGAGCCTGAGAAATCGTAGCAAGTAAGCTAGGGTAAAGCATGATAGGGAGGGAGGCCAGTTCAGAGTTCTGTGGGAAGTAGGATGAAGCAGTGGTTAAGGCTCTGGGTTTTGCAGTGTGAGATGGCTCTAGGTTTGAATCTGAATTCTGCCGCTTTCTAGCTGTGTTAGTGATCTTAAGGTGTCTTTATTTGTAAAGCGGAGTTAATAGTACTTAATAAGATGGTTGTGAAGGTTCAGTGAGTTGGTGCTTGAGATGAGGTTAGCACAGTGTCTTGGTACAGCATACGTGCTTGATAATCACCAGGTATTCTATTTCTCTTGGAAGAGGGCAATAATGAGATGGGTTAAAGCCATCAGGGAAGGCTTTTGAGTGGAGGTAGGCCTTGAAGGATGAAGATAATTTGGCTAGCTGATGGAGGCAGGGCCAGTGAGGGAAGGGCATTCCAAGCAGAACGAATGTAACAGTGGAGGCCCTGAGATGTATGGGGAACAGTCAGGGGTTTAATTATTACCTGCCTCCTCTGGGGCACTGTGTGATTGTGGCTTCTACCAGGCTGGAGAATTGTGGCAGAAGAACCCGCAGAATTACCCTATGTTTATTGAACAATAAACATTGGCCTGTATAGGGCCACTGTTGGCCTGGCCCTGTACTGGTAAAAAAAACTTTTGTCCATCTCTTCCCCCCAGCAATCCTGTGAGGTTGGAATCATTTGTTCCATTTTATCACACAGGAAGCCATGACTCGTAGAGGTCTGGTGACTTGACTGAGGTCACCCACTGAGGATGTGGCAGAGCTGGGTCCTGAATCTGTGACCGTCAGGCTCTTTGCTTGGCCCTGCCTCACATAGACTCCCTGCAGCCAGACAGGGCCTGTGAGGGGATGTTGAGCAAGGTCGGCCTCTTTTTCACCACCCGTCTGTGGCTTTTCTCTTTTGCCAGCTCAAGAAAATGTCCCTGACCAGACTAGCCCCACGGTGTTTTTAGTTTTTCCCTCTCCCTCAGTCCTGATTGGCATTTTTAGGAACTTATACCTGTTATTGCGTGGCTCTGTTCTTTAACCCTGAAGTCTTATCTCCGTCACAGGCCCTGAATCAGCGTGGTGGTGATGGTAGGCAAAGCTTGGATAGCATGCTGGAGTTTGCAGAATAGCAGGAAGTTATGTATTCAGTCTCCATGGCTCCTTGCAACAGCCTAAGGAATAGGCAGGGCGGGCTGAGTATTTAGCCCCATTTCATAGCAGAGGAAACTGAGCCTCTGAGTAGATAATGTCTTGTCCAACTCACGCAGCTAGTCGGAGGGGAAGTTAGTTTTGCATCCAGGTCTTTGACTGTGCTCCGTGGTCACTGAGAACCAGGCAGAGGCATTTAGGTTTTGATGTGTGGTGTGAGGCAGCAGGGAGCCATGGAAGACTGAGGGGTGGAGGGTCCTGCCCAGTTGAAACTGAGTGAAACTAGGAGGTACTAGGCCAAGGCTCAGTCTGAAGCGGGGCCAGCTCTGATACCTGGTTATGGCCTCCTGGGGACCCAACAGAGACCCAGGCTGAGGCTGGTAGTGTCAAGAGCACCAGCTTGCCCAGAGGGCACAGAGATGCAGGTGAAACCCGTGGAAACACAGAGGTCCGCAGTGTCTGAGCTGAAATTGCTGCTCCTAGAAATACTAGCACAGAAGAGCTGAGCTTTTGAATCAGGTGGTCTTCAGTATGAATCTTTGCCTTGTCACCTAGAAACAATATGACCCTTGTCAAGTCACTTTCTGATTTTTTGAAATGATAATGACATGCAGTTGAGAGTCTGGGTATCTGGGCACAGGGCCTGCTGCGCTGGTAGCTGTTACTGCAGGCAGGTCATGATAGGGCTGGTGAAGTACTGCAAGTGACAGAACTGGGGCTGGAATCTGGGCCTGATCCCCAGACCATAATGGGGTCGTGCCGGCACTGAGGGGTGCTTTTCCGAGAGCACGGGCCCTGCATGTGACCTCCCTGGGTTTCAGGTTTTCACTCAGGGTCTGTGGAAGGGGCTGGCATAAATTCTTAGGAAATTGGGCTTCTGGGTTCCAATTTAGCCACTCTCCAGCTTGGTAACCTTGACCCTGCCGCTTCAGTTTCTTTTTTTCTTGCCCTTTTTTTTTTTTTTTTTTTTTTTTTTGAGACGGAGTTTCGCTCTTGTCGCCCAGGCTAGAGTGCGATGGTGCGATCTTGGCTCACGGCAACCTCCGCCTCCCAGGTTCAAGTGATTCTCCTACATCAGCCTCCTGAGTAGCTGGGTTTACAGGCACACACCACCATGCCCAGCTAATTTTTGTATTTTTAGTAGAGACGGGGTTTCACCATGTTGGCCAGGATGGTCTCAATCTCTTGACCTCATGATCCACCCACCTTGGCTTCCCAAAGTGCTGGGATTACAGGCGTGAGCCACCGTGCCCAACCTAGCTTCGGTTTCTTTACTGTTATATGAGGCTGAAGAGAACCTCACCAGTCTGTTGGAAAAGTCACTGTGAGCAGTTGATGGGGAAGGATGTTCAGCACAAGAAGCAGTGCAAGTGGGACAGTACAGGTGCTGGTGTGGCCTCTCGGACCACTGCCAGTGCCGCCTCCTTTTCCCAGAAAGCCAGGGAGACCTCCTTCCTGCTGCCTCTGCTATACAGAGCAAGGGGCCTAAGTGAATCCTCCTGTCCACTGAGCTCAGGAAACTCATTCTAAGGGAAGAGATTGGCAGAAAGAGGGGGGCCAGGCGAGTTGGGCTCCCACATCAGAATATCTTGATAAAGAATCAGACCCGAGAGCCAGGCTTCCCTGGATCACATCCCACCTGTGTTACTGGCACCAAGCCAGCCTCCTCCCATGCTTCAGTGTCTTCATCTGAGTACTGGGAATCATAGTACCTACCTGTCAAGCTCTTAATAACATTCCTGGCACACAGTATGAGCTCAAATGTTCACTGCTGCTGTTACCAGGCAAAATTTGGAAATATAGTATTGCTTAAATTGGGTGTCTATAGGCTGGGTGCAGTGGCTCACGCCTGTAGTCCCAGCACTTTGGGAGGCAGAAGTGGGTGGATCACCTGAGGTCAGGAGTTCGAGACCAGCGTGGACAACATAGTGCAACCCCGTCTCCACTAAAAATACAAAAATCAGCCGGGCCTGGTGGCACACGCCTGTAATCCCAGCTACTTGGGAGGTTGAAGCAGGAGAATCGCTTGAACCCAGGAGGCAGAGGTTGCAGTGAGCAAAGATGGCGCCACAGCACTCTAGACTGGGCAATGGAGCCAGACTCTGTCTCAAAAAAAAAAAAAATTTGGGTGTCTTACCTGGCAAAGTGATTTCATCTCCTGCTCACTCAAGTAGAAGTAGACTGCACCGCAAGGAGAAATAGAAAATATTTAAGTCCTTGTAGTCGTAAAGAAATATTGAACACGTGGCAAGAGCATCTCACTTTTTTTTTTTTTTTTTTTTGGGAGACAGCCTTGCTCTGTCACCCAGGCTGGAGTGCAGTGGCCCGATCTCGGCTCACTGCAACCCCCGCCTACCAGGTTCAAGCAATTCTTCTGCCCCAGTCTCCTGAGTAGCTGGGATTACAAGCATGCACCACCACGCCTGGCTAATTTTTGTATTTTTAGTAGAGATGGGGTTTCACCATGTTGGTCAGGCTGGTCTCGAACTCCTGACCTCGTGATCTGCGTGCCTTGGCCTCCCAAAGTGCTGGGATTACAGGTGTGAGCCACCGCGCCTGGCCAAGAGCGCATCACTTTGAAGGTGCATCCACTGGTGGGCCTGTCCTGGGCACCTACCCTTGTATCTGGATAGCCTGGGAGAAGGGCTCTGTGATTGGCCAAGAGTTACTTAAGCTCTGCTGTGGAGAGGCTGGGGAGACCCGCCTCCCAGGAGTGAGTCCTGGATGCGGAAGAGGGAGCTTAAGGGGGAGTCAGGGCTGGAAAAGTCCCAGCCTGCTCAGAAGGCCTGGAACGCTGGAATAAGAACTTGGACTTTGTCCTTTTGGCAGCAGGGAGCCACGGAAGGGTGTTGCATGCTGGAGGGCTGTGGCCAGCCTGTTCTGGGGAGACTGTATGCTTCACTCCTGCCCCCTGGAGGTTCAAGAACCACCTCATATCCTCCCCTCCCTGCCAAAAAAGGTCAGGAATTGGGCTGGGCTGGCCTGGCTGTGGTGACCCTGGTCTTCTCCTGTCTCCAGAGAGATCTTGGTAGAGGAGAGCAACGTGCAGAGAGTGGACTCGCCAGTCACAGTGAGTACCTGCTGTCCCTGCAGAGCCGGGCCTGGTCTTTTAGGCACATGGACTTTCCTCTTCATCTTGGGGGCTCTATAAGCCCACCCCTAAGCCTCTTTTGTCTGTCCTTTCCCTCATCTTCAAGGGAGCACTGTTACAAGAAGTGGGGGTTGCTGTGCACAGTGGCTCACACCTGTAATCCCAGCACTTTGGGAGGGCAAGATGGGCACATCACTTGATGTCAGGAGTTCAAGACCAGCCTGGCCAACATGGTGAAACCCCGTCTCTACTAAAAATACAAAAATTAGCCACCTGTGGTGGCAGGTGCCTGTAATCCCAGCTCCTTGGGAGGCTGAGGCAGAAGAATCGCTTGAACCTGGGAGGTGGAGATTGCAGTGAGCCAAGATCGGGCCACTTCCCTCCAGCCTGGGTGACAGAGGGAGACTGTGTCTCGAGAGAAAGAGAGAGAGAGAGGAAGGAAGGAAGGAAGAAAAAAAGGAAAGAAAGAAAAGAAAGAAAAAGAAAAGAAGAGAAGAAAAGAAAAAGGAAAGAAAGAGGGGTGTGGGAAGGGACTTTGGATTTGTTAGTGGAGATTCTTGGCCAGGGCAGAAGGACTCCTATTTGGTGAGTGATTCTGCTCACATGTCTCCAGGGCTCTGTGTTAGTAACTTGATTCTGGGTACTTTGAGGGGAGTGGAGAGAGGAGGGGGCCGGGACATCTACCTGGAAGGACTTAGTTCTAGCTCTTGCCTACAGAATAGTTGGTACTCAGCGTGGGACAGCGGGTGTGTTTCTGGAGCAGACTGACTTGGTGTGGGAGAGGAGAATTTTGGCCCTAGGAAGCAGAGGTGTAGCCAAGAGTGATAAAGCTCCCTAAAGCAGTGGGTGTTTGGAGGGTCGTCCCTGGCAACTCCCACTGCTCGAGTTCCAATCCCCCCTTCCTGCTCCCCAGGTGTGCGGTGACATCCATGGACAATTCTATGACCTCAAAGAGCTGTTCAGAGTAAGTGTGTGGCCACTACTGCGAAATGTAACGGGGATGACTAGAAGACCCCTTTAATCGAGGGTGAGAGCCTTAATTTGAGGGTGTGGAGTGGGGGCAAGAGGCCCCGAGTTAGATGGGCAGTTGTGGAAGAAGGGCCTCTGCTGGACAGAAACAGGTAGGGGGTAGGGGACTGTTTAGGACAGGGCAAAACTTTCTACTTCCCCACAGGTGGGTGGCGATGTCCCTGAGACCAACTACCTCTTCATGGGGGACTTTGTGGACCGTGGCTTCTACAGTGTCGAAACGTTCCTCCTGCTGCTGGCACTTAAGGTGGTAGTCCCCGGCTTCTGCACCCCCAACCTGGGCCACCTCGGGTCGGGCCTGTCTTAGTCCATTCTACCCTCATCTCCTACTGTGGCCAGCCCCACCTTGGAGCTGTGTCACTGATGATGGACCGATCCTGCTTTTGGGGGTGGTCAGAGACTCAGGGGGGGTGGTGGTGAGGCCAGTGGGGCAGCATTCTGGGAGGGGCAGAGGCTCACTGTTGCGAATGTGGCAGGTCATTGATGCCACTGGTGGGAGAGGCAGTGTGGGGCCAGATGACAAAGGGCCTGGGTGCCTTGCTTAGGGACCCGGTCTGTGTCTGGCAGGTGAAAGAAGAGCCATTAGGTTCATAGTTGATGGGGATGGGTCAGGTTTACATTCTCTGGAGGGGTCCTGCAGGCCTGGGAGGTGGCTGATGCCACACGATCAGGCGAGAGGTTCCAAGAGTGTGCTGGGCAGTGGTTGTGAGGATGGCATGAGGAGGTCAGAGAGGGATGTGTGGAGAGACCGTCTAGGAGCCAGCCCCGGCTTGGTGGCCACCCCCAGGTTCGCTATCCTGACCGCATCACGCTCATCCGGGGCAACCATGAGAGTCGCCAGATCACGCAGGTCTACGGATTCTACGATGAGTGCCTGCGCAAGTACGGCTCGGTGACTGTGTGGCGCTACTGCACCGAGATCTTCGACTACCTCAGCCTGTCAGCCATCATCGATGGCAAGGTAGGCCAGCTCAGGGCTCCATGGGACGGGGAGAGGAGGGGGGCTCCAGGCCTCAGCCCCGCCCTCTTTCCTTGCTGTCCCCTGTAGATCTTCTGTGTGCACGGGGGTCTCTCCCCCTCCATCCAGACCCTGGATCAGATTCGGACAATTGACCGAAAGCAAGAGGTGCCTCATGATGGGCCCATGTGTGACCTCCTCTGGTCTGACCCAGAAGGTGAGGGCATGTGGGCAGGGGCAGACAGGGACAGCCAGGAGGGGTTGGGAAAGAGAGGGAGCAGGGCTGGCCTTCACTGGCATCTGTCCTCCACCTACCAAATGGCTGGAACCCTGGAGGTTGAGCAGGGAGGCCTGCATGACAGATGCTTTGAACGCACAGTGGCTTGGGGCATGGCTCAGAGGGCTGTAGTGGACAACTAAGTCATTGCTCCCTGAAGTGAAGGGATCTTGGAACATGACAGCAGCTTCTTCAGAGGTCAGAACCCCAGAATGATAGCCCCCTGAGACCCCTCATTTTGTGGGTTCTCCACTAGTGTAGAGCAGAGCTGAGATTTAAAGTCAGGTCTTCTGAGGACCAGCCAGAGTTCTTGTTGTCACACATACAGACAGGCACACACGCGCACACACACACTCTCTGTCTGCTCCATCATAGCCACACGCACGTGAGGCCTCTGCTCCACAGCCACACACACACAGACACACGCACACATGCAGCCACTGCTCCACAGCCACTCCCGACCGCTCTGTGACAGCACTGGGTGCCCTTCTGTCTTTGGGAGCACCCCTTTCACTCCTGGTTACTGTTTGGCCAGGGGATTATGTGATCACTGTCATTATGAGGAGGTCCCAGCCATTGGGCATTCTTTCTCCTCTGGAGCTCATCTGCCCCTACATTTGCTGTCCTGGTCCCCACCATCCCACAGACCATATTCAGGCCCCATGCTCTGGTCCCATGGGCCTCTGGTGGACTTGGGGAGGGGCCAGGCTGCTCACCCTCAAGGGGCAGTGCTGGCAGCCGGAGAAGCCTGAGGATATCCCTCTGCATCCCTCCCTTGCCCCATCAGACACCACAGGCTGGGGCGTGAGCCCCCGAGGGGCTGGCTACCTATTTGGCAGTGACGTGGTGGCCCAGTTCAATGCAGCCAACGACATTGACATGATCTGCCGTGCCCACCAACTGGTGATGGAAGGTTACAAGTGGCACTTCAATGAGACCGTGCTCACTGTGTGGTCGGCACCCAACTACTGCTACCGGTGAGCCAGCTGGGCCGGGCTGGGAGGGGCGGGCATCTGAGCCGAGCTGCTTCTGACCCTGCTGCCCCGCCTTCCAGCTGTGGAAATGTGGCAGCCATCTTGGAGCTGGACGAGCATCTCCAGAAAGATTTCATCATCTTTGAGGCCGCTCCCCAAGAGACACGGGGCATCCCCTCCAAGAAGCCCGTGGCTGACTACTTCCTGTGACCCCCCCGGCCCCTGCCCCTACAGCCCTTCTGGCCCTCGGACCACTGTGACTCTGCCTTCTTCCTCAGACGGAGGCTGGGCGTTGTGGGGGGAGCTGTCCCGGCTCTGCTCTTCCCCAAGAGGGTGCTTCGAGGGTGAGGACTTCTCTGGAGAGGCCTGGAGACCCAGCTCCATGTTCCTCCTCTCCTCTCTCCCCACTTGAACCATGAAGTTTCCAATAATTTTTTTTTCTTTTTTTCCTTCTTTTTTCTGTTTGTTTTTAGATAAAAATTTTGAGAAAAAAAAGAAAAAAAAAATTCTAATAAAAGAAGAAAAATGGTCTTTGGGTTTTTGCCAGACTTGGTTGGGAATGCATAGGGTTGCTGGCCTGGGACCTGGGGTGGACCTCAGGGCCTTGACTGCTTCAGGGCCCCGACCTGCCAGGATGGCCAGGCTCAGGCCAGTCAGCTTGCCCAGGGCCTCCAGGGGCCGCTGCCCGCTGGCTTCCCCAGTGCTAGGGAGAGGGCTCTGTTCTCATGGCAGCCTTATTAACAGCATCACGAGATTCTGATTTCTCCACTTTCCTGAAGAGATGGGCCTAGAGAGCTGGTAGATTTCGTGCTAGGTCAGGCAGCTGGAAACACAGGTTTAGATCTGGGTCTGGGTCTCCCAGCAAAGCCTTTGCTCACCCAGCCCCGCCCAGGGCCAAACACAGGAGCTTCAATGTTTCCTGAGCATGGATGGCTTTTGAGTTTTATTAACAAAAATACTCTGGTCCCAGAACAACAGACTGGTGTGGCCTGCACTAGTGGTGTGGGGGTGGGGATTGAGCCCCCCCCCAAGGGCTCACAGGGGGACCCGGTAGGTGGGGATACTGGTCTGTAGCCCCATTTGGCCAGGCAGAGCCCCTTCCATTCACACGGAGGTGAGAGCCGGGAAGGGGAAGCCGGCCCCAGCTGGACTCCCAGCAGCCTTGGTTGGGCTTTGAAGCCAGAGCGGGGTGGGAGTGAAATCAAGGTGTGAAGTTGTGGGGGGGGTGGGCAGGCCCAAGGCAGCCATTTGGTGTGGGGGATGGGGATGGTGGAGGTGAGGGGGCTCCAGGGCTGGGGGAAGGGAGCAGGAGGTTTGTGATGGAGGCAGAGGGGCCCAGCAATGGCTCAGTACATGGGTTTGGAGCCCACATCCAGATAGCCCCCAGGCCCAGGGTATGGTAAAGGGAAGGGGCCCCCTTGGAGAAAGTGCGGGGCAAAGGGTGCCGCCGGTGGAGCCGCTGGGTACCCGGAGCCCCCTGGCCCGGGTGGCAGCTCCAGAAATGCAGCCGAGTAGGGGCCTGAGCGCCCAGAGTCTGGAGCCTCCGGGAAGCTGGGGCTCCTGACATGGG
Organism: Macaca nemestrina; assembly: GCF_043159975.1. Classification (NCBI taxonomy): domain Eukaryota; kingdom Metazoa; phylum Chordata; class Mammalia; order Primates; family Cercopithecidae; genus Macaca; species Macaca nemestrina. The sequence goes on along the minus strand of NC_092142.1, from coordinate 27,728,786 downwards.
AGAGAAGGATGTCAGAGCAGTGCCGAGGGTCCCGCAGCCCCGCCTGGTCCCCTGTCCCACTCACCTGGTGGGAAGGTGACTGGGGGCCCCGTGGAAAGCCGCAGGGTGCATGAGGTAGGCCTCGGCACTGGGGCCACCACACGGAGGTGCCAGGGCAGTGGTGACTTCCCCGGGGGCTGAGGCCTGTTCTGGGTCTGATTCATGAATGTCTCCACCCAGAGTGGAGTCGCAGGGACCACCTGGTGCGTCCGGGGAGAGGGAAGGGAGAGGTTGGGCTAGGGAGGATCCGTGTCTCAGGCCTGGCCCCATCGCCATCGGGACTATACTCACCTCCGCTCCCATAGGCCTCTGTGGCTGCTGGCTCTGGGCCCCGCAGTTTCCTCTTCACACGGGCATCTCGCTCCCTGGGAAACAGTGGTGGTGATGATGATGATGACGGTGATGGCCATGGTGATGGTAATAACAGTACTTACCCAGTGCCAGGCATTTCACCCTCCCAGGGACCCTGTTGGGTAGGGGCCATCATTATACCCATTTTACAGATGAAACTGAAGGCCAGAAAATTAAATAACTAGAAAGTGGCAGAGCTGGAATTTTGTCCCTGCTCAAGCTTGTCCATGCTTTACTATTGTGTTTAGTATCAATGGAAACTCCTTCCCAGAGGCAAGGCCAGGGCACGGTCTCACCTAGCTCATCCTTCTGCCCCATCTCCACTCTGAGCCTCTCTCTGGAATCCTCTTCTGTCCCCTCTTCACCTGCTGAACCCATCCTTTTTTTTTTTTTTTTTTTTTTTTTGAGACGGAGTATCGCTCTGTCACCCAGGCTGGAGTGCAGTGGCCGGATCTCAGCTCACTGCAAGCTCCGCCTCCCGGGTTCACGCCATTCTCCTGCCTCAGCCTCCCGAGTAGCTGGGACTACAGGCGCCTGCCACCTCGCCCGGCTAAGTTTTTGTATTTTTAGTAGAGACGGGGTTTCACTGTGTTAGCCAGGATGGTCTCGATCTCCTGACCTCGTGATCCGCCCATCTCGGCCTCCCAAAGTGCTGGGATTACAGGCTTGAGCCACCTCGCCCGGCCCCTTTTTCTTTTCATTTTTAAAATTTGAGATGCAGTCTTGCTATGTTGCCCAGGCTGGAGTGCAGTCTGGAGTGCAGTGACATGGTCACAGCTCACTGCATCCTCCGACTCCTGGGCTCAAGTGATCTTTCCATCTCAGCCTCCTAAAGCGCTGTGACTACAGGCATGAGCCACCAAACCTATCCTTGCCTTAGTGCTAGCGCAAGTTCCTCAAGGAAGTCCTCCCTGATCTCCGAGAGCACACACCCCTCCCTCATAACATCTGTCACAGTTATGAGACAGTTAAATGCAAATGCTTTTGCATTTGGTGGAGTGACTCCTTGGTTCATGTCTGTCTCTTCTGACAAACTGGAAGCTCCTTGAGGGCAGGGGCCAGCTCTGAGGGGCTACACTTGGAACAGTTCCCACGGCCTTATGGAACCTTTACTGTCCAAGATAACCTGGCTTCCCCTCCCCTGCCTGACTCCTACTCACTCCACTGCAGCCACGCCACAGGCACAGCCCCACCTCAGGGCCTTTGCACGTGCTGTTCCCACTCCCTAGTGTGCTTTGCCAGATGCCCACCTGGCTCCCTCCCATACTTCCTTCAGCTCTTTCTCAAGTGTCTTCTTCCTGCCGAGGCCTTTTCAGGCCTCTTATCTAATAGCTCACCCCAGTCCTTCCTATCCTTTCCTGTTTATTTCTCTTCTCCTTTTTTCCTTTTTTTTTTTTGTGACAGAGTTTTCTTTCTTTCTTTCTTTTTTGATACGAAGTTTTACTCTTGTTGCCTAGGCTGGAATGCAATGGCACGATCTCGACTCACTGCAACCTCCACCTCCTGGGTTCAAGAGATTCTCCTGCCTCAGCCTCCCGAGTAGTTGGGATTACAGGCGCGTGCCACCATGCCTGGCTAATTTTTGTATTTTTAGTAGAAACAGGGTTTCACTGTGTTGGCAGGCTGGTCTCAAACTTCTGACCTCAGGTGATCTGCCCGCCTCAGCCTCCCAGAGTGCTGGGATTACAGAAGCAAGCCACCGCACCTGGTCTCTCTTCTCTTTAGAATGGCTTCCTAACAGATGGCATTTTATTTATTTCTCTTGTCTGCTTGTCTGCTGTCCCCACTAGAAATCAGTTCCATCAGGGCTGGGGCTTTGGTTTACTTTGTTTGATTTATCTCCAGTGCCTGGAACTGTCCCTGGCACATAGCAGGTACTATATAAGTATTTGCTGAGTCAGTGAATGAATGTTTTTACTTACCACTGTATTCCTGATGTCCAGCACGGTGCCTGGCACACAGTGAGTGATTAATAAACATTTGTTGAATGCATGAACGAATGAATGAACAACTCCCACCTCTTACAGTTTCTGCCGTTCTCCCGGAAGCCTTTGGCAAAGGGATTGGCTGCAATCTTCAGTTGTGTGATCTGGGGACACACATCCAGGGTCAAAGCAACTGTGGTCTGGGCAGGGCGCCACCACCCCCTCAAGCAGGGGCACTCACCCGTGGGTTCTGGTAGGCCGTCACAGAGATGAATGTGGTCTCCGGAAAGCGAAAGGAAGCCATGCCCCCCCAGTGCTGGCTGCAGAGCTGAGCTGCCCGAACTAGGTGTATGCGGGGTTGGTACTTGTGCATGGAGTGCAGGATCAGCTGGGAGGGAGGAAATGGGAGTGATTCCCTGCCCTGTGCCCCAGCCTTGGCCTCCCTTCTAGCACCCCCAACCCTATCCTAGAGTCCCAGCCTGGGCCTCACGTGGCCGTGGGGGTCCAGCGTGCTGTTGGTGAGCTTGACACGATGGAAAGACACAGGCTGCCTCATCCAATGTGCACCAGTGGCTGGAGAGTCGGGGTGAATGTAGACACGGTCGGGTAGGCGGGGCTCTGCCTTGCCGCTGGGCTCCCACCGCCGGCCCTGCCAGCGATAGCGAGCCCCGTCCACCGGAACAACGTCCAGAAGAAACAAGTAACGGGCCTCGGGGTCCAGGCCAGTGACTGACACTCGGCAGGCAGGGAACATGCGCCTGTGCAAGGGAGGGGACAGGAGAGGCCTGGTGCTACCCACTGGCCAGGGGTGGGCCCAGCACCAGTAACGGGACATAGCAGCAGGCTCCCCAGAGCTGTCAGAGAAACATCAAGGGAGGTGGAATTAGAACCCAGAGGGCAGGCCGGAGGCTGTGGCTCACACCTCTAATCCCAATACTTCGGGAGGCCAAGGTGGGAGGATCTCTTGAGTCCAGGAATTCAAGACCAGCTTGGGCAACACAGAAAGACCCCATCTCTACAAAAAATTAAAAAGTTAGCCAGGCATGGTGGTGCACACTGATAGTCCCAGTTACTACAGAGGCTGAGGCAGGAGGGTCACTTGAGCCTGGGAGGTCAAGACTACAGTGAGCCACAATTGCACCACTGCACTCCAGCCTGGGCAACAGGGCAAGACCCTGTCTCTGAAAAAGGAAAAAGGGCCAGGTGCAGTGGTTCACGCCTGTAATCCCAGCACTTTAGGAAGCTGAGGCGAGATCATGAGGTCAGAAATTTGAGACCCAGCCTGGCTAATATGGTGAAACACTGTCTCTACTAAAAATAAAAAAATTAGCCAGGTGTGGTGGCGTGTGCCTGTAGTCCCAGCTACTCGGGAGGCTGAGGCAGGAGAATCGCTTGAATCCAGGAAGCAGAGGTTGTGGTGAGCTGACGAGATAGCGCCACTGCACTCCAGCCTGGGCAACAGAGCGAGACTCCATCTCAAAAAATAAAAATAAAAAAAAGAACCCCGAGGGCAGAATCTTAGATCTGGAAGGTTTTCTTGTCTCATTTTACATTTGGGGAAACAGGACAGACAGGTTAAGCGATCTGTCACACAGCAGGTTAGGAACAGAGCCATGACTCCTACCCCTCAAAGCGTATTTGCAGAAGCAGGGGTGACTAACTTTCTTGCTAGGAGCTTCCTGTCCCCACCCTCCTCTCCTCCCCTGATGTCCAGCACCAGAATCTGCAGCTTTTAGATGAATTTGCTTTAGAAAAAATATACCCTGCCTGCAGTAGGGCTGAGGACTTTCCACGCTAGGGCTTGAGCTCCTGCCCTAAAGACCTCGTCACAGGCCACACACTGACCATGTCCCTGCCTCTAGGGTGACCCTGGACCTAGATATACTGAGTCCTATTCAAGCTGCATACTGATCCCCAGTCCTGGTCAGATTTCCCTGATACTGGTCACTGGGCTGGCCCTTGACCCCCTGTCCTTGTCTGGACACTGGTCTAGGCCACACACTAACCTATAACCCAGCAGGACTTCCTGACCCTGCCCCAGACTGACCCATGACCCTTGCCATAGATTGGTCCCTAAACTCAGCCACAGACTCCACAGACTAGCCCTTAGCCCTTGTCACAGAATGACTCCTGATTCCAGCCACAGAGTAACCCCTGTCCCAGGCCATAGTCAGATTCTAAGCCTAGGCAGAACTCTAGCCCCTAGGGAACCTCCCAGACCTAGCCCCTCCTCAGGGACTCTGCTTTTCCCAGGAGACCCCCACCAGAAACACGGACCCTGACCAGCCCCTCACCTCCCAGCTTTGGTGATGATCATTTCTGTTCCCACAGAGCTGAACTCCTTCCATAGCTCCCGGTTCTCCAGGCTCAGGCTGACCCCAGGGAGGGAATGGAGGGCCTCTGGAGCTGATGGGGCCGGCTCAGTGCCCATGGCAGGGGGCAGAAGGGGCAGAGGTGGGTGTGCGGCCAGGGTGCGGGGAGCAGCCTCCATCCCGGAGAGGAAGCAATCCAGTTTGGGGGTGTCCAGGTCTGGAAGCCGGGGAAAAATGAGGAGCCAGCCAAGGGCCCCAGCCTCCCTATTCTCCTACCCAGGAGCTGGTCCCAACGCTCACCGGGGTAGCGGTAGCCCTCTGCTAGGCCGGGTGGGAAGCTGGAGTCGGCCCCAGGTTGGGCGGGCCCCAGGCGGTAGCCGGCCCCCAGGGACGGGTACAATTCTCGTGGATGGTACATGTTGTAGTTCCGTCTGGCCTCAGGTCTCGCTGCCTAGAGCCCCCGGTGCTGCGAGATGCCCCCTTTATAGCTCACAGCTCAGCCCCTTCCAGACCCAGGATCACAGCCCCTCCCCTCTTTGGGGCCCTGGATTTGGGCTGGGGTGGAGACCCCTGGGGCCTCAGGGGTCCGAGCAGGGGCCGGATACCTGGGTACGGTCCCCTCCTTCCCTCCCTCCCCACCCCGGGCGGCTTCATTAGCCTCGACCCCCTGCCCCCTCATTACATAATTAACTCCTCGGCTTGATTGATCCCCGGGGCTCGGACAGGGACGCAGTTTGGCGCTTCCGGCCAGCTGGTCCCCGTTCCCACGGGGGGGAGCCCCAGCTAGGGATAAGCTGGGGGGCGGGGCATGGAGCCTGGACGGAGCCTGGAGTCCCGGGACACACCTTGGCGCCCCAGACCTTCTGGCAGGTGACCGCCCTCCGCCCCCCTTCACTTGGAGGCCGGGCCCTGGAGGGAAGCAGCATGACCAGAGAGAAAGTGCAGGCTGGAGGGATGCGGCCTGAGCTGATTTCACAGGGCACTCGGGGTCGCGAGGAGGCCGCAGCCCAGTCCCGAGCACCGTAGTCCTCCCTGGTCCCCATGCTTTAAAAAAAACCTCCACCCTGAGCCAAGCCTCCAAGGTTCGGAGGCGCGCACAGTCCGACAGCTTCTGACGCCTCGCGGCAGGGTTTCCCAGAAGGTCCCACGCTGGGGAACCCTCGGAACTACACTTCCCGGCAGGCCCAGCGTTGAGGCGCGCCCGAAGGAGCCGGATGGACCACGCGGGGGCCGCTGGAAGTTGTAGTCCGGCCGCGAGGGGGCTGCGAGGCCGGCGACGCGGTTGCCTCCCTGGGGCGCTGTCCCTAGGCGGCGGCCAAATGCTGCAGACGAGCACACGCAGATCAGGCGAGGTCACAGCGTAGGCAGCCAGAGTGGGCTCAGGGCCTCCGCCGGCAGTGAAACCGCCCCGGTTCCTGGAGACCCAGCTTGAACGACTTGCCTACCCCATTCCCCGCCGGGTCTCAGAACCGCACAGGTCTATAGGGGCAGAAATCTCCGCTTGAGCTTCCCCTCCCCGGATTACACGCGAGCCTGAGCTGTCTCCACTCCATTGTTTTATTATGTACAAACGCTACAGAACGAGGGGGACAGACACGCGTGGGGTCAGAGGGGCTTGGTGGGAGGAGTTCACAGAGCAGACGGTGCACTGGGGCCAGGAGAGCAGAACACAGGCCATATCTATAGGGCAAGCAGGGAAGGAGGGGGTTAAAAACGAGATCCAAGCCAGCCAGATCGCAGGAGGTGCGGGGGCGTCGTCCCCCTTCTGTTCTCCCCCCAAGGTCACAGTGCATGCAATAAAATATATGTACAGGAGCTGGATCCGTCCTCTGCAGGGGCCCTGAGGGTCCAGAGCTCCCTTTGGGCGGAGGGAAGCCGGTGGCGCTCCCTGGCGGCCAGGCCGGGCTGGAGCCACATGCGTCGGGGAGCGGGGGTCAGTCCCAGCCGTTGTCTTTGATCATGTGGTTGAGTTCAATGATGTACTTCCCCTCTTTGTACTTCTGGCTGCTCTCAAAGGCCTGTTCCTGAAAGGAGGGGCGGGACCATCATCCCTGGAGCAAGTCTCACCACAAGGCACAGGGGTTGGGGAGTGGACATGAGTGGCCCCATTTTACATATGAGGAAACTGTGGCGGAGGGGCAGGGCCGCGTTTCTCACAAACACAGAGTAGAACTCCCTGACTCAAAGGTACTTTTCAAGTATTAATGATGGCTCCAACAGAGAAGATAGGGAAATGGCTAAAAGATTTCACAGTTCAGGTTTGCAAACTGGTGGCTTCATGGCCATTTTGGCCTACAACATGTATTATATGTGGCAAACGACATATATAAACTCTCTCTTGGACAGCAGTTTAATAAAAATAACTTTAAAGTATTAAAATATAAGTAGGCCGTGCTCACTCCAGTTTGCCCAGCCTGCCCCCAACTCCCAACCCCTCCAGTCTATGCTACCCTTTACACATCTACAGTATCTGCTTGGCCTTGCAGGTACTTGAGGGTTTTTTTTTTGTTTGTCTTGTTTTGTTTTGAGAGGGAGTCTCGTTCTGTTGCCCAAGCTGGAGTGCAACGGCACGATCTCGGCTCACCGCAACCTCCGCCTCCTGGGTTCAAGCAATTCTCCTGCCTCAGCCTCCTGAGTAGCTGGGACTACAGGCACCCGCCACCACGCCGAGCTAATTTTTGTATTTTTAGTAGAGATGGGGTTTCACCATGTTAGTCAGGCTGTTCTTGAACTCCTGACCTCAGATGATCCACCTGCCTCGGTCTCCCAAAGTGCTAGGATTACAGGCATGAACCATCATGCCTGGCCTGGCACTTGAGTTTTTGACCTCTTGTCTAGGCCAGCTCTTTATTTATTTATTATTATTATTTTTGAGACGGAGTCTCGCTCTCTCGCCCAGGCTAGAGTGCAGTGGTGCAATCTCGGCTCACTACAAGCTCCGCCTCCCAGGTTCACACAACTCTCCTGCCTCAGCCTCACGGGTAGCTGGGACTACAGGTGCCCACCACCACACCCAGCTAATTTTTAAAATATTTTTAGTAGAGACGGGGTTTCACCGTGTTAGCCAGGATGGTCTCAATCTCCTGACTTCGTGATCCACCCACCTTGGCCTCCCAAAGTGCTGGGATTACAGGAATGAGCCACCGTGCCCGGCCGGCCATCTCTGATAGAGGTCGAGTGGCCAAGCCACCTGTCCAGAGACACACAGCCAATCTGTGGCAGGGCCAGCAGTGAGCTCAGGTCAGGGCTGGCTGGCTGGCTTTGCCTGGGGCATCTACCTCATAGAGGCACCACAGCTCCAAGCGACGCCTGAAGAATCCTGTCCCTTGCAGTGTCCCAAGAGCATCTTCCTTTGCCACATCTAATCTGATCCCTGTAACAATCCTGGGCGCTAGACAGTGGCTTTATCTTCCACTGACAGATAAGGAAATGAGACTCAGGGTAGTGAAATCAGACCCTGGACAGCAGCAGTGGCAATGAGGGCTATGGAAAGGGAGGCTGGTGAACCCAACCTCCATGTTGTTGCACAGTCTGGGGCAATTTTTTCTGATACTCTGAATGACAATATAAGCTGGTGGTCAAGAGTTTGGAGTGAAAAAAAAAAACCAACCAACTCAGATTTGGTCCCTATTCTGTCACTTACCAGTTGTGTGATCTTGGGCAAGTTACCTAACATCTTTGGGCCTCCCTGTCTTGTTCTGTAGAGATAATACTAGCTTCTACCTACAGGATCACTGCAATGATTGAATGAGATAACAGACGCCAGGCACACAACAGTGCAAGGCACATAAGCATTCAATAAATGGTGACTCTGATTATATCCTAACTCTCAAATGCGGATCCAAGTGCCTGGGAGAAGGGATGGGTTAAGAGAAAAGTTCTACAGCCCTTGCAGGGTGCAAGAGAAGAAAATGTGGTGAGGGATGAAAAGACAGTCTGACTTGTGTGAGCTAGGCCTATGCAATCTGAAAGGCTATAGGATGACTGCTTGTCAGGAGGAGGTGTTGGAAGGTCAGGTCAAAGGCTAGCCTAGGGTCAGAGGTGGCTGACTCACATATTTCCAGCCCAAAGTGGTCTTGCAGTTCTCGCAGTGAATGTCGGCGACAGCATGGAGGCCGGTCAGCAGCACCCGCTCCTCGGCTGGCCCGCAGCCCACGTTCACCCTGTGGGGACATGGGGCAGTCCCAGGGAGGGTCCTGCCATCACAGGCCCCCCCTCAAGCACTGTGCCTGTCCTCCGCATCCAAGAGATGATGCTCACAGCTTCCTGCCTGCACCGGGGAACTCTGGGAGTCTCAGCAGGATGCCAGGGGTCACAGGTCACAACAGATGTCAGGGAAAGCAAGAAGGGAGGCCAGATACTCACACAGAGTTGAAGAGGTAGGCACGCCCCTGACTGCCCTGGAAGGACTAAAGGGTGGGAGGGTGGGAAGAGAGGAGGGGGTCAGGGCTGCCGGTGGGGAGCTGCCAGGCAGCCCCTATAGGTTCCAGCCCCACTGTGGCCTGGTTGGTTACCTTGGAGATGAGGTCGTCGTGGTTGGCCAGGTGAGCGCGGCAGTGGGCACAGCTATACCTCCGGTGACAATCATCCAAGTAGGCCTGAAACGTCTTGGGCTTTGAAATCCGCACCATGGCGGGGGCCGGGGGCAGTGGCCCCACGCGGGGAGCGGCCCACGGGGAGCAGAGGGAGCCCAGTGCCTGCCAGGGAGGGAGTAGGTGGGCTGTCAGGACCTGGGCCATACACATGCGAGGCACTCCCAGAGCCGTGGGGACTCACTCTGTCACACTCGGCTGCTCTCTCCTTTCCCCAGAGCCAGCAGCCTCTCGGGGACCAGAGGCGTCTCAGTTTTGACTCAGTGAGGAGGCCTCAGGTTGCATCAATGGGGAAACTGAGGCTCGGAGGAGCCCAGGGTGAGTCACCCGCCTGCTTCCGGCCTCACCCTTGCTGACCTGGCAGCTGAAGCTGGAGGAAGGGGCTTTGGAGGGCTAGGCTGTCAGTTCCCAGTTTCGGGGGAGCATGGACGGGTAGGCGCTGGTTGGTCCTTGCGACCTCATCTGGAGAGCAGTGGGGTTCACTGGGGGTTTAGGGGGTTCATCGGGGAGAGGGTCCCCCGCCTGGAGGAGGCAGGAGGCCTCGCCGTGAAGGTGGAGGGTCACCTAGCAGAGGAGGGGCTCTCACCTGCGGTCGCCGAGGCCTCCTCTACGCCCAGGGGCTCTTACCTGCATCGCGGAGCCTTACCTGGACCCCGGGGCTCACCTGGGGCGCGGGGGTGGGGGCGGGCGCCGGGGGAGGGGGCAGTCCTGGCCGGCTGGGCGGGGGCGCGGGGCGACACGCAGCCCTGACGGCGCGGGCCTCACCTCGCCTGGGCGCGCGGGGCCCGGTCCGCCGGGGTGGGCTGGCCTGGGAGTGGGGGGCGCTCCTGGCGGGCGCCGTCCCCCCCGGCCCGGGTTCGCAGGCGCCTGGACTTGTTTACACCGAGCCCAGCTGCTGCCGCCGCTGCGGCGGGAGGGGGAGGGGACCCGCCTCCCATCCCGGCGGCCGCCGTGGCCAATGGGCGCTCCGCATGCAAATGAGGGGGCGCGTCACACGGCGGCCGGCGCAGGCCTCGGCCGCCCCTCCCCCGCCGCCCGCTCCCGCCGGCCCGGAAATGCGGCTGCGGCCCGCGCGCCCCCGGCCTGCTCGCATTCCTGCTCGCGGCCCGCGCAGGGGCGGGGTCGGAGGGTCTAGTCCCGGCGCGGAGCGGGGAAGCGGCTGGCGCTGGGACGCTTGCCGTGGGGAGATGAGTATAATGACCCGCGTTTGCCCGCCACCCGTGCCCCGCTTAATCCCCGCATCAATCCCGTGAGGCCGTTTCTCCCGTTGACTCCACTGTACCGGGGGCTGAGGCCCAGGGAGGTCTCGCGGCTCCCCAGGTTATCCAGCTAGTAAGAGGCGAAGCTGGAATTCTCACTGTGGGCCCATTCCATGGCCTTTGCCAGAGCGCCAGGGGCACTCTCAGTTCACCTCTTAGAAGGGAAGACCCAAAGGTGCACATTCCTGGCAGGCCCTTGGCAGCCAGGGCGTCGGACCAGGCAATTCCTACTGCCCAGCATCACCTCCTCCAGGCAGCCCCTCGGATGCCTCTGTTGGGACAGCTGAGTTCCTCTTCAAAGACTCAACTTCCCGGTCATAAGCTGTAAACAGATTCTACCCTCGCTTTTTCTTCTTTTTCGCAAATAGTCTACCCTATTTGGGAAAGTTAAACCTTAGTCAATCGGGATCAGCTCAGATTGTGCGGTCCAACCCCCCAGCCAATGGGGAAAGGACACAGAAACAGGAACTGCGTTAGGGTTAAAAACCACTTCCCTCCTCTGTTCAGGAGGTGGGGGGGTGCTCTTGAGATTACAACCAGTGCAAGCAGCACCCTTCTGCAGAAGTAAAGATGCCTTGCTGGGAAGTCTTTTGTCTCAGTGCTGGTTTTTCTTGACTACACTGAGCGCTTGTTTTCAACAAATTTGGGGGTCTTCCAGGATCCCATTATCCTTTGGGAGGGGTAGCGATTACTTTTCCTTGTGAGATGCGTCCCACTGCCTTGTTGCTGTGGCCCCGGGAGGGGAGGATTGGGTCCACCCGAAGTGGCAAATAAATCCGGACTCTCAGCAACGTGGGCAGGAAGGATCCTTAAAATTCCCAGGCGAGTGGGTAACTCTGCACAGACCAAGATAAGAAAAGTTGCTACTGGGGCGACAAAGTATTTCCTTGGTGGTCGGGGTCACTTGGAGGTTTTTGTTTGTTTGTTTGTTTGTTCGTTTGTTTTTGAGACGGAGTCTCGCTCTGTCGCCCAGGCTGGAGTGCAGTGGCCGGATCTCAGCTCACTGCAAGCTCCGCCTCCCGGGTTCACACCATTCTCCTGCCTCAGCCTCCCAAGTAGCTGGGACTACAGGCGCCCGCCACCTCGCCCGGCTAGTTTTTTTTGTATTTTTTAGTAGGGACGGGGTTTCACCGTGTTAGCCAGGATGGTCTCGATCTCCTGACCTGGTGATCCACCCGTCTCAGCCTCCCAAAGTGCTGGGATTACAGGCTTGAGCCACCGCGCCCGGCCCACTTGGAGGTTTTAAGTGCGTGGTTGAGACACGTCAGTGGACACGAATCGAGTGTGGAGTCCAGACTTGGTTCCATGGTCACCTCATATGGCTTAGGGCGGTTTTCCAGTCAGGGGGATTATACCGACCCACTATTGCTAAGAGGGGCCTAAAATTGCCATGAGGGAAGCGGCCAAAAAGGACGAAGGGAGTATTCACACGAGTGCAAGAAACCTCCAGTGGGAAAAGGGAGAGGTTAAGCCCCTAGGAAACGGGCACCAACCTCCAGAATGGAAATACCCCAAGTAAGACAGGGAGTACAAAAGGCCAAGTGGACGATAAAGTTCCCCCTGACAGTCCTCTAGGCCTTATGTTAGAGTACTGGAGAGAGAATGAAAACCAAACACAAGGAAAGACAGCGAATGATAAAATATTGCTGTTTTATTTGGACCAAGGAACCTATCCTCAGACTGTCGGTCTTTTGGCCAAAGTTTGGATCAGATAAGGATTGGATATGCCAACTCTTAATCCAGTATGTTAATGAAAAAAGTCCAGTCTCACAAGAGGAAATAGGTTATGCTCTGTGTTGGAGACAGGAACTTGTCCTTCCCTTTCCCTTAAAGGATGATGTAAAAGAGAAACCAAATTCAATACCCCCCCAGGACAACCCAGTTAAGTCAGATTCTACATCTAAAGATGCCAATGTATAGGATCCCCTAGACCATCTTCCCCTACCTACCCCCACCCCAGGCTAATCACTCAGTCCCTCCTCCACATAACCCTGCCCCATGGGCTTTGTGGCCCTACATCCCCATTGAGTAGCCACTGGCACATGTCCTTTCCTCAGGAAAACTTCAGCACAAGATGGAAACAATGCCAGAGGGATATTCAAAACTTTCCTTTTCCCTCTGCCTCAAAGGAGTCTGCCCCAACCCCTTTTCCCTTAAGAGAAGTAGCACTGGGAGGAGGGGGTATTGGTTTCGTAAATGCCCCCTTAACTAGTTCAGAGGTTAGAAATCTGAAAAAGGAACTCAAACCATTATCAGATGATCCCTTTGGAGTCACAGATCAAATTGACCAATTTTTAGGGCCACAGTTGTATACTTGGGCTGAATTAATGTCCACCCGAGGTATTCTCTTCGCAGAGGGGGAAAGAACCATGATCCACAGGGACGCTATGACAGTCTGGGAATGTGAACACCCTCCTGGTCAAAACATCCCAGCAGCAGAGCAGAAACTCCCAGGCCGGGACCCTCAGTGGGATAGGAGCAATGCAGCCCACTGAGAAAACATGAAAGACCTCAGGGATATGATAATTAAAGGGATTCGGGAATTGGTGCCTGGAACCCAAAATATTTCCTGAGCATTTAATGTACACCAAGAGAAAGATGAAGGGCCCATGGAATTTTTAAACAGACTTAAGGAGCAAATAAGAAAATATTCAGGCTTAGACATAGAGGACCCACTTGGACAAGGGATTTTTTTTTTTTTTTTTTTTTTTTTTTTTGAGGCGGAGTCTTCACTCTGTCGCCCAGGCTGGAGTGCAGTGGCACCATCTTGGTTCACTGCAAGCTCCGCCTCCCGGGTTCGCGCCATTCTCCTGCCTCAGCCTCCGGAGTAGCTGGGACTACAGGCGCCCGCCACCGCGCCCGGCTAATTTTTTGTATTTTAGTAGAGACGGGGTTTCACCGTGTTAGCCAGGATGGTCTCGATCTACTGACCTCGTGATCCGCCCGCCTCGGCCTCCCAAAGTGCAGGGATTACAGGCGTGAGCCACCGCGCCCGGCCAGACAAGGGATGTTAAAGCTCTATTTTATCATCAACAGTTGGCCGGACATTAGAAAGAAATTACAAAAGATAGGAAATTGGCAAGACTGCTCCATAGAGGAACTTTTAATTAAGAGATGCCCAGGCTGGGCGCAGTGGCTCATGCCTGTAATCCCAGCACTTTGGGAAGCCGAGGGGGGCGGATTACGAGGTCAGGAGATCGAGACCATCCTGGCTAACACGATGAAACGCCATCTCTACTAAAAATACAAAAAAAATTAGCCGGGCGTGGTGGCGGGCGCCTGTAGTCCCAGCTACTAGGGAGGCTGAGGCAGGAGAATGGCGTGAACTTGGGAGGCGGAGCTTGCAATGAGCCAAGATTGCACCACTGCACTCCAGCCTGGGCAACAGAGCGAGACTCCATCTCAAAAAAAAAAGAAAGAGATGCACAAAGGCCGGGCATGGTGGCTCACTCCTGTAATCCCAGCACTTTGGGAGGCTGAGGTGGGCAGATCACAAGGTCAGGAGATCGAGACCATCCTGGCTAACATGGTGAAACCCCGTCTCTACTAAAAAAATACAAAAAAATTAGCCAAGCGTGGTGTCGGGCGCCTGTAGTCCCAGGTACTCAGGAGGCTGAGGCAGGAGAATGGCGTGCACCCGGCAGGCAGAGCTTGCAGTGAGCCGAGATCGCGCCACTGCACTCCAGCCTGGGAGACAGAGCGAGCCTCTGTCTCAAAAAAAAAAAAAGAAAAAAGAAAAAAAGAGAGAGAAGCCCCAAAATTATATGTATGAATGGATGAAATGGATGAAAAAAAGCAGAAACAAAAGGCAAAAACTATGCTGTCCACTTTACAACAGGGAACTCTACAACAGGAAACCCAGGAAAATAGAACTTATAAACCCTCTAAGCAACGGGCTGTGAGACCCCACACAGGAAGTAAAAGGATGAAACCTGAGAGTCACAGAGCAGGCCAGGGAAGAGGGGAAGACAGATGTTTCAGGTGTGGAAAGCCAGGACATTTTAAAAGGGAGTGCCCGAAAGGGAGAGGAAAAAGGAAGTTCTTCCACTCATGGCATTTGAAGAAGAATAGGGGGATCAAGGGCTCTGCATCTTTCATCTCGAGTCCCACCAGGAGCCCTTGATAAATCTGACGGTGGAACCTAAATCAGAGTTAATCACTTTCTTTTTTTTTTTTTTGAGACAGAGTCTCGCCCTGTCGCCCAGACTGGAGTGCAGTGGCGCGATCAAGGCTCACTGCAAGCTCCCTCTCCTGGGTTCACGCCATTCTCCTGCCTCAGCCTGGCGAGTAACTGGGACTACAGGCGCCCGCCACCACGCCCAGCTATTTTTTTGTATTTTTAGTAGAGACAAGGTTTCACTGTGTTAGCCAGGATGGTCTCGATCTCCTGATCTTGTGATCCACCCGCTGTGCTGGGATTACAGGCGTGAGCCACCGCGCCCAGCCCAGAGTTCATCATTTTCGTAGTCAATTTGGGAGTGGCTCGCTCCTCCCTATGTTTTCTTCCTTCAAGTTTAGCATGTTCAACAGAAGAGCTTACTGTCTCAGGGGTTAAAGGGGAGGGATTCAGGGCAAAAATTTTAGAGGAAACAGGTTAAATATGAGAACAGGCCGGCCACCACAAAGTTCTTGTTAATCCCCAAAGTGGGAACTAATTTGTTAGGAAGAGACTTAATGTTACGATTAGGTATAGGCCTATATGTTAATCAGGGAAAATTCCTCACTTCCTTAAACCTACTCGCTGCCACAGAAGAGAGCCGAATGCATCCTGACATATGGTTAAAGAAAGAAAATTGAGGGAAACTACAGGTCCAATCCGTGTGAAAATAAAAATTCCCTTGGGTGGATGTGGTGGCTCACGCCTGTAATCCCAGCACTTTGGGAGGCTGAGGCAGGTGGATCACCTGAGGTCAGGAGTTTGAGACCAGCCTGGCCAACATGGTGAAACTCCATCTCTACTAAAAATATTTAAAAACTTAGCCAGATGTGGTGGCATGCACCTGTAGTCCCAGCTACTCAGGAGGCTGAGGCAGAAGAATTGCTTGAACCGTGGAGGCGGAGGTTGCAGTGAGCTAAGATCACACCATTGTACTCCAGCCTGGGTGACAGAGTGACTGTCTCAAAAAAAAAAAAAAAAAAAATTCCCAGGGAAATGGTAAGCAGAAAACAATACCCTATTCCCTTAGAAGCTAGAATGGCTCTAAAACCTATAATTGAGGGCCTTGTCCGTGACGGACTCCTTGAACCCTGTATATCCCCTTATAACACTCCAATATTGTCTGTAAGAAAGTTACATGGCTCATACCGGCTAGTAGAAGACCTCTGGGCTATTAATCAAACAGCTCAAACTACCCCACCCCCCCGCTGCTGTTCCCAACCCTTACACCATTATCAGCAAAATCCCACACGATCACCAATGGTTCACAATGATAGATTTGAAAGATGCTGGCTGGGCGCGGTGGCTCACACCTGTAATCCTAGCGCTTTGGGAGACTGAGGTGGGCAGATTGCCTGAGCTCAGGAGTTTGTGACCAGCCTGGGCAACATGGTGAAACCCTTTCTCTACTAAAAAAAAAAAAAAAAAAAAAATTAGCCAGGCACGGCAGCATGCGCCTGTAATCCCAGCTACTCAGGAGGCTGAGGCAGGAGAATTGCTTGAACCTGGGAGGCGGAGGTTGTAGTGAGCAGGGATTGTGCCACTGCACTCCAGCCTGGTGATAGAGGCAGGCTCCGTCTCAAAAATTAAAATAAAATAAAGTAAAATAAAATAATATAATATAAAATAAAATAAAAATAAAAAAAGAAAGATGCGGCCGGGCGCAGTGGCTCAAGCCTGTTATCCCAGCACTTTGGGAGGCCGAGATGGGCGGATCACAAGGTCAGGAGATCGAGACCATCCTGGCTAACACGGTGAAACCCCGTCTCTACTAAAAAATACAAAAACCTAGCTGGGCGAGGTGGCGGGCGTCTGTAGTCCCAGCTACTCGGGAGGCTGAGGCAGGAGAATGGTGTGAACCCGGGAGGCGGAGCTTGCAGTGAGCTGAGATCCGGCCACTGCACTCCAGTCTGGGCGACAAAGCGAGACTCTGTCTCAACAAAAAAAAAAAAAAAGAAAGAAAGATGCTTTTTGGGCTTGCCCTTTAGCAGAAGACAGCCGGGACATGTTTGCTTTTGAGTGGGAGGACCCTTACTTAGGTAGAAAACAGCAGTACCAGTGGACAGTCCTACCCCAGGAGTTTACAGACTCCCCAAATCTATTCGGTCAAATTTTAGAACAAGTCCTAGAAATCTTTTCCCTTCGTTCATCCATATGCCTACTCAAATATGCAGATGACCTGCTCATTTCAGGAAATAGCAAGGACCACATAACCACAATTCCAATTAACTTCCTGAATTTCCTAAGGGAACAAGGGTTACGGGTCTCAAGGAGTAAAATTCAGTTTGTAGAACCTGAGGTAAAATATCTAGGACACCTCATCAGTAAAGGCAAACGGAAAATAGTACCTGAACGAATTGAAGGTGTCACATCTCTACCTTTGCCTAAACAAAGCAGGAACTTAGAAAATTCTTGGGATTAGTTGGATACTGTCATCTATGGATTGACTCTTATGCCCGAAAATTAAAACCTCTATATCAAAAACTCACCCAAGAAGGACCAGACCCCCTTCGTTGGACCCCATCAGAAGTCCAACAAGTAGAAGAGTTAAAACACCTACTTGTAACTGCCCCCGTTCTAGCTTTGCCCTCCTTAGCCATTCCACCTTTTCGTCAGTGTAAACAAGGGGGTGGCTTTAGGGGTACTCACCCAAAGACACAGAGGCCAGCAGCAGCCCATAGCCTTCCTGTCCAAAGTTCTTGACCCAGTAACCCGCGGATGGCCCCAGTGTGCCTAATCCATAGCAGCAACTGCCTTGCTAGCGGAAGAAAGCAGGAAAATGACCTTTGGGGGAAGCCTCTTTGTATGCACCCCTCATCAAGTTAGGACCATTCTTAATCAGAAGGCAGGAAGATGACTCAACAATTTGCAAATATGAAGCTGTTGGGTGGGCGCGGTGGCTCACACTTGTAATCCCAGCATTTTAGGAGGCTGAGGCGGACAGATCACAAGGTCAAGAGTTCGAGACCAGACTGCCCAGCATGGTGAAACCCTGTCGCTGCTAAAAATACAAAAAATTAGCCAGGCATGGTGGCGCACGCCTGTAATCCCAGCTATTTGGGAGGCTGAGGCTGGAGAATTGCTTGAACCCCGGAGGCAAAGGTTGCAGTGAGCTGAGATCAGCTACTGCACTTCAGCCTGGGCAACAGAACGAGACTCCATCCCCCCCTCTCAAAAAAAAAAAAAAAAAAAAAAAATTGAGGCTATCTTATTAGAGAGGGATGATTTAACATTGACCATTGAGAATTCGCTCAACTCTGATGCTTTCCTAATGGGAAATCCGAACCGGGAGGAACCTGAGCACAAATGTTTAGATATGATCAGTTATCAAACTAGAGTCAAACTGGATCTAAGCAAGACCGTATTCCAAACCGGGCGTCACCTCTTTATAGACGGCTCCTCCCAGGTAATCGAAGGAATGAGGCATAACGGGTGCTCTGTAGTTGACGGGGAAACCCTCATGGAGGCAGAGTCAGGGAGACAGCCCAATAACTGGTTCACTCAAACATGTGAACTCTTTGCATTAAATCAGGCCTTAACATCTTTTCTAAATCAGGAAGGAACTATTTACACTGACGCCAAGTATGCTTTCGGAGTAGTCCATACCCTTGGAAAGATCTGGACTGAACGAGGCCTCATTAATAGTAAAGGCCAGGACCTTGTCCATAAAGAATTGATTATACAAATACTAGAAAATCTTCAACTGCCAGAAGAAATAGTGGTGGTCTATGTGCCAGGACACCAGAAAAACCCATCCTTTGAAAGTCAGGGAAATAACCTCACAGATCAAGTAGCCAAGCAAGCTGCCTCTTCTCGAGAGGCGCCCATTTTCCATCTGACCCCTTGCCTTCCCCTCCAGTCGCAATCCCCATCTTCTCCAACGCAGACCAAGAAATGTTAAAAAGAATAGGAGCTAAGGAAAGCTCCGAGGGAAGGTGGGTATTACCAGACGGGAGGGAAATGCTGTCTAAACCTCTTATGAGGGAAATATTGTCACAGCTTCATCAAGGAACTCACTGGGGTCACCAAGCTATGTGTGACACAGTCCTCAAAGCCTATGGGTATATAGGAATCTATACCCTCACTAGGCAGGTGGCGGATAGTTGCCTAGTATGCAAAAAAACTAATAAACCCGAAGGAAACAGCCTCCACTTTATCAAGGGAACCACCCCTATAATTGCCAATCCAACCAGTGCAACCCAGTACTTACCTCTATTACTACCCCTACCTCCACCGACCCTAACTCCACTCTAGGTTGCTTCTATGGCTTAGGAGCCGATGTTACTGGAAGGGACCCTATAGGCTTCTTTGAAATATGTTTTGTTCACCCTTCTCTACCTCCTACCGTTTCCCCTTCCCCAAGCTCACCAAATCAAACCATTCCTCACCTCTTACCCAATGACAAAACCAAAGTAGCTATAGTAGAAGTCAAGGACTTAAAGCAAACCCTAGCCATTGAGACCTGGTATCAAGATACAAATGCCTGGCTGGAATGGATTAAATATTCTGTTCGCACCCTGAATAAAAGTGACTGTTACGCTTGTGCAGCAGGCAGGCCAGAAACCCGGATTGTCCCCTTTCCACTCAGATGGGCCAACCAACCAGGCATGGACTGTATGGTAGCTCTCTTCCAGCACCACGGCCTGGGGAAACAAGATGTGCACCACTCTTTCACTACATTTCCCAAAGATCAGGAGCCCTGTGGGTCAGCCCCTAAGGACCATTCGACTTTCAGCTCTCAATGCCAATTTTACCTTGTGTCTCTCACGACAGGGGGACAAATTGACACTCCTTGGAAATCTAATGGGAGTCTAAACCTTTTCAAGAGCTAACCAATCAGTCGGCTCTTGTCTATCCCTGAGCAGACGTATGGTGGTTTTGTGGAGGACTGTTACCAGGTACACTGCCAGGCGACTGGACTGGCACTTTTGCTCTAATCCAATTGGCCATCCCTTTCACCTTGGCATTTCTTTTTTTTTTTTTTTTTTTTTGAGACAGAGTCTCGCTCTGTCGCCCAGGCTGGAGTGCAGTGGCGCAATCTCGGCTCACTGCAAGCTCTGCCTCCCGGGTTCACGCCATTCTCCTGCCTCAGCCTCCTGAGTAGCTGGGACTACAGGCGCCCGCCACCGCGCCCGGCTAATTTTTTGTATTTTTAGTAGAAACGGGGTTTCACCGTGGTCTCGATCTCCTGACCTTGTGATCCGCCCGCCTCGGCCTCCCAAAGTGCTGGGATTACAGGCGTGAGCCACCGCGCCCGGCTCACCTTGGCATTTCATCAACCAGACAGGAAGCAAGTAACCCGAAGAAAAAGAGAAACCCCTCATGGGTCCTTTGACCCTCATGTTTACGTAGACAGTAGCAGGGTCCCACGGGAGTTACCAAGTGAATTTAAAGGTCGAAACCAAATAGCCGCTGGGTTCGAGTCTGTTTTGTTCTGGTGGTCTGCTATAAATAAAAATGTAGACTGGATATATACTACCATGAGTAGCGATTCATCAGTTATACCAGGGATGCCATCAAGGGAATAGCTGAACAATTAGGCCCCACCAGCCAGATGGTGTGGGAAAATAGGCTAGCCCTTGACATGATATTGGCAGAAAAAGGCAGAGTCTGTGTCATGATCTGAGTCCAATGTTGTACTTTTATCCCTAATAATACAGCTGCCTATGGGACCATCACAAAAGCTTTACGAGGCTTTACCACCCTGGCAAATGAATTAGCCGAAAATTCTGGAATACATAACCCTTTTATGGGTCTCACGGAAAAGTGGTTTGGAAAATGGAAAGGACTCCTGGCTTCAATCTTTACCTCTCTTGCAATTGTTACTTGTGGGCTGTCGCATCATACCTTGTATGGTGGGTTAACTCAAAGGCTCATAGAAACAGCCCTCCCTAAAGACCCCCTCGCTTCTCTCCCTTCATACTCAGACAAGCTCTTTCTCCTAGATAATCAAGAACGAAGCCAAATCCTGTTAAAAATTTTTGAAGAGGAAGAAGTATCAAACAGAAGAGAGGAAATTGTTGGGACAGCTAAGCTCTTCAAAGACTCAACTTCCTGGTCATAAGCTGTAAACAGATTCTCCCTGTTTTTCTTCTTTTTCGCCAGTCTACCCTGTTTGGGAAAGTTTAAACCTTAGCCAGGCGGGATGAGCTCAGATTGTGCGGTCCATCCCGAGCCAATGGGGAAAGGACACAGAAAAACAGGAACTGCGTTAGAGTTAAAAACCCCTTCTCTCCTTTGTTTAGGGTGCTCTTGGGATTACAAGTAGCGCAGGCGGCACCGTTCTGAAGTAAAGATGCCTTGCTGGGAAATCTTCTGTCTCAGTGCTGGTTTTTCTTGACTACACGGAGCACTTGTTTCCAACACCCCTGTGCTCCAGGCTGGGTTAGGTCTGATCTCGGGGCATGTCTGTTTCAACACGTGTCTGCAGTTCTTAAGCTTGTGTTGCTCACTGCAGTGGGCCTGGCCTGGTCTAGAGGAGGCGCTCAGTAAGTATCTGTGAAATGGGAATGTGTGGTTCATTCAGTGAATATGGCCCTGGGGCTGGAGATGGCAGTGGTGTTCTGGGAGCTTCTGGAGAAGGAGACCTGGGAGGAGAAGGTTGGAATGGCGGAGGCAGTAGAGGGGCTGGGTGAACGCACCTGTCCCACCCAGGCCCATCCTCTGCAGCCCGAGGAGGAAGCTCACAGGGCAAGGCATGGAAGAGGTGTGCCTGGGCTGTTGATGGCCTCAGGAAAATGGAACCATTATCTGTCGCTGTCAAGTGGCTGGGGGCCAGGACACCTGGGTTGGCCGTGAGGGGACATTCC
Source organism: Macaca nemestrina (assembly GCF_043159975.1). Classification (NCBI taxonomy): domain Eukaryota; kingdom Metazoa; phylum Chordata; class Mammalia; order Primates; family Cercopithecidae; genus Macaca; species Macaca nemestrina. Next base: position 27,707,343 of record NC_092142.1, on the reverse strand, counting down.
TGAGGAGAGTGGAGGCCAGGCTGGGGCAGGGTGTGGCAGGACAGAGAGGAATGTAGTGGAACCAGTGGGTCAGGCTTCTGAGGGCCCCAGGCTCCAGTCTCAGGGCTGGCCTGTTCCCTCCTAAGCTGCCATCTTCACATCTTCAGGACCCACTCCTCTACTCCCCACCCTCAGCACAACGATGTGATGTGATGGAAAGGCAAATCTTTATTTTTCAGGAAGAGAAACAGGAGAGCGTGAGGCCTCTGGACTTAGGAGGTCTGGGCGGCCGGTCCACGGTTGTCCAGGTAGTGCCGCAGGGCTGTGGGATAATCCGTCATGACGCCAGTGGCTCCCACGCTGAAGGCTGCTTCAAAATCCGACTCTTCATTAAGGCACCAAAAGACCACCTGAGCAGGGAGGGATCAACTAAGGTCAGGAGCTTGTAGATTCTGAACAATTTTACATCCAGACAGTGGGGACCCACCTCCTCCTCTGTGGAGACTCCCCAGCAGCAGTAGGCTGGAGCTGATTGTTAAATTCTCAGGAATTTTGCAAAGTGGTTATTAAACCCAGCCATTATTAAACATTAAATCATTGCCTGGATACAGGGGCTCACGCCTCTAATCTCAACACTTTGGGACGCCGAGGCAGGAGTTGAGGCCAGGTGTTTAAGATCAGCAAGTGAGACCTCATCTCTACAAAATACTTTTTAAAAATTAGCCCGGTGTGGTGGTGTGCGCCTGGGCTACCAGCTACTTGGAAGACTGAGGTGAAAGAATTGCTTGAGCCCAGGACTCTGAGGCTACAGTGAGCTATGGTTGCGCCACTGTACTCCAGCCTGGGTGACAGAACAAGACCTCATCTCAAAAATGTAAATAAATAAATTGTATAAACTGACAATTAAATAGTGTTTTTTTGTTTGTTTGTTTGTTTTGTTTTTGAGAAGGAGTCTTACTCTGTCACCCAAGCTGGAGTGCAGTGGCTCAAACTTGGCTCACTGCAAGCTCCGCCTCCCGGGTTCACGCCATTCTTCTGTCTCAGCCTCCCAAATAGCTGGGACTACAGACGCCCACCACCACACCTGGCTAATTTTTGTATTTTTAGTAGAGATGGGGTTTCACCGTGTTAGCCAGGATGGTCTCGATCTCCTGACCTCGTCATCCACCTGCTTCAGCCTCCCAAAGTGCTGGGATTACAGGTGTGAGCCACCGTGCCTGGCCCTAAATAAATTATTAAAACAACAGCGGCCAGGCATGGTGGCTCATGCCTGTAATCCCAGCACTTTGGGAGGCTGAGGCAGGCGGATCAACTAAGGTCAGGAGTTCGAGACCAGCCTGGCCAACATGGTGAAACCCCATCTCTACTAAAAATACAAAAATTAGCTGGGCGTGGTGGTGGACGCCTGTAATCTCAGCTACTCAGGAGGCCAGGGCAGGAGAATCGCTTGAACTCAGGAGGTAGAGGTTGCAGTGAGCCAAGATCGCGCCATTGCACTCTAGCCTGGGCAACAGAGCAAGATTCTGTCTCAAAACAAACAAACAAACAAACAAAAAAACCAACAACAACAAAAAACTCAAAACAAACAAAAAACCAGCAATAAATACTCAAAGCATATTTCTTACTAATCAATTTCCTATTACTGTGTCCTTGAAGTGATTAAGTCTGTTGAGGCTGTGAGATGGAACTACATGATGGGGTGCCAACAGGCGTCTCTTCCCGTTCTGCATTTGGTGGCTTCACGTTGGCAGCCTGAAACTGGCCAAGGTAGGAGTATTTAAACCAGGAAAATTAATGTTCAAATCAGGGCTTTCATTTGTTCCTCTCTGAGAGCTGGTTGTTGACCACTTACCAACACCACCCTCTCCCAGTGCCCCCGTTCCACCACCACCTGCCCCAGCTCCTGCAGCTCTGCCGCTTCCCTGCTTGTTCTAGTGGGCACTTAGGTAGGCGGAGATGGGAATTTTTTATTTTATTAAAAATACAGACGAGACGAGGTCTCTCTGTACTGCCCACACCGGAGCGCAGCGGCGTCATCACAGCCCACACCGGAGCGCAGCGGCGTCATCACAGCCCACACCGGAGCGCAGCGGCGTCATCACAGCCCACACCGGAGCGCAGCGGCGTCATCACAGCCCACACCGGAGCGCAGCGGCGTCATCACAGCCCACACCGGAGCGCAGCGGCGTCATCACAGCCCACACCGGAGCGCAGCGGCGTCATCACAGCCCACACCGGAGCGCAGCGGCGTCATCACAGCCCACACCGGAGCGCAGCGGCGTCATCACAGCCCACACCGGAGCGCAGCGGCGTCATCACAGCCCACACCGGAGCGCAGCGGCGTCATCACAGCCCACACCGGAGCGCAGCGGCGTCATCACAGCCCACACCGGAGCGCAGCGGCGTCATCACAGCCCACACCGGAGCGCAGCGGCGTCATCACAGCCCACACCGGAGCGCAGCGGCGTCATCACAGCCCACACCGGAGCGCAGCGGCGTCATCACAGCCCACACCGGAGCGCAGCGGCGTCATCACAGCCCACACCGGAGCGCAGCGGCGTCATCACAGCCCACACCGGAGCGCAGCGGCGTCATCACAGCCCACACCGGAGCGCAGCGGCGTCATCACAGCCCACACTGGAGTGCAGCGGCGTCATCACAGCCAACACTGGAGTGCAGCGGCGTCATCACAGCCCACACTGGAGTGCAGCGGTGTCATCACAGCCCACTGCAGCCTTGACCTCCTGGGCTCAAGCGATCCTCTCACCTCAGCCTCCTAACTAGCTGGGACTACAGGCATGTACCACCATGCCCAGTTAATATTTTATTTATTTATTTATTTTTGAGACAGTTTTGCTCTGTCGCCTAGGCTGGAGTGCAGTGGCATGATCTTGGTTCACTGCAACCTCCAGCTCCTGGGTTCAAGCGATTCTCGTGCTTCAGCCTCTCGAGTAGAGCTGGGATTACAGGCTCCTGCCATCATACCTGGTTAACATTTACATTTTTAGTAGAGATGAGGTTTCACCATGTTGGCCAGGGTGGTCTTGAACTCCTGACCTTAGTTGATCTGCTGGCCTCAGCCTCCCAAAGTGCTGGGATTGCAGGCATGAGCCACTGCACCCGGCCTCTGCATTTTTCTTTCATTTCCCTTTTCCTTTCCTTTTTCCCTCCCTCTCCTTCTCTCTCTCCCTCTCTCTGGCTCTTTGCACTCTCTCCTCTCTGTCTTTCGAGACAGTCTGGCTGTCTCTCCCAGGCTGGAGTGTGGAGTGCAGTGGCGTGATTCTGATTATAGCTCACTGCAGCCTCAAAACCCTGTGCTCAGGTGATCCTCCCATCTCAGCCTCCTGAGTGGCTGGGACTACAGGTGCAAACAACTGTGCTTGGCTAATTTTTAAATTTTTTGTAGAGACGAGCGTCTCGGTATGTTGCCCAGGCTGGTCTTAAACTCCTGGGCTCAAGTGATCCTCCCACCTTCGCCTCTCAAAGTGATGGGATTACAGGCGGGAGCCACTGTGCCCAGCCTCTGCCTCCGGCATTTCTTCCCTGTACCCTCGATGGGAAGCTCCCACCCCTAGTACCACAGTGCCTGGAACATTCTCAAGGATCGTTTACTAATTAAATCATCTGGTTGAAGCCAATGCTCAGGGGAGAGAGGTCAGACTGGGCCTGGTTTCTCCCATCTCTCATCTTTCCCCAGCCCCTCTCATCAGGGATCATGATACATCATTGTTGTCATCATAATGGCTAACATTTATCAAGCCCTTAATAAGTACTAGTTACATATCCATATGTTGGCAATGTCAGGTTAGGAAAATATGTGTGTAGCCAGGTGCGGTGGCTCACACCTCTAATCCCAGCACTTTGGGAGGCTGAGGCAGGCGGCTCACTTGAGGCCAGGAGCTCTAGACCAGCCTGGTCAACATGGTGAAACCTCATCTCTACTAAAAACACAAAAATTAGCCAAGCGTGGTGGCAGGCGCCTGTAGTCCCAGTTACTCGGGAGGCTGAAGCAGGAGTATCGCTTGAACCCGGGAGGCGGAGGTTGCAGTGAGCTGAGATTGCATCACTGCACTCCAGCCTGGGCGACAGAGCGAGACTCTTGTCACAAAAAAAAAAAAAAAAAAAAGGGAAGAAGAAAATTGTGTGTGTGTGTGTATCCAGAGAGTTAAATATACCATTTTCCCATTTTAGGGATGAAGAAACTGAGACTCAGGTGAGGTCACCTGCCAGAACAATGCAGCTTGTTGGCAGCAGAGTGGGACCGGAACCCTGCTGCCAAGTCCGTATACAGTGGGAGTGGTGGTCAAGGCCTCACCTGCACCCCTCGCTCCTCCAAGTGTCGGATCAGACTCTTCCTCATGATCAGCCTGGGGATGGGGTGGGGACATGGGAGGTGATGATGAGAGGGGACCCGGGAGATGGGCAGCAGTAGGTCTCTATGGGGACACTCCACCCAGCTGTCTTGCCCACCTCACCATTTCGAAACCACAGCCGACAGCTGGTTCAGGCAAGAGCAGGAAAATGGGAAATAGGTCCTGCAGAGAGAAGGAAGTGGGGGTTAGCCCCTAGGGTCTCCCCTGTCCCAGAGGTGGGGCAGGGTGGTAGTACCCCCCCAACCAGGGTAGTGCTGCCCTCCAACCCCCCAGAATCCCCCAGAATAACCTTTGTAGTTGCCCCAGTGAACAATTCACCGAGTGTTCAGAGAGCCTACTCTGACCACCACGCTTTGAAGGTGTGGCCCTTTAGCCACCATTCAACAGATAAGGAGTCTGGGCCTTAGAGAACTGAAAGGACTTGCCAGGCCCAAAGCAGAGCAGTGGTGGGGCTGGGGCCAGGACCTGGTTTGGTTCCAAAGCTGGACACTCAGGCTGGAGGTCCTCCTGGTTGGGCCTGGCCAGTTTCTTATTTATTTATCTTATTATTAATGTAAATAAAATTTTTTTGTAGAGACATGTCTCACTATGTTGCCCAGACTGGTCTTGAACTCCTGGACTCAAGCAATCCTCCCGCTTTAGCCTCCCAAAGTGCCAGGATAATAAGCGTGAGCCAGCCAAGTGCAGTGGCTCACACCTGTAATCCAAGCACTTTGAGAGGCTGAGGCGGGAGGAGACCAGCGTGGCCAACATGGCGAAACCCCATCGCTACTAATACAAAAATTAGCCGGGTGTGGTGGCACGCCTGTAATCCCAGCCACTTGGGAGGCTGAGGCAGGAGATTTGCTTGAACCCAGGAGGCGGAGGTTTCAGTGAGCCGAGATCACGCTACTGCACTCCAGCCTGGGCCACAGAGCGAGACTCCTTCTCAAAAACAAAAACCAAAACCTTGTGAGCCACTGTGCCCACTGGCCAGCTTCTTGAGACCAGACAGCACTTAGTGGGATGACCCCTAATTATCCCACTCCAGGGGTGACTTTAGAGGCCCTTTATAGTGTCCTAGGGCAGGCTTTGGAGTCAGACCCAGGGAAAACCTAAGCTTTGGACTTCCAGCTGTGTGTCCTTGGGCAAATCACAGAACCTCTCTGGGCCTCAGATTCTCCAGGGTACCATGGGAGTCATGATTCCTATACCTCTTGGGGGTGCTGCAAGGTAAAAGTCAACCCAAAAGTTGTGAAAACACTTTATAAATCTTGTACAAGGCCGGGCGTGGTGGCTCATGCCTGTAATCCCAGCACTTTGGGAGCCCGAGGCAGACAGATCACGAGGTCAGGAGATTGAGACCATCCTGGCTAATATGGTGAAACCCCGTCTCTACTAAAAATACAAACAAATCATCCGGGCGTGGTGGCAGGTGCCTGTATCCCAGCTACTCTGGAGGCTGAGGCAGGAGAATGGCATGAACCTGGGAGGTGGAGCTTGCAGTGAGCCAAGATCGTGCCACTGCACCGCAGCCTGGGCGACAGAGCGAGACTCCTTCTCAAAAAAAAAAAAAAAAAAAAAAAAAAAAAAAAAATTCCTGTATAAAAAGGTGATACACAAATATCATTGAATGATCTCTTTGCAGCAAGGGATTGTGGGGGCTGAGTGGGACTTCCTTTTGGACAACAGAGGGGAACAGAGAGCTCTGGGACTACCACAGAGAAGCTGTCAGAAAGCAAAGGGAGACCGATCCCGGGGGCTCAGGTCTATAATCCCAGCACTTTGGGAGACCAAGGCGGGAGGCTCGCTTGAGCTGAGGAGTTCAAGAGCAGCCTGGGCAACATAGTGAGACCTTGTCTCTACAAATAATTTAACAATTAGCCAGGTGCAGTGATGCAAGCCTATACTCCCAGCTACTCAGGAGGCTGAGGCAGGAGGATCTCCTGAGCCCAGGAGATCAAGGCTGCAGTGAGTCCTGATCTGGCCACTGCATTCCAGCCTGAGCAAGACTGTCTCCAAAAAAAAAAAAAAAAAAAAAAAAAATTAAAGCAAAGGGAGGGACCAGGCTTAAGTGCCAGGGAAGTATCCAAATTCGTGATCCTTTCCCCAGATGTTACTTTGTTAACCCCTGCCTTCCTGCAGAACACTGACTTGCCTTTTCCTGCTGAGGGTCTGAGACAGCCGTGACAGCGGTGCTTTAATTAATGAACAAATGTCTTCCCAGCCAGACTGTAAGCTCACCGAGGACCTCCCCCCACCCTCATTGGTCTTATTTACACATTATAACTGCATCTGGGACAGAGTAGACGTTCAATAAAATATGCTAGATGGACTGAGATGGATAAATGAGCCCTCCTAAAACTCCACATTTGCACAGAATTTCAGGGTGTTCACAGTTCCCTTAGTATTCATGAATGCTGGGTAAGAACCACTGTCCTTGAAGGACCTTGGGGGGTTATCTCGGAGGGGAGCTGGGGAGCTGGGAAGATCCGGGCTCCTTCTCCACGGGGACCCTAAGCAGTGGAGCGTTTTTCTGAGGTCCGCCCCCCACTGGTACCTGTTGATGATGTTGGGCAGGAAGCAGAAGAAGAACTTCTCAGGGATGGGGATGAAGGGCAGCAGCCCCAGGTAGTAGGAAAGCAGCACCCAAAATCCTCGGCTTATCGTGAAGGACAGGGGCATCTCGGGGTTCTGGGGAGGCAAGGAGAGATGAGAGAAAGAATCTGTCTGCTCTGGGGAAGCAGAGAGGAGGCATGAGCTGCAGGGGAGCTGTGGTGGGCATTCCAGAGGCCCTACTACCTGCGGGATCCAAGTCACATCCTGGGGCTGGGTGCAGTGACTCACGCCTGTAACCTCAGCGCTTTGGGAGGTTGAGGCGGGTGGATCACATTAGATCAGGAGTTCAAGATCAGCCTGGCTAACATGGTGAAACCCCATCTCTACTAAAAATACAAAAATTAGCTGGGTGTGGTGGTGAGTGCCTGTAATCCCAGCTACTCTGGAGGCTGAGGCACGAGAATCGCTTGAACCCGGGAGGCAGAGGTTGCAGCGAGCCGAGGTCGCACCACTGCACTGCAGCCTGGGCGACACAGCGAGACTATGTCTCAAAAAAGAAAAAAACCGGAAGTCACGTCTTGGCCCTGCGTTTGAGGCCTGAGTTCACACCCTTTTCATCGCTACCGCCACACCACTGGAAACTCTCCCAGACCCCTCTAGCTTGGGTCCCCATGCTGGGTGGGCTCCAGCTCCCAGGAGGAGGGGCCCCTGGAGGATGAAGGGGATCGGGTGTGGGGGAACTCACAGCAGCCTTGCATTTCTTCATGACCGAGCGGTTCTCCGAGGCCCAGATGGTGATTTCATTACGGTCATAGCGTCTCACCAAGTCTGCTATCTGGGAGGAGGAGAAGGAGGTGATAGAAGAACCAGGCCTCTCTCCCGCCCCCGGTGGCCGCCCTAGCCCTGCCTGCAGCACCACCTCACAGATGAGCTCTTCATTATTCCCTTTGATCTCCACACTCATGGGTGTCCTTGGAAACCTCTGGAACAGGTCCTCCAGACGAACCATGCGCCGGTCTGACCCGTGAGCAAAGTGGCCTGGGGGTGGTGTGGGAAGAGGGGTCAGAGAGGAAAGCCAAAGCGGGGGTCCAGGGAAGGCGGGCATGGCCCAGGCAGGGCTTGAAGCCCTTGCTCTCACCTGGAGAGAAGTAAACCTCCAGCTCCTCCTTGTAGAGGGGCAGGTCCTGGGGAGGACAGGAAGGATGTCACTAGAGGCCTGCATTGGGCATGGCGACTCTCAGGGTGGGGGTTGGGGTGTCAGGGCAGGGCCCACCTCGAAGTCCAGGCTGCCCACATCCCTGTTCAGGCCCGACTGGCGGTACAGGTTCTCATCATGTGACACCACCACCACTTTGTCTCGTGTCAGCTGACAGTCGAGCTCCAGGAGGTCTGAGCGCTGGGCCATGGAGCTGTGGGGGCGAAGGTTAGCTGCGGGGCGGCGGGGTTTGGGGGGCAGGGGACTGGGATGATGGACATGGTGGTGGGGAGGTGGCGGGGAATGTGAGAGCAGAGTTCACAGCGGGATGTGCAGGCCACCTCCAGGGGGCGCCAGTCACCCGGTTAGGAAGTGAATGGTGTCCCTTGCTGTGATGCAGTGCACGACCTGCACACCCTCACATGACAGCCTGGGCAGGGGCAGATACACTCACTTCTCCATGGCCTCCATGGTGCTTTCCAGCAGCTCTCCAGATCCTGTGGGGGACACTGGAGTGGGCCCCTGAGGCTTGGGGTCTAGGGGCCTGGCCCGACCTCATCACCCACGTTCCTTCTCTGGGCTCCATCCTCCCTCTGGCCTTACCTCCCCAGCCAGCCCAGGCTGCACCAGCCTCTTCTTCCTTGTCCATACCCTGCCCTGCCACCTTGCTCTCCTTCTCTCTTGGTCCCTGCCCTGTTTCTAGCACGCGCTCTTGGACCTACCCTTCTCTGCTGTCCACTTTGGCACCTGTTCTCACCCCCACCCGGCTCACCTCCTCGGTGGGCCGCCAGGCGGACGCGGAAGGTGGGAGCCCGGGGCGTGTGCAGCAGGTGAGGCCAGCGCAGGAAGAAGATGGAGAGCATGGCATAGCTGCCCAGGGCGGGAAGGGCATAGTACAGCGAAAGGCTCATGTCTGTACTCCCACAGAAGCTCCTGCAGCCGCACACTCAGCCGTCCGTGGGACTGTGCTGCCTGCCTAGCCGGTGTGGGCCGGCTCTACTACTGGCCACTGCCACGCCCGTGGGACCTGCTGAGCCTGCCGCTGGGCTGGCTTGGAGCCAGGCTGCAGGGTTCAGCTGAAGCCGGGGTAGTATCAGATGAGGCAAGCAGCCCTGGCCCTCACATCCCCAAGCCCTTCCCAGACCCCAGCATCCCCCTGTCCTGGGCCACATCGGGGGAGTAAAAACCACCCAGGATTGTTAGGACCTCTCCCTCCCACTGGTGCTTGTAGCCAGCGCATCCAACATGCCTACCCCTTGCAGTTTCAGAGGATCCAGGGATGTGTAGGGTGCTCCTGAATCACCCCCAACCAGTTAGACAGGAAGCCATTAGCGTGGGGACAGGACAGTGACTAAGGGGAAAATTGACCCCCTTCTTTCTAGGAGTCTGGAGCTCTCCAGAGCCCCGTCCCCAACCCTGGGCAGCTGGGAGTGAAGGGCACCAGGCCCCAGAAAGCCCAAGTCAAGCAGCAGCTGGGCTGCAGGAGTCTGTCCTCAGAGCTGCACGGGGCAGGGCGGAGGCGTCGCAAACACAGACAGAGCCAGGGTCAGCCATAGACACATCTCTATATTTATATATTAGATGGGTCAGGGAGGTGGCAGGGGCGCTGGGCTCTCCACGCCCCCCAGCTCCACTTCTGCTCACCACACACAGAAGCAGCGAGGGCACTCGAAGTGACAGCTTTGACGGGGAGGGGATTCAGCCCAGTCCGGCTCCTCGGGGATGCTAGCCCTTGAGACTAAGGAATGTTCCTTCAGGGAAGATAGGGTGGGGTTTAAATGAGATGAGGGGGGCAGGCCTGGCCCTGAGTCCCTACTCAGCAACCCCCACCCTCCACCCCTGCCCCTCAGCAGGTCAGGGCAGCCAGAGCCCCTCCATTCTAGAACTGCCAGAGACTGGGACACTGGGGAAGGTAAGGGTGCAGCAGCAGCAGTGGGAGATTGAACTGGGGCCACTGAGCCCCCGAGGTCCTGTGGGAAGGGCGGCTGGGGAGGAGGCCTTGGCCTGCCTAAAGCTGGAGGCCTCAGCAAAGGAGAGAGGTGGCCAGGCCCATGCTCCACCCTGGTCTGGGCTCCCAAGGTCTGGGCTCGGCACAGTGTCCATTTTCTAACAGTCCGGCGGGAGAGGGGCAGGCAGGAGGCAGGTCCTAAAGAGAGAAGCAGACAGAAAAGGAGTCATTAGCATACCCCAGGCAGACCCGAGGGAGCCCTGACCTGAACGTCTCTCACCCTCACAGCTGGATAGGCTGGGTCTCAGTTTCCTTATCTGTAAATGGAGATAATAATAGTACCTAGCTGGAGGTACTGCTGTAAGATTAAAGGAATTAAGACATGTAAACCTCTTAGAACAATGCTTAGGGTTTTATGCTTTCATTATTAGAACAGTCTCAGCTGGGCACAGTGGCTCATGCCTGTAATCCCAGCACTTTGAGAAGTCGAAGTGGGTGGGTCACTTGAGCCCAGGAGTTTGAGACTGGCCTGGGCAATATAGCAAGACCCCAACTTAAAAAAAAAAAAAAAATTAGCCAGTTGCAATGGCTCGTCCAGCCAGCTGGGAGGATCCCTTGCGCCCCAGGAATTTGAGGCTGCATTGAGCTATGATTGCACCACTGCACTCCAGCCTGGGCGACAGAGTGAGACACTGTCTTAAAAAAACGAAAACAAAAAAAAGATAAATAGAACTGACTCCAGGAAACTGAGGTGCAGAGAGGTGAGGTGCCTTGCCCAATATCACACAGCACTTACTAAGTGGCACAGCTGGAGTTTGAGCCCAGGTATGCACGCCTGCTTCCTATTAGGCCACACCTGGCTGAAGACAGGAAGAGACCAGAGGAGGCAAGGAGGCAGTGTGGGTGGGGGCAGGCCCAGCAGGGTCCCCACAGCTATGTGAACTGCTGATCTGGCAGCAGGTGTGAGGAGGCCTGGCAATCTGGGTCAGGCTGGGTGCTGCTGGGCCCCTCCCAAAGCAATCATGGCCCCACCTGCTTCTGCCACACCCAGAGCCGAAGCCTGGCTCGGGTCCTCACCTGGGTGACAGGGCCCCTCAGTGACCTCTTGCCTCTTTACCAGTTCTGTTCCCAGAAGGAGATTAGAATGGCTGCTGGGGCTGGAGGATGCAGGGTGTTGACAGGTGGAGACATTTGGGGCTGGAGGACTGGGTGGGCCATGAGTCTCGGCAGCACTTGGGCATTTTTTTTTTTTTTGAGATGGAGTCTTGCTCTGTAGTCCAGGCTGGAGTGCAGTGATGTGATCTCAACTCACTGCAACCTCTGCCTCCTGGGTTCAAGCAATTCTCCTGCCTCAGCCTCCCAAGTAGCTGAGATTACAGGCACACGCCACCACACCTGGCTAATTTTTGTATTCTTAGTAGAGACGGGGTTTCACCATGTTGGCCGGGCTGGTCTCGAACTCTTGACCTCGTGATCCATCACCTTGGTCTCCCAAAGTGATGGGCTTACAGATGTGAGCCACTGTGCCTGGCCCCCCCTTTTTTTTTTTTGAGACAGAGTCTCACTGTTGCCCAGGCTGGTGTATAGTGGTGCAACCTCCGCCTCCCGGGTTCAAGCAATCCTCCCACCACAGCCTCCTGAGTAGCTGGGACTAGAAGCGCATGCCTACACACCCGGCTAATTTTAGTATTTTTAGTAGAGACAGGGTTTCACCACATTGGCCAGGCTGGTCTTGAACCCCTGACTTCAGGTGATCCACTCGCCTCAGCCTCCCAAAGTGCTGGGATTACCGGAGTGACCCACTGTGCCTGGCTAATTTTTGTATTTTTAGTATAGATGGGATTTCGCCATGCTGGCCAGGCTGGTCTCAAACTCCTGACCCTCAGGTGATCCACTCATCTCAGTCTCAGTCTCCCAAAGTGCTGGGATTCCAGGCATGAGCCACTGCACCCAGCCCCCGGGCACTTCTGTTGTCACCAGACACACCGAGCATGGGTGCAGGGTAAGCTTGCTGCTATATGGAGGCACATACAAATACAGATATAGATATTGATATAGATACAGATACAGATAGAGATATAGATAGATATAGATACAGGTATTTAGTATCAGCGTATCTGTGTGCCGGCCATGGGGACACTCACCAGGCCCCAGGGTGCAGGGATGTCTGTCTGGGTTAGGGGGCCTCTAGCGCCCCAGGCTGGAAGCGTGCTGTCTCCTGGAAGATGAGCTCCTTCAGCCGCTCCTTAGGTAGGTCATCCAGCTCCATGGCGAAGGTGAAGGGCTCCTCGGCCACTGGCTGGGGTGGCAGAGACAGCAAGGCTCAGGCCTGGCATGGGGGATGCCTACTTACCCCCCTGCCCCTGGCCCTACTGCTGCTGGGGACTGGCCCACCTCATCCGTCGGGTCATAGTACTGCTCCAGGTAGGGGTGAGCCAGCGCTTCCTCCACTGTGATCCGTTTATTGGGGTTAAAGGTTAACATCCGGTCCAGCAGGTCAAGGGCTATGGAAGGGCAGGAGTCAGGGGTCACAGGGAAGACTGGAGAAGCTCCCAGAAGCATCACTTTGCCTGTCTCCTCCAGCTGCTGCTGGGCTCCCGTACCCTCCATGGCACCCAGGGTTTATCCCACACCCGTCCTCATGTCTCTCAAACCTTTGGAGTCTGACTTGGGGAAAAGCTTGGCCCAAGCCACCTTGGTCTTGGAGGGCAGAGACTGTAGGTAGTTTCGGGCCTTCATGTTGATGATACAATTCAGGTCCTCCTGGGATGGGGAGCCCAGGATGCCTGTGGATAAGGAGGTGACTTGGTAAATGATCACCTCCTTCTTTCTGGGAACAGAACAGGCAACAAGGCAAGAACAAGACCCCCAGCCCAGCAACCCATGCCAATCCCTCAGTTACCTCCTAGTCATTAGCATGGTGGTGCAGAGCAAGGGGGCTGGATTCAGGCAGACCGAGGCTCAAATCCTAGGTCTGGTGCCTCCTTAGGTGTGGGACTTAGACTTGCTTTTCCAATCTATCCAATGGGGATAATATCTATACCTCATTGAGATACCATGAGATGCTGGAGGCGCCCCACACGTGATGGTATCCCTGACTTGGACTCTTGAGAAATCTCACCTTGGAGAAGGTAATCATCCCCCACTCAGCCAGACGGGCCTCCCTCACCCAGAATGTGGTTGAGCTGATCCAGGTAGTGCTTGCCAGGGAAGATGGGCCGGTTAGAGAGCATCTCAGCCAGAATGCAGCCCACAGACCAGATGTCGATGGACTTGGTATAGCCCTGGGAGAGAGGAGGAAGTGGTGGGCTCCTGGGCCAGCCTCAACAGGGTCCTGTTTCTGCACCAAGCCACCATCGCCAAGTTAGATCCAACACCAGGCAGAAGGCAGAGGCCTGGAGGGCTCAATGCTCAGCTTCCTTGCAGAGCCCAAGGCCCAGAGGGTGGAATTCCTGTGTCATGGGGGTCGGTGTCTGGCTCGGAGGTAGCTCCAGGGCTTCCTGGGACCTGGTCCCTTCCCTTCAGGAGTGGGCAGCCCCTCCTACCTTGGAGTTTAGCATGATCTCTGGGGCCCGGTACCAGCGTGTAGCCACATACTCCGTCAGGAAGCCGGTGTGGTCATGCTCAGGATCGGCAATCCGGGCCAGGCCGAAATCGCAAATCTGGAATCAGACCAAGCTGCTAAGCTCGGTGCTCAAGGCCTCTGCAGCTTAAGCAGTCACGCCCCCTTGTCTTTGCCTCCACTGTTCCCCTTGCTTGCAATGTTCTCCTGCCCAAGGCTTCTACTGGTCACCTGGAAGCCCCAGACCCTGGGGGAGGAGGGGACAGGTGCCCAACCCTCTGACCTTAAGGTCGCAGGTGGTGTTGATGAGCAGGTTGGAGGGCTTTAGATCCCGGTGGAGCACATTAGCGGAGTGGATGTACTTGAGGCCCCGCAGGATCTGGTAGAGGAAGTAGCAGATGTGGTCATTGCTCAGTTGCTGGCTTTTCAGCAACTTGTACAGGTCAGTCTCCATCAGGTCCTGCACAATGTAGCTGAGGATGGTTCCGGAGACCCCCGGGGAGGGGGCAGCGGGAGGCACTTGGTTAAGGAAAACAGGCTCTGAAGGCGAGGCTGCACATCTCCTCCAGCCAGGGCCCCTGGGACTCAATAGATCTGCCAACCTGCACCACCAGCTGGGCAAGCTGCTGCCGTTACCCAGCGGCAGGGCTCTGAGCCTCTGTCGCGTCACAGTTGCTGATCCTGAGCAAGGGGCTTCACTTCTGTGGCCTCAGTTTCCCTACCGGGGAAACAGGGATAATAATAAACTGTGGGAGGCCGGAGAACTTCACAGTTAAGAGCAGCAACTTGGGCCAGGAGTGGTGGGTCACGCCTGTAATCCCAGCACTTTGGGAGGCTGAGGCGGGAGGATCGCTTGAGGCCAGGAGTTTGAGACCACCAGCCTGGGCAACATGGCAAAACTCTGTCTCTACTGGTAATACCAAAATTAACTGGGGACAGTGGCATGTGCCTGTAATCCCAGCTACTCGGGAGGCTGCAACACGAGAATCACTTGAACCCGGGAGACAGATGTAGTGAGCCGAGATCATGTCACTGTACTCCAGCCTGGATGACAGAGTGAGACTCTGTTTCAAAAATAAATAAATTAATTAATTAAAAAAAGAAAACTACAAGAAGAGCAGCAACTCTGGACTTAACCCATGGAAGTCTGAAATCTCCTCTCTACTACTTACTGGCTTTAGGAGCTCAACCTGTCTGTGCCTCAACTTTCTCATCTGGTATGTAGGGGAAATAATGTGTTTTTTGTTTGTTTGTTTTATTTTTATTTTATTTTATTTTATTTTTTGAGACGGAGTCTCGCTCTGTCACCCAGGCTGGAGTGCAGTGGCCGGATCTCAGCTCACTGCAAGCTCCGCCTCCCGGGTTCACGCCATTCTCCTGCCTCAGCCTCCCGAGTAGCTGGGACTACAGGCGCCCGCCACCTCGCCCGGCTAAGTTTTTTGTATTTTTAGTAGAGACGGGGTTTCACTGTGTTAGCCAGGATGGTCTCGATCTCCTGACCTTGTGATCCGCCCGTCTCGGCCTCCCAAAGTGCTGGGATTACAGGCTTGAGCCACCGCGCCCGGCCTGTTTGTTTTCTTTTTGTGGAGACGGGCTCTTGCTATGTTGCCCAGGCAGGTCTTGAACTCATGGGTTCAAGTGTTCCTTCCACCTCGGCCTCCCAAAGTGCTGGAAATTACAGGTGCGAGCCATGAAATAATGGTTCTTTTGAGGGTGGTTGTGAAGACTAGATGAGATGGCGCATGTAAAACTGTCAGCCCAGTGCTAGGCAAGTTGTGAGTGCTAGGCAAACATGAACTATTATTACTAATATCAATGCCTGAGTCACATGGCTGTTGAGGGAGTTAAATGAGATAATGTATGAACACCATCTGGCATGCAATAAATGTTTGCTTAAAAATAAATGCCTGCCTTATGGGAATGGTTTGTGCAAGAAAAATGAGGAGACACTCCCAATAGCACACTCCCACTCAAAGAAGAGTGCTTGGCCATACCTCAGAAGATGGAGGAGTAAAATGTCTTTTTCTATTTGAAGATAAAACAAAGCTTATGCGTAAATAAATAAATAAATCCACAAATGCCGTTTGGCTTGTCTCTGGAAAAATAAGTCAGGGCTGTCTTTTAGAATCTGCCTTGAGGCCAGGTGCAGTGGCTCACACCTGTAATCCCAGCACTTCAGGAGGCCAAGATGGGTTGAAGACCTGAGGTCAGGGGTTCGAGGCCAGCCTGGCCAACAGGGCAAAACCCTGTCTCTACTGAAAATACAAAAATTATCTGGGCGTGGTGGCGGGCGCCTGTAGTCCCAGCTACTTGGAAGGCTGAGGCAGGAGAATAGCTTGAACCTGGGAGGTGGAGGTTGTCGTGAGCTGAGATCCAGCCACTGCACTCCAGCCTGGGTGACAGAGGGAGACTCCATCTCAAAAAGGAAAAAAAAGAAAATAAGAATCTGCCTTGAAAGGGTCTTCAGAGGATATGTGGACCAGCCCTGCTGTTTTAGAGCTGGGGAGGCCCAGCGAGACGCAGTGACTTGCTTCAGACCACACAGCGAGATGGGGGTGAGCACAGAGATTTCCTGTCCACAGTCTGTGGTGGGGGCTGCAGACACCGCAATACAAATCCCCGCTCTTGGGTGGAGGGCTGGGACTGAGAGTGGGTGGGTGGGGTAGGGAAGAGGTGACAGGTGTCACAAGTTGCTAAGGAGAGCCAGACAGGAAGTGGACAGCAAACTAGGAAAGCAGTATCAGGGGAGGACAACAAAGGCTAGGCTGTCCCTCCCTGGGCAAGGTGCAAGTCCACAGGTGATTAGGGTGTGGCTCTGAGTGAGAAGTCCTAAGAAGGACAAGTTCCCATCTGGGGGAGGGGAGGAGGAGACAGCAACAGAAACACTTGATTTTAGGTTTTCTGGGCCTCAGCTTCTTCATTTTTTTTTTTTTTTTGAGACAGGGTCGCGTTCTGTCCCCCAGGCTGGAGTGCAGTAGCACAATCATAGCTCATTGCAGCCTTGAACTCCTGTGCTCAAGCCATCCTCCTGCCTCAGCATCCCAAGTAGCTGGGACTACAGTCATGCACCACCAAAGCTGGATAATTTTTAAATTTTTTGTAGAGATGGGGTCTCACTATGCTGCCCAGGCTGGTCTTGAACTCCCAGCCTCCACTGATCCTCTGGTCTTGGCCTCTAAAGTGTTGGAACTACAGACGTAAGCCATTGCACCCTGCCCTCATCTTTGAAATGAAGCTGCAAAGCCTATCTCATAGGGTAGTTGGGAGGTGTAATAGAAAAAAAAAAAAAAAGCATTGGGCATGTATAGTACCTGACACGCAGTAGGACCTCAAGAAAGGCAGTTTTTTTGTTTTTGTTTTGTTTTGAGACAGAGTCTCACGCTGTCACCCAGGCTGGAGGGCAGTGGCACGATCTTGGCTCACTGCAACCTCCGCCTCCTGGGTTCAAGCGATTCTCTTGCCTCTGCCTCCCAAGTAGCTGGGATTACAGGCATGCGCCACCACGCCCTGCTAATTTTTTTGTACTTTTAAGTAGAGATAGGGTTTAACCATGTTGGCCAGGCTGGTCTCCAACTCCTGGCCTCAGGTAATCTGCCCACCTCAGCCTCCCAAAGTGCTGGGATTACAGGCATAAGCCACCATGCCCAGCTGACAGTTTGCTTTCTCCCTGTCTCCCTTCCAGTCTGGGGAAGGAGGAAAGAGAGGAAAGAATCATCCATTTGTTAGCAAGAAGTGACTGTGGGCAGAAGCTGGGTCATGTCTCAGAACTGCCGATGTCAGAAGACAACACTCCCATAGAGACCATCCTGTCTAGCCCTCCCCCTTGGGGCACAGAGCACAGAACTGACTTGCTCAAGGCCATATTGCCCGGCTGCAGCAGGCCTGGGTTCATCAGAGGCCTCTAAGTCCTGTTACACTGTGGCTTCTCCTCTGCAGGAAAGTTTATTTTACTGGGTTTGTTTTGGAGGGTGGTGGGTAAGATGGAAACAGAAAGCAAGCAACGGGTCCCCAGCCCAGCTCGGAGGCTGTGTATGACCAGCCGACTGGGCAAGGTGAAGGATACACATCCCTCATGGCTTCCAGGGTGGACGCACGCAGAATGTCTCGGATGCCGATGACATTCTCATGGCGGAAGCGCAGCAGGATCTGGATCTCCCGGAGCGTGCGCTGGCAGTAGGTCTGATGCTCGAAGGGGCTGATCTTCTTGATGGCCACGCGAGTCTTGCGCACGTGGTCATAGGCCGAGCTGAGGGGACCGGAGAGAGGCTGCTGCTGTGGCCTTACAAAGGGGGAGTCCGGGCCTGGTGGCCCCACCCAGGCCTTGGCAGGGAGGGGAGAGAGCAGGAGCTGGCTCTGGTCAAATCATAAACAATGCTGGTTCCTTCCTGCTGTGTAGGGCTGGGATCTCCAGAGAGAAAGCTGGGGACCAGCCAGGCGGCCCTTCGGTGACTTTACAAACAGAGGAAGAGACTGACTGCTCACTGACTTCCCCTCTCCTCAATCCCCTTCCATTCTACTGGCCCTGAACCCTTCGCCCCCATTCCCAGGAAAGGTTCCCTAACCCAAGACAGGTCCGGGGGTGCAGATGCTGGGGGCACACCATGGAGCAAATACTGGGAAAACGGCAGCCAGGGGAGGGGCAGGAGAGAATGGACAGGGCAGGGGCGGGTCCTAGGGTGAGGGAAGCGGGCAGCAGGGCTGTCCCAGAGCTCACGGTGGGGCCGGGGGCACTCACAGACCCCTCCCAAAACATGCAAGTGGCACTCCTGGCCCCCTCATCTCTCTTTGGGCACCTGATGGTGGTGGTGGTGGGGCCAAAGCCCTGCCCCACCCTGATCTCGGCTCGTCTACCCCAGGCTCCCTGGCACTGCCTCACAGGGGGAATCCAAGACACCCTTTCCCCCAAAACGGGCCCTCCACTGCCTCTTCACTAAGGATGTCGCCTCCCCGAGAGTACTCATCCTCTGGGCCTCGCCCCGTGTCACTAGGGTCCCCGCGGGCCCCCACATGCACTCAGATGCCCCTCCCGTCATTACAGAAGGGTGGACTCAAAGCCTCCAAGCCCCCTCCCCTGAGGACGCAGGCAGCGCCCTCTCCCCTAGAAAGCACTCAGGGGTCCCCTCCCTGGGACGCTCCCGATCATCCCGAGTCCCCTGCCTCCTCGGGACGCTCCGCGTCTCCACGTCCCGGAAAGCGCTCGGCGCCTCCCCCTCCTCTCCTGTGAAGCCCCCTCCCCTGAGGGCGCCCCCTCCCCCGGAACGCCCCCTCACCTGACCATGCCGTACGCGCCCTCGCCGATGTACTGCAGCTGCGTGTAGCGCGGGCCCACGTCGAACGGCTGCCCCTTCACCATCTCCACCTCCCCCGGGACCCCCGGGCCGACGCCCTCGGCTCTCCGGGGCTCCCCACCCCCGCCCCCCTGAGCCGCCGCCGCCGCCATCTCCACTCCTCCCCTCCCGCCGCCCTCCTCCCCCCGGCGGCCCCGCCCGAGGCCCCGCCCCTTCCCGCCCGCCTGTCACCCGCAGGGCCGCGCGCTCCAGGCCCCGCCCCTGCCCCGGCCCCGCGCGCCCCCGGCCCCGCGCGGGCCTGGAGCCGTCACGTGACCCACCCCGGGCGCGCGCCCGCCCTTCTCGCCCTAGGTGCGGGAACCCGGGGGTCTCTGCTGGCTCCGCGGTCACCAAGTCACGGGGAGGCTCGGCAGCGCCGCCTCGGAGACTGTCCTCACCCTCCTCTCGAAGGCGAAGCGGCCAGGGCGTGACCTACCAGAGCCACCCAGCCAATGTGTGCGGCAGCCCACCAGAACCTGGGCCCGAGATCACCCTAGGTTAAAAAAACTGTTCTAATAAATGAATCAAATTTTACAGATGGGGAATCTGAGAGTTGGGCTAACTAACTTGAGTAAGGTCACTAGTAATGACAGAGCTGAGACTCAAAATGATGTCTTCTGACAGAGGCTCTTTTTAATTCCATGCCTCTCAGAATCCTAGACTGTTTTTATTTTTTTTTAGAGACAGGGTCTCACTCTGTCGTCCAGGCTGCAGTGCAGTGGTGCAATATTTACTGACTGCATTCTCAACCTCCTTGGGGTCAAGTGATCCTCCTACCTCAGCCTCCCAAAGAGCTGGGACTATGAGTGCGCTCCACCACGCCCTGCTAATTAAAAAAAAAAAAATTGGGGGACTGGGCACTATGGCTCACGCCTGTAATCCCAGCACTTCTGGAGGCTGAGGAGGGCGGATCACTTGAGGACAGAGTTGGAGACCAGCCTGACCAACATGGTGAAGCCCTGTCACTACTAAAAATACAAAACTTAGCTGGGCATGGTGGTGGGCGCCTGTAATCCCAGCTCTTCAGGAGGCTGAGGCAGGAGAATTGCTTGGTACCCAGGAGGTGGAGGTTGCAGTGAGCCAAGATTGCACCACTGCACTCCGCCTGGGTGACAGAGCGAGACTCCATCTCAAAAAAAGAAAATATAATTTTTTTTTGGTAGATACTGGGTCTTGCGATGTTGTCCAGGCTGGTCTGAAACTACCGACTTCACAGGATCCTCCCACCTCGGCCTCCCAAAACTCTGGGATCACACCTGTCCATCTCAGACTGTTACAACTGAAGAAAGGGCCCTCGGAGATCATCCAGTCCATCCCCCTCATTTCACAGCAAAGATGTGAGCTGGAAGCTTCACAAAAACACACAGCTCCCAACCTTCAGTAAGTAATCATGTAGTGGGTTTTTTTTTTTTTTTTTTTTCCCTGAGAAGCTGGGAGTAGGTCCTTGGATGCATTACAGATCAAGAGACAAAATGGAACAGTAATTATGATTCTGAAATTGCTCATAATTAGATCCACAGCCAGGCAGTCTCACTCAGATTAATGAGACTGAGTTTCTGATTCCCAGTGGCCCATAGGTCAGTGAAGGTTCAAGAGGTGCTAATTAGATCAATGAGTTTTTTTAGTTATTCATTTGATAAAGCATTGCATGGCACTGTGTGCAAAGCTCTGAGCTAGGTACTGTGGCTGATAAAGGATTACTATATAGTATGAATCTGTATTTAAGAGAAAGAACTCCCCAGAGCCTGATTGCCTGGGATAGAATCTGATATTTGTTCAAGTTTAATGATGAAGAATAAGAAAAAGAAGAAAAAGAGAATTCCATACTTGTCACTTACGTACCCTGTGTTACCTTGGGCAAATTACCTACTGGCTTCTGGGTGGAGGCCTCCAATCTATTGAAGAGATAAAATACACACTCCAAGCTACTGAAGAGACAAAATATATAAATCAATTTAGGCCCCAGTGCAGTGACTCACTCCCAGTGCTTTGTTTGGGAGGCTGAGGCAGGAGGATCACTTGAGCCCAGGAATTTGAGGCTTCATTGAGCTATGATTGCACCACTGCACTCCAGCCAGGGTGAAGAGTAAGACCCTGTCTCTATTTTTTTTTTCCTCTCTCTCTTTTAATAATATTGATACCCTATCTCTAAAACAGTAAATAAACAGGCCGGCTGGGCGCAGTGGCTCAAGCTTGTAATGCCAGCACTTTGGGAGGCCGAGACGGGCGGATCACGAGGTCAGGAGATCGAGACCATCCTGGCTAACACGGTGAAACCCTGTCTCTACTAAAAAATACAAAAAACTAGCCGGGCGAGGTGGCGGGCGCCTGTAGTCACAGCTACTCGAGAGGCTGAGGCAGGAGAGTGGTGTAAACCCGGGAGGCGGAGCTTGCAGTGAGCTGAGATCTGGCCACTGCACTCCAGCCTGGGTGACAGAGCGAGACTCCGTCTCAAAAAAATAAAAGAATAAATAAATAAACAGGCCAAGTGTGGGGGCTCACACTGGTAATCCTAGCACTTTGAGAGGCCAAGGCAGGAGGATCCCTTGAGACCAAGAGTTTGAGACCACCCTGGGCAACATAGGAAGACTCCATCTCTACAAAAAGAAAAAATTAGCTGTGCGTGGTGGCGCATGCCTGTGGTCCTGGCTACTCCAGAGGTGGGGGAGTTGCTTGAGCCCCAGGAGGTCAAGGGTGCTGTGAGCTATGATTGTGACACGTCTCTCCAGCCTGGGCAACAGAGGGAGACACTGTCTCTACAATAAATTTTCTTTTTTTTTTTTTTTGAGATGGAGTCTCACGCTGTTGCCCAGGCTGGAGTGCAGTGGCGCGATCTCGGCTCACTGCAAGCTCCGCCTCCTGGGTTCACGCCATTCTCCTGCCTCAGCCTCCTGAGTAGCTAGGACTACAGGCGCCCGCCACCGCGCCCGGCTAATTTTTTGTATTTTTAGTAGAGACGGGGTTTCACTGTGGTATCGATCTCCTGACCTTGTGATCCGCCCGCCTCGGCCTCCCAAAGTGCTGGGATTACAGGCTTGAGCCACCGCGCCCGGCCTCTACAATAAATTTTCTTTTCTTTTTTTTTTACACAGAGTTTCACTCTTGTTGCCCAGGCTGGAGTGCAATGGTGCAGACCTCAGCTCACTGCAACCTCTGCCTCCCGGGTTCAAATGATTCTCCTGCCTCAGCCTCCCAAGTAGCTGGGATTACAGGCACCTGCCACCACGCCCGGTTACTTTTTGTATTTTTAGTAGAGATGGGGTTTCACCATGGCCAGGCTGGTCTCAAACTCCTGACCTCGTGATCTGCCCGCCTTGACCTCTCAAAGTGCTGAAATTACAGGCGTGAGCCACCGCAACCGGCCAAAAAATTAAAAAAAAAAAAAAAAAAAAAAAAGCAGGCCGAGCTTGGTGGCTCACACTTGTAATCCTAGCACTTTGAGATGCCAAGGCAGGCAGGTCACCTGAGGTCAAGAGTTCATGACCAGCCTGACCAACATGATGAAACCCCGTCTCTACTAAAAATACAAAAATTAGCCAGATTTGGTGGCACGTGCCTGTAATCCAAGCTACTTGGGAGGCTGAGGCAGGAGAATCACTTGAACCCGAGAGGCAGAGGTTGCAGTGAGCTGAGATTGCACCACTTCACTCCAGCCTGGGCGATAGAGCAAAACTCCATCTCAAAAACAAAAAACAAAAAGAAGAGAAAAGGTAGGGTTGCAGAAGGTCGGGACTGAAGAAGGGCATGAAGGAGAAGGATCAGGGTGAGCTGAGGCATAGAGGCAGAAGCATAGCTTGTCCAGCATGGCTGCAGTAAAAAAAAATGATGGGGTTTCAGCCTGGAGAGGTAGGTTGGGGCCAGATTGAGGAAGGCTCTGGATTCTGGCAAGGAGTTTGGATGTTACTCAGTAAGCAGTAAAAACCCTAGAGGGACTTTTGCCATATCATTTTGCAACTGCAGGAGAAAATAGTGACTCAGAGAAAACACCATAGAGTTCAGCATGGAGCCAGGTTTGCTGAGTGGGAGTGAGTTTCCCGGCATAGGAAAGGCTGGTGTATCAGAGCGGCAAGCTGCCACCTCCTGCTGCTGGAAGCTCAGTTAGAGTGTGACTGAGATTCCCCTCTAGTGACTGAGGTTGGCATTTCCTTGGAGGACTGGACTGGGATTTGTTCTGGTTCATAGATGCATATTCAACTAATGTAGACTTGCCATCTCTTCTGTGCCAGGCACTTTTTTTTCTCTTTTTTTTGAGACGGAGTCTTGCTCTGTCGCCCGGGTTGGAGTGCAAGCTCACTGTAACCCCTACCTCCTGGGTTCAAGTGATTCTCCTGCCTCAGCCTCCCAAGTAGCTGGGATTATAGTCACCAGCCACCACGCCCGGCTAATTTTTGTATTTTTAGTAGAGACGAGGTTTCACCATGTTGGCCAGGCTGGTCTCAAACTCTTGACCCTAGGTGATCCACCCGCATTGGCCTCCCAAAGTGCTGGAATTACAGGCATGAGCCACCGCACCTGGCTTGCCAGATACTTTTATGTACACTACCTCCTATAATCCTCACAGCAGCCATATGAAGTAGATACTATTAAAATTTAACTGGAAAATGATGCTGGCTGGGCGTGGTGGCTCACCTCTGTGATTCCAGCACTTTGGGAGGCTAAGGCAGGCTGATTGCTTGAGCCCAGCAGTTGGAGACCAGCCTGGGCAACATAGTGAGATCCCATCTCTACCAAAAATACAAAAATGAGCTGGGTGTGGTGGCATGTGTCCATAATCCCAGCTACTTGGGAGGCTGAGGCGGGAGGATCAATTGAGCCCAGGAGGTTGAGGCTGCAGTGAGCTATCACTGAGTGCCACTACACTCAGGCCTGGGTGACAGAGTGAGGGACCCTGCCAAAAAAAAAAAAAAAAGGGAGAGAGAGAAAATTATGGGGAAGCTTACAGAGGTGGGAAGGGTCTAGGAATAATTTACCCCACGGGGTAGCTCATTACCTATCTCACAGCTCACTGCATTCTTAGAATTATTTTTCTTTTTTTTTCCTTTGAAATGGAGTCTCTCTCTGTCACCCAAGCTGGAGTACAGTGGCGCAATCTCAGCTCACTGCAAGCTCCGCCTCCCGGGTTCACGCCATTCTCCTGCCTGTCTCCCGAGTAGTTGGGATTACAGGCGCCCACCACCACGCCTGGCTAATTTTTTGTATTTTTAGTAGAGATGGGGTTTCACCGTGTTAGCCAGGATGGTCTCGATCTCCTGACCTCGTGATCCACCTGCCTCAGCCTCCCAAAGTGCTGGGATTACAGGCATGAGCCACCGTGACTGGCAGAATTATTTTTCTAGCACAGGGTCTTGCTCTGTTGCCCAGGCTGGAGTGGAGTGCAGTGGCAAGATCATAGGTCACTGCAGGCTCGAACTATTAGGCTCAACTGATCCTGCCACCACACCCTAGCACACACCACGCCTAGCTAATTTCTTTTTTTTTTTTGAAACGGAGTCTCGCTCTGTTGCCCAGGCTGGAGTGCAATGGCACAATCTCGGTTCACTGCAACCTCTGCCTCCCGGGTCTCCTGCCTCAGCCTCCCAAGTAGCTGGGACTACATGCGCATGCCACCATGCTTGGCTAATTTTTTGTATTTTTAGTAGAGAGGGGGTTTTGCCGTGTTAGCCAGGATGGTCTGTATCTCCTGACCTCATGATCCACCCGCCTCAGTCTCCCAAAGTGCTGAGATTACAGGCGTGAGCCACTGCGCCCAGTGTTTTTTGTTTGTTTGTTTGTTTGTTTTTTGAGATGGAGTCTCCTTCTGTCGCCCAGGCTGGAGTGAAGTGGCACAATCTTGGCTCACCTTGACCTCTACCTCCCAGGTTCAAGTGATTCTCCTGCCTCAGCCTTCCAAGTAGCTGGGATTACTGGCACACGCCACCATGCCTGGCTAATTTTTGTATGTTTAGTAGAGATGGGGTTTCACCATGTTGGCCACGCAGGTTTCGAACTCCTGACCTCAAGTTATGTGCCTGCTTTGGCCTCCCGAAGTGCTGGGATTACAGGTGTGAGCCACGGCGCCCGGCTTGGCTAAGTTTTAGAATGTTTGTAGAGAAGGGGTCTAGCCGATGTTGCCCAGTCTGGTCTCAAATTTCTAGACTCAAGTGAGCCTCTCACCCTGGCCTTTCAGGGTGCTGGGATTACAGGCTGGGATTACACCCTTTCAGGGTGCTGGGATTACAGCCGCTTCGGCTGGCTCCAGATTAAATCTTAAACCAGTTCTTAGCTTTTTGTGATTTTCAAGGTCTGGCACTTTTTTTTTTTTTTTTTGAAACATTGTCATGCTGTGTTGCCCAGGCTGGAGTGCAGTGGTGCGCTCATGGCTCACTGCAACCTTTGCCTCCCGGGCTCAAATGATCCTCCCACCTCAACCTCCTGAGTAGCTGGGACCACAAGTGTGTGTCACCACGCCCAGCTAATTTTAGTATTTTGGGTAGAGATGGGGTTTCACCGTGTTGCCCAGGCTGGTCTCAAGTGATCCACCCACCTTGGCCTCCCAAAGTGCTGGGATTACAGGCATGAGCCACCATGCCTGACCTGAAATAGTTATTTAGTCTTATTATTAGTAGTAGTAGTATTTTGGTCTTTCATGGCCTTGGACTTTTGAAGATTACAGGTCAGTTATTTTGTAGAATGTCCCTCAGTTTGAGTTTGTCTGATATTTCCTTGTGATTCTCATGTCACTTTGCCTTTACTATTGTATTGTATCATTACTATTGTATTAACTCATCTTTCTCTTTCTCCCTTCCCTCCCTCTCTTCCTCCCTTCCTCTCTTCCTCCTTTCTTTCCTTCCCTCTCTCCGTCTCTCCTGCCTTCCTGCCTTCTTTCTCTTTCTTTCTTCTTCTTCTTCTTTTTTTTTTGTTTTGTTTTTGAGACAGGGTCTTGCTCTGTCACCAAAGCTGGAGTGCAGTGGCACAGTCACGGCTCACTGCAACCTCTGCCTCCCGGGTTCAAGAAATCCTCCCACCTCAGCCTCCCAAGTAGCTTGCACTACAGGTATGTAACACCACACCTGGCTAATTCTTTTTGTATTTTTATTAGAGATGGGTTTCACCATGTTGGCTAGTCTGGTGTCAAACTCCTGACCTCAAGTGATCCCCCTGCCTCGGCCTCCCAAAGTGCTAGGATTACAGGTGTGAGCCACTGCGCCCGGCCTGATTTTTTAAATTTTTTGTAGACATGACAGTCTGGCTATGTTGCCCAGGCTGGTCCTTTTTTTTTTTCCTGAGATGGAGTCTTGCCCTGTCGCCCAGGCTGGAGAGCAGTGGCTCGATCTCAACTCACTGCAACCTCCGCCTCCCGGGTTCAAGCAATTCTCTTGCCTCAGCCTCTCAAGTAGCTGGGATTATAGGCGCCCGCCACTACATCCGGCTAATTTTTGTATTTTTAGTAGAGACGGGGTTTCACCGTGTTGGCCAGGCTGGTCTCGAACTCCTGACATCGGGATCCGCCCGCCTCGGCCTCCCAAAGTGCTGGGATTACAGGCGTGAGCCACTGCGCCTGGCCCCAGGCTGGTCTTAACTGGGTTCCTTTCTGTCTGTCTCCTTCCTCCTCAGATATGCCTAAACTATGGCCCTGATGAGGTTGTAGTAAGCAGGAATCTTTCAGTAACAAGTCTTCAAAGACCCAACTCAAAAGGACTCAAGCAAGAAAGGAGGTGCACTGGCTTACTGACTGTGAAGACACAGTTGGCTCCACACACTCAAACAGTATCATTAGGGCTTTGATCCCTCCCTTAGCTCAACTTTCTTCTGAGTTGGTTCCATTCTCAGCCACCCTTTCCTTTCAGAGTAGCCAGATGGCAGCTAGTACTTGCAGATTCATGTCTGACATTTTCAGTAACTCCAGCAAGGGAAAGCTCTTCTCTCTCTATCTCTCTTTCTCCCTGTCTCTGTCCTTTGTAATGCAAGGCCCAGATTTGACTCTCATTGGTTACTAGTTTTTTTGAGACAGAGTCTCCCTCTGTCACCCAGGCTGGAGTGCAGTGGTGCGATCTCAGTTCACTGCAACCTCCACCTTCTGAGTTCAAGCGATTCTCCTGCCTCAGCCTCCCGAGTAGCTGGGATTACAGGCGCCTGCCACCATGCTTGGCTAATTTTTGTATTTTTAGTAGAGATGGGGTTTTGCCATGTGGGCCATGCTGGTCTCAAATTCCTAGCCTCAAGCGATCCACTCACCTCAGCCTCCTAAAGTGCTCTGATAACAGGCATGAGCCACCATGCCTGGCCAGTTACTAGTTTTGTTTGAAGCCTGTGCAAATCCTTCAACCTGAATCAGTGTGGAATTGGGGGTTTAGTTATCTCTACTGGCATGACATGAAGTAGGCTGGGGAAGGGATGGTTTTCCCGAGGAAAACTGGGGCACCATCCCCAGAAAGTGCTAAGCAGACAGTTACAGCAGTGTCTACTACAATAGATATATTTTTAATTCCTCCCCCAACCTTTTTTTTTTTTTTTTTGAGCAAGATCTTGCTTTGTCCCCCAGGCTGGAGTGCAGTGGCACCATCATGGCTCACTGCAGCGTTGACCACCCAGGCTCAGGCAGTCCTCCAGCTTCAACCTCCCAAGTAGTTAGAACTACAGGCACACAACACCTTGTCCAGCTAATTTGTGTGTGTGTGTGTGTATATATACATATATATATATATATATATATATATATATATTTTTTTTTTTTTTTTTTTTTGGTAGAGATGGGGTTTTGGCATGTTGCCCAGGCTGGTCTCAAGCTCCTGGGCTTGAGACCAGTCCTCCCCTTCAGCCTCCCAAAGTGCTGGGATTACAGGTGTGAGCCACTGCTCCTGGCCTAATTCCTCCCATTAACTACCACATGAAGTCCACCACCCCTGGCTAATTTTAAAACATTATTTAGGAGATAGGGGTCTCTCTATGTTGCTCAGGCTGGTCTCGAACTCCTGGCCTCAAGCAATCCTCTTGTTTCACCCTCCCAAGTAGCTGGGATTATAGATGCAAGCCACCATGTCCAGTTTAGATTGTACAATTTCTTTTCTTTTCTTTTCTTTTTGAGACAGAGTTTCGCTCTTGTTGCTCAGGCTGGAGTGTAATGGCACGATCTCGGCTCACTGCAACCTCTGGCTCCCGGGTTCAAGTAATTCTCCTGCTTCAGCTTCCCTAGTAGCTGGGATTACAGGTATGCACCACCACGCCCAGCTAATTTTTTGTATTTTGTTTTAGTAGAGACGGGGTTTCTTCATGTTGGTCAGGCTGGTCTTGAACCCCCAACCTCAGGTGATCTGCCTGCCTCGGCCGCCCAAAGTGCTGGGATTACAGGCGTAAGCCACCGCACCTGGCTAGGTTGTACAGTTTCTTGAAGACCATTATGCTGGTGTCTTCCCTTTGAAGCCCTCTTATATTTTGTTGGAGCAAAAGTAATTGTGGAGTGGGCATGGTGGCTCACACCTGTAATCCCAGCACTTTGGGAGGCCAAGGGGAGTGGATTACTTGAAGTCAGGAGTTCAAGACCAGCCTTACCAACATGGTGAAACACTGTCTCTACTAAAAACACAAAATTAGCTGGCAGACTAGTTTCCTAGTTGGGGTTTCACCATATTGGCCAGCCTGATCTCGAACTCCTGACCTCGTGATCCACCCACCTTGGCCTCCCAAAGTGCTGGGATTACAGCCAGCCACTGTGAGCCACTGTGAGCCACTGTGCCTGGCCTTATTTTTTATTTTATCTTTTTTAGAGACAGGATCTTGTTCTGTCACCCAGGTTGGAGTGCAGTGACCTGATCATAGCTCACTGCAGCCTCAAACTCTTGGGCTTAAGTGATTCTCCTGCCTCAGCCTCCTGAGTAGCTGAGACTACAGGCACACACCACCACCTCTGGCTGGGAAACTAGTCTGAAAAGATAGATTTGGGGGCCAGGCACACTAGTGATGCACACCTGTAGTCCCAGCTACTCGGGAGCCTGAGGCAGGAGGATTGCTTGAGCCTAGGAGTTCAAGGCTGCAGTGAGCTCTGATGGTGCCACTGCACTTCAGCCTGTGCGATAGAGCAAGGCCTACAAAAACAAACAAAACTCAAAACAGAATCACATGAACACACAGCTGTGGACTGATTTGTTGACAAAAGTGTGGCGATCAGAGGCTGGCAGGAACTTCACCGTGTGTTTCCGCTAGGAACAGTGTTCGGTATTCTCTAATTCATTGTTTGTGGTGACTTTGTGGAATACAACCACCACAGAGACAAGAATCAACTGTACTTTGAATGTGTAATCCCACCACCTGCTGGCTTCCGTTGTTTCTGATGAGAAATCAACTGTCAATCTCACTGGAGTTTCCTTGTACGCGATGAGTTGTTTTTCTCTTGCTGCTTCCAAGAGTCTCTTTTTGTCTTGTTTGTTTATTTATTTAATTAATTTATTTATTTTGAGATGGAATTTCACTTTTGTTGCCGAGGCTGGAGTGCAATGGCACAATCTCAGCTCACTGCAACCTCTGCCTCCCAGGTTCAAGCAGTTCTCCTGCCTCAACCTCCTGAGTAGCCGGGACTACAGGTGTGCACCACCATGTCTAGCTAATATTTGTATTTTTTGTTTGTTTGTTTGTTTTGAGACAGAGTCTCACTGTCACCCAGGCTAGAGCGCAGTGGCACGATCTTGGCTCACTGCAACCTCTGTCTCCCTGGTTCAAGTGATTCTCCTGCTTCAGTAGCTGGGATTACAGGTGCGTGCCACCACACCCGGCTAATTTTTTATTTTTAGTAGAGATGGGGTTTCACCATGTTGGCCAGGCTGGTCACAAATTCCTGACCTCAGGTGATCCACCCGCCTTGGCCTCCCAAAGTGCTGGGAGTACAGTGTGAGCCACCATGCCTGGCCCTCAGGTCTCTTTTCTTATGAACTGTCTGTCCCACTGGGCAAAGCCTCTGAGCCCCTGTTTTGGACACTGGTGGAGCAGTAGCCTCTGGTCTTCATGGCTTGCCTCTCCCGGTGTGGGATCTCTGTTCCATGAGCAAGCTGGGAGGAGTGTGATTATGGTCCCCGTATTCTCAGACTGTCGCCGATGGTAGAGCCTTCATTCTATGGTATGGGCGAGTGCTGGGTGGAGGAGTGCCCTACTTCTTTACCACATTCACCAGAAACGTAGCCTCTTTAATTTGGAGTTGGAGGGGATGAAAAATGGTGGCAGCATGCTCCTTCTGGTGAGATGTGGTAAGCCTTGGTTGGCAGCTGAGGGGACAGGGAGCCTGTCTTCTTGGCCACATCTACTCAGAGAGCAGTTTCCTTCCAGCTGAACTGTGAGGGGAGGGCAGTCAGGAGATAGTTGGTCCGCCTGGCTTAAATGCCACAGATGGCCTGACATAGTGGCTCATAATGTTACAGGTAGTTAAACAGGCATGAGGAGGGCTGGAGAGGGCTCTTCCCCACCCACCAGGAATGTCAAATGCTGGTTCAACAACGATCACATTGCCTCTCTAAATGTTATTAATAATTTGGCAGCCAGCGCCAGGGAGAGACAATCTCCTGACGGTCCAGAGCCGTTATGTTAGAGTGTTAATTGAACGCAGACACCAGGGAGAAGCAACTTCCTGGACATGTGCATTAAGAGACAAAATGGGCCGGGCGTGGTGGCTCACACCTGTAATCCCAGCAATTTGGGAGGCCGAGGCGGGAGGATCACCTGAGGTCAGGGGTTCAAGACCAGTCTGGCCAACATGGTGAAACCCCCGTCTCTACTAAAAATACAAAATTAGCCAGGCGTGGTGGTGGGCGCCTGTAATCCCAGCACTCAGGAGACTGAAGGAGGAGAATTGCTTGAACCCGGGAGGTGGAGGTTGCAGTGAGCTGAGATCAGGCCACTGCACTCCAGCCTGGGAAATAAGAGTGAAACTCTGTCTCAAAACAGACAAACAAACAACAACAACAAAAGAAAGAGACAAAATGATGGAGCATGACCTTCCGGGGTAAGACCACTGGAAAAGGGCAGAAAACCTCAGATAGGCATGCATGCAACTTCCTACACACACTGTGCATGCTCACCTTCCCAGGGTAAGGGGGGCACTGTGTGTGCAGGCAGCCCATCCTCAGGGAAGAATCATGGGAAAGGGGCCAGCCTATAAAATCCTAGGATCAAGTTTGAACACCACACTTGACCTTGATGCCCACTTGAGTCTCTTCCAAATGTACTTACCTTTCTTTCCCGTTCTAAAGCCATTTAAAATAAACTTCCACTTCTGCTCTGAAACTTGCCTCGTTCTCTTTTTCTGCCTTATGCCCTACAGTTCTTTCTTCTGTGGAGGCAAGAATTGAGGTTGCTGCAGACCCATACAGATTTGTCACCAGTTACTTGGATACCTTTCACCGATAACAATGCTTGTAATCCCAGCACTTGGAGGCCGAGGTGGCAGGATCGCTTGAACCCAGGAATTTGAGACCAGCCTGTGCAACATAGTGAGACCCCATCTCTACAAAGTAATAATAATAATAAAAGTAATAAAGGGTCAATGCCACAGATTCTCCCTGTTCTTACTAGGTTTTAGTAGATTTTCTTGAATAAGAAAGTGAGCCAAAGGCCGGGCACGGTGGCTCAAGCCTGTAATCCCAGCACTTTGGGAGGCCGAGATGGGCGGATCACAAGGTCAGGAGATCGAGACCATCCTGGCTAACACGGTGAAACCCCGTCTCTACTAAAAAAATACAAAAAACTAGCCAGGCGAGGTGGCGGGCGCCTGTAGTCCCAGCTACTTGGGAGGCTGAGGCAGGAGAATGGCGTGAACCCGGGAGGCGGAGCTTGCAGTGAGCTAGTGAGCTGAGATCTGGCCACTGCACTCCAACCTGGGCGACAGAGCGAGACTCCGTCTCAAAAAAAAAAAAAAAAAAAAAAAAGAAAGTGAGCCAAGATTGTGCCACTGCACTCCAGCCTGGGCGACAGAGCAAGACTCCATCTCAATAAAAAGTAAAATTAAATGTTTATTCATCTGTTATATGACATTAGGATAATTCTCAGAAACTTTAAGTATTTATTTATTTATTTATTTATTTATTTTTAAATGGTTTGCACCAGCTTTGCTTGTTTTGCTGGGGGAATAGGTCCACAGAGCTCTGGCCCTGTCATCTTAGAACTTTGATGTCCCCCAGTATATTAATCCATTCTTGTATTGCTAAAATACCTAAGCCTGGATAATTTATAAAGGAAAGAGATTTAATTGGCTGATCATTCTGCAGGTTGTACAGGGAACATGATGCTGGCATCTGCTTGGCTTCTGGGGAGGCCTCAGGAAACTTACAATCATGGCGGAAGGTGAAGGGAGAACAGGCATGTCACATGGCAAGAGCAGGAGCAAGGGAGTGAGGGAAGAGGCGCTACACACTTTATTTATTTTATTTTTATTCATTAATTTTGAGATGCGATCTCACTTTGTCATCCAGGCTGGAGTGCAGTGGCACTATCTCGGCTCACTGCAACTTCCATCTCTTGGATTCAAGTGATTGTCTTGCCTCAACCTCCTGAGTAGTTGGGACTACAGGCACGAGCCACCACGACTGGCTTTTTTTTTTTTTAGACAGAGTTTCGCTCTTGTTGCCCAGGCTGGAGTGCAATGGCACTATCTTGGCTCACCACAACCTTCACCTCCCAGGTTCAAGCGATTCTCCTGCCTCAGCTGCTGAGTAGCTGGGATTACAGGCATGTGCCACCACACCCGGCTAATTTTGTATTTTTAGTAGAGATGGGGTTTCTCCATGTTGGTCAGGCTGGTCTCAAACTCCTGACCTCAGGTGATCCACACACCTCAGCCTCCCAAACTGCTGGGATTACAGGCATGAGCCACTGTGCTTGGCCAATTTTTTTTTTTTTTTTAGATGGAGTTTCGCTCTTGTTGCCCAGGCTGGAGTGCAATGGCACCATCTCAGCTCACTGCAACCTCCACCTCCCGGGTTCAAGCAATTCTCCTGCCTCAGCCTCCTGAGTAGCCGGGATTACAGGCATGCACCACCTCTCCTGGCTAATTCTGTATTTTTAGTAGAGACGGGGTTTCGCCATGCTGGTCAGACTGGTCTCGAACTCCTGACCTCAGGTGATCCACCCACCTCAGCCTCCCAAAGTGCTGGGATTACAGGCGTGAGCCACCGTGCTTGGCCTAATTTTTGTATTTTTAGTAGAGACGGGGGTTTCACCATGTTGTCCAGGCTGGTCTTGAACTCCTGACCTCAAGTGATCCACCCACCTTGGCCTCCCAAAGTGCTGGGATTACAGGCTTGAGCCACTGTGCCATGCCTTCACACACTTTTTTTTTTTTTTTTTGAGACGGAGTCTCACTCTGTTGCCCAGGCTGGAGTGCAGTGGCGTGATCTCAGCCCTCTGCAAGCTCCGCCTCCTAGGTTCACGCCATTCTCCTGCCTCAGCCTCCTGAGTAGCTGGGACTACAGGTGCCCGCCACCTTGCCCGGCTAATTTTTTGTATTTTTAGTAGAGACGGGGTTTCACTGTGTTAGCCAGGATGGTCTCGATCTCCTGACCTCGTGATCCACCTGCCTCGGCCTCCCAAAGTGCTGGGATTATAGGCGTGAGCCACCGCGCCCGGCCCTTCACACACTTTTAAACAACCAGACCTCGTGAGCACTCACTATCACGAAAACAGCACCAAAGAGATGGTGCTAAACCATTCATGAGAAACCCAGCTCCATGATCCAATCACCTCCCACCAGGCCCAACCTCCAACACTGGGGATTGCAATGCGACATGAGATTTGGGTGGGGACACAGTTCTAAACCACATCCCTCAGCTTTTCCTTTCAGGCTTTTGGGTTAGTGTGTTGTTTGCTCCAACACCTGTCTACTACTTTAGGCAGCCTCAAAGTTAAAAATCCTACCTGTTATCCAATGATGTCTCCCTGAAAAAAAAAAAAAATCTTGCCTGTAAATGTTTCTGAAGAATGCCTCCTGGGGAGAAGGCCTTTTGCACTGGGCCAGCTCCAGTGAGGTCAAATACAGATGGACTTGTAAGTGGAGTCTTCTTGGGAACCTCAAGACATCTCCAGTAATGACAGTTCTTTGGAAATACAACTTTGAAAGAACTCCAGCTCCGTTTTACTCCCTCAGAGGGCTGCCAGGTTGCATTGAGAATGTGGGCTGTTTTTTTTTTTTTTTGAGACGGAGTCTTGCTCTGTCACCCAGGCTGGAGTGCAGTGGCCGGATCTCAGCTCACTGCAAGCTCCGCCTCCCGGGTTCACGCCATTCTCCTGCCTCAGCCTCCTGAGTATCCGGGACTACAGGCACCCGCCACCGCGCCCGGCTAGTTTTTTGTATTTTTTAGTAGAGACGGGGTTTCACCATGTTAGCCAGGATGGTCTCGAACTCCTGACCTCGTGATCCGCCCGTCTCGGCCTCCCAAAGTGCAGGGATTACAGGCTTGAGCCACCGCGCCCGGCCGGGCTGTTATTTTTCAAGGTTGCAACAGAGCTGGAGGGTGCGGGCTGGGACTAGGGCAATTTTTATTTATTTATTTATGTTAACTTTATTTTTTGAGACAGGGTCTCGCTCTGTCACCCAGGCTGGAGTGCAGTGGCACGATCTCTTCTCACTGCAACCTCCACCTCCCGGGTTCAAGCGGTTCTTCTGCCTCTGCCTCCCAAGTAGCTGGGATTATAAGTACACGCCACCACACCTGGCTAACTTTTGTATTTTTTGGTAGAGATGGGGTTTCACCATGTTGGCCAGGCTGCTTTTGAACTCCTGACCTCAAGTGATCCACCTGCTTTGGCCTCCCAGAGTGCTGGGATTACAGGCGTTCGAGCCACCTTGCCCGGCCACTTTTTAAAATTTCTTGAAAGCCACAACAAGACTTGCCTATCCCCGGTACTTTCTCCATTTTCTAAAATTTCTCAAAGGTGGTCTTCAGTGGTTCCAAAACTTTATCTATAGAGACTTTCAGCATTTTGAGGGGTGGACTGCATCCAAATCTGGGGTCTTGAACATTTCAGTTGAGTTAGTGTCCTATTATCATTCTTCACTTCTTTGGGGCTTCAATTTCCCCTTAAGTATGGACCTTAAAGCGTTTTAATCTTGAGTGTCATTCTCTTTATAGAAAACACAGACCAGGCGCCGTGGCTCACGCCTGTAATCCCAGTACTTTGGGAGGCCGAGGCAGGCAGATCATGAAGTCAAGAGATTAAGACCGTCCTGAACAACATGGTGAAACCCTGTCTCTACTAAAAATACAAAAATTAGCTGGGCATGGTGGCACGTGCCTGTAGTCCCAGCTACTCGGGAGGCTGAAGCAGGAGAATTGCTTGAACCCAGGAGGCAGAGAGGCTGCAGTGAGCCGAGATCATGCCACTGCATTCCAGCCTGGCGACAGAGCGAAAATCTATCTAAAAAAAAAAAAAAAAAGAGAGAGAAAACACAAACCAGGCTGGGCACAGTGGCTCATTCCTGTAATCCCAGGACTTTGGGAGGCCGAGACAGGTGAATCCTTGAGCCCAGCAGTTTTTTCTTTTTTTTTCTTTTTTTTTTTTTTTTTGAGACGGAGTCTCACTCTGTCGCCCAGGCTGGAGTGCAGTGGCACGATCTCGGCTCACTGCAAGCTCTGCCTCCCAGGTTCAAGCGATTCTCCTTCCTCAGCCTCCCAAGTAACTGGGACTACAAGCGCCCGCCACCATGCCTGGCTAATTTTTTGTATTTTCAGTAGAGATGGGGTTTCACTGTGTTAGCCAGGATGGTCTTGATCTCACCTCATGATCCGCCCACCTCCGCCTCCCAAAGTGTTGGGATTACAGGCGTGAGCCACCACACCCAGCCAAATCTCCTCTCCTCCCCTCCCCTCCCCTCCCGTCCCCTCCCCTCCCGTCCCCTCCCCTCCCCTCTCCTCTCCTCTCCTCTTGACAGTCTCATTCTGTCGCCCAGGCTGGAGTGTAATGGTGGGAACTCAGCTCACTGCGGCCTCTATCTCCTAAGTTCAAGCAATTCTCGTGCTTCAGCCTACGGAGGAGCTAGGATTATAGGCATGTGCCACCACGCCCAGCTAATTTTTGTATGTTTACTAGAGACAGGGTTTCACCATGTTGGCCAAGCTGACCTCAAGTGATTCGCTCACTTCAGCCTCCCAAAGTGCTGGGATTACAGGCGTTGAGCCACTGTGCCAGGCCAAGCCAAGAGTTCAAAACTAGCCTGGGCAACATAGGGAGACTACAGCTCTATAAATAAATAAATAAGCTGAGCATGGCAGTGCGTGCCTGTAGTCCCAACTACTTGGGAGGCTGAAGTGGGAGGATCCCTGGAGACTGGAAGATGGAGGCTGCAGTGAGCTATGATTGTACCACTGCACTGCAGCCTGGGGAACAGAGCAGGAGAGTCTGTCTCAAAAAAAAAAAAAAAAAAAGAAGAGAAAGCAAATGAAAGTGGAGAGCTTCTGCTTCCTCTTGGTCATCTGTTCATATTACAACATCTACCCTAAGCAATGGGCCTATTTCTTCCTTTTTCTTGCTCCAGATATAGCTATCAAAGCCCTTTTTGTTGTCTATAGTATATTTTGTAATCTCAGCTCATTCCGAGTTACAGCCATCCCAACACTGTTATAGGTTTATGCCCGGCTTTTGTGTTTATCCCTAGGTTAGGCGGCTCTTCTTACATCTTCTTTTATTACAGAACTTTCTGTGTAGCCGCTTTGGCTCCTATAAATGCTATTCCGATTGCCTCTTCATCAGGACCCGAAAGGGATGAAGGAGTGGCTGGTTTTTTGGGGAGGCAGGAGGAGGTTGGATATTCTTGAAATGATAAATAATGATACATATTAGTTCAGTATTGGAACACAGATAAATATTTAGCACATGCAGTGAGATAATTGTTCATTTCTTTAGCATCCTATGATTAATTTAGCATCCTAATAGTCACAAGCATTGTCTTGTTCACCTCAAGTACATTAATACACAATTACATACTGCTTTTTCCCTTAGCTTTCATTTCAGTTATTTACAACTGTGTGGTAAACGATCCTAAAATTTAGTGGCATGAAACAACCACCTTTACATTTTTTTTTTCAAATGTTCATTGATTCTGTGGGTGGAGTTTGGGAAGGGCAAAGTGGGAAAAACTATACTATGCTCTGTGATGTCTGAGCCTCAGCCTCAGATGGGGTGACCCGAACAGCCAACGGTAACTCTAATGGATGGAGAGGGAACAGCTGGGGCTGGGGGTCCGCTTCGCAGATGGCTGCTTTAGTCACATGCCTGTCGTCTACGCTGCAATGGCAGGAGAGTAGGCTCAGGCCCAGAGGGGACTGAAAACCACACAGCCTGTGTGTAAGGGGGCAACCTGTATGTGAAAACGCAGTTGGACTTTTTTTTTTTTTGAGATAAGAGTCTCACTGTGTCACCCAGGCTGGAGTGCAGTGGTGTGATCTTGACTCACTGCAACCTCTGCCTCCTGGGTTCAAGTGATTCTCCTGCCTCAGCCTCCGAGTAGCTGGCATTACAGGCGCCCATCACTACCCCTGGCTAATTTTTGTACTTTTAGTAGAGATGGGGTTTCACCATGTTGGCCAGGATGGTCTCGAACTCCTGCCTTCAGGGGATCCGCCTGCCAAAGTGCTGGGATTATAGGTGTGAGCCATCACGCCATGCCTTTTCTTTTCTTTTCTTTCTTTCTGAGGCAGGGTCTCAGTCTGTCACCCAGGCTGGAAGGCAGTGGTGCAATCTCAGCTCACTGCAGCCTCTACCTCCTGGGCTCAAGCGATCCTCCCATCTTAGCCTCTCAACTACAGATGTGCGCCACCATGCCTCTCTAACTTTTTTTTTTTTTTGAGAAGGAGTTTCGCTTTCCTTGCCCAGGTTGGAGTGCAATGGTGCAATCTCGGCTCACTGCAACCTCTGCCTCCCAGGTTCAAGTGATTCTCCTGCCTCAGCTTCCGAGTAGCTGGGATTACAGGCATGCACCACCATGCCTGGCTAATTTTGTATTTTTAGTAGGGACGGGATTTCTCCATGTTGGCCAGGCTAGTCTCAAACTCCTGACCTCAGGTGATCCGCCTGCCTCGGCCTCCTGGCTAATTTTTTACAAATTTTTTTGTAGAGACTCAGTACATTGCCCAGGCTGGTCTGGAACTTGTGGGCTCAAGTCATCCTCCCACTTATGCCTGCCAAAGTTCTGGATTACAGATGTCAGCCAGTGCACCTGGCCGGCTTTCCTTCTTTCCTTTTTTCCTTCCTTCCTTTCCTTTCTTTTTTTGTTGAGATGGAGTCTCACTCTGTCTCCCAGGCTGGAGTGCAGTGGTACAATCTCAGCTCACTCTCTGCCTCCTAGGTTCAAGCGATTTTCCTGCCTCAGCCTCCCAAGTAGCTGGGATTACAGGCGTGCGCCACTACGCCGGCTAATTTTTGTATTTTCAGTAGAGACAGGGTTTCACCATGTTGGCCAGGCTGGTCTCGAACTCCTGACCTCAAGCGATCTGCCTGCCTCGGCCTCCAAGGTGCTGGGATTACAGGTGAGAGTCACGGCAGATGGCCTCCTGGCATTTTTTTTTTCTTTGAGACAAGGTCTCACTCTGTCTCCCAGGCTGGAGTGCAGTGGTGTGATCATAGCTCACTGCAGCCTTGAACTCCTGGGTTGAAGCAATCCTCCCATTTCTCAGCCCCTCAAGTGGCTAGGAGTACAGGTGCATGCTACAACATCCAGCTAACTTTTTCAGTTTTTTGTAGAGATGGAGTCTCATCATGTCGCCCAGGCTTGTCTTGAACTCCTGGTCTCAAGTGATCCTCCCGCCTCAGCCTCCCAAAGTGCTATGATTACAGGCATGAACCACTGAGGCTGGGCTCTATAGGCTTATTATGAAAAACCGGGGCTCCTTCATCACCCATTTCCTGTTCCCCAGAGGCAGGAACGTTCCACCGCTTTGGCTGAGCCATTGGTACTGACTTCCATGTCTCTAAACAGCATGTTCATATTGCACTTGCTGATTTCTCTGTTATCATTTTGAAGGTTGAGGCTTTCCAATTCTTCCACCTCTCCCCAACAGCCCACATCTCTATTCCTACGTATGCACGTGTGCACTTCCTGTTTTCATTCTTCCATGTCACTGTGCCTCGGTTCTGGGTATACAGATATTCAGAGTCTATATCCTGTAGCTATATAAACACTGTTCACAGCTGAACCATGCCCTTGCCACAATCACTTCTTCCCTGCACTGTTCTTCCTTCTTTCCTCTCCACCACACTGAGTTCATTATGTTGCATTTTAGCTGCTGTGTTTGCTTGCTATGTAATACTAGTTCAATCCTGAATGCTACCTTCACATGTCAATCCTTTATCACATTTTAACATATTCCGTTTTCTATTGGTTTTATTTTGTTTTGTTTTGTTTTGAGATAGGGTCTTGCTCTGTACTGGAGGCTGGAGTGCAGTGGTGCAATCATAGCTCACTGCAGCCTCAGCTTCCTGGGCTCCAAGCAGTCCTCCCATCTCAGCCTCCAGAATAGCTGGGACTACGCATGCATGCCACCACACCCGACTAATCTTTAAGTTTTTTTGTAGAGACAGTGTCTTGCTATGTTGCCCAGGCTGGTCTTGAACTCCTGAGCTCAAGTGATCCTCCTGCCTCAGCCTCCCAGTGTGCTGGGATTACTGGCATGAGCCACCGTGCCCAACTGCACCATGTATGCATTTCTAAACAGCCTTAGTTCTGCCTGTTTGGGGCTTTATAAGAATGCACTCATGGCCGGGTGCAGTGGCTCATGCCTGTAATCCCAGCACTTTTGGAGGCCAAGGTGGGTGGATCACAAGGTCAGAAGTTCAAGACCAGTCTGGACAACATAGTGAAACCCTGTCTCTACTAAAAATACAAAACTTAGCTGGGCATGGTGTTGCATGCCTGTAGTCCCAGCTACTCGGGAGGCTGAAGCAGGAGAATCGCTTGAACCGGGGAGGCAGAGGTTGTGGTGAGCCGAGATCGTGCCACTGCACTCCAGCCTGGGCAACAGAACTATACTCTGTCTCAAAACAACAACAAAAAAAGAATGCACTCATCGTACGCTGGGTGCGGTAGCTCACGCCTGCACGCCTGTAATCCCAGCACTTTGGGAGGTTGAGGTGGGTGGATCACCTGAGATCAGGAGTTGGAGACTAGACTGGCCAACATGGTAAAATCCCATCTCTACTAAAAATACAAAAATTGGCCAGGCGCACCTCTGTAATCCCAGCACTTTGGGAGGCCAAGGCAGGCGGATCACCTGAGGTCAGGAGTTCAAGACCAGCCTGACCAACATG
This sequence comes from Macaca nemestrina, assembly GCF_043159975.1. NCBI lineage: Eukaryota > Metazoa > Chordata > Mammalia > Primates > Cercopithecidae > Macaca > Macaca nemestrina. Next base: position 27,667,166 of record NC_092142.1, on the reverse strand, counting down.
GAGAAACGCTGTCTCTACTAAAAATACAAAAAATTAGCTGGGTGTGGTGGCACATGGCTGTAATCCCAGCTACTCAGGAGGCTGAGGCAGGAGAATTGCTTGAACTCAGAAGGTGGAGGTTGCGGTGAGCAGAGATTATGCCATTGCACTCTAGTCTGGGCAACAAGAGCAAAACTCCGTCTCAAAAAAACAAACAAAAAAACAAAAATTAGCTGGGCGTGGTGATGGGCACCTGTAATCCTAGCTACTAGGGAGGCTGAGGGAGGAGAATTGCTTGAACCCAGAAGGTGGAGGGAGGCTGAGGTGGGTGGATCACCTGAGGTCAGGAGTTCGAGACCAGCCTGACCAACATGGAGAAACGCTGTCTCTACTAAAAATACAAAAAATTAGCTGGGTGTGGTGGCACATGGCTGTAATCCCAGCTACTCAGGAGGCTGAGGCAGGAGAATTGCTTGAACTCAGAAGGTGGAGGTTGCGGTGAGCAGAGATTATGCCATTGCACTCTAGTCTGGGCAACAAGAGCAAAACTCCGTCTCAAAAAAACAAACAAAAAAACAAAAATTAGCTGGGCGTGGTGATGGGCACCTGTAATCCTAGCTACTAGGGAGGCTGAGGGAGGAGAATTGCTTGAACCCAGAAGGTGGAGGGAGGCTGAGGTGGGTGGATCACCTGAGGTCAGGAGTTCGAGACCAGACTGGCCAACATAGTGAAACCCTGTCTCTACTAAAAATACAAAAATTAGCCTGGCGTGGTGGTAGGCGCTTGTAAGTAATCACAGCTACTTGGGAGGCTGAGGCAGGAGAATCGCTTGAACCTGGGAGGCAGAGGTTGCAGTGAGCCAAGACCGGCCGCTGCACTCCAGCCTGGGTGACAGAGCGAGACTCCATCTCAAAAAAAAAAAAAAAGTTAATTGTGATTGTGGTAGAATACACACAACATAAATGTGCCATCTTTTTTTTTTTTGAGACAGAGTCTCGCTCTGTTGGCCAGGCTGGAGTGCAGTGGCACGATCACCACTCACTGCAGCCTTCATCTCCCAGGCTTAAGCAGTTCTCCTGCCTCAGCCTCCCGAGGAGCTGGGATTACAGGTGTGTGCCAACACGCCCGGCTAATTTTTGTATTTGTAGTAGAGACGGGGTTTCACCATGTTGGCCAGGCTGGTCTTGAACTCCTGACCTCAGGTGATCCACCCACTTTGGCGTCCCAAAGTGCTGGGATTACAGGTGTGAGCCACTGCACCCGGCCAAATGTACCATCTGAACCATTTTTTAGCCTTCAGTTCAGTGGTGTTGAGTACACTCACACTGAGAATGTATTCCAGAACTCTTCATCTTGCAAAACTGAAACTCTGAACTCTTTCAACAACAACTCCCCTCTCTCCCCTCCCCTCAGCCCCTGGCAACCATCACTCTACTTTCTATCTCTGTGACTCTGACTCCAGGTACCTCACATAAGTGGAATCATGCAGTATTTGTCTTTTGGGGACAGGCTCATTTCACATAGTATAATGTCCTCAAAGTTCATCCATGTTGTAGTATCAAAATTTCCTTTTTTTAAAAAAAAGCCTGAATAATATTCCACTGTATGTAGGTACCACAATTTGTTTATCCATTCATCCTTTCAGCTTCTGTCATTATTATTATTATTATTATTATTATTATTATTATTATTATTATTATTTTGAGACAGACTCTTGCTCTGTTGCCCAGACTGGAGTGTAGTGGCACTATCTTGGCTCACTGCAACCTCTGCCTCCAGGGTTCAAGTGATTCTCCTGCCTTAGCCTCCGGAGTAGCTGCAATTACAGGTGCCCGTCACCACATTCCTGGCTAATTTTTGTATTTTTAGTAGAGACAGGGTTTCACCATGTTGACCAGGCTGGTCTCGAACTCCTAACCTCAAGTGATCTGCCCACCCTGGCCTCCCAAAGTGCTGCGATTACAGGTGTGAGCCACCATGCCCAGCCCTCTGTCTTCTATATTGGATGCCTTCCTCAAACATGCGGTGAATTTTGGATGTCTGTGCATACTAAAGCTGGAGCTATTAAAAGCCTTTTAAAAGTTCCCCAGGCTGGGGGCACAGTGGCTCATGCCTGCAGTCCCAGCACATTGGGAGGCCAAGACAGGTGGATATCTTGAGTCCAGGAGTTCAAGACCAGCCTGGGTAACATAACAAGACCTCGTCGCTACAAAAAATAAAAAAATAAAGCCGGCTCTGGTGGCTCACGCCTGTAATCCCAGCACTTTGGGAGGCCAAGGCAGGCGGATCATGAGGTCAGGAATTCAAGACTAGCCTGGTCAACATGGTGAAACCCCGTCTCCATCAAATATACAAAAATTAGCTGGGCATGGTGGTGGATGCCTGTAGTCCCAACTACTCAGGAGGCTGAGTCAGGAGAATCACTTGAACTGGGAGGCAGAGGTTGCAGTGAGCTGAGATCATGCCTCTGTACTTCAGCCTGGGCGACAGAGCAAGACTCCGTCTCAAAAATAAATAAATAAATAAATAAATAAATAAATAAATCAGGGATATCAGGGATGGTGGTACACACCTGTGGTCCCAGATACCAGGAAGGCTGAGGTGGGAGGATGACTGAGCCCAGGAGTCTGAGGTTGCAGTAAGCTGTAATTGTGACACTGCACTGCAGCCTGGGTGACAGAGTGAGACCTAATCTCAAAAAAAAAAAAAAAACCCTCTCTCCACTGTGTGGCACTGTGTGCTAGGGGGTGACCTTGCTGGTGGCTTCCCAGGGAGCTCCCGATGTCACTGTCTTCAGGTCTTACCTCTTGGCTTGATCACAGTCCCTTTAGAAGATTCTTCCAATTCCTGCCTGAAGATGCCAATTTCTATGTCTTTTGTGGCTCCTGCAAAGAAAACCTGGCAATTTCTCATTTTTTCCAATGCCAGCTCGATTCCACTTCCTTGATTCTAGTAAATTGGTTACCATGAGTCCATCTATTAGTGCCTGGCTTAAACAGTTTTGTTCCTGTTGTCTTCTTTCCCATTCTTACTCTTCCTGGGGGTGTGTGGCATTAGAAAGATTCTCGTACTGCCATTTTATTATGGTTGGGGCAAGAACAGAAGTAAATACACGTGTTTAGTCTACTATATTTAGCCTGATGCCTTTTAACTTTTTTTTTTTTGAGGTGGAGTTTTGCTCTTGTCACCCAGGCTGAAGTGCAACGGTGTGATCTTGGCTCACTGCAACCTCCGCCTCCTGGGTTCAAGTGATTCTCCTGCCTCAGCCTCCAGAGTAGCTGGGATTACAGGCACCTGCCACCATGCCTGGCTAATTTTTTTTTTTTTTTTTTTAGTAGACACAGGGTTTCACCATGTTGGCCAGGCAGGTCTCGAACTCCTGGCCTCAGGTGATTTACCCACCTCGGCCTCCCAAGGTGCTGGGATTATAAGTGTGAGCCACTGTGCCCGGCCCATTCTAACTTTTAAAAAGTAAACCTTGTCTTGGTTAGGCATGGTGACTCATGCCTGTAATCACAAAATTTTGGAGGCTAAGTCAGGAGAATTGCTTGAGACCAGGAGTTTGAGACCAGCCTAGGCAACAGGGTGAGACTGTCTCTATATAAAATTAAAAAACATAGCCAGGTGTGGTGGTACATGCCTATAGTCCCAGTGCTTTGGGAGGCCAAGGCAGGAGGATCGCTTGAACCTAGGAATTCAAGGCCACAGTGAGCTGTGATTGCACCACTGCACTCCAGCCTGGGTAACAGAGCAAGACCCTGTCTTGAAGGAAAAAAAGAGCTGTCATGTTCTTATCACATCATCATCCACAAAGCAAAGATATGGAATCAACCTAAGTATCTATCAATGGAGGAGTGGATAAATCAACTATGGTATGTATACAGAATGGAATACTATTTGACTATAGAACAGAATTAGGCTGGGCACGGTGGCCCACACCTGTAATCCCAGCACTTTGGGAGGCCAAGACAGGTAGATTGCTTCAGCCCAGGAGTTTGAGACCAGCGTGGCCAACATGGCGAAACCCCATCTATACTGGAAAAAAAAAAATTAGCTAGGCATGGTGGCAGGTGCCTGTAATCCCAGCTACTTCAGAGGCTGAGGCAAGAGAATTGCTTGAACCTGGGGAGCAGAGGTTGCAGTGAGCCAAGATCACTGCACTCCAGCCTGGGCCACAGAGCAACACTCAGTCTCAAAAAAAAAAAAAAAAGTTTTAATATCTGATAGCAGAGTAGGGTGATTATAGTTGGCAGCAATGAATTGTATATTTCAAAGTAACTAGAAGAGAACTTGAATTACTCCCAACCCCAAGGAGAAATACTCGAGGTGATGAGTACCCCAGATACCCTGGCTTGATCATTACGCATTCTATGCATGGAACAAATACTCTCATGGACCCCATAAGTATGGTATATATATCATATATCGTATATGATATATGATGTAATATATACAAGATATATATTATATATATATATATATATTTCTTTTTTAGACAGTGTCTTGTTCTGTTGCCCAGACTGGAGTGCAATTGCACAGTCTTGGCTCACTGCAACCTCCTGGTTTCAAGCAATTCTCCTGCCTCAGCCTCCTGAGTAGCTGGGATTACAGGCGCCCGCCACCACACCCGGCTAATTTTAGTATTTTTAGTAGAGATGGGGTTTCACCATATTGGTTAGGCTGGTTTTGAATCCCTGACGTTAGGTGATCCACCCGCCTTGGTCTCTCAAAGTGCTGGGATTACAGGTGTGAGCCACTGTGCCTGGCCTGGAATATATTATGTATCAATTTAAAAAAATAGAAGTTGTGTGGAGAACAATTGGAGCAGCAGATGGCAAAGAAGTCCTGAGGGCTGGGATAAGAAGACTGGAGTTTCTGCTAGAAGGAATGAGAGCATTTTATCCTGTTACTCAGCTTCAGAGCCTTGCAGTAAAAACATTTGCACATTTGAATGTTGATGAAGACATTTACAAATATAGACAGGATGTGATAATTTGTACTGTTCCCTCATCCCCGGTTGGTGTGAGTGATGTCATTGATTGCACCAGTTAACAGGTGAAAAAATAGAAGTTTGGGATGTCAGGATTGTACCTGATGCTTGAGCATCATAGGTGGATGTGAAGGAAAAGGAAAACATGATCAAGGGCTGAGCAATGTGGGCCACAGGAGTATCAAACTCGTTTACCAATGTGTGTAGCCACCCTTAGGCTACATGACAGATTGAGGACAGAGCTTATCTGGGCACTCATTAATTGAAAGGAGGAGATCAGTGAGAAGAAGTATAGAAAACAAACTACTTGTCAGTTTAAACTTAATTATTATTATTATTATTATTTTTTTGGCATGATGTCGGCTCACTGCAACCTCTGCCTCTGGGGTTCAAGTGATTCTCCTGCCTCAGCCTCCCGAGTAGCTGGGATTATAGGCGCCCACCATCACGCCCGGCTAATTTTTGTATTTTTAGTAGGGACAGGGTTTCACCATCTTGGCCAGGCCACCTGCCTCGGCCTTCCAAAGTGCTGGGATTACAGGTGTGAGCCACCACCCCTGGCCTTTTTTTTTTTTTTTTTTTTTTTGAGACGTAGTCTTGCTCTGTCACCCAGGCTGGAGTGCAGTGGCTCAATCTAGGTTCACTGCAACCTCCGCCTCCTAGGTTCCAGTGATTCTCCTGCCACAACCTCCTGAGTAGCTGGGATTACAGGTGTGCGACACCACACCCAGCTAATTTTTCTATTTTTAGTAGAGACAGGGTTTTACCACGTTGGCCTAGTCTCAGGTGATCCACCCGGCTCAGGCTCCCAAAAGGCTGGGAATCCAGGTGTGAGCCACTGTGCCCGGCCCGGTTTATGTTTTAGAAGGGTAATACAATAAGTTGACAGTTAGAGAGCCCTTATCTCTTTTCTTTTCCTTTTTTGTTCTCCTTTCATCTTGTATCATTGAAAGGTAAGAACATACAGCATAACTTAAAATTAGGAACAGAGCTCACATATAACTTTTATTTTTTGAGATGGCGTCTTGCTTTGTCACCAGGCTGGAGTGCAGTGGCACGATCTTGGTTCACTGCAACCTCTGCCTCCCAGGTTCAAGTGATTCTTCTGCCTCAGCCTCCCGAGTAGCTGGGACTATAGGCATGTGCCACCACGCCCAGCTAATTTTTTTTGTATTTTTAGTAGAGATGGGGTTTTACCATGTTGGTCAGGCTGGACTCAATCTCCTGACCTTGGGATCCACCCGCCTTGGCCTCCCAAAATGCTGGGATTACAGGCGTGAGCCACCACGCCCGGCCACCTTTTTTTTTTTTTTTTTTGGAGATGGAATCTTGCTCTGTTGCCCAGGCTGGAGTGCAGTGGCTTGATCTTGGCTCACTGTAGCCCCCACCTCCTGGGTTCAAGTGATTCTTCTGCCTCAGGCTCCCAAGCAACTGGTATTACAGGCATCTGCCACCACACCCAGCTAATTTTTGTATTTTTAGTAGAGATGAGGTTTCACCATGTTGGCCAGGCTGGTCTTGAACTCCTGACCTTGAGTGATCCACCCGCCCTCAGCCTCTCAAAGTGCTAGGACTGCAGGTGTGAGCCACTGCACCTGGCCCATATAATTAAAAAAAAAAAAAGCTTTATTGGAATATAAAACATATACCATTAAGTTTACCCTTTCAAAGTGTACAGGTTGGTGGGTTTGGTTTTTAGTAGATTCATAAAGTTCATCTGTCACCACTATGTAATTCCAAAATATTTTCACCCCAAGAAGAAACTCTATACTAATTGGCAGCCACTCCCTGTCCCCTCCCTACTCCCCAAGTCCCTGGCAACCACTAATCTAATTATTGTCTCCATGGATTTGCCTGTTCTGGACAGACCATAGGTAAAGTTTTTGCTTAATCTCATTAATTTATAGGTTCCATTTTTACAGATAGATAGCTTTTCATGTCAGCAAAAATGAAAGATTTAATATGTAGCACTAGGTTGGTCACAGTTAGGATTACACCTGTAATCCTAACACTTTGGGAGGCTGAGCTAGGTGGATCACTTGAGCTCAGGTATTCAAGACCAGCTTGAGCAACATGGCAAAACCCCATCTCTATAAAAAATACAAAAAATTAGCCAGGTGCGGTGGTGCATGCCTGTGGTCTCAGCTCCAAGCTACTTGGGAGGCTGAGGTGGGAGGATCACTTGACCCTGGGAGGCAGAGCTTGCAATGAGCAGAGATCACACTACTGCATTCCAGCCTGAGCAACAGAGTGAGACTCCATCTAAAAAAAGAAAATATATATATATATATATATGTGTGTGTGTGTGTGTGTGTGTGTGTGTGTGTGTGTGTGTGTGTATGTGTGTGTATATATATAGTATCTGACCTCCCCTAAAGTGATTTGAGGTTCAAATGATTTATTTCAGCCTCCACTTAACTAAAGCTGATCTCTTATTAGACACCCTGGGGACATTACTACAAGCCTTAAAGAAATAAAAGGTATTATAAAGGAATACAATAAATTGTTGTATGCCAATTAATTAGACAACTTAGAAAATGGACCAAGTCCTAGAAAAACAAAAAAACTACCAAATTTCAGGAAGAAATGGAAATTCTCAATAGGCATATAACAAGTAAATAGATTGAAGTAGTAATAAAAAAACTTCCCACAAGCCAGGCGTGGTGGCTCATGCCTGTAATCCCAGCACTTTGGGAGGCTGAGGTGGGTGGACCACAAGATCAGGAGATCAAGACCATCTGGCTAACATGGTGAAACCCTGTCTCTACTAAAAAAAAAATTAACTGGGCGTCGTGGTGGGTGCCTGTAGTCCCAGCTATTCAGGAGGCTGAGGCAGGAGAATGACATGAACCCAGGAGGCGGAGCTTCCGGTGAACCCAGATGACACCACTGCACTCCAGCCTGGGCAACAGAGCAAGACTCCCTCTCAAGAAAAAAAACAAAACAAAACAAAAAAACAAACTTTCCACAAAGAAAGGCTCAGGCCCACATGGGTTCACTGCTATATTTAACTAAACATTTAGAGAAAAATTCATACCAGTTTTTCATAAACTCTTTCCAAAAATAGAAGAGGCAACATTTCCCAACTCTTTTTATGAGGCCAGTATTACCCTGATGCCAAAGCCAGACAAAGATACCATAAGAAAGAAAACCATAGATCAGGCCGGGCGCGGTGGCTCACGCCTGTAATCCCAGCACTTTGGGAGGCCGAGGCGGGCGGATCACAAGGTCAGGAGATCGAGACCACGGTGAAACCCCGTCTCTACTAAAAATACAAAAAATTAGCCGGGCGCGGTTGTGGGCGCCTGTAGTCCCAGCTACTCGGGAGGCTGAGGCAGGAGAATGGCGTGAACCCGGGAGGCGGAGCTTGCAGTGAGCCGAGATCGCGCCACTGCACTCCAGCCTGGGTGACAGAGCGAGACTCCGTCTCAAAAAAAAAAAAAAAAAAAAAAAAGAAAACCATAGATCAGTATTTCTTATTAATATAGAGGCAAAAATCTTCAAATACTAACAAACAGAATCCAGCACCACATCAAAAGGACAGTATACCATGATCAAGTGCGAATGATCCCAGGAATGCAAAGTTGGTTCAATATCTGAAAATACATTAACCTAATACACTGTAATATTAAAATAAATGGAAAAAAGCAATTAATCATCTCAATAAATGCAGAAAAAAACCTTTGACAAAATTCAACATTCTTTCGTAATAAAAAAACCACACAACAAACTAGAAGTAGAAGACAACTTCCGGCCGGGCGCAGTGGCTCAAGCCTGTAATCCCAGCACTTTGGGAGGCCGAGACAGGCGGATCACGAGGTCAGGAGTTCGAGACCATCCTGGCTAACACGGTGAAACCCCGTCTCTACTAAAAAAATACAAAAAAAACTAGCCAGGCGAGGTGGCGGGCGCCTGTAGTCCCAGCTACTCGGGAGGCTGAGGCAGGAGAATGGCATAAAAACCTGGGAGGCAGAGCTTGCAGTGAGCTGAGATCCGGCCACTGCACTCCAGCCTGGGCGACACAGCGAGACTCCGTCTCAAAAAAAAAAAAAAAAAAAAAAAAGAAGACAACTTCCTCTACCTGATAAAGAGCAATACAGAAAGATAGGGGAAGATTCCTACCTTGGCAAGAAAAATAAGCAGATGAAAGGAGGACAGGACAAGATCAAACAGAGAGAGAGAGATTCTTTTTTCTTTGAAACAGATTCTTGCTCTGTGGCTCAGGCTAGAGTGCAGCGATCCCCGCTCACTGCAAGTTCCACCTCCCAGGTTCAAGCGATTCTCCTGCTTCAGCCTCCTGAGTAACTGGGATTACAGGCACCCGTCATCATGCCCGGCTAATTTTTGTATTTGTAGCAAAAACGGGGTTTCACCATCTTTGGCCAGGCTGGTCTCAAACTCCTGACCTCGAGATTCACCCACCTCAGCTTCCCAAAGTGCTGGAGTTACAGGCATGAGCCACCATGCCTGGCCAAGGGATTCTTTTTTTAATGAGGCCTGCTTCAGAGGATTGCAGCACTCCAGCATTCTAGCAAGAGCTATGGGAGCTGTGAGCCAGGAACTGTGGACAAAACCTAGATGTATATATATATCACCAAATCACAATGAGGTGCTGCCTCATACCTGTTAGGATGGCCACTATAAAAAACAAAAACAAAAATCCCCAAAACCAGAAAATACATGTGGCAAGAATGTGAGCAAATTGGAAACCCTGTGCACTGTTGGTGGGAATGTAAAATGGTACAGCTAATGTGGAAAACTGTGTGAAAGTTCCTCAAAATATTAAAAATAGAACTACCATATGATCCAGCAATCCGACTTCTGGGTATTTATTTGTTTATTTTTGAGACGTAGCTTTGCTCTTGTCACCCAGAATGGAGTACAATGGTGCAATCTTGGTTCACTGGAACCTCCACCTCCTGGGTTTTTGTGATTCTTGTGCCTTGGTCTCTCAAGTAGCTGGGACTACAGGGGTGTGCTATCACATCCAGCTAATTTGTGTGTGTGTGTGTGTGTGTGTGTGTTTTTTGAGACAGAGTGTCACTCTATCACCCAGGATGGAGTGCAGTGGCTGGAGTGCAGTGGTGTGATCTTGGCTCACTGCAACCTCCACCTTCCAGGTTCAAGCGATTCTCCTACCTCAGCCTCCTGAGTAGCTGGGATTACAGGCATCTACCACCATGCCAGGCTAATTTTTGTATTTTTAGTAGAGACGGGGTTTCACCATGTTGGCCAAACTGGTCTCGAACTCCTGACCTCAGGTGATCCACCCGTCTCAGCCTCCCAAAGTGCTGGGATTGCAGGCATGAGCCACTGCGCCTGGACACTTCTGGGTATTTATCCAAAAGAACTGAAATCAGGATCTCAGAGATATCTGCATTCCCATGTTCATTTCAGTATTATTTACAATAATCAAGAGGTGTACACAACCTAAATGTCCATTAACACATGAATGGATAAAGAAAATGTGAGGCTGAGGCGGGCAGATCACTAGGTCAGGAGGTTGAGACCATCCTGGCTAACATGGTGAAACCCTGTCTCTACTAAAAATACAAAAAATTAGCTGGGCGTGGTGGCAGGCGCCTGTAGTCCCAGCTACTCAGGAGGCTGAGGCAGGAGAATGGTGTGAACCCGGGAGGTGGAGCTTGCAGTGAGCCAAGATTATGCCACTGCACTCCAGCCTGGGTGACAGAGCAAGACTCTGCCTCAAAAAGAAAAAGAAAATGTGGCACAGACGTACAATGCAGTATTATTCAGCTGTAAAAAGGAGGAAATATTGTCATATGCTACAACAGGGTTGAACCCTGAAGACTGATACAGTTTCAATGTGTGTCCTTGCCCAAATCTCTTGTAGAAATGCAATCCACAATGTTGGAGGTGGGGCCTGTGGGGAAGTGTTTGGATCACAGGGGCAGATCCCTCATGAATGGCTTGAGCCATCCCCTTAGCAATAAGTGAGCTCTCACTCTGGGTTCACACGAGATCTGACTCTTTAAAAGTTAGTGGCAGGCCGGGCGCGGTGGCTCAAGCCTGTAATCTCAGCACTTTGGGAGGCCGAGACGGGTGGATCATGAGGTCAGGAGATCGAGATCATCCTGGCTAACAGGGTGAAACCCCGTCTCTACTAAAAAATACAAAAAACTAACTGGGCGAGGTGGCGGGCACCTGTAGTCCCAGCTACTCGGGAGGCTGAAGCAGGAGAATGGCGTAAACTCAGGAGGCGGAGCTTGCAGTGAGCTGAGATCCAGCCACTGCACTCCAGCCTGAGCTACAGAGCCAGACTCCGTCTTCAAAAAAAAAAAAAAAAAAAAGTTAGTGGCACCTCCACCCACCCTCTTGCTGTCTTGCTCCTGCTTTCACCATGTGACATGCCTGCTCCCCATTAGCCTTCTGCCATGATTTTAAGTTTCCTGGGGCCTCTCCAGAAGCCAAGCAGATGCCAGCACCATGCTTCCTATACAGCCTGCAGAACCGTAAGCCAATTAAACCTCTTTTCACTGTAAATTACCCAGTCTCTCGCATTTCTTTATAGCAAAGCAAGAACGGCTTAACACAAAAACATTATGCTAAGTGAAATAAACCAGTTATAGAAGGACAAAAACTGCATGATTCCACTCATATGAGGTATCTAAAGTAGTCAAACTTACCAAAACAGAAATTAGAAAGGTGGTGTTCAGAGGCTGGGGAACGGGGAGAGGAGGAGTTGCTGTTTATTAAGTATTGAGTTTCAATTATGCAAAATGAAAAATTTTAGAATCTGCTGCATTACGTTGTGATCATACTTTAAAGTACTGTACACTTAAAAACTTGCTAGTGGCTGGGCGTGGTGGCTCACGCCTGTAATCCCAGCACTTTGGGAGGCCAAGACAGGCTGATCACGAGGTCAGGAGATCGAGACCATCCTGGCTAACATGATGAAACCCCATCTCTACTAAAACATAGAAAAAGTTAGCTGGGCGTGGTGGTAGGCACCTATAGTCCCAGCTGTTCGGGAGGCTGAGGCATGAGAATGGCATGAACCTGGGAGGCAGAGCTTGCAGTTAGCCGAGATCGTGCCACTGCACTCCAGCCTGGGGGACACGGCAAGACTCTGCCTCAAAAAAAAAAAAATTTTTTTTTGAAACGAAAAAGTGAAACTTCTGTGATTCAAACAACACCATCAAGAAAGTGAAAAAACAGGCCAGGCGCGGTGGCTCATGCCTATAATCTCAGCACTTTGGGAGGCCGAGGCAGGCAGATCACGAGGTCAGGAGATGGAGACCATCCTGGCTAACACGGTGAAACCCCGTTTCTACTAAAAATACGAAAAATTAGCCAGGCATGGTGGCGGGCTCCTGTAGTCCCAGCTACCCTTGAGGTTGAGGCAGGAGAATGGCAGGAACCCGGGAGGCGGAGCTTGCAGTGAGCCGAGATCGCGCCATTGCACTCCAGCCTGGGCATCAGTGCGAGACTCTTGTCTCAAAAAAAAAAAAAAAAAAAAAAAAGTGAAAAAACAGCCCACTGAATAAGAAAAAAATATATGCAAGTCATATATCTGATATAAGTCTTGTATCCAAAATATATAAAGACCTCTTACATTTCAATAATAAAAAGACAACTCAATTAAAAATGGGAAAAGGATCTGAATAGACAGTTCTACAAAAATGTACAAGTGGCCATTAAGCACAAGAAAAGATGCTCAACATCTTTAGTCATTAAGTAAACGCAAATAAAAAGTACAAAGAGGCTGGGCACGGTGGCTCATGTCTGTAATCCCAGCACTTTGGGAGGCTGAGGTGGGCGAATCACAAGGTCAGGAGTTCGAGACCAGCCTGGTCAATATGGTGAAACCCCATCTCTACTAAAAATACAAAAATTAGCTGGGTGTGGCGGCGGGTGCCTGTTGTCCCAGCTTCTCGGGAGGCTGAGGCAGGAGAATCACTTGAACTTGGGAGGCGGAGGTTGCCAAGAGCCGAGATCAGGCCACTGAACTCCAGCCTGGGTGACAGAGGGAGACTCAAAAAAAAAAAAAAAAGAAAAAAAAGTACAAAGAGATAGCAATTCACATCCACCAGCACTTTGGAGGCCAAGGTGGGCAGATCACCCGAGGTCAGGAGTTCAAGACCAGCCTGGCTAATGTGGTGAAACCCTGTCTCTACTAAAAATACAAAAATTAGCCAGGCATGGTGGTACATGTCTATAATTCCAGCTACTCAGGAGGCTGAGGCAGGAGAATTGCTTGAACCTGGAAGGCAGAGGTTGCAGTGAACTGAGATCACACCACTGCACTCCAGCCTGGGTGACAGAGCAAGACTCCATCTTAAAAAAAAAAAGAAAAGAAAAAAAGAAATGTAAAATAGTAAACAGAAATATCTCCCAGCTCTTAAAATTAGGCAATTCTGTTGGAAGGGACTTAATTCTGAATAGAAGTTATAAGAAAGAGTTTGGATTTAACAGGAGAGTGCCAGGAAGCTCTTCCAGTTTACAAAGCAGGAGAGTAACATTAAGGCTGTGTTTTAGAAAGATGACTGCATTCTGTGATTCTGAAATAGCTATATATAGGTTGCTCGTGAAATCTGTGCCGCTAGTCTTCTTTTTTCTTTTGAGACAGAGTCTTGCTCTGTCACCCAGGCTGGAGTGCAGTGGCACGATCTCAGCTCACTGCAACCTCCGCCTCCTGGGTTCAAGCAATTCTCCTGTCTCAGCCTCCTGAGTAGCTGGGATTACAAGCGTGTACCACCACACCCAGCTAATTTTTGTATTTTTAGTAGAGAAAGGATTTCCCTATGTTGGCCAGGCTGGTCTGAAACTCCTGACCTCAGGTAATCTGCCTGCCTCGGCCTTCCAAACTGCTGGGATTACAGGTGTGAGCCATTGTGCCCGGCATCGCTAGTCTTCTCTTACTGAAGCGAAACTCCCCTCTATTCTTTTTTTTTTTTTTTCTTTTTCTGATTTTTTTCTTTTTCTTTTTCTCTTTTTTTGAGACAGAGTCTTGGTCTGTTACCCAGGCTGGAGTGCAGTAGCTCGATCTCAGCTTACTGCAGCCTCCACCTCCTGGGTTCAAGTGATTCTTCTGCCTCAGCCTCCCAAGTAGCTGGGATTATAGGAGTGCACCACCACACCCAGATAATTTTCTTTGTATTTTTAGTAGAGATGGGGTTTCACCATGTTGGCCAGGCTGGTTTTGAACTTCTGACCTCAAGTGATCCACCCGCTTCGGCCTCCCAAAGTGCTGGGATTACAGGCATGAGCCATAGATAAAGCCAGAAATAAATTTATTGATTGATGTAAATGAAAATTCCTGTGTATAACTGGCTTCAGGAAAGCCTGAATAGGTGTTCAAATAATGTCATCAGGAACTTGTCTCACCAATCCCTTACCTGTCTTAGCTTCAATTAAAAAAACATATTTTTGGGCCAGGCGCAGTGCCTCACACCTGTAATCCCAGCACTTTAGGAGGCCAAGGTGGGTGGATCACCTGAGGTCAGGAGTTCGAACCAGCCTGGCCAACATGGTGAAACCCCGTCTCTACTAAAAATATAAAAATTATCCGGGCATAGTGGTGCATGCCTGTAATCCCAGCTACTTGGGAAGCCGAGGGAGGAGAATTGCTTGAATCTGGGAGGCAGAGGTTGCAGTGAGCCAAGATCGCACCATTGCACTCCAGCCTGGGCAGCAAGAGTGAGACTCCATCTCAAAAAAAAAACAAAAAACCAAAACAAAAAACATTTTTTTGAGACAGAATTTCACTCTGTTGCCCAGAGCTGGGTGCAACACAGTTCACTCTAACCTCAAAGTCCTGGACTCAGGCATTCCTCCTGCCCCAGCCTCCCGAGTCACTGAGACTGCAGGCAAGCACCACCATTTTTTTTTTTTTGAAACAGGGTCTCCTTCTGTTGCCTACAGTGGTATGCAGTGGTGCAGTCATGGTTCATTACAGCCTCAATCTCCCAGGCTCAAGCAATTTTCCTGTGTCAGCCTCCAAAGTAGTTGGGACTACAGGTGCATGCCACAATGTCTAGCTAATTTTTTTTTTTTTTGAGACAGAGTCTCGCTCTGTTGCCCAGGCTGGAGTGTAGTGGCGCGATCTTGGCTGCAACCTCCGCCTCCCAGGTTCAAGCGATTCTCCTGCCTCAGCCTCCAGAGTAGCTGGGACTACATGCGCGTGCCACCATGCCCAGCTAATTTTTTTTTTTTTTTTTTTGAGACAGAGTCTCACTCTGTCTCCCAGGCTGGAGCGCAGTGGCCGGATCTCGGCTCACTGCAAGCTCCGCCTCCCGGGTTTACACCATTCTCCTGCCTCAGCTTCCCAAGTAGCTGGGACTACAGGCGCCCGCCACCTCACCCAGCTAGTTTTTTGTATTTTTTTTTTAGTAGAGACGGGGTTTCACCGTGTTAGCCAGGATGGTCTCGATCTCTTGACCTCGTGATCCGCCCGTCTCAGCCTCCCAAAGTGCTGGGATTACAGGCTTGAGCCACCGCGCCAGGCCAATTTTTTGTATTTTTATTAGAGACAGGGTTTCACTGTGTTAGCCAGGTTGGTCTCGATCTCCTGACCTCATGATCCACCTGCCTCGGCCTCCCAAAGTGCTGGGATTACAGGCATGAGCCACCGTGCCCAGCCTGTCCAGCTAATTTTTAAATTTTTTTTAAGGATGGGGTCTTGCTATGTTGCCCAGGCTGGTCTTGAAATCCTGGCCTCAAGTGATTCTCCATTGGCCTTCCAAAGTGCTGCGATTACAGATGTGAACCATCACGCCCAGCTGTTAGCTTCATTTTCAGGTAGCCTCTTCCTTCTGCCATTTTGTCAACCAGAGTCAAAAGAAATATCATCCCCAAAAGTTCCTGCAATAGCGCTTGGGAAGAATTTCACTGGTCTACGGTGGGTCATAAATTCTTCTGTAAACCAATCACCATGGGGAAGAGGAGGTAAGGTATGCTCTGCTTGGCCAGGGTAGTGGGCAGTGGGGACAGAGGATGGACTGGCCAGGAAATAACATAGTGGAGGCAGAGTATGCAAGAGCTGGTTGCTTAGCAGTGTTGCAAAAGAAAGAGGATTTTATCTATTGAATGCCAGCCGTGTGTTGGCCCCTGTGCTGGGCAAATACAATTCATTTTGAGGGCCAGACACGGTGGCTCATGCCTGTAACCCCAGCATTCTGGGAGGCTGAGGCAGGAGGCTCACTTGAGGTCAGGAGTTTAAGACCATCCTGGGCGACACAGTGAGATCTCATCTACAAAAAAATGAAAAATTAGCCAGCTCTGGTGGCACGTGCCTGTGGGCCCACCTCCTGGGGAGACTGAGGCAGGAGGAGGAGTGCTTGAGCATGGGATGTCAAGGCTACAATGAACCATAATCACACCACTGCACCCCAGCCAAGGTGATAGAGCAAAATCCTGTCTCAAAGTAACAGACAACAACTCAGTTTGTGGAAGCGGTGGACATATAAACAACGACTATCCAATGTACGAGTTACAATGATTGAGGGATACAGCAAGGGCCACTAACACAAAACAGAAAGGAAAGCACTGGGCAGTGGTAGTGGGTCAGGGGAGAGGCAGTTCCCAGAGAAGGAAATCTTGACTTGAGTTTTATTTATTTATTTTAATTTGTATATTTTTGAGATGGAGTCTCCGTCACCCAGGCTGGAGTACAGGGGTGCGATCTCGGCTTACTGAGCCACCACACCTCTTCAAGTTTTAAGGGATAAGTAGGGTACATGAAAATTTGGTAGCAAACAAACAGTAAGAGATTTCAGGTCCAGGCTGGGCACGGTGGCTCACACCTGTAATCCCAGCTCTTTGGGAGGCTGAGGCAGATAGCTTGAGTTCAGGAGCTCGAGACAAGCCTGGGCAACATGGCGAGACCCTGTCTCTAAAATATATATAAATTAAAAATAAATTTAGGCTAGGTGCAGTGACTCACATCTGTAATCCCAGCACTTAGGGAGGCCTAGGTGGATGGATCATTTGAGGTCAGGAGGTTGAGACGAGCCTGGCCAACATGATGAAATTCCATCTCTACCAAAAAATACAAAAATTAGCCCGGCATGGTGGTGCACATCTGTAGTCCCAGGTACTCGGATGGGTGAGGCAGGAGAATCGCTTGAACCAGGGAGATGGAGGTTGCAGTGAGCCGAGATGGTGCCACTGCACTCCAGCCTGGGTGACAGAGCAAGACTCTGTCTCAAAAATAAATAAATTAATTTTAAAAAAGAGATTTCAGGCCCATGTCAAGGGCAAAAAACAGAGTCAAAAAAGAAAAATTGCTGGCCAGGGCAGGGCCTGGTGGCTCATGCCTATAATCTTAACACTTTGGTAGGCTGAGGTGGGAGCATCACTTGAGATCAGGAGTTTCAGACCAGCCTGGGCAACATAGCAAATCCCTGTCTCTAGTTCTTTAAAAAAAAAAAAAAAAAAAAAAAAACTCTGGCCAGAAAAACCACATCCAAACCAAAGACATATTTAGTTTTGCTCACACAACATTTTTAGAAATTTTTGAATTAGTTGCCAACATTGAAAGATCTAGAGCTTTCACATAAAAATCCATATTTCCACTTTATCTTGAAAAGCAAGTTTGGCTACACAGGGCCAGCATTTCTCCATGGTGACAAGTGGCTGGCACCACCATGGCCCCTCCACTCCCTGTTCTGGTTCACCCGCCCTGCCTCAGATGCTCACGTTACCTGCACAGTCCTCTCTAGTGGATGAAAAACGGTTGCCAATCCTTTGCAAATTTCCACATCAAAAGGAGTTGGCTGGGTGTGGTGGCTCACACTTGTAATCTCAGCACTTTGGGAGGCAAAGGCAGATGGATCACGTGAGCTCAGGGGTTTGAGACCAGCCTGGCCAACATGGTGAAACCCCATCTGTCGCCAAAAAGAGTGGTTTGTTTGTTTGTTTATTTATTTATCTGTGTATAGACAGGGTCTCACTCTATCGCCCAGGCTGGAGTGCAGTAGTGTGATCATAGCTCACTGCAGACTTGACCTCTTGGGCTCAAGTGATCCTCCCACCTCAGCCTCCCAAGCAGCTAGAACTACAGGCACATGCCACCTATAGTCTGGCTAATTTTTAATTTCTTTTTTTCTTTTTTTTTTTTTTTGAGATGGAGTCTCGCTCTGTCGCCCAGGCTGGAGTGCAGTGGCGCGATCTCGGCTCACTGCAAGCTCCGCCTCCCGGGTTCACGCCATTCTCCTGCCTCAGCCTCCCGAGTAGCTGGGACTACAGGCGCCCACAACCGCGCCCGGCTAATTTTTTGTATTTTTAGTAGAGACGGGGTTTCACCGTGGTCTCGATCTCCTGACCTTGTGATCCGCCCGCCTCGGCCTCCCAAAGTGCTGGGATTACAGGTGTGAGCCACCGCGCCCGGCTTTAATTTCTTTTTAGAGACAAGGGTCTTACTTTGTGGCCCAGGCTGGTCTTGAACTCCTGGCCCTAAGTGATCCTCCTGTCTTGGCCTCCCAAAGTGCTGAGATTACAGGCATGAGCCACCACACTCAGCTTCCATGACTGCTTAACCGATAGAATGTAGTAGAAGTTATTCCGTGACAATTACAGGCCTATCCTTTCAGTAGACTAAATGCTTTTGCTTCCTTTCTCGGGATGCTTCCTCTTAAAATCCTAGAATAATGAGAAATAACAAAATGGTTGTCAATTTGGCCAGGTGCAGTGGCTCACACCTATAATCATAGCACTTTGGGAGGCCAAGGCAGGTGGATCACTTGAGCTCAGGAGTGCAAGAACTGCCTGGGCAATATGGTGCAACCTTGTGTCTACAAAAAATGTAAAAAATTAGCTGGGCATGCGCCTGTGGTCCCAGCTACTCAGGAGGCTGAGGTGGGAGGATTGCTTGAACTGGAGAGGCAGAGGTTGCAGTGAGCCGATATCACACTGCTGCACTCCAACCTGGGCAACCAAGTGTGACCCTGTTTCAAAACAAACAAACAAAATAATAATAAATAATGGCCCCAGTGTGTTGGCTCACGCCTGTAATCCTAGCACTTTGGGGGGCCAAGGCAAGAGGATTTCTTGAGCCCAGGAGTTCAAGACCAGCCTGGGCAACACAGGGAGATCCTAAGTCAACAAATAATATAAAAAATTAGCGGGCCGGGTGCAGTGGCTCACGCCTGTAATTCCAGCACTTTGGGAGGCCAAGGCAGGTGGATCATGAGGTCAAGAGATCGAGGCCATCCTGGCCAACATGGTGAAACCCTGTCTTTACTAAAAATACAAAAATTAGCTGGGCATGGTGGTGCACGCCTGTAGTCCCAGCTACCTGGGAAGCTGAGGCAGGAGAATTGCTTGTACCTGGGAGGCAGAGGTTGCAGTGAGCCGAGATCATGCCATTGCACTCCAGCCTGGGCAACAGGAGCAAAATTCTGTCTCAAAAAAAACAAAAAGGAAAAAAGAAAATTAGCCAGGCATGGTAGTGCATGCCTATAGTCCCAGCAACTCTGAAGACTGAGGCGGGAGGATTGCTCGAGGCCAGGAGTTAGAGGCTGCAGTCAGCTATGATTGTACCACTGCACTCTAGAGTGGGCGACAGAGCAAGACCTCATCTCAAAAAAAAAAAAAAAAAAAAGGCTGGGCGCGGTGGCTCACGCCTGTAATCCCAGCACTTTGGGAGGACGAGACGGGCAGATCACGAGGTCAGGAGATCGAGACCATCCTGACTAACACGGTGAAACCCCGTCTCTACTAAAAATACAAAAAACTAGCCAGGCGAGGTGGCGGGCGTCTGTAGTCCCAGCTACTCGGGAGGCTGAGGCAGGAGAATGGCATGAACCCGGGAGGCGGAACTTGCAGTGAGCTGAGATCCGGCCACTGCACTCCAGCCTGGGCGACAGAGCGAGACTCTGTCTCAAAAAAAAAAAAAATAAAATAAAAATAAATAAATAAATAAATAAATAAATAAATAAATAAATAAAAGATGGATCAGAGGAAGGTGAGTTGGCCCGCAGATTACTTAGGGGGCTCCTGCAATGGTAGAAGCAACTCAACTCAGGTAGTGTCGGTGGTGATGGAGAGAAAGAGGGAGATTCAAGGTCAAGACTCCTCACTCCAGGAGGCCCTCCCTGGGGTTCTAATGGGACATGCAGGTCAGAACCAGGAAACACAGAGATAGGTTTGTACCTCAGAGACAGGCTGGGAATCATCAGAGTTTGCAATCGAAGTTGCCTATGTGGATAAGATAGTGTGGGGAGTTTGAGCGGAATAAGAAGAGATGGAGGCAGGGACTCAAGCCTGTAATCCCAGCACTTTGGGAGGCTGAGATGGGTGGATTGCTTAGGGCCAGGAGTTTAAGACCAGCCTGGGCAACATTGTGGGACCCCCCACCACCTCTCCAAAAACCACAAATATTAGCCAGGCATGGTGTTGCATGCCTTTAGTCCCAGCACTTTGGGAGGCTGAGGCAGGAGGATCACCTGAGCCCAGGACTTTGAGGCTGCAGTGAGCTGTAATTACGCCCCTGCACTCCAGCCTGGGTGACAGAACAAGACCCTGAATCTAAATAAGTAACTAAGAGGTGGAGTCCTGGGAGGACTCTGGGTATAATGAGTAAAGCAGAGGAAGAGACACCCCACAGGGGATTGACAGAGAAAGCTACAGAAGAAAGGTGAGAACAAGGGGAGGGTGCATCGCAGATGTGAAAGGAACATGTTCATGAGGGAGTCGTAGTCAGTAACATCGGACGATTACCAAAAAGTGTTTGTCTGATTTGATGACCAGGAGGTTACTAGTGACCCTGGTGAGGGCAAATCTTTTTTTTTTCTTTGATGGAGTCTTGCTGTGTCGCCCAGGCTGGAGTGCAATGGCATAATCTCGGCTCACTGCAACCTCTGTCTCCCGGGTTCAAGTGATTCTCCTGCCTCCCCAGTAGCTGGGATTACAGGTGTGCACCACCATCCCTAGCTAATTTTTGTATTTTTAGTAGAGACGGGGTTTCACCATGTTGGCCAGGGTGATGTTGAACTCCTGACCTCAGGTGATCTGCCCCGCCTCAGCCTCCCAAAGTGTTGGGATAACAGGCATGAGCCACCGGACCTGGCTGGCGAGGGCAGAAGCCAGACTCAAGTAGGTGGAAAAGTAGGAAATGAGGAAGTGGAGACAGTGAGTGTCCACCGCTCTCTCAAGAAACTCATGTGTGAACCATGGGAGTGAAATAAGGAAGTGGTTTGAGGTTGCCAAGTTGAGAGAGGTTCCCCCTGACACAGGAACCTGGGTGTGTGTGTGTGTTTTTTTTTTTTTTTTTTTTTTTTTTTTTTTTTTTGAGACGGAGTCTCGCTCTGTCTCCCAGGCTGGAGTGCAGTGGCCGGATCTCAGCTCACTGCAAGCTCCGCCTCCCGGGTTCCCGCCATTCTCCTGCCTCAGCCTCCCGAGTAGCTGGGACTACAGGCGCCCGCCACCTCGCCCGGCTAGTTTTTTGTATTTTTTTAGTAGAGACGGGGTTTCACCGTGTTAGCCAGGATGGTCTCGATCTCCCGACCTCGTGATCCGCCCGTCTCGGCCTCCCAAAGTGCTGGGATTACAGGCTTGAGCCACCGCGCCCGGCCCCTGGGTGTGTTTTATATCCTGAAAAGAGAGGGTCTGCAGAGAGAGGCCTGGCAGTAGAGGAGAAAAGGGTGAAACGATGGGGTGAGGTCACTGAAGAAATGGGAGGAATGTGTCCCAAGAGGGATCGGTCTTGGGCCCAGTGAGAACCATTACTTTAAAAACATTTTTTTAGAGACAGGGTCTCCCTCTGTCATCCAGGCTGGAATGCAGTGGCGTGATCATAGCTCACTGAAGCCTCCAATTCCTGGGCTCAAGGGATCCTCCTGTTTCAGCCTCCCGAGTAGTTAGGATTACAGGCACACGCCATCACACCTGGCTAATACTTAATTTTATTTATTTATTTATTTATTTATTTATTTATTTATTTATTTGAGATAGAGTTTTGCTCTTGTTGCCCAGGCTGGAGTGCAATGGTACAATCTCGGCTCACTGCAACCTCCACCTCCCAGGTTCAAGCGATTCTCCTGCCTCAGTCTCCCGAGTAGCTGGGATTACAGGTGTGTGCCACCACACCTGGCTAATTTTTTGTGTTTAGTAGAGACAGAGTTTCACCATGTTGGTCAGGCTGATTTCAAACTCCTGACCTCAGGTGATTCGCCTGCCTCGGCCTCCCAAAGTGCTGGGATTACAGGCGTGAACCACTGCACCTGGCCCATATTTTATATTTTGTAGAAATGGAGTGTCACTATGTTGTTCAGGCTTTTCTCAATCTCCTGGCCTCAAATGATCCTCCTGCCTTGGCCTCCTGAAGTGCTGGGATTCCAGGCCTGAGCCACTGTGCCTGGGCAGGAGCGCTTTCGGAATGTGAGTCAGTGCTGACCCTGCAGGTAGATGGAAGATCAGGGCCACATGAGGAGGTGCCGGGCTACGAGAGCAACCACTTGCCAGTGAGACTCTGTTACTTCTTTACTTGGAGACTGGTGGGGGCTCCTTGCTACCCAACAAAGAAAACGCCTTGAGAAGGCCCTGTTTGAGGTCCCCCATGCTCTGCCCCTATGGACCTTCCCAGCCTTCTGACCTTTCCTATCACCCCAAGCACCTGAGGCCCCAGCCTTGGGGGACAGCTCTCCATTCCCTAAAACGTCATGATCTTTTCTTGCCTTCATCTGAATGGCTCTTCTCCATCTTGCCTCTCTTCTTTGCTTGGCAAGCTCCTGTTCAAGACCGAGTTCAGGCCGGGCGCAGTGGCTCACACCTGTAATCCCAGCAATCTGGGAGGCAAGGCAGGCGGATCATCTGAGGTCAGGAGTTTGAGACCAGCCTGGGCAGTATAGCAAGACCCCATCTCTAAAAAAATAGAAAAATTAGACAGGTGTGGTGGCTTGTGCCTGGAATCCCAGCACTTTGGGGTACCAAGGCAGGTGAATCACCTGAGGTACAGAGTTCAAGACCAGCTTGGCCAACGTGGTGAAACCCCATCTCTACTAAAAACACAAAAATTAGCTGGGCATGGTGGCAGGCACCTATAATCCCAGCTACTCCAGAGGTGGAGGCAGGAGAATTGCTGGAACCTGGGGGGCGGAGGTTGTAGTGAGCTGAGATCGTGCCACTGCACTCCAGCCTGGACGAAACAGCAAAACCCCATCTCAAAAAAAAAGAAATCATGTCTGCTATGGCAGGCCCACAGTCGGCTGCAGCTCTGAGCCAACTGCAGGATGAAGAACGGTTGCCTAATTGGAAAGTGTCAGCATCCGAGAATTCAAAAAAGAAATCTGATGAGCCTTCTCCTGCTTTATATATTATGTGGAGAATTTAGATCTTATGTTGGTTTGCACAAGTTCCCTGCAGAAAAAAAAAAAAAATTGCTCTGCGTATATCTCTTGGAAAATAAGACAATAGTATTTTTCCTTTGCAAAGGCAGCTATAACAGATGTGAAAATAAGTACACTCAACTCTAATACGATTATACAGAAGAGCATGGATGCATTTCAAATGTTAGATGTTGCTAGTATTATCAAATGATTTCTTTTTTTCTTTTTTTTTTGAGACAGAGTCTCACTCTCTCGCCCAGGCTGGAGTACAGTGGCACAATCTTGGCTCACTGCAGCCTCCACCTCCCAGGTTCAAGTGATTCTCTTGCCTCAGCCTCCTGAGTAGCTGGGACTACAGGCGCGTGCCACCATGTCTGGCTAATTTTTGTATTTTTAGTAGTGATGGGGTTTCGCCATTGTTGGCCAGGCTCATCTCGAACTCCTGACCTCAGGCAATCTGCCCACCTCGGCTTCCCAAAGTGCTAGGATTACAGGCATGAGCCACTGCACCTGGCCTATTATCAAATGATTTCTTTTCTTCTTTCTCTCATTCTCTCTCTTTTTTTTTTTTTTTTTTGAGACTCTCTGTCACTGAGGCTGGGGTGCAGTGACACAATCATGGCCTACTGCAACCTCGACCTGCTGGGCTTAAGTAATCCTCCCACCTCAGCTGCCCCCCGAGTAGCTGGGACTGCAGGCATGTGTTATTTATTTTTTCCATGCCCAGTTATTTATTTTTTCCTTTTAAATTTTTTGTAGAGACAAGGTCCTACTATGTTGCCCAGGCTGGTCTCGAACTCCTGGACTCAAGCAATTCTCCCACCTTGGCCTTCCGAAGTGCTAGGATTACAGGCATGAGTCACCACACTCAGCCTCAAATGATTTCATATTGACCTTTTAATCATGACTCCTCTCTGCCAAGCACTGAAAAGTTGAATCATTATACTCTATATCTGCAATTATATAGATTATGAAACTTCCTTTCAAATTCATTGCAGCGGATAACTTTTTTGAGTCATTGACTTCATTTTATATTTTAAAAAATTATGAAATATCGTCTGTCATTGCATTCTAATTAAAATCTGTGCAAAATGCTTTGGGAAAATGGATCTTTTATAGAAAAAAACTGGGACAAATTTCTTTCTTTCTTTCTTTCTTTCTTTTTTTTTTTGAAATGGAGTCTCGTTCTGTCATCCAGGCTGGAGTGCAATGGCATGATCTCAGCTCACTGCAACCTCCGACTCCCAGGTTCAAGCAATTCTCTGCTTCAGCCTCCAGAGTAGCGAGGACTACAGGTGCCCACCACCAGGCCCGGCTAATTTTTGTATTTTTAGTAGAGATGGGGTTTCACCATATTGGCCAAGCTGGTCTTGAACTCCTGACCTTGTGATCCGCCCACCTCGGCCTCCCAAAGTGCTGGGATTACAAGTGTGAGGCACTGCGCTCGGCCTGGGACAAATGATTTCTATGGCTTTCAAAGATAAAATATATAATATACTAAACCAGGGTGTGCAATCTTTTGGCTTCCCTGGACCACATTGGAAGAAGAATTGTCTTGGGCCACACATAAAATACACTAACGATAGCTGATGGGCAAAAAAAAAAAAAAAAAAAAAAAAAATCACAAAAAAATCTCATAATGTTTTAAGTTTACAAATTTGTGTTGGTCTGCATTCAAAGCCATCCTGGGCCATCCTGGGGTTGCACAAGTTTGCACTAAACCAACTCTAACATAGCTTATTCTGTTTTACTGTTAAATTATATCTCTGGGCTGGGTGCGGTGGCTCATGCCTGTAATCCCAGCACTTTGGGAGGCCGAGGTGGGTAGATCACTTGAGACCAGGAGTTCGAGACCAGCCTGGCCAACATGGCAAAACCACATCTCTACTAAAAATACAAAAATTGGCCGGGCACGGTCGCCCATGCCTGTAATCCCAGCACTTTGGGCGGCCGAGGCAGGTGGATCACGAGGTCAGGAGTTCAAGACCAGCCTGGCCAACATAGTGAAACCCCATCTCTACTAAAAATACAAAAAATTAGCTGGGTGTGGTGGTGCACACCTGTAATCCCAGCTACTCAGGAGGCTGAGGCAAGAGAATTGTTTGAACCCAGAAGGCGGAAGTTGCAGTTAGCCAAGATCATGTCATTGTACTCCAGACTGGGCGATAGAGTGAGACTCCATCTTGGAAAAAAAAAAAAAAAAGCCAGGAGGGGTGGTGCACTTCTATAGTCCCTGCTACTTGGGAGGCTGAGGCATGAGAATTGCTTGAACCCAGGAAGTGGAGGCTGTAGTGAACTGAGATTGTGCCACTGCACTCCAGCCTGGGCAACAGAGTGAGAGCCCATCTGGGGGAAAAAAAAAAAAAAAAAAAAAAAAAAAAAAAAGAAAGCTTTTACGGATAATTAAATTTTAGTACATTTCCAAAAAAATTTATTGCTAGTTTTTTTAGGTGTAATTACGTATTACGTAATGGTACTGTGGTTAGGTAAAATAATCTTCATCTGACATACAATAATATGATGAATCTCAAAACATGAAAAGTGAAAAAAAGCAGTTGCATACTATACTACATATTTCATTTGTGTGGAACATTCTAGAACAGGCAAAATTAATCTATAATGACAGCAAACAGATCAGTGGTTGTCTGGGGCTGAGGTTGGGGATGGATTGTGGAAGGAACTGTTTTTTTTGTTTTGTTTTGTTTTGTTTTTTTTGAGATGGAGTCTCATTCTGTTGCCCAGGCTGGAATGCAGTGGTGCAATCTCGGCTCATTGCAACCTCTGCCTCCTGGGTTCAAGCGATTCTCTTGCCTCAGCCTCCTGAGTAGCTGGAACCACAGGCACGTGCCACCACGCCTGGCTAATTTTTTGTATTTTTAGTAGAGACGGGGTTTCACCATGTTAGCCAGGATGGTCTCCATCTCCTGACCTCGTGATCCACCCGCCTCAGCCTCCCAAAGTGGTGGGATTACAGGCGTGAGCCACTGAGCCTGACCAATGGAAGGAACTTTTATAGGTGATGTGAGTATTTCATGTTTTGATTATGGTAGTAAATGTAATACATACCCATGTAAGGGTATGTATATTTGTCAAAGCTAACTGAATGATGCACTTAAATGAACGTGTTTTATTGTATGAAAATTAAAGTGGGTTGGGCGCGGTGGCTCACGCCTGTAATCCTAGCACTTTGGGAGCCTGAGGTGGGTGGATCACGAGATCAGGAGTTCGAGACCAGTCTGGCCAACATAGTGAAACCCTGTCTCAACTAAAAATACAAAAAATTAGCTGGGTGTGGTGGTGTGCACCTGTAATCCTAGCTACCTGGGAGACTGAGGCAGGAGAATTGCGTGAACCTGGGAGGTGGAGGTTTCAGTGAACTGAGATTGCGCCACTGCACTGCAACCTGGGTAACAGTGTGAGACTCCATCTCAAAAAAATAAAAAGAAAAAAAGAAGGCCGGGCGCGGTGGCTCACGCCTGTAATCCCAGCACTTTGGGAGGCCGAGGCGGGCGGATCACAAGGTCAGGAGATCGAGACCACGGTGAAACCCTGTCTCTACTAAAAATACAAAAAATTAGCCGGGCGCGGTGGCGGGCGCCTGTAGTCCCAGCTACTCAGGAGGCTGAGGCAGGAGAATGGCGTAAACCCAGGAGGCGGAGCTTGCAGTGAGCCGAGATTGCGCCACTGCATTCCAGCCTTGGCGACAGAGCGAGACTCCGTCTCAAAAAAAAAAAAACAAAAAAACAAAAAAAAAAACAAAAAAGAAAAAAAGAAAATTAAAATGTGTTTTGTTGTATGTAATTAAAGTTGGTTTTAAAAAGAAGGAAAATAACGTTACAACTAGAATAAAAAGAATTCGCCAGGCATGGTGGTGCACACCTGTAATCCCAGCACTTTGGGAGGCTGAGGTGGGAAGATCGCTTGAGCCCAGGAATTCAAGACCAGCCTTGGCAAAATGGTGAAACCCTGTCTCTACAGCAAATGCAAAAATTAGCCAGGTGTGGTGGTGTGTACCTATCCCAGCTACTTGGGAGGCTGAGGCAGGAGACTTGTTTGAACCCAGGAGGCAGAGGTTGCAGTGAGCTGAGATCTCGCCACCACACTGGAATTACAGGCACACGCCACCATGCCAGGCTAATTTTTGTATTTTTGTAGAGGCGGGTTTTTGTGATGTTGGCCAGGCTGGTCTCAAACTTCTGACCTCAGGTGATCTGCCCACCTTGACCTCCCAAAGTGCTGGGATTACAGGTTTGAGTCACTGCATCTTTGAGATGGAGTCTCACTGTGTTGCCAGGCTGGAGTGCAGTGGCGTGATCTCAGCTCACTGCAACCTCCACCTCCTGGGTTCAGGCGATTCTCCTGCCTCAGCCTCCTGAGTAGCTGGGACTACAGGCACGCACCACAATGCCCAGGTAATTTTTGTATTTTTAGTAGAGACGGTGTTTCACCATGTTGGCCAGGATGTTCTCAATCTTTTGACCTAGTGATCCACCCACCTCAGCCTCCCAAAATGCTGGGATTACAGGCGTGAGCCACTGTGCCTGGCTAATACTGAAGTATTTAAGTTGAAATGCTATGATGTCTGAGATTTGTTTGAATATATTCTTTTTTTTTTTTTTTTTTTTTTTAGATGAAGTCTCACTCTGCTGCCCAGGCTGGAGTGCAGTGGCACAATCTCAGCTCACTGCAAGCAAGCTCCGCCTCCTGGGTTCACGCCATTCTCCTGCCTCAGCCTCCTGAGTAGCTGGGACTACAGGCGCCCGCCACCACGCCCAGCTAATTTTTATATTTCTAGTAGAGACGGGGTTTCACCTTGTTAGCCAGGATGGTCTTGATCTCCTGACCTTGTGATCCGCACGCCTCGGCCTCCCAAAGTGCTGGGATTACAGGCGTGAGCCACCACACCCAGCCTGTTTTAATATATTCTAAGAAAATAGTGTGAAAGAAGAAATGAATCAATGTTTGCTAATATTGCCATGTTTGAATCAAATATTGCCAATATATGTTGACCATTGTTAAAGCTGGATGATGGGTACAAAGAGTTTATTATATAATTATTTCCCTTTTCTGTATTTGAAAATGTCTACAGGCCAGGCATGGTGGCACATGCCTGTAATCCCAGCACTTTGGGAGCCTGAGGCGAGAGGATCACTTGAGGTCAGCAGTTGGAGACCAGCCTGGCCAACATGGTGAAACCCTGTCACTACTACAAATGCAGAATTAGCTGCGCATGGTGGTGCATGCCTGTAATTCCAGCTACTCAGGAGGCTGAGGCAGGAGAATTGCTTGAACCCAGGAGGTGAAGGTTGCAGTAAGCTGAGATTGCAGCACTGCACTCCAGCTTGGGCAACAGAATGAGACTCTGTCTAAAAAAAAATCGGCTGCATGAGGTGGCTCATGCCAGTAGTCCCAGCACTTTAGGAAGCCAAGGTAGAGGTTTGCTTGAGCCTAGGAGGCGGAGTCCACAGTGAGCACTAATCGAGCCACTGCACTCCAGCCTGGGTGATAGAGTGAGACCCTCATTAAAAAAAAAAAAAAAAAAAAAATTAACAAATTCTTTTTTTTTTGAGATGGAGTTTCGCTCTTGTTGCCCAGTCTGGAGTGCAATGGCGTGATCTCAGCTCACTGCAACCTCTGCCTCCCAGTTTCAAGCGATTCTCCTGCCTCAGCCTCCCTAGTAGCTGGGATTACAGGCATGTGCCACCATGCCCGGCTAATTTTGTATTTTTAGTAGAGACAGGATTTCTCCATGTTGGTCAGGCTGGTCTCGAACTCTCAACCTCAGGTGATCCGCCCGCCTCAGCCTCCCAAAGTGCTGGGATTACAGGTATGAGCCACTGCGCCCGGTCACAAATTCTTAAAAAGAGATAAAATAGGCTGGGTGCAGTGGCTCATGCCTGTAATCCTAGCATTTTGGGAGGCCAAGGCAGGCAGATCACCTGAGGTCAGGAGTTTGAGACCAGCCTGGTCAACATGGTGAAACCCCATCTCTACTAAAAATACACACAAATTAGCTGGGCATGGTGGTGAACATCTGTAATCCCAGCTACTCAGGAGGCTGAGGCAGAAGAATCGCCTCAACCTGGGAGGCAGAGGTTGGAGTGAACCGAGATTGCACCATTGCCCCCCTGCCTGAACAACAGAGTGAAACTCCATCTCAAAATAATAATAATAATAAGAGATAAAATAAAACTTTATTACCATCAAAAGTTAAAAAAGAAGAAAGAAGGGCCAGGCACGGTGGCTCACGCCTGCCTGTAATCCCAGCATTTTGGGAGGCCAAGGCGGGCAGATCACAAGGTCAGGAGATCGAGACCATCCTGGCTAACATGGTGAAACCCTGTCTCTACTAAAAATACAAAAAAAAATTAGCCGGGTGTGGTGGTGGGCGCCTGTAGTCAGTCCCAGCTACTTGGGAGGTTGAGGTAGGAGAATGGCGTGAACCTGGGAGGTGGAGCTTGCAGTGAGCTGAGATTGCGCCACTGCACTCCAGCCTGGGCGACAGAGTGAGACTCCGTCTCAAAAAAAAAAAAAGAAGAAAGAAACCTAGTTCAAATTTGATTTAAAAAAAAAGAGAGAGAGAGAGAGAGAATTTGTTGCTTTACATAATGGAAAGATCTAGCTTCAAGTGCGGCTGGACCCAGGGCTCTGGGAGTCTGTCTTGCTCGCTCCCTTTCGTGACCCTACTGTCCTCTAGGTTGGTTCTGTTCTCAGGTAGTTTTGCTTCAGATGAAGGTGAGATGACTACCAGCATTTCTTAGACTTCTATCCTATAATGTGAGTCATCCAACAGAAAGTTCCAATTAAAGGCCTGGAATTAGCACTTTGGGAGGCCAAGGTGGACAGATCACCTGAGGGCAGGAGTTCCAAACCAGCCTGACCAACATGGTGAAACCCTGTCTCTACTAAAAAAATACAGAAGTAGCCGGATGTGGTGGCGCATGCCTGTAATCCCAGCTCCTCAGGAGGGTGAGGCAAGGAGAATCGCTTGAACCTGGGAGGCAGAAGTTGCAGTGAGCCAAGATTGCACCATTGCACTCCAGCCTGGGCAAGAAGAGCGAAACTCTGTCTCAAAAAGAAAGAAAGAAAGAGAGAGAGAGAGAAAGAAAGAAAGAAAGCCTGGAATTAGTTCATAGGGCACTGTTGGCCTGGCCTGGGTTGCCAGCGCTCATCACTCCTCTCTCTCTTTTTTTTTTTTTTTTTTTGAGATGGAGTCTCGCTCTGTCACCCAGGCTGGAGTGCAGTGGCCGGATCTCAGCTCACTGCAAGCTCCGCCTCCCGGGTTTACGCCATTCTCCTGCCTCAGCCTCCCGAGTAGCTGGGACTACAGGCGCCCGCCACTTCGCCCGGCTAGTTTTTTGTATTTTTTAGTAGAGACGGGGTTTCACCGTGTTAGCCAGGATGATCTCCATCTCCTGACCTCGAGATCCGCCCGTCTTGGCCTCCCAAAGTGCTGGGATTACAGGCTTGAGCCACCGTGCCCGGCATCACTCCTCTCTTAATCAGCTGTTCTCTAATGGCAGGGGTGTGCTAATTAGCCTCTGAATGCCCGGCACAAAGCACCTGCCTGGGACACAAGTAGGTGGTGGGTGGATGGATGGACAGATAGGTGAGGAAGAGCATGGAAAATAAGCAACACAGTGAGACCATGTCTCTGAAAAAATTAAAAGAGGGCTGGGTGAGGTGGCTCACACCTATAATTCCAGCACTTTGGGAAAAGCTGAAGCGGGAGGATTGCTTGCATTCAGGAGTTCAAGACCAGCCTGGGCAATATAGCAAAACCCCCATCTCTACAAAAAATTTAAAAATTAGCTAGGTATTATGGCACGTGCCTGTAGTCTTGAGAGTGACTTGAGAGGCTGAGGCGGGAGGAGAAGTCTCAGTGACTTGAGAGGCTGAGGCGGGAGGATCGCTCACTTGAGCCTGGGAGGTGGAGGCTGCAGTGAGCTGTGATTGTACCACTGCACTCCAACCTGGGTGACAGAGTAAGATGCTGTCTCAAAAATAAATTAATTAAATTAAATAAAAAATAAGAAAAAGGGCTGGGCACGGTGGCTCACGCCTGTAATTTCAGCACTTTAGGGGGCCAAGATGGGCAGATCGCCTGAGGTCAAGAATTTGAGATCAGCCTGGACAACACAGTGAAATCCCGTATCTACTAAAAATTCAAAAAGTTAGCTGGGCATGGTGGTGGGCACCTGTAATCCCTGCTACTTGGGAGGCTGAGGCAGGAGAATCGCTTGAACCTGGGAGGTGGAGGTTGTAGTGAGCCAAGATCAGGTTACTGCACTCCAGCCTGGGTTACAGAGTAAGACTCTGTCTCAAAAAAAAAAAAAAAGGAAAAAGAAAAATGAGAAAAAGAGTCCCTTTCATATGTTTACAAAGCATGCTGCCATGCAAAGGGCAGAAACTCCAAGTAGAAGTGACTTCCCAAAGACAGCATGCTACTTGTGTCTTTCTAGGGCCACACTTTCTCCATGGAGAAGGCAGAGGGGGTGGGGAAAGTTGCCAGCACACTCCAGTCTGGTTCCTGGCACTATGCCCAGCATTTATAGACAGTTTCCATTAGTCCTCATCCTCTATAAAGTGAGGGCCACCGTGCAGCTGTCCTAGATGAGGAAACCGCACCTGGCCAGGGACAGCAAGGAGATGCTGAAACCAGGGTTCTCCGGGGTGCCTGACCCCACCATGCTCCACAGCCTCCTTTGGGCAAGACAGACCAGGGAAGCTCTGTGAACCTTGCTAAAGACTCTGGACTTTGGCCGGGCACGGTGGTTCATGCCTGTAATCCCAGCACTTTGGGAGGCTGAGGCGGGTGGATCACCTGAGGTCAGGAGTTCAAGACCAGCCTGACCAACATGGTGAAACCCCCTCTCTACTAAAAATACAAAAATTTGCCAGGCAAGGTGGCATGCACCGTAATCCTAGCTAGTCGGGAGGCTGAGTCAGGAGAATCGCTTGAACCTGGGAGGCGCAGGTCACAGTGAGCAGAGATCGTACTACTGTACTCAAGCCTGAGTAACAGAGTGAGACTCTGTCTCAAAAAAATAAATAAAATAAATAAATACATAAATAAAATAAAAAGAGGAGTATGGACTTGATCCCAACACTTCAGTCCACCTCTAATGTAGGTATCTGGCTCCTAGGAAGGGCCTCTGGTCCTGTCTACCTGCAGGGTAGGTGTAATCAGAATTTTTTCAGCTGCAAGTGCCAAAAATCCAAGTCATACTTATTGGCTTATGTGAAAAAGAAGTGCATTGCCTTATACAACAGAAAAGTTAAGGATTTCAGGCACAGCTTGATCCAGATACTCAAATGATCTCAGGAATATGTCTCTTCGTATCTCGCCTCTGCAGGCCTCTGTACAGATGACTCATCCTCGCCAGCTTTTTTGTTCTTTTTTTTTTTTTTCAGACGAAGTCTTGCTCTATTGTCCAGGCTGGAGTGCAGTGGCGTGATCTCGGGTTACCAAAACTTCCACCTCCCGGGTTTGAGCGATTCTCCTGCCTCAGCTTCCCAAGCAACTGGGACTACAGGTACACGCCACCATGCCTGGCTAATTTTCATATTTTTAGTGGAGACAGGTTTTGCCATGTTGGCCGGGCTGTTCTCAAACTCCTGGCCTCAGGTGATCTGCTCCCCTCGGCCTCCCAAAGTGCTGGGATTATAGGTGTGAGCCACCGTGCCTTGCTCTGACCAGCTTTTCCTGCATGCCAATAAGATGTCACCAGCAGTGCTGGGCATACATCCTATCAGCTTCCTAACCCCCAGTGGAAAGAGGACATCTTTTTCACAGCAGCTCCAAGATGAGTCTTGGGCACAAGTTGAATCAAGTGAACCAATGAATACAGTTGCTTTGGCTGGGAAGCACAGGTCATGTGACTATGCCAGGTCCCTTCCTGAACCTCACGGACTGCCTGTAAGGAAGGGTTGGTTCCCCAAAAGAAAATCCAATAAAGAGGCAACGGGGCCAGTCACGGTGGCTCATGCCTGTAATTGCAGCACTTTGGGAGGCTGAGGCAGGAGGACTGCTTGAGCCCAGGAGGTCGAGACCCACCTAGGCCACATAGTGAGATCCTATCTCTACCAAAAATTTAAAAAATTAGCTAGGTGTGGTGGGCATGTGTCTCTGGTCCCGGGTACTCGGGAGGCTCTGAGGATGGATGGGAGGATCGCTTGAGCCTGGGAGGCTGAGGCTGCAGTGAGCTGTGATTGTGCCATTGCACCCCAGCCTGAGCAACAGAGCGAGACCCTGTCTCAAAAAAAAAAAAAAGAGGCAATGGTAAGAGGTTAGACCAGCAGGAACAACAGAGGCAAAGGTCCCCCTTTTTTTTTCTTTTAATTGAAACTGGGTCTCCCTCTCACCCAGGCTGGAGTGCAGTGGTACAATCACAGCTCACTGTTTAGTCTGGAATTCCTGGGCTCAAGCAATCCTCCCACTTCAGCCTCCTAAGCAGCTGAGAACACAGGCGCATGCCACCACAGCTGGCTAATTTCAATTTTTTTTTTTTTTTTTTAGAGATGGGGTCTTGCTATGTTGCCCACACTGGTCTCAAACTCCTAGGCTCAAGTAACTTTCACTGCTCCTGGGCAAATGCCCTCTGACACCCCTTATAAGGAAACCCTTTCAGAAGGCTGGCCCCCTCTCAAACATGGAGAGCCTTGCCAGGGCCTTCCCCACTCACTGCTGTAACTAATTCTTATGCTGCATGGACATCTGCTTCCCAGAACCTCCACCCGCCGGCCTTGCTCCTGTCCTTTGTGGCAGCCCCAAGCCTGCTCACCCCTTCCCATGCTGCGGCCTGCTTGGCCTCTGGAAGCAGCACTGTCTGCCTGCACCTTGCCCTCTCCAGGGCCGTCAGGCTCACCACCTTCAGGGACCTGGTTTCCAAGTCCTTCACCAATGCACTTGTTCTGTGTGTGGACATGAGGCCCTCCCGAGCTGAAGTCAGCGTGTGCTTCAGTTTCTGCATCTGTAAAATTCAGATAGTATTTGCTACCCAGGCATGCTATGAGGATTACATGAACATAGTATAGTCTCTAGAACAGTGCACAGCACACAGTAGGCACTCAATAAATGCCAGTTATTATTCCTGTCACTTCTGTTGGAGACTGCACATCAGAGTACCCACCTCACCTTGGTCTAGTCCCATCCAGTTGCAGGCCTTTGAGTACAGTACAACCCTAAGGTTTTTACAATTGCATAATCTATAGAACATTTACAGATTTATTGTCTCGTTTGAGTTTAGTAACTTTTTTGTTGTTGTTGAGATGGAGTCTTACTCTGTTGCCCAGGCTGGAGTGCAGTGGTGCAATCTTAGCTCACTGCAACCTCTGCCTCCTGGGTTAAGGCGATTCTTCTGCTTCAGCCTCCTGAGTAGCTGGAACTACAGGCGCCCACCACCACGCCCAGCTAATTTTTTTTTTTTTTTTTTTTTGAAATGGAGTCTCGCTCTGTCGCCCAGGCTGGAGTGCAGTGCTGCGATCTCGGCTCACTGCAAGCTCCGCCTTCCGGGTTCACGCCATTTTCCAGCCTCAGCCTCCAGAGTAGCTGGGGCTACAGGCTCCCGCCACCACACTCAGCTCATTTTTTGTATTTTTAGTAGAGACAGGGTTTCACCATGTTAGCCAGGATGGTCTCGATCTCCTGACCTCGTGATCTGCGCACCTTGGCCTCCCAAAATGCCGGGATTATAGGCGTGAGCCACCGTGCCTGGCCAGAGCCTCATAACTTTGTGAGGTAGGCAGGACAAATCTTATTAATTCCCCATTTACCAATGAGAAAATGAGGTTCAGAGAGATCAGCCCTCTTGCCCAAGATCGCACAGCCAGTCAGTGGCAGAGGTGGGACTTGAACCCGTCCCTTGCTGTTCCTTGAACCTCTCCACATGACAGGGCTGTCCCTCAGCCTACAGGTCACCCCTCTAGCCTTGCCTGTTGGCTCTTCCTCATCCTTTTGGGCCCAGCCCAGATACTTTGTAAACAAGAATGACAAGAGCTAACTTTTTTTTTTTTTTAATGAGACAGAGTCTTGCTCTTTCACCCAGGGAAGACTGGGTGATGCAGTGGCTCAGTCTTGGCTCACTGCAGCCTCTGCCTCCTGGGTTCAAGCTATTCTCATGCCTTAGCTTCCTGAGTAGCTGGGATTACAGGTATGCATCACTACACCACGCTAATTTTTGTATTTTTAGTGGAGATGTGGTTTTACCATGTTGGCCAGGCTGGTCTCAAACTCCTGACCTCAGGTGATCCGCCAGCCTTGGCCTCCCAAAGTGCTAGGATTACAGGCGTGAGTCACCACGCATGGCCGAGAGCTAACGTTTATTAAGCCCTCGCCACTTTCTAGAGGAGGTCCTTACTGACTTTCTTGGGTTATTTTAGGTAATCATACCCATACCTCTTACGTGGCAGGTATGACTGTTACAGAGGGAGGAACCGAGGCTGAGAAAGGCTAAGTAGCGGCCACATGTCACTCAGCAGGTGACAGGCTGCGGTCGCACTCATGACATAGTCTGACTCTAGAGCAGGCCTTTCCTGCCCGCTGTTGCTGTCTCCAGAAGCCTTTCTGAATCTAAGGGTGGGAACTACTCCTCCTTGCCCTCGAGCCTTCGCTAAAGCCGGGCTTGGAGCGGCCGTGGGCTCCTCCTCCTTCCCCCAGGCTGGGCTCTTCACGGGCGGGAGCCTGCCTGGCTCGCCTGCCTCGCTCGACCCTGTAGCCCCTGGCACGAAGTAGGTGCCCGTGATGCCGAATTATTTCAGCAGGAGGGCAGGGGTGTTCCCGATGAAGACAGGAGACCAGGGAGGAGAAGCGACTCCCGGGGCCACCCATGTGTAGATCTCGGAGCCAGGCAAGAGCCAGGTCCCTTGGGTCCGGGAGCGCGCTCGGGGCTCCTCCTCGCCCGTGCTCCCCGCGCCCCCCGCGCTCCCCGCGCTCGCGTCTGCGGGGTCGGGAGGAGGGGGCGGCGTCGCCGGGCCGGGGCGGACACCGAGGCCTGGCGGGCGGGCCTGGAGCGCTTTCGTGCCTGCCAGGGAAAGGCTGGAGAGGAGGCTAGGGGCGGACGCAGGGAGAAAAGAAGCAACGGGGTGTTTTTGCCTTTTGACATTTTAAAAAGAAGTGCAGATTCGCTTCCCGGAGCCGGGCTGGCAGCCTGCGCTATGGTTAGGAACCAACGTGGGGCGCGGGCTGGGGCAGGGGAGGGAGGCGGCCGCAGCAGGGGCCCGGGAGCGCTGGGCGGGCCTGGAAGAGCTCCGCCCCAAGGGGCGCGGCCACCCTGGAGGCGGGCGCACGGCTGCTTCTCATTCATTGTCTTGACAAGAGCATCCTCAGCGGGCGAGTCCCCGGCTCCTCCAGCTCCTTCCTCCTCTTCCTCCTCCTCCTCCACCTCCGGCTTTTGGGGGGTCACTGTCCTCTCTCTGCAGCAGGTGAGGCTGGGCCCAGGAGGCGCGGGTGGACCGGGGCGAGGGCCACCTGTGGGGCGGCGCGCGTGTGGGAGCCGCGGGTTGCGGGGGCGCGCGGCTGTCACCGCGACCCAGCCAGCGCCGGGGCCAGGGAGCGGGCGCAGCAGCCCGTGGGGGGACGCTGCCTGGAGTGGGGGCCGCCGGGGCCCCAGAGCGCTCTGCGGAGGCGAGGGCGAGGGACCACCGCGGCCAAGATGGAGGTGGGCGGCCGGGGGTTAGCACAGTGTCGAGGGCCCGACTCCCCCGGAATTAAGTCTCGGGGAGGGTGGGGACGGGGACAGGGTGGGGTGAGTGGGGCAGCTGCCCTGGGCTTGGAGACAGGAAGGGGTTGAGAGCAAAACAAGAAAAGACCAAGTTCCCCTTTCCGTGGTTTCCGGGCCTGGTACCTGCGGCGGGGGAGGAGGCAGGGTGGGGCGATGGCTTCCTGTCCCCCACCTCTGGTCCGGGGCTCCTCTCTCTCCAGACCCTGGCTGCTCCTCAAGACGGGGGCTCTTCACGTACGCTCCTCACCGCTCTTTGGGCAGGCCGACCTAGCAGCCTCTTTGGGAGTCCTGGGGTGGCCAGGGGTGTTGGCGCCCCCAGTGAGCAGGCGAGGCTGAGGCTAGGGGCAGAGGCTCTGGGCACGGTACCCTCTCAGCGGTAGCACAGGCCCCTTCCCTGAGCAGGAGGGTGATGCGGTGGCACAAGGTCGTCCCTGGAGTTCCTTGCTCCCCACCAGACACTGGGGGAAACCATCCTAGCTGGACATCAGAGCAGTTGGAGTGGCTTCTCCCTTCCTGTGTGCAGTTCACATGGGGGTGGAGATGGCTCTTAAGGGCACCTGCTTTTCTGAGCGAAGGCAAGAGGCAGAGGTATGGGGAGGAGAAGATACTGGGACCTGAGCCAGAGACCTGCTGGGGAAGCCATCCTGCCACCTCACTCCCCTTGGGCAGCCCCCACGCCACTTCCTCCTGTGTCCAGCCCCGCACCGGCAGGGGAAGGAGGCCAGCCCCTGTCCCTGCCTTTAGGAAGCGCTGTGTGGGTGTGAGGGAGGTGGGCTCTGGACACTGTAACTAAGAGAGAACCCACCCTCAGAGCCATCTGGGCTGATGACGCCTGAGTCTGAACCATTAGGAAGGACGGGCTCTGCATCCATCAGCCAGTCAGTCAACAAACATGCAGTGGGGGCAACACCACACCAGGCTCTGTTGCAGAGGCTGAGGGTACAGATTGAGAGTGTGACTCAGAGTGGCCTGGGGCCAGGGAGAAGGGGGCTTGCAGGTTAGATGGAAGGAGAGGCTGGGGAAGGCGAGCGGGCATAAGCCACAGAGGAAAGGAGAGGGAGCCCCTGGAGATGATGCTGGGACCTCAAAAGCCAGACTGAGGGGTGTCCTGGGGGAGGTGGGGACCACTGGAAGATCAGAGTTGACCCGAAGGGAGAAATGCTCTTATCCTGTGTGCCCCTAGAATGAGCCGGCAGGTGGTCCGCTCCAGCAAGTTCCG
Organism: Macaca nemestrina; assembly: GCF_043159975.1. Classification (NCBI taxonomy): domain Eukaryota; kingdom Metazoa; phylum Chordata; class Mammalia; order Primates; family Cercopithecidae; genus Macaca; species Macaca nemestrina. Next base: position 27,628,970 of record NC_092142.1, on the reverse strand, counting down.
CCACGTGTTTGGACAGCCGGCCAAGGCCGACCAGTGCTATGAAGATGTGCGCGTCTCACAGACCACCTGGGACAGTGGCTTCTGTGCTGTCAACCCTAAGTTTGTGGCCCTGATCTGTGAGGCCAGTGGGGGAGGGGCCTTCCTGGTGCTGCCCCTGGGCAAGGTGAGCCCCTGGGGCCCTGGGGGTAGCAGCTCCTCCACCCGACCCATGGCTCTGTGGAGGTCCTGATTAGGTGACTGTCACCAGGCCCTCCAGGGCCTGTGTTGCCATCTGGAAAACTGAGCTGGGCCCCATGAGCCTTACACTTCCTCTAGCTCCTCTGTGCTGTGGCTGTGTGGAAACTGATGCTCAGAAGGAGCCAACACAAGATGGGTCACACCAGTGACCAGGACTACAGACAGTCCTGCAGGCCCATGACCAGCCCTTCTGAGCCTCAGCCTGGGGCTGGAAACACAGAGAGGGCTGTGATGGGGTCTGGGGGCCCCCGACTGCAGACAGTCCTGCAGACCCATGACCAGCCCTCCTCAGCCTCAGCCTGGGGCTTTCTCCCCATGGAAACACAGAGAGGGTTGGGATGGGGTCTGGGGGCCCTGGCAGCATTCTCAGGGTTGGGGGGGACTCTGGCTCTGGGCCTGTCTTAGGACCTAGCAACTCTGGCCCCCAGCTCGCAGGCAGGGATGATGCAAGAGGCACTCTCCCCGACCCCAGCCCTGCCCTCCCCTGGAGCCTGCTGCCCTCTCCGCTGGCTATCTGCTGCCCCACACCCCCAGCACACTCCTGTGCTCTTTGAGGGGTAAGACAGGAAGGGGAGATGGGCCCCAAGTTGTTACCTTAAAAGGGCCGATGGAAGCAAAGAGAAGAGGAAGTGGTTGTCGGGCTGAGAGATGGGCCCGCACCCCGCACGGCTGTCACACAGGAAGCCCTGCTGAAGCAGCTGTCCCCGGAAGAAGCCATTTCCAAACCTCTGCTTCTGCCTGGGGCCAGTTATGACAGGCTCCCCGACCCCTCTCCTTTTGGGAGGACCCACGTCTGCAGCCCCACCCCTCACACTCACTCTCTGGGGAGCCGCCCCTACCCCCCCAGCCCTCATACACCTGTCCTGACTCCAGGGCCAGTTGTGCCCATGGAAGCCTCACTCGGGAAAGCTGGGGTGGGGGTGCCAACCCTAAGGGCAGAGACAGACTGAGACAGAGACGGGCGGGAACTCCACCAGGGTTTCGCACGGGCCCCATCCTCTGCTATGCGTGGCCAGCCCTCCTGGGGTTTGCCCACGCCATTTGGGGACTGGAACAAGAGAAGAAGAACCCCCCCACCCCAGGCCCTGGTCCAGCCCCCAGGGACCCCACAGCTTTCTTTCCTCTCTGGGCCTCTCTGAAGGACGTGTGGGGAAGTTGGATTGGGTTTGGGGGGCAAAAGCACCTCCATCCAAGGCCCTGCTGTGCCTTTAGACTGGACGTGTGGACAAGAATGCGCCCACGGTCTGTGGCCACACAGCCCCTGTGCTAGACATCGCCTGGTGCCCGCACAATGACAACGTCATTGCCAGTGGCTCCGAGGACTGCACAGTCATGGTGAGTGGTGGTGGGGACCCATAGGCTGGGAGAGGGGCTCTAGGATGGGATCTGACATTTGGAGTCCTGAAGACTCACTGGCTCCTTCTCTGCAGGTGTGGGAGATCCCGGATGGGGGCCTGGTGCTGCCCCTGCGGGAGCCTGTCGTCACCCTGGAGGGCCACACCAAGCGTGTGGGCATTGTGGCCTGGCACCCCACAGCCCAGAACGTGCTGCTCAGTGCAGGTGCTGCGGGAGGAGGGGCCTGGGGGTGGCTGGTGGCCTGCAGTGGATGAGGGCAGGAGGCTCATGGCTTCTGACACTGTGGGGAATGTGCAGGTTGTGACAACGTGATCATGGTGTGGGACGTGGGCACTGGGGCAGCCGTGCTGACGCTGGGCCCAGAGGTGCACCCAGACACGATCTACAGTGTGGACTGGAGCCGAGACGGAGGCCTCATTTGTACCTCCTGCCGCGACAAGCGCGTGCGCATCATTGAGCCCCGCAAATGCACCGTCGTAGCTGTGAGTCGCCATCCACCCTGACCCTTGACCCTACAGACTTTATCCTTCTTATCCACCATCAACCAGGCTCTTGGATGCTGCCCTCCCTCACCTCCACGTGGGACTGGCCCCGTAGGGTGTGTATGGGTGCCTGACTTAACACCTCCCTTTCTTTGCAGGAGAAGGACCGTCCCCATGAGGGGACCCGGCCCGTGCGTGCGGTGTTCGTGTCAGAGGGGAAGATCCTGACCACGGGCTTCAGCCGCATGAGTGAGCGGCAGGTGGCGCTGTGGGACACAGTGAGTGCCGGGGCAGGAAGCCGAGGGTCCCCGGGCTGGGAACCAGACTGGAAGTTTCGTCCCTGCTCTGCCACTTGCCTGGCAGGATGGCCATGGGCCTCAGTTTACCCAGGCATGAGATGGGTGTTCCCACTGGTTGGTCAGGAGGGCCCTCACAGGTCACTGCCCAGGGAAGACCACCATCCCAGGGCCTGGGATGTTACCTCTCACCTGTGTCTACAGAAACACCTGGAGGAGCCACTGTCCCTGCAGGAGCTGGACACCAGCAGCGGTGTCCTGCTGCCCTTCTTCGACCCTGACACCAACATTGTCTACCTCTGTGGCAAGGTGGCCTCATCAGACGGGGTGGGGGTGGGAGATGGGCAGGATGGGTCTGGAGAGGGCCAGAGCAGTGGGCATCTGCTGGTATTGACCCTCCCTCCGCACCCGCCACCTACAGGGTGACAGCTCGATCCGGTACTTTGAGATCACTTCTGAGGCCCCGTTCCTGCACTATCTCTCCATGTTCAGTTCCAAGGAGTCCCAGCGGGGCATGGGCTACATGCCCAAACGTGGCCTGGAGGTGAACAAGTGTGAGATTGCCAGGTGACTGACTCCCGACCCTGACTGCAGCATGCTCCTTGGGCAGTCCCAAGCCCGCCCAACCAGGCTGTGGGCCCTGCTTACCTTCCCCTTCCCACAGGTTCTACAAGCTGCACGAGCGGAGGTGTGAGCCCATTGCCATGACAGTGCCTCGAAAGGTGATGCTCCCCCGCCCCACCCCGGGCTTCGGGCTGCGCACCGACTTCGCGGTCTTGCAGGGGGGTGTCCTGGCATAAGCGCTTTCCTCACTAGCCCTGGCCTTGCCCACAGTCGGACCTGTTCCAGGAGGACCTGTACCCACCCACCGCAGGGCCCGACCCTGCCCTCACGGCTGAGGAGTGGCTGGGGGGTCGGGATGCTGGGCCCCTCCTCATCTCCCTCAAGGATGGCTACGTACCCCCAAAGAGCCGGGAGCTGAGGGTCAACCGGGGCCTCGACACCGGGCGCAGGAGGGCAGCACCAGAGGCCAGTGGCACTCCCAGCTCGGTGAGAGGGCCAGGGAGCCAGGGAATAAAACTGGGAGGGTGGGGTGGGGCTGGCGTTTGGGGCAGCTCCAACTCACAACATTGGGAATCTTTGCGGGGCTGGGAGTGGGTAATCCTGAGGCCTCAGAACACAGGTTTCAGACTGATAGGCCTGCAGGTCTCTAGGCAGCAACCAGCTGAGTGACTAAAGGGCCCAAGGCCAGGGCTCTAGGGATGGGGCTCAGCAGATGCTGGGGTAAGGGGAGCCAGGGAGGAGCTGGGCCTAACACAGCACCGGGTCCCCAGGATGCCGTGTCCCGGCTGGAGGAGGAGATGCGGAAGCTCCAGGCCACAGTGCAGGAGCTCCAGAAGCGCTTGGACAGGCTGGAGGAGACAGTCCAGGCCAAGTAGAGCCCCGCAGGGCCTTCAGCAGGGTCAGCCATTCACACCCATCCACTCACTCCCCATTCCCAGTCACATGGCAGATAAAAAAAACATAATAAAATGGCTTTATTTTCTGGTACCTCCCAGACTCTTGATGACTGGTTCCCTAGACGTGGGGTTTGCTGAATGGACCAGCCATAGAGCTTCCCCTCTACTGCGCTGAGGGGACTGACCCATGGCAGGGGATGTGGGATGCCCCCTGACTTACTACATCACGGGAACAGGGCCTTCGTGGGTAGAAACCAGCCATGGCTGCTCTCCGTTTCCGAGCTCCTTCTCAGAGCTGACGCAGCTGAGCTATTTAAGGCCCTAGCTTAGGACCTCAATAATTCCCAAATTTACCGAAAATCTGCTTTTCCTAATCAACCAAAACATCAGGTTGCACATGACTCTGCTGGCACTGTTGCTTGTGAGGAAAGGAACCAACCATCACTTACAGGGTGGGCATCTTTTAAACTGCAGGTCCAAAGATAAAAATAACAAGGGAGGCCGGGCATGGGGACTCACGTCTATAATCCCAGCACTCTGGGAGGCTGAGGCGGGAGGATCACTTGAGCTCAGGAGTTTGAGACCTGCCTGAGCAACATGGCGAGATACCGTCTCTACAAAAAATAAAATAAAAAATTAGCCAGGCATAGTGGTACGCACCTATAGTTCCAGCTACTCAGGAGGCTGAGGTGGGAGGATCCCTTGAGTCCAGGAGGTCGAGGCTGCAATGAGCCATCGCACCACTGCACTGCAGCCTGGGTGACAGAGCAAAACACTGTCTCTAAAAAATATAAATAGGCCAGATGCGGCAGCTCATGCCTGTAATCCCAGCACTTTAGGAGGCCGAGGCAGGTGAGGTCAGAAGTTCGAGACCAGCCTGGACAACTTGGTGAAACCCCGTCTGTACTAAAGATACAAAAATTAGCTGGGCATGATGGCAGGCAATCTCAGCTACTCGGGAGGTTGAGGCAAGAGAATTGCTTGAACCTGAGGCGAAGGTTGCAGTGGGCCAAGATCATGCCATTGCACTCCAGCCTGGGGGACAAGAGTGAGACTTCATCTCAAAAAAATAATAATAATAAATAAATAAATAAATATATGTTTTTATATGTAAAACAAGGGAACTTTTTGTGAGGAAAAGACAGAACTAAAGCAACAGGCTGACCCTAGTTTACCAAATAAACTGAGGCTGAGAGTAGGAACCCAGCTCACTAAAGGGTGGAGCCCAAGTCAGAGTCTGTCTCCCCACTCTTTTATTTAATTGTTTCTGAGATGGAGTTTCATTCTTGTAGCCCAAATGGAGTACAACGGCACAATCTCAGCTCACTGCAACCTCTGCCTTCTGGGTTCAAGCCATTCTTGTGCCTCAGTCTCCCAAGTGGCTGGGATTACAGGCGTAAGCCACCACGTCCGGCTAACTTTTGTGTTTTCAGTAGAGGTGGGGTCTCACCATGTTGGCCAGACTGGTCTCAAACTCCTGGCCTCAAGTGATCTGCCTGCCTCAGCCTCCCAAAGTGCTGGGATTACAGGCGTGAGCTGTAATTACAGCTGTGCCTGGCCCTGTGTCTCCCCTTTTGAGTTCAGTCTTCCCCTGTGCAGTGAGCGCTTCTGCCTCTCTAGCCCTTCCTGTGGGTTCTGTCTAGGCCTGGCCTCTGTGAGGGACCTGGCCAGAACAGGTCTGTCATGCCTTGTGGGGAGTGGGCGTGGGAATAGGTTTTGATGCCCAACTTAGTGGGTGATCCTGAGATGGGAGGACACAGGGCTATCTGGGATGGGCGTCTTAGCCATAGTGGGGTTTGGTTCATATCAAGCAGGGACCACCCATTGCCTCATTTCCAGGCCCCACCTCTTCAGTATGCCATAGAAAACTACCTGGGCACTAGAGGTGTGGGAAGAAAACAAAAGAAAGCCGGGCATGGTGGTTCATGCCTGTAATTCCAACACTTTGGGAGGCCGAGGCGGGCGGATCACCTGAGGTTGGGAATTCAAGACCAACCTGACCAACGTGGAGAAACCCCATCTCTATTAAAAATACAAAATTAGCCGGGCGTGGTGGTGGGCACCTGTAATCCCAGCTACTTGGGAGGCTGAGGCAGGAGAATCGCTTGAACCCAGGAGGCGGAGGTTGTGGTGAGCTGAGATCATGCCATTGCACTCCAGCCTGGGCAACGAGAGCAAAACTCCGTCTCAAAAACAAACACAAAAACAAAAATTAGCTGGGCGTGGTGGCGTGCACCTGTAATCCCAGCTACTAGGGAGGCTGAGGTAGGAGAATCGCTTGAACCCAGGAGGCGGAAGTTGTAGTGAGCCAAGATCGCGCCACTGCACTCCAGCCTGGGCAACACAGCAAGACTCCATCTAAAAAACAAACAAACAAACAAACAAACAAACAAACAAAAACGCAGGAGAACAGAGTGTGTGATGGCTGAAACTTGCAATTTCTCACTCTCAACAAGCCCTGGCCCCAACTGGGGCTCCCTCCCTAGGTCTCAAGGACCTCTGTTCGAAGTCCTAGCAACCTGGGCCAGGCACAGTGGCTCCCGCCTATAATCCCAGCACTTTGGGAGACCAAGGCAGGCAGATCACTTGAGGCCAGGAGTTTGAGACCGGCCTGGCCAACATGGTGAAACCTTGCCTCTACTAAAAGTACAAAAATTAGCCGGGCATGGTGGCGCATGCTTGTAATCCCAGCTACTCAGGAGGCTGAAGCACAAGAATCTTTCCAACCTGGGAGGCAGAGGTTGCAATTAGCTGAGATAGTGCCACTGCACTCCAGCCTGGGCGACAGAGCAAGACCCTGTCTCAAACAAATAAACAAAAAACAATTAAAAAAACCGAAGTCCTAGCAACCCTACTCACCTGTGGTGAAGACTCATACCAGGGCATCACCTGCCCCAATTTTCTGACTCAGGTCAGCCTTATATTCCTGCTCTAATCTCACCCCAATCCCCGTCCCACACCCACTATTCCGAAAACTTCCATGGTCCTCCAAGGGGCAGCTGTAGACACACCAAGCCCAGGGCTATGGGGCCACTGGAACCTTCCCCAGCGGGTCTGAAAACATCAGCATTCCAGGTGTTGATGAGCCCCTACTTGGGCACACTCCCTCTTGGGCCTGAGAAGGTCGGGGGAACCTGCAGGGAATATGTGGAATTCTATATGGTGCCTCTGATACTGCAGTGATGTCGGGGAGAGGGAGAGGTTTGTTCAACCGGTCAGGGCCCTGAAACCCGGATCACTTTCTCATCTCTGCATCTTGAAGGCTAGCAGAGAGCAGGAACCCTGAGCTCTCTGGGAGTTGGGTGGCTGGTGGCAGTACAGACTCCCAGACGTCTACACAGAGTTACAGAGAGAAGGCTTTCTCGGTAGACCCTGGAAGGGACTTTTACAGTAGAACTTTCATTTTACAAGCAGGGATAGAGGCCTAGATGGGGAGACGGACGTGTCCAAGGTAAAACAATGGACGGAGGCGGGGCAGGGAGAGGCCAGGTCCTAGACTCGGCCTCAGCACCCCTCCCACACACACACCGACACAGAAGCTGGTCCAGATTTATAATTTAATGGCTGTGTAGATCCCAGTCTCTCATTTCTGTCGCTCACGTGCCCACTGCTCTGGGGTCAGGGTTTTCTGTTCAAAGGCATGGATGTGCGGGAGCTCTTCTGCTAGGCACGCGTTTACCAGCCTGGGGCGAGAGATGGGGTTAGGAAAAGGCAGGCGAGGATCGCACACCCCGAGACTAGGGTGACCCCAGAGACTGTGGGTGTCTCCAAGGTTGTAGTCCCCGGGCCGTGGGAACACATACGTGGGGAGAGGGTCTACATCGAAATACTCGAAGCAGGGGTCACGAAAGCGGGATCCTCAAGGTCCCTGAGCCACGCCGCGGGGGAGTGCGGGAGTTAGGTTGCAGGGGTAGGGGGAGTGGCTGGGGTTGTGGTGCAGGAGCTGAGACCGCGCTGGGCAAGGTGCTCCCAGGGCCTCACCTGTGTCTCTGAAGCAGCGGTTTCCCCTCGAACTTGGCCGACACCACCAGGACTCGGAAGCTACAGGCGCAACGGTTGAGGGTCGTGTCCTCCACCTCCTACCGAGCGGAAGAATATGAATGGTGCCGAACCTGCCTCCCGAGCTCTTTTCTCCCGTCCGGCGGCTCAACTCACCACATGCTCCGCCTCCAGGTCCCGCTGCAGCTTCTCCCGGAGGTATTCGGCGCTGAGTTCCATGGCGGTAGTCCAGCTGGGACGGCAGCCCAGCGGGGACACAACCCCTGCTCCGACGCCGGCCACGCTGCTTTGCAGCCTTACAGGAGCCACTTCCGCTGGGAAACTCACTTCCGCCCTTACTAAGGCGTACGTCAACGCAGTACTTCCGCCCTCAAGCAGCCGGGCTTTCCAACGGTCCGGGCTTTTCGCGCTTGCCATCTACCAGCCAATCAGAGCCTGAGGAAGGTGGGACTCGGGCGGAGCCAATGCTGAATGGTAGGCGCTCGCTGACAGGACAGCAGTCTGGCTTCCGCGGTCGGACTTCTACACCCGCCTCCAGACAGGAGAGGGGCACATACCCGCGCTACGGCGGCCTCCAGGCTGCCTCCGGATAGTCCCCGAGAGCTTGTTCCGAAGCAAGCACCCTGCAGCCCTAGCGATCCACCCCTCCCCTGGACCCTAGGTCACGGCAATCAACCCCCTGCTGCGGTTCCCGAACCACAGGCCCGATGGGTCCCGCGGGGGTCACGGCGAGGCCAGGGCGCTTCTTCGGCGTCTACCTGCTCTACTGCCTGAACCCCCGGTACCGGGGCCGCGTCTACGTGGGGTTCACTGTCAACCCTGCTCGTCGGGTCCAGCAGCACAATGGGGGCCGCAAAAAAGGCGGGGCCTGGCGGACCAGCGGGCGAGGGCCTTGGTGAGACAGGGAGGGCTTCTGTGCCGGGAGGAGGGCTTCCCGGACGAGGGGGACCCCGCGGGGCACAGGCCTGATGAGAAATATCGGCCAGGACTGTGACATGGGCGGGGCGTCCGGGGCGGGGACTGGGCCTGTCGCAGGGGAGGAGCGTGACGGGGAGGCGGTGCCCGGGGCATCTCCGCGGCGGAACTCAGGGAAGGAGCTAGCTGGGGCGGGGGCGGTGATCCAGGCTGGGTTCCAGCGTAGGGGTCTTGGTGGGCACGCTGGGGTCGGGTGGAGCGCAGGAGGGAGAGGAGGGGGGGGACAGGTGAGTACTTGGGCTGGAGGCAGGGCCTGAGGTGGTCAGGTGCAGGAGGCGTGCCTTCAGGCCGGGGCGGGGCTTGGAGTTCGGCTGAAGCCGGGAATGAGGACCCTGCTCTTGGGTGGGATTGGAGGGGACCCGCGGCTAAGGCTCTGGGCTGCGACAGGGACACCCCCTTTCTCCTCCCCAGGGAGATGGTGCTCGTCGTGCACGGCTTCCCGTCCGCCGTGGCTGCCCTTCGGGTAAGGAAGGAGACGGGGCGGCAGCGGCCGGGTGAGGGCTTGGGGTCCGCCCCTTGCTCCGAGCCGCCCTGACGACCCTGTACCCCGCCCGCAGTTTGAGTGGGCCTGGCAACATCCTCACGCCTCGCGCCGCCTGGCGCACGTGGGGCCTCGCCTGCGCGGAGAGACGGCCTTCGCGTTCCACCTGCGCGTGCTGGCGCACATGCTGCGCGCACCGCCCTGGGCGCGCCTCCCGCTCACGTTGCGCTGGCTGCTCCCCGACCTCCGCCAGGACCTCTGCCTGCCGCCGCCGCCGCACGTGCCCCTAGCCTTCGGGCCTCCACCGCCCCAGGCCCCGGCCCCAAGGTGCCGCGCAGGTCCCTTTGATGACGCTGAGCCTGAGCCAGACCAGGGGGATCCAGGGGCTTGCTGCTCCCTGTGCGCCCAGACCATCCAGGTGAGGTCCCCGCCAGGCACGGGTGGCTCTAGGGTCCAGACGACTTCGGATCCAGCTCTTTCTTGAGGGAAACCCACTGACACTCTTTGGCCACCCTATCCCCATCTCTAAGATGCAGATGCTGTAGTACTTACGGCCATTCCTGAGCAAAGCAGGACCTGCTCAGGGCCTTCACCATTTCCCCTTTGATGAAAAGATTCTTCCCTAGGCCATCTGTCTTGATAACCTACCACCTTCTCAGTGAGGTCTTCTCTGGTTCCCGATTTATAATCGCAGCTCTGAGTAGTCGGGCATGGTGGCAAGCAGGAGACTAATCCCAGCTACTGGGAAGGCTGTGGTGGGAGGATTGCTTAAGCCCAGGAGTTCAAGGCTGCAGTAAGCTACGATCGCTCCGCTGCACTCCAGTGTGGTCGACAGGGCATGACCCTGTCTATCTCTCTCTTTTTTTTAGAGGGAGTCTTGCTCTGTTGCCCAGGCTGGAGTGCAGTGATCTCAGCTCACTGGAACCTCCGCCTCCCAGGTTCAAGCGATTCTCCTGTCTCAACCTCCCAAGTGTGCCACCACACCTGCCCAATTTTTGTGTTTTTAGTAGAGATGGGGTTTCACCATGTTGGCCAGGCTGGTCTCAAACTCCTGACCTCAAGTGATCTGCCTGCCTCAGCCTCCCAGAGTGCTGGGATTATAGGCGTGAGCCATCATGCCTGGACATGACCCTGTCTCTAAAACAATGTAATGAATTGCAGCTCATTCTTGTGCACTTTTCTGCTACCCCCTTTCCCTTAACACTTAATATTGTCTGGCATGCTACGTGTTTTGTTGATCTCATTAGTCACTCCCACCCCAACTGCCATACTGCACTCTTGGAGGGCAGCACTTACCACTGCTGTGGAACAACGTTCTGCACAGAGCCGATGGCCCAGAAATTTTCTTTTTCTTTTTTTTTGGGACGGAATCTCACTCTTTCTCAGGCTGGAATGTAATGGTGCAATCTTGGCTCACCGCAACCTCTGCCTCCCGGTTTCAAGCAATTCTCCTGCCTCAGCCTCTGGAGTAGCTGGGATTATAGGCACCTGCCACCGCGCCTGGCTAATTTTTGTTTTTTTAGTAGAGACGGGGTTTCAACCATGTTGGCCGGGCTGGTCTCAAACTCCTGACCTCAGGTGATCCTGCCCACCTAAGCCTCCCAAAATGCTGGTATTACAGGCATGAGCCACTGTGCCCGGCTTAAATATTTAATAAAATAATGGATGATGGGTGCCTTCTACAGAGCTCCTGGTAATTGCCAGTGAGTGGAGGACTTGCCCTGTGGAGATTCAGTGACCTGCCGGGGGTTGTTGAGCTGTGAGGAAGTTCAGTCCTGGCTGCAGTGGTGAGGCTGTGACTTAATCAGTCACTGCTGATGTTCACAGGGCATTCACCAGCTTAGTCCCAGGGGCAAGGATTTTAACCCTGCACCTCAGTTTCTTCATTCGTAAGATGCAAATAAGAGTCGCTGCTGCCTCACGGAATGCAGCTGTGTGATGCCCGGAACAGTGTCTGCTGCGCAGGGGGCTTGCTGCCAGCTCCCTCTCCCTCCTTGTCTCTTACCTGCCGGCTGCCTGGGACAGGATGAAGAGGGGCCCTTGTGTTGCCCCAACCCTGGCTGCTGGCTAAGGGCCCACGTGATCTGCCTGGCAGAGGAGTTCCTTCGGGAAGAACCAGGGCAGCTTCTGCCCCTAGAGGGCCAATGCCCTAGGTGAGTGCAGTCCCCCAGCCCCAGCCTGGTCCAGCTCTGGGAAGAGGGTGCCCAGTTGTGCAATCCAGGCCCAGGCAGCTGAGTCCTGATCTCAGCATCCAGGGCCGATACTGGCGGGGGCTTGTGGCATCTGACTCTGTATCTCCTACCTGCCCCTCTCCTTGGTAGCTGTGAGAAGTCACTGCTTTGGGGAGACCTGATCTGGCTGTGCCAGATGGACACTGAGAAAGAAGTAGAAGACTCAGAATTAGAAGAGGTGAGTGGGCTTTGGTGGCGGGCTCCCTACCCTGCTGTCTGCCCTGGTTTGCCTGTGACCAACTTTCTTGCCTCTGCAGGCACACTGGACAGACCTGCTGGAGACCTGATCCTCAGTGTCCCTACCCACCTCCTACCTCTTTTCTGTGCCACCTGCCGCGGGTCCGGCGGGTTTTTACTTGAGTACAATAAAGTCTGAGTCAAGGGTGCCTTATGGTGGATGCCCAGGGTGGGAGTGGAGCTAGCAACCCAAGGTCCTGCCAGTCACGGGGCTTCCTCAGGGGCACAGAGGAGGCAGGAGGGGCCCCTGGCACTAGCATGTGAACAGCTTCTACTCTGCCTGGAAACCCTATGCCTCAGTTTTCCCCCACTTGCCTCTGAGGTCATGCAATTCTTGAAAGCCTGGGAGACTTACCTTGGAATTGAATGCAAATAGGACAAAGACCACGGAGGATGGGGGATGCCCTCCTTCCAGGGGGCCCTGTGGCTTCCAGTCTCTTGTCTGTGGAGCCTCTAATCTCTTGCCTGTGGAGCCTCCTTCAAACCCCGGGAAAGAAAAGCACTTGCCAGGGTTGTTGTTCTTCTAGGATCTTCTACTGATGCTCTGTGAGGTTGCCTGGGAGCCATGAAGCTGGGGTTGGCTCCCAGGGCGATGGGACTCTAGTGTCCTTGTCCTTTCTTGTTCTTTCTTTTTTTTTTTGTCACCCAGGCTGGAGCACAATGGCGCAGTCTTGGCTCACTGCAACCTCCGCCTCTGAGGTTCAAGCAGTTCTCCTGCCTCAGGCTCCCAAGTAGCTGGGACTATAGTAATGTGCCACCACGCCTGGGTAATTTTTGTATTTTTAGTAGAGACGGGGATTCACTATATTGGCCAGGCTGGTCTGGAACTCCTGACCTCATAATCTGCCCGCCTCGTCCTCCCAGAGTGCTGGGATTACAGGCATGAATCACTACACCTGGTCTTTTTTTTTTTTTTTTTTTTTTTTGAGACAGAGTCTCACTCTGTTGCCCAGGCTGGAGTGCAGTGGCATGATCTTGGCTCACCGAAACCTCCGCCTCCTGGGTTCAAGCGATTCTCTTGCCTCAGCCTCCCAAGTAGCTAGGATTACAGGTGCCCGCCATCATGCCCAGCTAATTTTTGTATTTTTAGTAGAGACAGGGTTTTACCATGTTGGCCAGCCTGGTCTTGAACTGCTGACCTCATGTGATCCTGCCACATCAGCCTCCCAAAGTACTGGGATTACAGGTGTGAGCCACCATGCTCAGCCTCTTTCTTGTTCTGTACGTCCATGCTCTGCTCCACTTCTGTCCCTTCACTCTGCCCATACACATCACTCCAGACTGGCCTTGTGGTCAGAGCCTAGAATGCCTGGGCTGCTGGGGGCCTATGGACTGCACTGGGCCAGAACCCCTGCCGCCTTCAAGACTGGCCTGTAGCCAGCAGGTAGGTGACTTTTCCCAGGCCTGCGTATCCCACCTTTCCCTTCCATCCACTCACCTCCCTTGCCTGGGTCAATTAGAGAAAGCTTGTCAGCCAGGCCTGTAATCTCAGCACTTTGGGAGGCCGAGGCAGGCGGATCATCTGAGCTCAGGAGTTTGAGACCAGCCTGGCCAACATGGTGAAACCCCGTCTCTACTGAAAAAGGAAAAATTAGCCGGGTCTGGTGGCGCACACCTGTAATCCCAGCTACTTGGGAGGCTGAGACAGGAGAATCACCTGAACCCAGGAGGTGGAGGTTACAGTGAACCGAGATCGTGCCACTGCACTGCAGCCTGGGCCTCACATCTTGGGTTTGTAGATCACTCCAAGCTTGGCTGGAGCTGTGGTGCTAAGGGGGGTAATAGAGAAGCTTCCCCACCCTCAACCCCACCCCTTCCTTCCTGGAATTGAGTCAAGTCCCAGCCCTGACTCTAGATCCCTCCCACATTGGACCTTCAAAACCCTCAGGGCAGAGAGCAGCCCTGCACTCCCTACACTGCATCCACACTCAGCCCCTGCAGGCAAGGAGAGCACAGGCCAGGTTCCCGAGAGCTCAGGTGAGTGACACAGTGGAATGGCTCAGGGTGCCCTCACCCTGCTCAGCTTGTGGCTCCAACATTCCAGAAGCTGAGGCCTCTGTCGTTCCTGCCCTTTCCCATGGATATCCCATTTCAATTAGACAACCCAGTCTGGCCAGAATCCCCCTCCATTCCTTCTTTTCCTTTGTATATTTTTGAGACAAGGTGTTGCTCTGTCACCCAGTCTGGAGTGTAGTGGGATCCTGGCCCACTGCAGCCTCAAATTCCTAGGCTAAGGCAATCCAGCCGCCTCAGCCTCCTGAGTAGCTGGGGTTACAAGAGCAAGCCACCACACCCGGCTAATTTTGAAAACTATTTTTTGTAGAGGAGAGGGGTTGCTTTGTTGTCCGGGTTGGTCTCAAACTCCGGGGCTCAAGGGATCCTTTCCCGTTGGCCTCCCAAGGCTCTGGGATTACAGGCCGAAGTCACCCTGCCTGCGCCCCTCCTTTTGCTGAGTCATCAGAGTTTTCATTCCCACACCAGGCTCTGGCTCCCAATACCAGCTTAGTTGCTCAATGGGCCGTGTTTGTTCTGGAGCCCAGATGGACTGTAGCCGGGCAAGTGGATCACAGGCCTGGCCAGCCTGGGAGGTTTCCACATGTGAGGGGCCTGAGGGGCTCAAGGAGGGGAGCATTGGGGAGAGGAGCCCACTGGATGGAGGCTGGGGGTCACAGCAGGAAATGGTGAGACAAAGGGCACAGGCAGGCCCTGGAGCTTCCTCAGTGCAGCTGAACTTTCCTGGAGACCATCACACACCTGCGCCGCGAGGGTGCTTTCACTGGTGTGCACCATGGCCCAGGCCCTGGGATTTTGAACAGCTCTGCAGGTGAATGAAAGGTGTGGCCACGCTGGGGAACCACCGCACTAGAGGCTGACCTGGTTTCAGTCCCAGACCCGCCACTGACTGGCCTTGTGAGCACGGGCAAGTTGCTCTGCCTCCCTAGGCCTCAGTGACATCCCTGAAAGCAAAATCTCTGCCAAGGGGCAGCCGGGCGCTGGCTCACACCTGTAATCCCAGCACTTTGGGAGGCCGAGGCAGATGAATCACTTGAGGCCAGGAGTTCGAGACCAGCCTGGCCAACATGGTGAAACCCTGTCTCTACTTAAAAAAAAAAAAAAATTAGCTGAGCGTGGTTGTACATGCTTGTAATCCTAGCTACTTGCGAGGCCAAGGTGGGAGGATTGCTTGAACCCAAGAGGCAGAGTTTGCAGTGAGCTGAGATTGTGCCACTGCACTCCAGCTTGAGTGACAGAGTGAGACTCTATCTGAGAAAAAAAAAAAAAAAGAATTCCGCACATGGTGCTGTTGTGATGGTGTTAAGGGAATGGGCCTGGCTCTGGCCCCTGACGCAGGAACATGGAGCTGATCCAGGACACCTCTCGCCCGCCACTGGAGTACGTGAAGGGGGTTCCGCTCATCAAGTACTTTGCAGAGGCACTGGGACCCCTGCAGAGCTTCCAAGCCCAGCCTGATGACCTGCTCATCAGCACCTACCCGAAGTCCGGTAGGTGAGGAGGGCCACCCACCCTCTCCCAGGTGGCAGTCCCCACCTTGGCCAGCGAGGTTGTGCCCTCGGCCTGCTCACCTCCCATCTCCCTCCCTCTCCAGGCACCACCTGGGTGAGCCAGATACTGGACATGATTTACCAGGGTGGCGACCTGGAGAAGTGTAACCGGGCTCCCATCTACATACGGGTGCCCTTCCTTGAGGCCAATGATCCAGGGGATCCCTCAGGTGCATGGCTGGGTCCTGGGTGCAAGGGGAGGGGAGGAAGACAGGGCTGGGGCTTCAGCTCACCAGACCTTCCCTGACCCACTGCTCAGGGATGGAGATTCTGAAAGACACACCGGCCCCACGGCTCATCAAGTCACACCTGCCCCTGGCCCTGCTCCCCCAGACTCTGTTGGATCAGAAGGTCAAGGTGAGACCTGGCACAATGGTTCACACCTGTCATCCCAGTTTGAGGCTGAGGTGGGAGGATCCCTTGAAGGCGAGAGATGGAGACCAGCCTGGGCAACATTGCTGTAGAGATGGCATCCCATCTCTACAAAAAAAATTAAAAACCTGGTGTGGTGGCACAGACTGTTCCCACTTAGGAGGCTCAGCGGGGAGGATTGTTTATGTGAATTGGAGGCTGCAATGAGCCCTGATCCTGCTGCTGCCCTCCAGCCTGGGCAACACAGCAAAACCATCTCTACAAAAAAAAAAAAGTTCCTGCTGAGTGGCAAGGAAAGCCAGGAAGGGGAGCTCAGGCGCCCCCCAGCCATGTTCCTGTTCTTCTGGAAGGGCCTCCTCACTTCTACGAGGCTCATCATCACATCTTTTTTTTTTGAGACAGAGTCTTGCTCTATCACCTTGGCTGCAGTGCAGTGGCGTGATCTCGGCTCACTGCAACCTCAGCCTCCTGAGTAGCTGGGATTACAGGCATGTCAGCATGCCCAGCTAATTTTTGTATTCTTTTTAGTAGAGACGGAGTTTCACCATGTTGGTCAAGTGGATCTCGAACTCTTGACCTTGTGATCTTCCCGCCTCGACCTCACAAAGTGCTGGGATTACAGGCGTGAGCCACTGTGCCTGGCCCTTTTTTCTTTCTCTCTCTCTTTTTTTTTTTGAGACAGAGTTTCACTCTTGTTGCCCAGGCTGGAGTACAATGATGCTATCTTGGCTCACTGCAACCACCGCCTCCTAGATTCAAGCGATTCTCCTGCTTTAGCCTCCCAAGGAGCTAGGATTACAGGTACCTGCCACCACGCCCAACTAATTTTGTATTTTTGGTAGAGATGGGGTTTTGCCATGTTGGTCAGGCTGGTCTTGAACTCCTGACCTCAGGTGATCGGGCCACCTTGGCCTCCCAAAGTGCTGGGATTACAGGCGTGAGCCACCGTGCCCGGCCTTCATCATATCTTGAGAGAGGACACTGTCTATCTCTTGCTCTGATGAAGGTCCGATGCCAAGATAGTGAGTCTCTACAGTGCACACTTAAGAAAGGCAATGTGTGGGTACTCACAGGTCAGCAGAGGAGGGGGCTGGTGGGGACCGGGCATGCCTTGCTCCAGATCGGAGTGTGACAGCATTGATGCAGATTATATTAGTATAGAATATGGTCTCAGGGACCAGGCAGGACTTTGGCTTCTGAGCAGGGTTCAGATCCCAGCTTGGCCTACCTGTGCCGTGAGATCTCAAGCAAGTCAGCCTCTAAGCTTCAGGTTCCTCCTTTGCCAATCCAAGAGATGAGCTGGCCTGGGGCGAGCTGTGTGGTCATGGCGCTGGGGCTGGGTCCTCTGCCCCTGCAGGTGGTCTATGTTGCCCGAAACCCAAAGGATGTGGCGGTCTCCTACTACCATTTCCACCGTATGGAAAAGACACACCCTGAGCCTGGGACCTGGGACAGCTTCCTGGAGAAGTTCATGGCCGGAGAAGGTGGGTGTGACGGGAGGAAGGAGGGTGTGGAGCCGAGAGGTGGTGGCTACAACGCACAGTAACCCTGTGTTGCTGCCCCCTGCCCGCTTCTCCAGTGTCCTACGGGTCCTGGTACCAGCACGTGCAGGAGTGGTGGGAGCTGAGCCACACCCACCCTGTTCTCTACCTCTTCTATGAAGACATGAAGGAGGTGAGACCACCTGTGATGCTTCCCCTCATGTGACACCTGGGGGCAGGCACCTCACAGGGACCCGCCAAGGCCACCCAGCCCTGTTCCTGGGCGGCCCCCACAGCAGGCCCGGATTTCCCATCCTGCCTCCCTGGCCCAGGCCTCCCCGCTACAGCCTCACCTGGCAGCGGGTCCCACACAGCTCTCATCTCCTGCAGCTGAGTCAGCTGCATGGGGGGCCACGGATTAGATACTTAGTCCTATTGATTATCCCCACCAAAGGGTGTGCCACCCAGGGCCACAGTCACGGAAAAAGACCATCCCGGTCCTCACCCATAGGAGCCAAGCCCAGCTCATGATGGAATCACAGGGCAGAGAGCAATTCATTTTATCCCAGGGACCAGGGCCCCAGGGATCAAGGCTCTTCGGGGTTTCTCGGGGAAGTGGCCAGATCCCCTCTGAGGTTAGAGAGGGGACTTGTTTTGTTTTGCTCCACTGAGGAGCCTCTGCTGCTCAGAACCCCAAAAGGGAGATTCAGAAGATCCTGGAGTTTGTGGGGCGCTCCCTGCCAGAGGAGACTGTGGACCTCATAGTTCAACACACGTCATTCAGGGAGATGAAGAAGAACCCTATGGCCAACTACACCACCGTCCCCCAGGAGTTCATGGACCACAGCATCTCCCCCTTCATGAGGAAAGGTGGGTGCCGGCCAGCACGGGGGTTTGGGGCCGGTGGGAGCAGCAGCTGGAGCCTCCCCATTGGCACTCAGAGCCTCCCTTTGGGCGGGACTCCAGCTTTACTCCCTTCCTCCCTTCCTCCCCCAGGCATGACTGGGGACTGGAAGACCACTTTCACCGTGGCGCAGAATGAGCGCTTCGATGAGGACTATGCGGAGAAGATGGCAGGCTGCAGCCTCAGCTTCCGCTCTGAGCTGTGAGAGCGGCTCCCGGGGTCACTGCTGAGGGAGTGTGTGAATCTATCCTGACCAATGGGCTCAAGAATAAAGTATGATTTTTGAGTCAGGCACAGTGGCTCACGTCTGCAATCCAAGCGATTTGGGAGGCTGAGCTGGGAGGATCGCAATAGGCCACACATTTGAGACCAGCCTGGTAAAATAGTGAGACCTCATCTCTACAAAGATGTAACGTAATTAGCCACATGTGCTGGCACTTACCTGTAGTCTCAGCTACTTGGGAAGCAGAGGCTGGAGGATCATTTCAGCCCAGGAGGTTGTGGATACCGTGAGTTACGATTATGCCCATACACGACAGCCTGGATGACAAGCAAGACCCTCCCTCCAAAGAAAATAAAGTTCAATTAAAATAAAATACGATTTGTGTTCATGTAGAGCCTGTATTGGAAAGGAAGAGAAACTCTGAGCTGAAAGAGTGAATGCCCAGTGGGCCAGATATGGTCACCTCTCCCCCAGCCTCCAGCTCCCTAGGTCACCATGTCTGGGCAAGGGAGAAGGGTTTGGAGAAGTAAAACCCAGGAGATGTGTGGAGAGGGGATGTCTGTTTAATCCCAGCATATCCTCTGCTGTCCTGCCCCAGGATGGTGGAGGATGTCGAGTCCACCGGGCGGTGTAACTTTTTCTTGGGCTCCTTGGAAGCCACCAGCTACCTCTGGGCCACACTGAGGTGAGGGGAGTAGCCTTCTGCATAGGAGGTGTCTTCAAACAGGATAGAGTAGTCATCCTGGGGCTGTGGGGCAGGGGGACAGAAGGGGCTGAGAGCAGCCCTCGGGCTGCTGTCACTCACTTGTTGGTGGCATGGCTGTAACTGACCACCTTGGCCAGGATCCACTGCTTGTCTCCATCCACAGCCTTCACCCGGGCAGCCACCTTGTCTCCAGGTCTGGCCACGTAGTCCCCTGAGGCGGGGACAGCCCCACAGCGGAGTGGGGGCCTGTGAGCAGAACAAAGGGTCAGTCCCAGCCCCCGGGCACCAGCCCCTCCCTCGCAGCTGCTGCCCTCACTTGTCACCGGGCTTCCCGATCCACAGGGGCAGGGTCATGGCCGACTGCTGCAGCAGGGTCATCAGCACCCCTCTGCGCATGGTCTTCCGGGGTGGCTCTGAGTCATTGTAGAGACCTGCGATCTTGGCCGCTGTGGGAAGGAAGGGAGGCCTGAGGCCCCAGGGACAGGTGCTGGCCCTGACCCCCCAGCATGCTGCACTGAGCTGTTGGAGGACCCCCTGGGAACCCCCAGCCCCTGAGTGAACCTGAGGGTCCAGCAGGACTGTGACCCGATCGGCCAGGTGGCCTACAGGGGCTGCTGCACTGAACTACAGATGGGTGAGACGGCAGCACAGCAGGCACCCGAGGGAAGAAACCAGGCGGGGGACAAAGCGGGTTCTGAGGTACTGGTGAGGTTCTCTTCTTGATGTCGGTGCTGACACAGAAATGTGTTTCGTTAGTGAAAAGTTCCTAAAATTCGAAGGGTCCAGCGGGAGTCGGGGTGAGGCCGGCCACTTCTTCAGCGTCCAGCTGCTCTACTGCCTGAATCCCTGGTACCCGGGCCCTGTCTATGTGGGGTTCACTGTCAACCCTGTTCGTCAGGTCCAGCACCACAATGGGGCCGCAAAAAAGGTGGAGCTAGGCGGACCAGTGGGCGAGGTCCCTGATAACAGGGGAAGGAAGGGTCTCTCTGTCCGGAGGAAGGCTTCCTGGAGGAAGTGGAACCGGGGGGCACAAGCCTGATGAGAGGGACCCGCCAGGCCTGTGACATGGGCGGGGCGTCTAGGGCGAGGACTGAGCCAGTCGCAGGGGAGGAGCCTAACGGGGAGGCTGTGCCCTGGGAATCTCGGCGGTGGAAATCCGGGGAGAAGCTGTCTGAGGCAAGGGTGATGATCTAGGCTGGGGTCCAGCGCAGGCGTCTTGATGGGCACGCTGGGGTCGGGTGGAGCACAGGAGGGAGAGGAGCGGGAAGAGGTGGGTACCTGGGCTGGAGGCGGGGCCTGAGGTGGGCAGGTGCAGGGGGCGTGCCTTCAGGAGTTGCAGGGCCTGGGGCTCAGCTGAAGCCGGGAGTGAGGACCCCATTCTCAGGCGGGATACGAGGGAACCCGCGGCGAGGGCGCTGGGCTACGCCCGCAGTGGGGCGCGGCGGGGCTCACAGGACATCGCTGTTCTCCTCCCCAGGGAGATTGTGCTCGTCGTGCACGGCTTCCCTTCTGCCGTGGCCGCCCTTCGGGTAAGGAAGGAGACCGGGCGGCGGCATGTGGCCCGGATTTGGCGTCCGACCCCTGCCTGGAGCCGTCCTGACCACCCCGTACCCCGCCGCGGTTGGAGTGGGCCTGGCACCCCCGCCCTGGGCGCGCCTCCCGGTCCCGCTGCTCCCCGACCTCCGCCCGCCGCACCGCACTGACCACTGGCCTTCGGGCCTCCTCCGCCCCAGGGCGCCACGCAGGTCCCTTTGCTGACGCCGAGCCTGAGCCTGAGCCGGTCCCGGGGCCCAAGAGGCCTGTGCGCCCTGCGCGCCCGCGCGCTCCAGGGGAGGTCAGCCCCAGACAGGGCGGCTTATCCTCCAGAGGACTTTGGATCCAGCTGTTGAGGAGCCAGGAAACGCCCTGACAATTTTGCGACCCTGTCCCCGTCTCTAAGATGGGGATGATAGTATTTATGGCCATTCCTGAGAACAGCAGGACCTGCCTTTTTCCTTTGACTGGAAGGTTCTTCTCTACACCTTCTGTCTTGATAACCTGCCACCTCCACAGGGAGGTCTTCCCTATCGCCCGATTTGAAATTGCAGCCCTGAGAAGCCGGGCATGGTGGCACAAGGTTGTAGTCCCAGCTTTGGGGGAGGCTGAGGTGGGAGGATGGCTTGAGCCAGGAGTTGGAGGCGGAAGTGAGCTATGATCACTCCATTGCACTCCAGCCTGGGGGAAAGACCAAGACCCTGTCTCTAAAAAAATAAAATACAATAAAATTGCAGCTCTTTCTTGTGCACTTCCCTGCCCGCCCCCCTTTCCTGAACACTTTTATTGTCTGCCGTACTACAAATGTTATGCATCTCATTAAACCCCTTCCGAACCTGTGTGCTCCACTGCCTGAGGGCAGCTCTTGTCACTGCTGTAGAACAAAGTCCCACATAGAGCCGATGGCCAACAAATAGTTAATAAAATAACAGAGGATGGTCCTGGCTTCTACTGAGCTCTCTGTAAATTTGAGTGAGTAGAGGGCTTGCCCTGCAGAGGTTCAGTGACCTGGCAGCTCTGGCTGCAGTGGTGAGGCTGTGACTCAATCAATAACTGCTCATGCTCACAGGACACTGGCCAGCTTAGTCCCTGGGGTCAAGGATTTTAACCCCCCCACCTCCATTTCCTCATCTCTAAGATGTGAATAATAGTCACCCCTGCCTCATAGGATTGATCTGTGTAACGCCCCTCCCACCTTTTTTCTGTGCCACCCACTGCGGGTCTGGGGCTTTTTTCTGGAATGCAATACAAAGTCTGAGTCAAGGGTGCCTTCTGTTGGTTGCTGAGGGCGGGGGCAGAGCTAGTAGCCCATGGTCCTGCCAGTCAAGGGGCTTCCAGAGGGAGGACGGGCCTGTGGCCCTAGCATGTGAGCAAGCTCTTCTCTGCCTGGAAGCCCCGTGCCTCAGCTTCCCCCACACTCCCACCTGCCCGCTTGCCTCTGAACTCAGGCAATTCTTGGAAAGCTTGGGAGACTCACCTTTACTCAGATGGTTACCTGTCTCATGCCCAGCTTGACCTTGAACTTTAAATAGTGAGGACAAAGAACGAGGAGGATGGGGGGATGCACTCCTTCCACAGGGCCCTGTGGCTTCCAAGCCTCAGCCTCCTCTGGTCTCTTGAAGCCTCCTTCAAACCCAGGGAAACAAAAGCATGTGCCACAAGCTGCTGTTTTTCTAGGATCTTCTAGCGATACTCCGAGAGCCATGAAACTGTTCCTCCGAGAACAGTTTCTCCGAGAGCCATGAAACTGGGGCTGGCTCCCAGGGTGATGGGACTCCAGTGTCTGTTCTTTCTTGTTCTATGCATCCATGCTCTGCTCCACCACTGCCCCTTCAACTCTGCCCACACATATTACTCCAGACTGGCCTTGTGGTCAGAGCCTGGAATGCCTGGGCTGCTGGGGGCTTGCATGTAGGCTGCACTGGACTAGAAGCATTGGTGCCTTCAAGACTGCCCTGGGAAACATGACCTGCCCCGTTTCTGTCTAGTGAGTACCCATTTTTCCCTACTCACCAGCTCACTTCCCTTGGCTGGGTCAATTAGAAAAAGCTCCTCTATTGGCCTGCCCTGTAGGGTGGAATTCAGAGGGCAGCTCAGGAAACTGGTGAGAGCTCAAAAAATTTAAAAAAAGGGCCAGGCGTGGTGGCTCATGCCTGTAATCCCAGTACTTTGGGAGGCCAAGGCGGGCAGATCACCTGAGGTTAGGAGTTCAAGACCAGCCTGACCAACATTGGAGAAACCCCGTCTCTACTAAAAATACAAAAATTAGTTGGGTGTGGCGGTGGGTGCCTGTAATCCCAGCTACTCAGGAGGCTGAGGCAGGAGAATCGCTTGAACCCGTGAGGCGGAGGCTGCAGTGAGCCAAGATCATGCCACTGCACTCCAGCCTGGGCAACAGATCAAGACTCCTTCTCAAAATAAATAAATTAATTAATTAAACTAAATTTTAAAAAGATGCATACATTGGGCTCTTTTGCCTTTTATTCTTGTGTTTTCTAATCACAACTAAACACTAAACTCCCATCTTGGCTTTGTAGATTACTCTAAGCTTGGCTGCAGCTGTGGTGCTAAGGAGGGTAATGGAGAAGTTCCCTCACTCTCAATCACACCCCTTCCTTCCCGGAGCAAACCCAGGTCTGGCCCTGACTCTGGATCCCTCCCACACTGGACCTACCACACCCTCAGGGCAGACCATAGCTCTACACTCCCCACACTCAGCCACCAGGACAAGAGAGCCAGATTCCAGAGAGCTCAGATGAGTACCAGAGCGGAATGGCCCAGGACGCCCTCACACTACTCAGTTTCTGCAGCCAACATTCCAGCAGCCGAGGCCTCTGCCATACTGGCTGCTTCCCCATGGATATCCAGTTTCACTAGGGGAACCCCAGCCTGGCTTCCCTTCCTTCTTTTTTATTTTTGTTTCTTTGGGACAGGGCTTGGCTCTGACACCCAGTCTGGAGTGCAGTGGCCAAACTGTAGCTCACTGCAGCCTCAAAATCATGGGCTCGAATGAACATCACGCCTCAGCCTCCCGGGTAGCTGGCTGTACAGGAGAGAGCCACCATGCCCAGCTAATTTTTCAAACTTATTTTTAATTTAGGTTTTTTTTTTTTTTTTTTTTTTTTTTGAGACGGAGTTTTACTCTTGTTGCCCAGGCTGGAGTGCAATGGCGTGATACAGCTCACTGCAAGCTCTGCCTCCCGGGTTCAGGTGACTCTCCTGCCTCAGCCTCCCGAGTAGCTGGGATTACAGGCATGCACTATCACGCCTGGCTAATTTTGTATTTTTCGTAAAGAAGGGGTTTCTCCATGTTGGTCAGGCTGATCTCGAACTCCCGACCTCAGGTGATCTGTCCACCTCGACCTCCCAAAATGCTGGGATTACAGGTGTGAGCCACTGCACCTGGCTGCCCAGCTCATTTTTAAACATATTTTTTCTAGAGATAGGGTCTTGCTATATGGCCCAGGTTGGTCTCAAAGTCTAAGGCTCAAGTGATTCTTCCCCATTGGGCTTCCAAAGCTCTGGGTTTCCAGGCATGAGCCACCGTGTCCCCTCCTCATTCTGCTGAATCATCAGAGTTTTGTTCATTCCCACACCAGGCTCTGGCCCCCAATACCAGCTCAGTTGCTCAATGGACCATGTTTGTCCTGGAGCCCAGATGGACTGTGGCCGGGCAAGTGGATCACAGGCCTGGCCAGCCTGGTAGGTTTCCACACGTGAGGGGCCTGAGGGGCTCAAGGAGGGGAGCATCAGGGAGAGGAGCCCACTGGGTGGAGGCTGGGGGTTCACAGCAGGAAATGGTGAGACAAAGGGCACTGGCTGGTAGGGAGACAGCACAGCCAGGCCCTAGAGCTTCCTCAGTGCAGCTGGACTCTCCTGGAGACCGTCACACACTCTGCTATCTGGGCCCCGCACCGCGAGAGTGCTTTCACTGGTCTGCACCATGGCCCAGGCCCTGGGATTCTGAACAGCTCTGCAGGTGAATGAAAGGTGTGGCCAGGCTGGGGAACCACCGCATTAGAGGCTGACCTGGTTTCAGCCCCAGCCCCGCCACTAACTGGCTTTGTGAGCGTGGGCAAGTCACTCAGCCTCCCTAAGCCTCACTGACATCCCTAAAAGCAAGAATGCCGCTTTCTTGCTGTTGTGATGGTGTTAAGGGAACAGGCCTGGCTCTCGCCCCTGACGCAGGAACATGGAGCTGATCCAGGACACCTCTCGCCCGCCACTGGAGTACGTGAAGGGGGTTCCGCTCATCAAGTACTTTGCAGAGGCACTGGGACCCCTGCAGAGCTTCCGGGCCTGGCCCAATGACCTGCTCATCAGCACCTACCCCAAGTCCGGTAGGTGAGGAGGGCCACCCACCCTCTCCCAGGCGCCAGTCCCCACCTTGGCCAGCGAGGTTGTGCCCTCAGCCTGCTCACCTCCCATCTCCCTCCCTCTCCAGGGACTACCTGGGTGAGCCAGATTCTGGACATGATCTACCAAGGCGGCGACCTGGAGAAGTGTCGCTGAGCTCCCATCTTCATGCGGGTGCCCTTCCTTGAGTTCAAAGTCCCAGGGATTCCCTCAGGTGTGTGACCATGTCCTGGGTGCAAGGGGAGGGGAGGAAGACAGGGCTGGGGCTTCAGCTCACCAGACCTTCCCTGACCCACTGCTCAGGGATGGAGACTCTGAAAGACACACCGGCCCCACGGCTCCTGAAGACACACCTGCCCCTGGCTCTGCTGCCCCAGACTCTGTTGGATCAGAAGGTCAACGTGAGTCCGGGCACAGTGGTTTATGCCTATCAGCTCAGCACTTTGGGAGTCCAAGGCAGGAGGCTGACTTGAGGCCAGAAGTTGGAAACCAGCATGGGCAACATAGGGATGCAGTCTCTTTCCAGAAAAAAAAAAAAAAAAAAAAAAAAGCCAGATGTGGTAGCATGTGCCTGTGGTATCAGCTTCTTGGGAGACTGATCTGGGAGGATCACCCAGCCCAGAAGTTTGAGGCTGCAGTGGAGCCATGATCACACCACTGCATTCCAGCCTGTGTGACAGAGAGAGACCCCGACTCAAAGAAAGAAAAAAACCAAAAAGAACAAAAAACGTCCAGATGCGGGGCATGGGAATCCAGGGAAGGAGGCTCCGGCGCAACCCAGCTTCGGTCCTGTTCTTCCGGGAAGGTCGCTCCACTTCTTTCAACCTGGTCTCGTCTTCAGCGGGGACACCATCTGCTTCTTGCTCTGGCAAGGGTCTGATGACCAGAAACACAAGACTCTTCAGTGTCTGCCTCAGAAAGGCAGCGTGTGGGTGCTCACGGGGCCACTGAGGAGGGAGCTGGAGGGGACCGGGCATACCTTGCTCCAAATTGGGGTGTGAAGGCATTTATGCAGATTATATTAGTGTAGAATATGGATCCAGGGACCAGGCCAGACTTTGACATCTGAGCAGGGTTCAAATCCCAGCTTGGCCCTACCTGTGCCGTAAGATCTCAAGCATGTCAGCTGCTAAGCCTCAGGTTCCTCCTTTGCTAAACCAAGAGATGAGTGGCCTGGGGCGAGCTGTGTGGTGATGGCACTGAGGTTGGGTCCTCTGCCCTGCAGGTGGTCTATGTTGCCTGAAACCCAAAGGATGTGGCGGTCTCCTACTACCATTTCCACCGTATGGAAAAGACGCACCCTGAGCCTGGGACCTGGGACAGCTTCCTGGAGAAGTTCATGGCCGGAGAAGGTGGGTTTGACGGGAGGAAGGAGGGTGTGGAGCCGAGAGGTGGTGGCTACAACGCACAGTAACCCTGTGTCGCTGCCCCCTGCCCGCTTCTCCAGTGTCCTACGGGTCCTGGTACCAGCACATGCAGGAGTGGGGGGAGCTGAGCCACACCCACCCTGTTCTCTACCTCTTCTATGAAGACATGAAAGAGGTGAGACCACGTGCGATGCTTCCCCTCATGTGACACCTGACGGCAGGCACCTCACAGGGACCCGTCAAGGCCGCCCAGCCCCGTTCCTGGGCAGCCCCCACTGCGGGTCCGGATTCCCCATCCTGCCTCCCTGGCCCAGGCCTCCCCGCTACAGCCCCACCTGGCAGCGGACCCCACACAGCTCTCATCTCCCGCAGCTGAGTCAGCTGCATGGGTGGCCACGGATTATATACTTACTCCTATTGATTATCCCCACCAAAGGTTGTGCCACCCAGGGCCACAGTCACGGAAGAAGACCATCCCAGTCCTCACCCATAGGAGCCAAGCCCAGCTCATGATGGGATCAGAGGGCAGAGAGCAATTCATTTTATCCCAGGGACTGGGGCCCCGGGGGTCGAGGAGCTGGCTCTGTGGGTTTTCTAGTGGAAGTGGCCAGTTCCCCTCTGAGGTTAGAGAAGGGGACCCCTTTTATTTTCCTGAATCAGCAAACCTAGCCTCCACTGAGGAGCCTCTGCTGCTCAGAACCCCAAAAGGGAGATTTGGAAGATCCTGCAGTTTGTGGGGCGCTCCCTGCCAGAGGAGACCGTGGACCTCATGGTTCAACACACGTCATTCAAGGAGATGAAGAAGAACCCTATGGCCAACTACACCACCGTCCCCCAGGAGTTCATGGACCGCAGCATGTCCCCCTTCATGAGGAAAGGTGGGTGCCGGCCAGCACGGGGGTTTGGGGCAGGTGGGAGCAGCGGCTGGAGCCTCCCCATAGGCACTCGGGGCCTCCCCTGGGATGAGACTTCAGCTTTCCTCTCTGCCTTCCTCCCCCAGGCATGGCTGGGGACTGGAAAACCACCTTCACCGTGGCGCAGAATGAGCGCTTCGATGCGGACTATGCGGAGAAGATGGCAGGCTGCATCCTCAGCTTCCGCTCTGAGCTGTGAGAGGGGCTCCCGGGGTCACTGCTGAGGGAGTGTGCGAATCAAGCCTGACCAAGCGGCTCAAGAATCAAATATGAATTGAGGGCCAGGGACAGTAGGTCATATCTGTAATCCCAGCAATTTGGGAGGCTGAGGTGGGAGGATCATTTGAACCCAGGAGTTCAAGACCAACCTGGGCAACATAGTGAGATTCTGTTGAAAAAAATAATAATAACAAAATAAAATCAATTTTAACAAAAAGAATAAAATATGATTTGTGGGCCAGGCAGAGTGGCTCATGCCTATAATCTCAGCAGTTTGCAAAGTTGAGGCCAGAGGATTACTGGAGGAGAGGAGTTTGGGACCAGCCTGGTCAATGTTACAAGACACCATCCCTACAAAAATTTGAGAAAATGATCTTCACGTGGTGGTGGGCACCTGTAGTCCCAGCTACTTGGCAAGAGAAGGCAGGAGGATCAGCTGAGCCAGGAAGGTTGTGGCTGTAGTTGGCTGTGACTAGGCTAATCTACTCAAGCCTGAGGGACAGAGTGAACCTTGCCTTGAGAAATAAATAAATAAAATTTAATTAAAAGAGCCCAGGGCTCAGGGCAGGAGATTCCCATCCAGAGCTGGTTCTCCTGGGGCTGCAGAAGGGATGCCGCTGACTTGGGGCTTGCCAAGGCTACCAGGGTTGGCAAGGGGTCAGTGGCCTTTGGGGCTGGAGTGGAAGAGGGAGGGCTGCTGGCAAGTCCCATTAGCTCGGGAGATGAGGACAAAGGGGACAAGGAAGGGGATGCTAGCCTCTCTAATCAGCCTGTTCCTGGTGTCACCAATGACCTCTCCCCTGGAGGCTGCTTTACCTGCTATGGGGGCGTGTGGATCAGGGCATGGTGGTAGCAGGTGGTTTGGGGATACAGGGCCATGATGAGCTGCTTCCTCTGGAACAAGGCCTTGGGGTCCATCTGGGGGCTGGCCTTCCACTGAGGCCGTGACTGCCAGCTCAGGGTGTGTCTCCTCAGGGTTGTGTCAATCTGTGGCTGGGGGCCCTCCTTCCCAGCTTGACGGCTGTTGTGATACCTGGGTTCTCCTCTTCTTGGTTTAAAATAAATTAAGCAGGCGGGGCGCGGTGACTGACACCTGTAATCCCAGCACTTTGGGAAGTTGAGGTGGGTGAATCACCTGAAGTAAGGAGTTCGAGACTAGCCTGGCCAACATGACGAAACCCCGTCTCTACTAAAAATACAAAATTAGCCAGGTGTGGTGGTGAACCCTGTAATCCCAGCTACTCGGGAGGCTGAGGAAGGAGAATCGCTTGAACCCAGGAGGAGGAGGTTGCAGTGAATCGAGATTGCACCACTGCACTCCAGCCTAGGCCACAGAGCGAGACTCCATCTAAAATAATAAATAAATAAATAAATAAATAAATAAATAAATAAATAAATAAAATAATTTAAACAAGAGACATACAGCAAAAGAAGTGCAGCACAGAGTAAAGTATTGCAAAAGAAAAACTGTATTTTGCAAGTTAAGTGCATAATAGACAATACACCTCGAGCGAGTTCAGAACGGGCTTCTCGTCAGGGTGGGTCAGTGTTAATTACTGCAGGGAAACTCCCCTTATGGGAATCTCACACAATTTTTCATAATGGGTGGGAAGCGGCGTCACTAGTGAGCATGATCTGGGTGGTCCTCTGGGTGCACATGGGCATTTGCTATACATGCCTGTTTCTAGGACACATGTCTCATTAGCATTTTAAATCTCCACCCAGGGGTGTGGTTTTTACTATTAAAATGAGCAAAGGGTCAGTTTGAGGACAGGTAAAATCAAAATGCACATGTTCTCAGAAGGGAAAGTCCCTACTGGGGATAGCTTTGCTTGAACTCAGTGACCAGGCGAATGCTGAGGCTTACTGTGTTGGCCGTGCGGTCACCAAGGTCGCAGCATCCTGAGAAGGTGGTTGTCTCCTTGACTACCTCTCCTGCCTCGCCCAAGTTCCATGACCCACCCTGGCCCAAATAAGGCCTCCAGGTCCATCTCAGGGTTGTCCTTCCACTGGGGCAGCGGGATGATCCAGCGTCAGCTCAGGGTGTGTCTCCTGGCTGTAGAGGGACTTGTGTCAACCTGTGGCTGGGTGGGGATGCTCCTTCCCAGCCGTTAGGCTGCCCCCAGGCTCCGTGCCTGGCCCTGGCCTAGACACTCACTCTTTGCCTTCTTCATTGATGTCATCTACCTCATACCTGTGGACAAAAGGAGGAAAACACTGGGTGTAGCCAGGGGCGCAGTCCCTGTCAAGGAGCGTGGAGGACCGGGGCAGGGTGAGGACCTGGTGCTCCCTGCACAGCTGGCCCCGCCCACATCACCCTCTGTGGAGTTTTTCTCCAGCTGAGCAGATGGGAAGCAGAGCGGCAGCCCAGGCAGGTGCAGTGACCAGAGAGTAGCCCCGGGGCTGGTGTCACTCACTTGTTGGTGGCATGGCTGTAACTGACCACCTCAGCCAGGATCCACTGCTCGTCCCCATCCATGGCCTTCACCCAGGCAGCCACCTTGTCTCCAGGTCTGGCCACATAGTCCCCTGAGGCGGGGACACCCCACAGAGGAGTGGGGGCCTGTGAGTAGAACAAAAGGTCAGTCCCAGCCCCTGGGCACCAGTCCCTCCCTCGCAGCTGCTGCCCTCACTTGTCACCGGGCTTCCCGATCCATAGGGGCAGGGTCATCAGCACCCCTCTGTGCATGGTCTTCCGGGGTGGCTCCGAGTCATTGTAGAGACCTGCGATCTCGGCCGCTGTGGGAAGGAGAGGCCTGAGGCCCCAGGGACAGGTGCTGGCCCTGACCCCCCAGCATGCTGCACTGAGCTGTTGGAGGACCCCCTGGGAGCACCCAGTCCCTGAGTGAGCCTGAGGGCCCAGCAGGACTGTGACCCGATCTGCCAGGTGTCCTACAGGGGCTGCTGCACTGAATTACATATGGGTGAGACGGCAGCACAGCGGGCACCCAGGGGAAGGAACCCAGAGCGGGGTCCTTACTTGGGGCTTCCACCTAGCCCCAGGCCCTGCTGCTGCCTGAAGTCACGCCCCCTGCACCTGCCCACTTCAGGCCCCGCCTCCAGACCAGGTACCCACCTGTCCCCCCTTCTCTCCCTCCCAGCGTGCCCACCAAGACCCCTACGTTGGCCTGCATCCTGGATCATCAGCTCCGCCCCAGCCAGCTCCTCCCCGGAGTTCCACCTCCGAGATTCCCAGGGCACTGGCTCCCCTTCATGCTCCTCCTCTGCGACAGGCCCCGTCCCCGCCCTGGACACCCCACCTATGTCATAGGCCTGCCCACTCCCTCTCATCAGGCCTGTGTCTCGCGGGGTCCGCGTCCTCCAGGAAGCCTTCCTCCTGGCACAGAGACCCTCCCCATCTCACTAGGAGTGCAATGGCCTGATTTGGCTCCCTGCAACCTCCGCCACGCCCCCTGCCCCACCTTTCAAGCAATTCTCCTGCCTCAGCCTTTCCAGTAGCTGGAATTACAGGCACGTGCCACTATGCCTGGCTGATTTTTGTATTTTTAGTACAGACGGGGTTTCACCATGTTGGCCAGGTTGTTCTCGAACTCCTAACCTCAAGTGATCCGACGGCTTCAGCCTCCCAATGTGTTGGGATTACAGGAATGAGCCACCGTGCCAGGCCTGGGCCCTGCCTGTTGTGCGATCTCTGGGGTGGGATTGGAGGGGACCCGCGGTTGGGCGCGGCAGGGCTCACAGGGACACCCCCGTTCTCCTCCCCAGGGAGATGATGTTCGTGCTGCACGCCTTCCTGTCCGCCGTGGCCGCCCTTCGGGTAAGGAAGGAGACAGCGCAGCGGCAGGCGGGCGAGGGCTTGGGGTCTGCCCCGTGGTGGCCGGAGCCGCCCTGACGCCCCCGTACCCTGCCGCGGTTGGAGTGGGCCTGGCACCCCCGTCCTAGGCGCGCCTCCTGCTCCCGCTGCACCCCGACCTCCGCCGGGACCTCTGCCCGCCGCGCTGCACTGGCGCTGGCCTCCCCGACCCCAGGGCGCCGCGCAGGTCCCTTTGCTGACGCCAAGCCTGAGCCTGAGCCGGACACGGGGTCCAAGAGGCCTGTGCGCCCTGCGCGCCCGCGCGCTCCAGGAAAGGTCCACTCCAGGCAGGGCGGCTTATCCTCCAGAGGACTTTGGAGCCAGCTATTGAGGAACCAGGAAACGCCCTGACAATTTTGCGACCCTGTCCCCGTCTCTAAGATGGGGATGATAGTATTTATGGCCATTCCTGAGCACAGCAGGACTTGCCTTTTTCCTTTGACTGGAAGGTTCTTCTCTACACCTTCTGTCTTGATAACCTGCCACCTGAACAGGGAGCTCTTCCCTGGCTCCCGATTTAAAATTGCAGCTCTGAGATCGCGGGTACCATGACATATGCCTGTAGTCCCAGTTATGGGGGAGACTGAGGTGGGAGGATCGCTTGAGCCCAGGAGTTGGAGGCTGCAGTGAGCTATGATCGCTCCACTGCACTACAGCCTGGGCAAAAGAGCAAGAAACAGTCTCTAAATATATAAAATAAAATTGCACCTCTTGAGTACTTCCCCGTCCGCTCCTTTTCCTGAATACTTACTATCTGACCTGCTAGGTGTTTTATTGCTCTCTTTAGTCTCTCCCACCCTAACCTTTGCACTAAACTGCCCGAGGACAGCTCTTGTCACTGCTGTAGAACAAAGTTCAGCACAGAGACGATGGCCAAGAAATAGTCAATAAAATAATGGACGATGGGCGCCTTCTACTGAGCTCCCGCTAATTGTGAGTGAGTAGAGGACTTGCCCTGGGGAAATTCAGTGACTGCTGGGTGTTGCTGAGCTGTGAGGAAGTTCAGGTCTGGCTGCAGTGGTGAGGCTGTGACTCAATCAATCACTGCTGATGCTCACAGGACGTTCACTAGCTTAGTCCCAGGGGGCAAGGATTTTAAACCCCCACGTCCATTTCCTTATCCATAAGATGCAAATAACAGTCACCCCTTCCTCACGGATGGAGCTGTGTGATGCCCGGAACAGTGCCTGCTGCACGGAGGGGCTTGCCACCAGCTCCCTCTCCCTCCTTGTCTCTTACCTGCCTGCTGCCTGGGATGGGATGAAGATGGGCCCTTGTGTTGCCCCAACCCTGGCTGCTGGCTAAGAGCCCATGTGATCTGTCTGTTCAGAGGAGTTCCTTCAGGAGGAACCAGGGCAGCTTCTGCCCCTAGAGGGCCAATGCCCCTCGGTGAGTGCAGTCCCCGTGCCCCAATCTGGTCCAGCTCTGGGAAGAGGGTGCTCAGTTGTGCAATCCAGGCTGGCGCAGCCGAGTCCTGATCTTGGTATTCAGGGCTGAGCCTGGAGGGGGCTTGTGATGCCTGACTCTGTATCTCTCTCTGGCCCCATGCCTTTTTAGCTGTGAGATGTCACTGCTTTGGGTGACCTGATCTGGCTGTGCCGGATGGGCACGAAGGAAATAGAAGACTCAGAATTAGAAGACGTGAGTGGGCTTTGGCCCCGGCCTCCTACCCGACACCCTGCCCTGGGCTGCCTGTGACCAACCTTCTTGCCTCTGCAGGCACACTGGACAGCCCTGCTGGAGACCTGATCCTCAGTGTCCCTAACCCCCTCCAGATACTGGATACTGGTGGCCTAGGGGAGGTCCTCAAAGACTGGTGGGACATCAACCTCAGCCAGTGTCCAGGCTTTTTTTTTTTTTTTTTTTTTTTGAGACAGAGTTTCACCCTTGTTGCCCAGGCTGGAGTACAATGGCGCAATCTCGGCTCACCGCAACCTCCACCTCCCGGGTTCAAGCCATTCTCCTGCCTCAGCCTCCTGAGTAGCTGAGATTACATGCATGTGCCGCTGCGCTTGGCTAATATTGTATTTTTAGTTCAGACAGGGTTTCTCCATGTTGGCCAGGCTGGTCTCAAACTCCCAACTTCAGGTGATCTGCCTGCCTCAACCTCCCAAAGTGCTGGGATTACAGGAGTGAGCCACTGCGCCTGGCCTCCTCCAGGCTCTTGACACCGTAGCCAGAAGGAATTTCAGGACAAATCAGAAAGTCATGAATGTAGGGAGATTTCTTGCAGAGCAAAAGGACTCACTCAAGAAGGGGAATGTGGGGGTCCTCAAGAGAGTGTCTCATGCCCTACGAGGTTTGGGACTAACCTTTATGGGCTTCTTTAACTAAAGAGGGGTATATTCATGAAGATTCCAGGAAAAGGTAAAGGTTTCTCAAGACCGTGGTGCCGCAATTTACACCCAAATCCAGGTGTTCCTGGAGCCATCTTGGCACTGGCGGGTGTATGGTTTCGTATGTTACTGATCGTACAATGAGATCCTAGGTGAAACCTACATCAAATACGGCGCCATGTTGTGTCTGGTTGGTCATAGCCAGCTTGGTCCTCATCCTATTTTTCAGGGACTTATTGGTCCTTAGCATATGCAGCTATTTCAAGTTTCCTTCTTCTGGTCATGTGAAACTGCTGCTTGGGATTTTCTATTCACTTGCTACCACTCTATTAATCTCACATTCTTGCCTCTTTTCTGTGCCACCCCGTGTGGGTCCGACCCGTTGTTACTGGAGTGCAATGCAAAGTCTGAGTCAAGGGGGCCTCCTGAAGGTTGCTATGGCAGGGGCGGAGCTAGTAGCTGGAGGACCTGCCAGTCACGGGGATTCCTCAGGGGCACAGAGGAGGGTGGTGGGGCCTGTGGCCCTAGCAGGGGAGCAGCTTCTCCTCTGCCTGGAAGCCCCATGCCCCAGCTTCCCCCACACTCCCACCTGCCCGCTTGCTTCTGAACTCACAAATTTCTTGGAAGGCTTGGGAGACTCACCTTTACTCAGAGGGTTGGTTAGCTATCTCGTGCCCAGCTTGACCTTGGACTTTAAATAGTGAGGACAAAGAACGAGGAGGATGGGGGTATGCCCTCCTTCCACGGGGCCCTGTGGCTTCCAAGCCTCAGCTTCCTCTGATCTCTTGTCTGTGGAGCCTCCTTCAAACCCAAGGAAACAAAAGCACCTGCCATGGGCTGCTGTTCTTCTAGGATCTTCTATCCATGTTCTGTGAGTCCCCCCAGTGGGACTGCATTGTCTTGTTCTATGTATTTGTTCTTTCTTGTTCTATGTATCCATGCTCTGCTCCCCTCCTGCCCCTTCACTCTGCCCACACACATCACTCCAGACTGGCCTTGTGGTCAGAGTCTGGAGTGCATGGGCTGCTGGGGCCTGCGGGCTGCACTGGGCCAGAACCCCTGGCTCTTTCAGGACTAGCCTGGAGCCGGCAGGTAGGTGACCTTTCCCGGGCCTGCCTATCCCATCTTTCCCTTCCAATCCTTCCCCTCTCTTGCCTGGTTCAATCAGAGAAAGCTTGTCTGTTGGCCTGCCTGGCAGGGGCAGGTCAGGAGCCCTGTGACATCTCAAAAACAAACAAACAAACTACAAAAACAAACCCACCATTGGGCCCTTTCCCCTTTCACTCTTCTGTTTTCTACTCACCAAACCCAGTCGTGGCTTTGGAGATCACTCTAAGCTTGTCTCCAGCTGGCATACTAAGGAGGGTAATGGAGAAGCTCCCCCACCCCCAATCCTACCCCTTCCTTCCGGAAGCAAATCTAAGTCCGGCCCTAGCTCCAGATCCCTCCCACACTGGACCTACGAAACCCTCAGCACAGACAACACCCCTGCATTCCCCACATTGCACCCACACTCAGCCACTGCGGACGGGGAGGGCACAGGCCAGGTTCCTGATAGCTCAGGTGAGTGACACACTGGAATGGCCCAGGGCGCCCTCACCCTGCTCAGCTTCAGGCTCCAACACTCCAGAAGCCGAGGCCTCTCCCATCCCTGCGCTTTCCCCATGGATATCCCATTTCAGACAACCCCGGCTGGCGTGAATCCCCCTCCCTTGGATATCCCATTTCAGACAACCCCGGCCGGCGTGAATCCCCCTCCCTTGCTTTTTTTTTGTTTTTTTTCTGGGGAGGCCAGGTCCTGCTGTCACCCAGGCTGGAGTGCTGTGGGATCCTGGCCACTGCAGCCTTTAATTCCTGGGCTCAAGTGATTCTAGTGCCTCAGTCTCTGGAGTAGCTAGGACTACAGGCACTCACCATCCTGCCTGGTTAATTTTTTAAAACATTTTTTAAAGATTTTTAGAGATGGTGTCTTGCAATGCTGCCCAGATTGGTCTCCAACTCCTAGTCTCGGCCCTCCCTAGGGTCTGGGATTATAGGCGGGAGCCACCCTGCCTGGGCCTGTCCTCTTGCTGAGTCATCAGTTTTGTTCATTCCCACAGCAGGCTCTGGCCCCTAGTACCAGCTCAGTTGCTCAATGGGCCACGTTTGTCCTGGAGCCTGGATGGACCCTGGCTGAGCAAGTGGATCACAGGCCTGGTCAGCCTGGGAGGTTTCCACATGTGAGGGGCACAGGGAACTCAAGGAGGGGAGCATCGGGGACAGGAGCCCACTGGGTGGAGGCTGGGGGTTCACAGCAGGAAATGGTGAGACAAAGGGCACTGGCTGGTAGGGAGACAGCACAGCCAGGCCCTAGAGCTTCCTCAGTGCAGCTGGACTCTCCTGGAGACCGTCACACACTCTGCTATCTGGGCCCCGCGCCGCGAGGGTGCTTTCACTGGTCTGCACCATGGCCCAGGCCCTGGGATTCTGAACAGCTCTGCAGGTGAATGAAAGGTGTGGCCAGGCTGGGGAACCACCGCATTAGAGGCTGACCTGGTTTCAGCCCCAGCCCCGCCACTGACTGGCTTTGTGAGCATGGGCAAGTCACTCAGCCTCCCTAGGCCCCAGTGACTTTCCTGAAAGCAAGAATGCCGCTTTCTTGCTGTTGTGATGGTGTTAAAGGAAGTGGGCCTGGCTCTGGCTCCTGACACAGGAACATGGAGCTGATCCAGGACACCTCTCGCCCGCCACTGGAGTATGTGAAGGGGGTTCCGCTCATCAAGTACTTTGCAGAGGCACTGG
The DNA here is from genome assembly GCF_043159975.1 of Macaca nemestrina. Lineage (NCBI taxonomy): Eukaryota > Metazoa > Chordata > Mammalia > Primates > Cercopithecidae > Macaca > Macaca nemestrina. The sequence continues at coordinate 27,592,647 of NC_092142.1, read as the reverse complement.
GACCCCTGCAGAGCTTCCGGGCCCGGCCCGATGACCTGCTCATCAGCACCTACCCCAAGTCCGGTAGGTGAGGAGGGCCACCCACCCTCTCCCAGGCGCCAGTCCCCACCTTGGCCAGCGAGGTTGTGCCCTCAGCCTGCTCACCTCCCATCTCCCTCCCTCTCCAGGGACTACCTGGGTGAGCCAGATTCTGGACATGATCTACCAAGGTGGTGACCTGGAGAAGTGTCGCCGAGCTCCCATCTTCATGCGGGTGCCCTTCCTTGAGTTCAAAGTCCCAGGGATTCCCTCAGGTGTGTGACCATGTCCTGGGTGCAAGGGGAGGGGAGGAAGACAGGGCTGGGGCTTCAGCTCACCAGACCTTCCCTGACCCACTGCTCAGGGATGGAGACTCTGAGAGACACACCGGCCCCACGGCTCCTGAAGACACACCTGCCCCTGGCCCTGCTGCCCCAGACTCTGTTGGATCAGAAGGTCAAGGTGAGGCTGGGCACAGTGTTTCACTTCCGTAATCCCAGCACTTTGGGTGGCTGAGGTGGGAAAATCCCTTGAAGCCAGAAGTTACAGACCAGTCTCCTCAAACAAACAAACAAACAAACAAACAAACAAAAAATATATATATATAGCTGGGCGTGGTGTTGTGTGCCTATAGTACCAGCTACTAAGGAGGCTGAGGTGGGAGGATCACCTGAGCCTACGAGTTCAAGAGTGAAGTGAGCTATGATCACACCACTGCACTCCAGGCTACATGACAGAGAAACCTTGTCTCAAAAAAAGATGAAGAATAAAAAGAGGGGCCGGCAGGCGCGGTAGCTCACGCCTCTAATCCCAGCACTTTAACAGGCTGAGGCCAGCAGATCACCTGAGGTCTAGAGTTGGAGACCACCCTGGCCAACATGGCAAAATCCCATCTCTACTAAAAATCCGAAAAAATTCGCCAGGCGTAGTGGTGGGCACCTGTAATCCCAACTACTTGGGAAGCTGAGGCAGAAGAATTGCTTGAACTCGGGAGACAGAGGTTGCAGTGAGCCGAAAATGAGCTATTGCACTCCAGCCTGGGCAACAAGAGCGAAACTCTGTGTCACACACAAAAAAAAAAAAAAAAAAAAAAAAAATTCCACAACAAAAAGGAAAAGGCAAAGGTCCAGGTGTGGGGCATGTGAATCCAGGGAAGGAGGTCCCGGCTCAGCCCAGCTTTGGTCCTGTTCTTCTGGGAAAGTCGCCTCACTTCCTCCAGCCTTGTCTCATCTTCCACAGGAGGGACTGACTGTCTCTTGCTCTGATGACCAAGAACATGAGACTCTTCAGTGTAGATCTAAGAAAGGTAGAGGGTGGGTCCTCACAGGCCCACAAAATTTGGTGGGGGTGGGAACATATTTGACAGAGCATGCCTTGCTCCAGATCAGGGTGTGATGCATTGATGCAGATTATATTACTTTAGAATATGATGGTCTCAGGGACCAGGCAGGATTTTGGCTTCCAACCAGGGTTCAGATCCCAGCTTGGCCCTACCGGTGCGATGAGATCTCAAGCAAGTCAGCCTCTAAGCCTCAGGTTCTTCCTTTGCCAAACCAAGAGATGAGCTGGCCTGTGGCGGGCTGTGTGGTGATGGTGCTGGGGTCGAGTCTTCTGTCCCCGCAGGTGGTCTATGTTGCCCGCAACGCAAAGGATGTGGCAGTCTCCTACTACCACTTCTACCACATGGCCAAGGTGCACCCCGAGCCTGGGACCTGGGACAGCTTCCTGGAGAAGTTCATGGCCGGAGAAGGTGGGTGTGACGGGAGGAAGGAGGGTGTGGAGCCGAGAGGTGGTGGCTACAACGCACAGTAACCCTGTGTCGCTGCCCCCTGCCCACTTCTCCAGTGTCCTATGGGTCCTGGTACCAGCACGTGCAGGAGTGGTGGGAGCTGAGCCACACCCACCCTGTTCTCTACCTCTTCTATGAAGACATGAAGGAGGTGAGACCACCTGTGATGCTTCCCCTCATGTGACCCCTGGGGGCAGGCACCTCACAGGGACCCGTCAAGGCCGCCCAGCCCCTTTCCTTGGTGGCCCCCACTGCAGATCCGGATTCCCCATCCTCCTCCCTGGCCCAGGCCTCCCCGCTACAGCCCCACCTGGCAGCAGGTCCCACACAGCTCTCATCTCCTGCAGCTGAGTCAGCTGCATGAGGGGCCACGGATTAGATACTTAGTCCTATTGATTATCCCCACCAAAGGGTGTGCCACCCAGGGCCACAGTCACGGAAGAAGACCATCCCGGTCCTCACCCATAGGAGCCAAGCCCAGCTCATGATGGGATCACAGGGCAGAGAGCAATTCATTTTATTCCAGGGACTGGGGCCCCAGGGATCGAGAAGCTGGCTCTGTGGGTTTTCTAGTGGAAGTGGCCAGTTCCCCTCTGATGTTAGAGAAGGGGACCCCTTTTATTTTCCTGAATCAGCAAACCTAGCCTCCACTGAGGAGCCTCTGCTCCTCAGAACCCCAAAAGGGAGATTTGGAAGATCCTGGAGTTCGTGGGGCGCTCCCTGCCAGAGGAGACCGTAGACCTCATGGTTCAACACACGTCATTCAAGGAGATGAAGAAGAACCCTATGGCCAACTACACCACCATCCCCCAGGAGCTCATGGACCACAGCATCTCCCCCTTCATGAGGAAAGGTGGGTGCCGGCCAGCACGGGGGTTTGGGGCAGGTGGGAGCAGCGGCTGGAGCCTCCCCATAGGCACTCGGGGCCTCCCCTGGGATGAGACTCCAGCTTTGCTCCCTGCCTTCCTCCTCCAGGAATGACTGGGGACTGGAAAACCACCTTCACCGTGGCGCAGAATGAGCGCTTCGATGTGGACTATGCGGAGAAGATGGCAGGCTGCAGCCTCAGCTTCCGCTCTGAGCTGTGAGAGGGGCTCCCGGGGTCACTGCTGAGGGAGTGTGCGAATCAAGCCTGACCAAGCGGCTCAAGAATAAAGTATGATTTGTGTTCAATGCAGAGTCTCCATTTCAAGCCAAGAGAAACACTGAGCTGAAAGAGTGATCGCCCACTGGGGCCAAATACGGCCACCTTCTCACTCCAGCTCCCCAACTTGCCCTATTTGGAGAGGGGAGAGGGTCTGGAGAAGTAAAACCCAGGAGATGAGTGGAGGAGGAATGTCTGTTTAATCCCAGCACATCCTCTGCTGTCCTGCCCTGTGTCGTTGGGGGATGGTGAGTCCGCCGGGCAGCGTCACTTTTTCTTGGGCTCCTTACAAGCCACCACGTACCTCTGAGCCACATTGAGGGGAGGGGAATAGCCGTCTGCATAGGAGGTGTCTTCAAACAGGACCGAGTAGTCATCCTGGGGCTGTATGGCAGGCAGACAGGAGGGCTGCTCAGAGAGCCCCAGGCCAGGACAGGCACCCCCTTCTCCCAGCCTAGACCACCGGAGCCTCTGGGCCGTGGACTCTCAGCCACTCTTATCATCCTTCACTCTGGGGTCAAGAGGTCTTGGCCCAGTCCCTGCTGCTACAGAGCTCTTTTCTCAGTGGCTGGAGACCCAGGGCAGTGAAAAGGGTGGGGAGAGGAAGGGGCGTTGACTCCCTCCCAGTGGGGCCATAGCTGGAGGGTCTGTTGCCTTTCAGGGACTCTATGTTCAGAGGACTGAGGGCAACCCAGAGGGTGGCAGGCAGGGATCCTGGCCTCAGGTGGCTTGTGTCCCATGTCACCAGAAGCATGAGGGGGCAAGAGCCCCAGACTCAGGGCAGGAGCTTCCCACCTCAGAGCTGGTTCTCCTGGGGCTCCAGAAAGGAAGCTGCTGAAGCTAGCTGGCTCCCAGGGCAAGGGGACTGCAGTGTCCTTGTTCTTTCTTGTTCTATGTATCCATGCTCTGCTCCCCTCCTGCCCCTTCACTCTGCCCACACACATCACTCCAGACTGGCCTTGTGGTCAGAGTCTGGAGTGCATGGGCTGCTGGGGGCCTGTGGGCTGCACTGGGCCAGAACCCCTGGAGCTTTAAAGACTGGCCAGAGCAGGCAGGTAGGTGACCTTTCCCGGGCCTGCCTATCCCATCTTTCTCCTCCAATCCCTCCCCTCTCTTGCCTGGGTCAATTAGAGAAAGCTTGTCTGTTGGCCTGCTTGGCAGGGGCAGGTCAGGAGCCCTGTGAGAACTCAAAAAACAAAAAACAAAAAAACAACCCACAAAAACAAACCCACCATTGGGCCCTTTCCCCTTTCACTCTTCTGTTTTCTACTCACCAAACCCAGTCGTGGCTTTGGAGATCACTCTAAGCTTGTCTCCAGCTGGCATACTAAGGAGGGTAATGGAGAAGCTCCCCCACCCCCAATCCTACCCCTTCCTTCCGGAAGCAAATCTAAGTCCGGCCCTAGCTCCAGATCCCTCCCACACTGGACCTACAAAACCCTCAGCACAGACAACACCCCTGCATTCCCCACATTGCACCCACACTCAGCCACTGCGGACGGGGAGGGCACAGGCCAGGTTCCTGATAGCTCAGGTGAGTGACACACTGGAAGGGCCCAGGGCGCCCTCACCCTGCTCAGCTTCTGGCTCTGACATTCCAGAAATCGAGGCCTCTCCCATCCCTGCGCTTTCCCCATGGATATCCCATTTCAGACAACCCCAGCCGGCGTGAATCCCCCTCTCTTCCTTTTTTTTTTTTTTTTTCCAGAGAGGCCAGGTCTTGCCGTCACCCAGGCTGGAGTGCTGTGGGATCCTGGCCACTGCAGCCTTTAATTCCTGGGCTCAAGTAATTCTCCTGCCTCAGTCTCTGGAGTAGCTAGGACTACAGGCCCTCACCATCTTGCCTGATTAATTTTTTAAAACATTTTTTAAAGATTTTTAGAGATGGAGTCTTGCAATGCTGCCAGATTGGTCTCCAACTCCTAGCCTCGGCCTCCCTAGGGTCTGGGATTATAGGCGGGAGCCACCCTGCCTGGGCCTGTCCTCTTGCTGAGTCATCAGAGTTCTGTTCATTCCCACAGCAGGCTCTGGCCCCTAGTACCAGCTCAGTTGCTCAATGGGCCGTGTTTGTCCTGGAGCCCGGATGGACTGTGGCCGGGCAAGTGGATCACAGGCCTGGTCAGCCTGGGAGGTTTCCACATGTGAGGGGCACAGGGAACTCAAGGAGGGGAGCATCGGGGACAGGAGCCCACTGGGTGGAGGCTGGGGGCTCACAGCAGGAAATGGTGAGACAAAGGGCACTGGCTGGTAGGGAGACAGCACAGCCAGGCCCTAGAGCTTCCTCAGTGCAGCTGGACTCTCCTGGAGACCGTCACACACTCTGCTATCTGGGCCCCGCGCCGCGAGGGTGCTTTCACTGGTCTGCACCATGGCCCAGGCCCTGGGATTCTGAACAGCTCTGCAGGTGAATGAAAGGTGTGGCCAGGCTGGGGAACCACCGCATTAGAAGCCGACCGGGTTTCAGCCCCAGCCCTGCCACTGACTGACTTTGTGAGCGTGGGCAAGTCACTCAGCCTCCCTAGGCCCCAGTGACTTCCCTGAAAGCAAGAATGCCGCTTTCTTGCTGTTGTAATGGTGTTAAAGGAAGTGGGCCTGGCTCTGGCTCCTGACACAGGAACATGGAGCTGATCCAGGACACCTCTCGCCCGCCACTGGAGTATGTGAAGGGGGTTCCGCTCATCAAGTACTTTGCAGAGGCACTGGGACCCCTGCAGAGCTTCCGGGCCCGGCCCGATGACCTGCTCATCAGCACCTACCCCAAGTCCGGTAGGTGAGGAGGGCCACCCACCCTCTCCCAGGCGCCAGTCCCCACCTTGGCCAGCGAGGTTGTGCCCTCAGCCTGCTCACCTCCCATCTCCCTCCCTCTCCAGGGACTACCTGGGTGAGCCAGATTCTGGACATGATCTACCAAGGCGGCGACTTGGAGAAGTGTCACCGAGCTCCCATCTTCATGCGGGTGCCCTTCCTTGAGTTCAAAGTCCCAGGGATTCCCTCAGGTGTGTGACCATGTCCTGGGTGCAAGGGGAGGGGAGGAAGACAGGGCTGGGGCTTCAGCTCACCAGACCTTCCCTGACCCACTGCTCAGGGATGGAGACTCTGAAAGACACACCGGCCCCACGGCTCCTGAAGACACACCTGCCCCTGGCTCTGCTGCCCCAGACTCTGTTGGATCAGAAGGTCAAGGTGAGGCTGGGCACAGTGTTTCACATCCGTAATCCCAGCACTTTGGGAGGCTGAGGTGGGAAGATCCCTTGAAGCCAGAAGTTCCAGACCAGTCTCTTCCAAAAAAAAAAACAAAAAAGAAAATCAGGTATGCATAGTGGTGTGTGCCTGTAGTACCAGCTACTCAGGAGGCTGAGGTGGGAGGATCACCTGAGCCTGGGAGTTCAAGAGTGAAGTGAGTTATGATCACACCACTGCACTCCAGACTGGGTGACAGAGAAACCTTGTCTCAAAAAAAGATGAAGAATAAAAAGAGGGGCTGGCAGGCGCGGTGGCTCATGCCTGTAATCCCAGCACTTTAACAGGCTGAGGCCAGCAGATCACCTGAGGTCTGGAGTTGGAGACCACCCTGGACAATATGGCAAAATCCCATCATTACTAAAAATCCGAAAAAATTAGCCAGGCATGGTGCTGGGCACCTGTAATCCCACTACTTGCTAGGCTGAGGCAGAAGAATTGCTTGAACCTGGGAGGCAGAGGCTGCAGGGAGCCGAGATCTAGCCTGGGCAAAAAGAGTGAAACTCTGTCTCAAAAAAAAAAAAAAAAAAAAAAGTTGGTGGGGGGCAGGCAGGTGGTGGCTCACTCCTGTAATCTCAGCACTTTGGGAGGTCGAGGCGGGCAGATCACCTGACGTCAGGAGTTGGAGACCACCACCCTGGCCAACATCAGGAAGCCCCGTTTGTACTCAAAATTCAAAAATGGCCAGGCATTGGGGCAGGTTCCGGTATACTTAGCTATTCAGGAGGCTGAGGCAGGAGAAGCACTTGAACCTGGCAGGCCAGTGGTTGCAGTGAGCCGAGATCGAGCCACTGCACTCTAGCCTAGGAGACACAAAGTGACTTCGTTTCAAACAACGTAAATAAATAAGTAAAGATTTTAAAAAGGTTCCAAGCGCAGTGGCTCACGTCTGTAATCCCAGCACTTTGGGAGGCTGAGCAGGGCAGATCACCTGAGGTTGGGACTTTGAGACCACCCTGAGCAACACCGAAAAACCTCATCTCTACTAAAAATACAAAATTGGCTGGGTGTGGTGGCGCATGCCTGTAATCCCAGCTGCTCAGGAGTCTGAGGCAAGAGAATCACTTGAACCCAGGAGAAGAGGTTGCGGTGAGCTGAGATCATGCCATTGCACTCCAGCCTGGGCAACAACAGCGAAACTCCCTCTCAAAAAAAAAAACCAAAACAAACAAACAAACAAAAAAAACGGTTTGCCACCTATGATGGCTCAGTGCTGTAATGCCAGAACTTTGGGAGGCCAAGGTGGGTGGAACGCTTGAGCTCAGGAGTTCCAGACGAGCCCGGGAAACACGAGGAGACTCCATCTCTATGAAAATGCAAAATATCAGCAGGGCATGGTGGCATGGCGCTCTAGTGCCAGCTACTTGACAGTCTGAGGTTGGAGAGTTGCTTGAGCCTGGGAGGTCAAGGTTGCAGTGAGCTATTATCACTCCAGTGCACTCCAACCTGGGCGACAGGAAAAAAGAAAGACCAAGATCTTTTTTTCTTTTCTTTCTTTTTTTTTTTTCTGAGACTCTCTGTCTCAATAAATAAATAAATAAATAAATAATAAAATAAAATAAAGTAAAATATTGTCACAACAAAAAGAAAAAGCAAAGGTCCAGGTGTGGGGCATGTGAATCCAGGGAAGGAGGCCCCGTCTCAGCCCAGCTTTGGTCCTGTTCTTCTGGGAAAGTCGCCCTACTTCCTCCAGCCTTGTCTCATCTTCCGCGGCGGGCGGACTGTCTGCCTCTTGCTCTGATGACCAAGAACATGAGACTCTTCAGTGTAGATCTAAGAAAGGTAGAGGGTGGGTCCTCACAGGCCCACAAAATTTGGTGGGGGTGGGAACATGCCTGGCGGAGCATGCCTTGCTCCAGATCAGGGTGTGACGCATTGATGCAGATTATATTACTTTAGAATATGATGGTCTCAGGGACCAGGCAGGGTTTTGGCTTCCAAGCAGGGTTCAGACCCCAGCTTGATCCTACCTGTGCCGTGAGATGTCAAGCAGGTCAGCCTCTAAGCCTCAGGTTCTTCCTTTGCCAAACCAAGAGATGAGCTGGCCTGTGGCGGGCTGTGTGGTGATGGTGCTGGGGTCGAGTCTTCTGCCCCCGCAGATGGTCTATGTTGCCCGAAACGCAAAGGATGTGGCGGTCTCCTACTACCACTTCTACCACATGGCCAAGGTGTACCCTGAGCCTGGGACCTGGGACAGCTTCCTGGAGAAGTTCATGGCCGGAGAAGGTGGGTTTGATGGGAGGAAGGAGGGTGTGGAGCCAAGAGGTGGTGGCTACAACGCACAGTAACCCTGTGTCGCTGCCCCCTGCCTGCTTCTCCAGTGTCCTACGGGTCCTGGTACCAGCACGTGCAGGAGTGGTGGGAGCTGAGCCACACCCACCCTGTTCTCTACCTCTTCTATGAAGACATGAAGGAGGTGAGATCATCTGTGATGCTTCCCCTCATGTGACCCCTGGGGGCAGGCACCTCACAGGTACCCGTCAAGGCTGCCCAGCCCCGTTCCTGGGTGGCCCCCATAGTAGGCCCAGATTCCACATCCTGCCTCCCTGGCCCAGGCCTCCCCGCTACAGCCCCACCTGGCAGTGGACCCCACACAGCTCTCATCTCCCGCAGCTGAGTCAGCTGCATGGGGGGCCACGGATTAGATACTTAGTCCTATTGATTATCCCCACCAAAGGGTGTGCCACCCAGGGCCACAGTCACGGAAGAAGACCATCCCGGTCCTCACCCATAGGAGCCAAGCCCAGCTCATGATGGGATCAGAGGGCAGAGAGCAATTCATTTTATCCCAGGGACCGGGGCCCCGGGGGTCGAGGAGCTGGCTCTGTGGGTTTTCTAGTGGAAGTGGCCAGTTCCCCTCTGAGGTTAGAGAAGGGGACCCCTTTTATTTTCCTGAATCAGCAAACCTAGCCTCCACTGAGGAGCCTCTGCTCCTCAGAACCCCAAAAGGGAGATTCGGAAGATCCTGGAGTTTGTGGGGCGCTCCCTGACAGAGGAGACCGTGGACCTCATGGTTCAACACACGTCATTCAAGGAGATGAAGAAGAACCCTATGACCAACTACACCACCGTCCCCCAGGAGTTCATGGACCACAGCATCTCCCCCTTCATGAGGAAAGGTGGGTGCCGGCCAGCACGGGGGTTTGGGGCGGGTGGGAGCAGCGGCTGGAGCCTCCCCATAGGCACTCAGGGCCTCCCCTGGGATGAGACTCCAGCTTTGCTCCCTGCCTTCCTCCTCCAGGAATGACTGGGGACTGGAAAACCACCTTCACCGTGGCGCAGAATGAGCGCTTCGATGTGGACTATGCGGAGAAGATGGCAGGCTGCAGCCTCAGCTTCCGCTCTGAGCTGTGAGAGGGGCTCCCGGGGTCACTGCAGAGGGAGTGTGAGAATCAAGCCTGACCAAGGGGCTCAAGAATCAAATATGAATTGAGGGCCAGGGACAGTGGGTTATGTCTGTAATCCCAGCAATTTGGGAGGTTGAGGTGGGAGGATCATTTGAACCCAGGAGTTCAAGACCAACCTGGGCAACATAGTGAGATTCTGTTGAAAATAATAATAATAATAACAACAAAATAAAATCAATTTTTTTTTTTTTTTTTTGAGTCAGAGTCTTGCTCTGTCGCCCAGGCTGGAGTGCAGTGGTGCGATCTCAGCTCACTGCAAGCTCTGCCTCCTGGGCCCACGCCATTCTCCTGCCTCAGCCTCCCGAGTAGCTGGGACCACAGGCGCCCGCCACCATGCCTGGCTAATTTTTTGTATTTTTAGTAGAGATGGGGTTTCACCGTGTTAGCCAGGATGGTCTCGATCTCCTGACCTTGTGATCTGCCCACCTTGGCCTCCCAAAGTGCTGGGATTACAGGCATGAGCCACCGCGCCCAGCCAATAAAATCAGCTTTTAAAAAGAGAATAAAATATGATTTGTGAGCCAAGCAGGGTGGCTCATGCCTGTAATCCCAGTCATTTTCGAAGTTGAGACCAGAGGATCACTGGAGGACAGGAGTTTGGGACCAGCCTGATCAATGTTACAATATGCCGTCCCTACAAAAATTTGAGAAAATGATCTGCACGTGGTGGTGGGCACCTGTAGTCCCAGCTACTTGGCAAGTGAAGGCAGGAGGATCACCTGAGCCAGGAAGGTTATGGCTGCAGTTGGCTGTGACTGTGGTAATCCACTCAAGCCTGAGGGACAGAGTGAACCCTGCCTGAGAAATAAAGAGTTTAATGAAAATAAATTTGATTTGTTACTAGCCTGGCCAACATGGCAAAACCCCAACTCTACTGAAAGAAAACAAACAAATATCGCAAGAACAGAAAACCAAATACCGCATGTTCTCACTCATAGGTGGGAACTGAACAATGAAATCACTTGGACACAGGAAGGGGATCATCACACACTGGGTCCTATTGTGGGGAGGGGTTGGGGGGAGGGATAGCATTAGGAGATATACCTAATGTAAATGATGAGTTAATGGGTGCAGCACACCAACATGGCACATGTATACATATGTAACTAACCTGCACGTTGTGCACATGTACCCTAGAACCTAAAGTATAATTTTAAAAAAATGGAAAAAAAAAAGAAAACAAACAAACAAAAACACATAAATTAGCGGGGCGTGGTGGTGGGCGCCTGTAATCCCAGCTACTCCGGAGGCTGAGGCAGGAGAATCGCTTGAACCAGTGTGGGAGAGGGCAGAGGTTGCAGTGAGCCAAGATCGCCCCACTTCACTCCAGCCTGGCCATAAGAGTGAAACTCCATCTCTAAAAAATAATATTAATGAATAAAATAAAGTAAATTATGATTTGGGCTGGGCTCAGTGGCTTATGCCTCTAATCCCAGCACTTCAGCCTGGTGGATCATTTGAGGTCAGGAGTTGGAGACCAGCCTGGCCAACATGGTGAAACCCCATCTCTACCAAAAATACGAAATTAACTGGGAGTGTTGGCGCGCACTTGTAATCCCAGTTACTCGGGAGGCTGAGGCAAGAGAATTGTGGTGAACCGAGATCGCGCCACTGCCTACCAGCCTGGGTGACAGAGCAAGACTCTGTCTTGAAAAATAAATAAATAAACAAAATAAAATAATTTAAACAGGAGACACACAGAAAAAGAAGTGCAGCATAAAGTAACTTATTGCAAAAGAAAAACTGTATTTTGAAAGTTAAGTGCATAGTAGACAATACACCTTGAGCGAGTTCAGAACAGGCTGCTCATCAGGGTGGGTCAGTGTTAATTACTGCAGGGAAACTCCCCTTATGGGAATCTCACGCAATTTTTCATAATGGGTGGGAAGCGGCGTCACTAGTGAGCATGATCTGGGTGGTCCTCTGGGTGCACATGGGCATTTGCTATACATGCCTGTTCCTAGGGCACATGTCCATTAGCATTTTAAATCTCCACCCAGGGGTGTGGTTTTTACTATTAAAATGAGCAAAAGGTCAGTTTGAGGACAGGTAAAATCAAAATGCACACGTTCTCAAAAGGGAAAGTCCCTACTGGAGATAGCTTTGCTTGAGCTCAGTGACCAGGCGAATGCTGAGGCTTACTGTGTTGGCCGTGCGGTCACCAAGGTCGCAGCATCCTGAGAAGGTGGTTGACTTCTTGACTACCTCTCCTGCCTCACCTGGGCTCCATGCCCTGCCTTGGTCCAAACAAGGACCTCCTGCATATCTGATCAGCCTGCTCCTGACATCATCCATGGCCTGTCGCATGGCGGCTGCTTTACTCACTGTGGGGGCACGTGGGTCAGGGCATGGTAGAAGCAGGTGGTCTGGGGATACAGGGCTAGCGTGAGCTGTCCTTCTGGAATAAGGCCTCAGGGTCTGTCTCGGGGTTGGCCTTCCACTGGGGCAGCGGGATGATCCAGCGTCAGCTCAGGGTGTGTCTCCTGGCTGTAGAGGGACTTGTGTCAATCTGTGGCTGGGTGGGGATGTTCCTTCCCAGCTGTTAGGCTGCCCCCAGTCTCCATGTCCGGCCCTGGCCTGGACACTCACTCTTTGCCTTCTTCATTGATGTCATCTACCTCATACCTGTGGACAAAAGGAGGAAAACACTGGGTGTAGCCAGGGGCGCAGTCCCTGTCAAGGAGCGTGGAGGACGGGGCAGGACGAGGACCTGGTGCTCCCTGCACAGCTGGCCCCACCCACATCACCCTCTGTGGAGCTTTTCTCCAGCTGTGCAGACAGGGAGTAGAGCGGCAGCCCAGGCAGGTGCAGCGACCAGTGAGTAGCCCCGGGGCTGGTGTCACTCACTTGTTGGTGGCATGGCTGTAACTGACCACCTTGGCCAGGATCCACTGCTCGTCCCCATCCACGGCCTTCACCCAGGCAGCCACCTTGTCTCCAGGTCTGGCCACGTAGTCCCCTGAGGCGGGGATGGCCCCACAGAGGGGTGGGGGCCTGTGAGCAGAACAAAGGGTCAGTCCCAGCCCCTGGGCACCAGCCCCTCCCTCGCAGCTGCTGCCCTCACTTGTCACCAGGCTTCCCGATCCACAGGGGCAGGGTCATGGCCGACTGCTGCAGCAGGGTCATCAGCACCCCTCTGCGCATGGTCTTCCGGGGTGGCTCCGAGTCATTGTAGAGACCTGCGATCTTGGTCGCTATGGGAAGGAAGGGAGGCCTGAGGCCCCAGGGACAGGTGCTGGCCCTGACCCCCCAGCATGCTGCACTGAGTTGTGGGAAGGAGCCCCTGGGAGCCCCTAGTTCCCGAGTGAGCCTGAGGGCCCAGCAGGACTGTGACTCGATCGGCCAGGTGTCCTACACAGCTGCTGCGCTGAACTACAGATGGGTGAGACGGCAGCACAGTGGGCACCCAGAGGGAGGAACCAGGGAGGGACAAAGCAGGTTTCGAGGTGTTGGTCAGGTTCTCTTCCTCATGTCAGTGCTGACCCAGAAGTGTATTTAATGAGAATTTCCTGAAATTGGAAGAATCCCGCGGGGTCGCGGAGAGGCGGAGGCGCTTCTTGGGGATCTACTTGCTCTACTGCCTGAACCCCCCGTCACCAGGGCCGCGTCTACATGGAGTTCACTGTCAGCCCTGCTTCTCGGGTCCAGTAGCACAATGGGGGCCGCACAAAAGACAAGGCCCAGCCCGGGCTCAGTCGCTCACGCCTGTAATCTTAGCAGTTTGGGAAGCCAAAGCTGTCGGATCACTTGAGGTCAGCTGTGCTTCGAGAACAGCCTGGCCAACATGGTGAAACCCCGTTTCTGATAAAAATACAAACATTAGCCGGGCATGGTGGCACGAACCTGTAATTCCAGCTACTTGGGAGACTGAGACAGGAGAATCGCTAGAGCCCGGGGGGTCAGGACGTTGGTTCCAACAAGCTGAATCGCGCCATTGCACGCCTGGTGAGACCGGGAGGGTCTCCGAGGCCGGAAGAAGGCTTCCTGGAGAAGGCGGACCCCGCGAGGCACAGGCCTGATGAGAGGGACCCTCCAGGCCTGTGACAAGGGTGGGGCGTCTGGGGAGGGGACGAGGCCTGTTGCAGAGGAGGAGTGTGACAGGGAGCCCTGGGAATCTCGGCGGTGGAACTCCGGGAAGGAGCGGGCCTGGGAGGGGGGTGATGATCCAGGCTGCAGTCCAGCATGGTGGGCACGCTGGGGTCCGATGGCGCGCAGGAGGGAGAGGAGTGGGGACAGGTGGGTACCTGGGTTGGAGGAGGGGCCTGAGGTGGGCAAGTGCAAGGGGCGTGACTTCAGGCAGGGGCGGGGCCTGGGGCTCTGCTGAGGCGGGGAATGAGGACGTCACTTTAGGGTGGGATTGGAGGGGACCGGCGGTGGAGAGCGGCGGGACTCCCAGGGACATTCCCGTTCTCCTCCCCAGGGAGATAGCGCTCATAGTGCACAGCTTCCTGTCCGCCGTGGCAGCCCTTCGGCGGGTAAGGAAGGAGAGCCGGCGGCCGCTAGTGGTCGGGGTTTGGGGTGCGACCCCTGCCAGGAGCTGCCCTGATGCCCCCGTACCCTGCCGCCGTTGGAGTGGGCCTGGCACCCCCGCCCTGGGCGCGCCTCCCGCTCCTGCTGCACCCCTACCTCCGCCCGACGCACCGTACTGGCCACTGGCCTTCGGGCCTCCTCCGCCCCAGGGAGCCCCGCAGGTCCCTTTGCTGACGCCCAGCCTGAGCCTAAGCCGGACCCTGGAACCTAGAGGCCTGTGCGCCCTGAGCTCCCGCGTGCTCCGGGGGAGGTCCGCCCCAGGCACGGAGGCTCCATCGATGATCGACCGTCCAGACAACTTCGATGCTCGACCATCCAGACAACTTCGGATCCAGCTGTTTGTTGAGGAACCAGGAAACGCCCTGACAATTTTGCGACCCTGTCCCCGTCTCTAAGATGGGGATGATAGTACTTCTGGCCATTCCTGAGAACAGCAGGACCTGCCTTTTCCTTTTGACTGGAAGGTTCTTCTCTACACCTTCTGTCTTGATAGCCACCTGAACAGGGAGGTCTTCCCTGGCTCCCGATTTAAAATTGCAGCTCTGATAAGCCGGGCATGGTGGCACATGGTTGTAGTCCCAGCTACGGGGGAGACTGAGGTGGGAGGATCGCTTGAGCACAGGAGTTGGAGGCTGCAGTGAGCTGTGATCGCTCCACTGCACTACAGCCCAGGCAAAAGAGCAACACCGTCTCTAAAAATATAAAATAAAATTGCACCTCTTGAGTACTTCCCCGTCTGCTCCTTTTCCTGAATACTTATTATCTGACTTGCTAGGTGTTTTATTGCTCTCGTTAGTCATTATCTGACCTGCTAGGTGTTTTATTGCTCTCTTTAGTCTCTCCCACCCCAACCTTTGCACTAAACTGCCCGAGGACAGCTCTTGTCACTGCTGTAGAACAAAGTTCAGCACAGAGAGGATGGCCAAGAAATAGTCAACAAAATAATGGACGATGGGCGCCTTCTACTGAGCTCCCGCTAATTGTGAGTGAGTAGAGGACTTGCCCTGGGGAAATTCAGTGACCTGCTGGGTGTTGCTGAGCTGTGAGGAAGTTCAGGTCCGGCTGCAGTGGTGAGGCTGTGACTCAATCAATCACTGCTGATGCTCACAGGACGTTCACTAGCTTAGTCCCGGGGGCAAGGATTTTAAACCCCCACGTCCATTACCTCATCCATAAGATGCAAATAACAGTCACCCCTTCCTCACGGGATGGAGCTGTGTGATGCCCGGAACAGTGCCTGCTGCACGGAGGGGCTTGCCACCAGCTCCCTCTCGGAGACCTCCTTGTCTCTTACCTGCCTGCTGCCTGGGATGGGATGAAGATGGGCCCTTGTGTTGCCCCAACCCTGGCTGCTGGCTAAGAGCTTATGTGATCTGCCTGTCAGAGGAGTTCCTTCAGGAAGAACCAGGGCAGCTTCTGCCCCTAGAGGGCCAATGCCCTCGGTGGGTGCAGTCCCCCAGCCCCAGCCTGGTCCAGCTCTGGGAAGAGGGTGCCCAGTTGTGCAATCCAGGCCCGGGCAGCTGAGTCCTGATCTTGGTATTCAGGGCTGAGCCTGGAGGGGGCTTGTGATGCCTGACTCTGTATCTCTCTCGGCCCCATGCCTTTTTAGCTGTGAGATGTCACTGCTTTGGGTGACCTGATCTGGCTGTGCCGGATGGGCACGAAGGAAATAGAAGACTCAGAATTAGAAGACGTGAGTGGGCTTTGGCCCCGGCCTCCTACCCGACTCCCTGCCCTGGGCTGCCTGTGACCAACCTTCTTGCCTCTGCAGGCACACTGGACAGCCCTGCTGGAGACCTGATCCTCAGTGTCCCCAACCCCCTCCAGATACTGGTGGCCTAGGGGAGGTCCTCAAAGACCAGTGGGATATCCACCTCGATCAGTCTCCAGGCTGTTGACACCTTAGCCAGAAGGAATTTCAGGACAAATCAGAAAGTCATGAATGTAGGGAGATATCTTGCACAGCAAAAGGACTCACTCAAGAAGGGGAATGTGGGGGTCCTCAAGAGAGTGTCTCATGTCCTATGAGGTTTGGGACTAACCTTTATGGGCTTCTTTAACTAAAGAGGGGTATATTCATGAAGATTCCAGGAAAAGGTAAAGATTTCTCAAGACCGTGGTGCCGCAATTTACACCCAAATCCAGGTGTTCCTGGAGCCATCTTGGCACTGGCGGGTGTATGGTTTCGTATGTTACTGATCGTACAATGAGATCCTAGGTGAAACCTACATCAAATACGGCGCCATGTTGTGCCTGGTTGGTCAGAGCCAGCTTGGTCCTCATCCTATTTTTCAGGGACTTATTGGCCCTTAGTATATGCAGCTATTTCAAGTTTCCTTCTTCTGGTCATGTGAAACTGCTGCTTGGGATTTTCTATTCACTTGCTACCACTCTATTAATCTCAAATTCTTGCCTCTTTTCTGTGCCACCCCGTGTGGGTCCGACCCGTTGTTACTGGAGTGCAATGCAAAGTCTGAGTCAAGGGGGCCTCCTGAAGGTTGCTAGGGCAGGGGCAGAGCTAGTAGCTGGAGGACATGCCAGTCACGGGGATTCCTCAGGGGCACAGAGGAGGGTGGTAGGGCCTGTGGCCCTAGCAGGGGAGCAGCCTCTCCTCTGCCTGGAAGCCCCATGCCTCAGCTTTCCCCACTTGCCTCTGAGCTCATGCAGCTCTTGGAAGGCTTGGGAGACTCACCTTTACTCAGATGGTTGGTTACCTGTCTCGCACCCAGCTTGACCTTGGACTTTAAATAGTGAGGACAAAGAACAAGGAGGATGGGGGGATGCCCTCCTTCCACAGGGCCCTGTGGC